>NC_134366.1:106378469-107039183 GCF_035582795.1 Mycteria americana | reverse complement strand
GTCAGCTTGCCTAGAAAACTGGATTCCAGAACATGTGCAGTGAAATGAGACAGAAAAAAGGGCTGGCAAACAATAAATATCTATTTCCTTTTTGCTTTAAATAGACTAAAAGGTCAAGAGAAATATATGACTGATATTTATCCAAGTAAATAGCAATTACATTACTAGGTATATGGGTCCACAAGCAATCTCAGAAAGAGGGATGAGCACTAAATTGGCTAGTAAAAGATATCACTCCATAATAATTTATTTCTTTCATACTCTTTAATCAGAATAGATTGAGATAAATAGTCCTAAGGTTCACTGATATTCTGCCTTATTGCTAACAGTGATAGAGATCAAGTTTTTATTACACATTTAAGGGATATAAAGAAAATATTTTCATAGCATTTAAGTGTATTATATGTAGGAACACTATAGACAGTGATTTGCAGCATTCGTCTGCATACATGAAACATTTAGTACCCATAGCAAAAGATTCCCTTTTAGTCGTTTGTGCCAAAGTTGTTTGTCTACCGTAATGAATAATGATTTAACACTGACAGCCTATTAGTAAACTGTACTAATAATGAGAATGGCTAAGGCATCCCAGAATGAGCTAAGCTAAAATATGAGGGAGCTAACATTAGAGACAAGGCTCTCAAGCTACAAAAGTAATGTGTCAGTTTTGGCTAAATTTGTCAGGCATGTCTACACGACTGCACTGGAAACAATGGATACAAGCGAGTGCTGGGTTCTCCTTAGACCCTAACTTAATCTGTTAGGTTTAATTATTTCAAATATTATCCTGTATGGGTTTATGCCATGGCCATCAGAGCCTTCCCTCATGTGTCGCCTGAGTTTAGGGAGAGGGTGTATTTAAAATCAGCTGTGTTCGAAAAGCCATATACAGGTGATGTGAAAGATGAATGAAACAACATCTATGTCTGAATTACAACACTTCATCATTAATTTGTTTTAAATTTGTTCATTACCATAGTAAGAGTTCTTTAATTATGACCCATAAGGAGTCTCAGCTCTGAACTGCTGTTGTATGAACTTGGATAGGCCGAGTCTTGCAGTAAAAGCTTTGCGATCAGATTTTGTCAGTCAATGTACATGAAATATTTTCCACATCCACTTTACAACAGTGACAGCATTTACATAGCCATCCATGTGTCCCTTACGGTACTAATAGAACGGTATGACCCACCTTATGGTGGGTCATTTTTATTTTGACCCACCTTATGGTAGGATTTTTATTTTGATGTGATACTTTGGCACCTGAGATGATGTGATTTGCACTCATTTCTAACAGTAAATTTTTCATATGTGATACAACATCTATTGGACTCTGAAGTGTAGGTACTGATTCTATTGCATTCAGCAGAACATCAGAATGAAGCAAACTGTCGATGCAATAACCGAGACCTACACATGAGTCAGCAAGAGTGACACATCCCTGCTTAGATGAACTCTCAGGTACGGCAGCACTTTCAGCACCCATGAAAACCTAATGGCAGGACGTGGCATGCTGAAGAGTACAGAGATGAAACCGGCGTATTCCTGCAGGAACCCTGGGTGCTCGGCTCAGGATTCGTCCTCTACAAACAATCATTCTTCAGCAAACACCTCTTAAAAGGGCAGATCTCAGTTTTCATTTACGTAATAGTCACCCTCAGTACATAATTTGTAGCCTATTATGAAGTCTTTGTCCTGCTGGAATTTCACTGTATAGGTAAGACTGCAAAAGAATCTGAGAGGTTTAAGTGCCTGATTCCCTTAGCTACCAACTGAGACTTCAGTACATATTTCCTCCACATCCCTTAAATATTGTAGTCTGGGGAGAAAAGAGTCTGTTTTGGAAACAGATATACTTAAAAAGTAGTTACAAAAATGAAGTCCTATTTAAGCACAACCACGGTTATGCCTGTATTTTTAAAAACTCCAGGGCTTGATCTTGGCAGTTCTAGGCCAATAAACCTCACATCTAAACCTGGCAAATGGGTTGAAATGATAAATTAAGCAGAATGAAAAGAGACCTGAGAGACCAGGCTTGCTGGCATGATCTAATTGGCATGGATTCTGCAAAGGAATTATCTCTTACTGTTCTTTGACTATAAATAAAATAGTGGCTATGGGAGGAAAAAGTTAATACATTTCATTTAAAAATTCCAGTTTCTACAAAAGAGGTTACTGCAAAGCCGTGAGGTGATGGGCAAAAAGCACGCAAACCCAATGAACTGCAAAAAGGTAATACCAATACGTACATGACACAAGGGGCTGATTCCAAACACCTGCTTTAAAAACCCAGCATAGGTGTGGGGTTCTTTTGTGAGGTTTTTGTTGTTGTTATTTCAAAGAGAGAGTGATTCAAAGTACCTGAGTATCAAAGTATCCAAGTTAGACATTTAAATTCCCAGTTCAGTCAATGACAGATTTACAGTCTCTCTGTGGTCTCTGGGAATTCATGAAGATTCAAGAGGTCACCAATCTGAGCTCTTTACCTCGGGCACAGGTTATTGCCACTGTAGCAGACATAGCAGAATGGATTATATACTAGCTGCAATTCAGTGCTCATGTATTAACTTAAAATCACTGCTGATTTTGTTTTAGGTCAATAACTTAGGTGGCACACTGTGGCAGCCAAAATGTCATTCTGTCACTTCTGTTAACTATCTGGAGAGCCCCAGTAGATATCAGGCTTGGATGTTTGGTGGCAGTAAATTGCCCAGAGACCATCTGCTATAGCACAGCTGGTGGCAACTGAGGTGCTCCTAAAAGGCATTTCAATGCTCTTTCAAAGTGGAAGCTATCCTAGAAGGAGTGCTAAGCTGTGCCTGACCACCGACCCCTCCCAGGTGCTTCAACTCGGGAAGGAAGCTTGCACGGTAGGCACTTCAGTCTGCTCAGATCCAGAACTGAGAATCCTCTTCTGCAGCTACCTGCCTCTCCTTTCAAACAGGAAAAAGACTGCATATACAGGAGGCAACAGCACTGAGTAACAGCAAACTCACCAAAAAAGAGGAATTCCTAATATTCTTCTTGTTGACATGGACCCGTCTCCACACAAATGCCAAAGAAAGTAAGAATCCACTGGTTAGCTAAAATCCAAGACATAGAGCGCACAGCTGGATTTTGACCATGCTCCCAGAAGGCTCTGCTTTCCATCACACAAATGGGCAATAGAAAATACAAAAAAATCTGATTTCATGAATGGATTATGCTAAGTAGATTACCCTAACACAATCTCATTCATCTGCTACAATTACATATAAAGAGCGCACATGAAAGAGAAGGAGCAAACAATGGTACATCCAAATCTAGCCCCTTCAAAGTTAATGAGTGAAACGAACATTGAAAACCTAGCACTATTTTAGTGCTTTTTAGAATAGAAACTCTTTGCAGAGCTGTACAAAGAAATAAACCTGGAATACAGGGTAGGACACAATCCTGTTTAGTATCTGTGCCACAAAACCTTGGTTACTGTACCAAAACCTGATACTACTCTGTCAGTCTTCATAGAACTCAAATAGATTATCTCTGCAAAGCATTAGTAGAACTGTTCATCCACCCTTCCAGTTACACAATGAAGGCTACATAATTTGTTTGTGGTTGTATAGGATCACGCTGCATCAGCTTTTCTTCTAACCTCATACACATATATAGAAAGAAATCCTGCAAAATATAGCTTCACGGCACACAGACAGAAAATGTGGAAATATGTCAGGTGTCCTGCTCTTCCACACAGTGGAATAACAGCAGCTTTTTTATATTCAAGCTTTTCCAGCATGATTTTAGATCCAAATCTGCAAAAAAACCCCCACCACTTAACCATATGCTTCTCTTTAAGTATGAGTCACCTGTTGACTTCAGTGTGACTACCCATATGCTGAAGGTGTACAACATATTGAAATACTTTCTTGGTTTGGAACCAAAGTTAGAAACAAGATATATCCTTCTTCTAGAGACCTGAAATGGGGTGAAGTTCCCAATGTGAAAGATTTACAGATTATATCAGGATAATGAAAAATAGAAAATAATTATCAACGTAATTGGGAAGATGAAAAAGAAAGGGATTACAAAATGGCAAGGAAAATTCTATATTCTGGGATGACTAGAAGGAGATTAATTCATGGTAATATGAAATTGGATCACTATGTCTTTTGCGGTTTGAATGTTACAGAGCACTCTAATTTCAAGTTCCTTACCTTTTGCCCATAGTCAGTAAATAATTCTTTGAGATTGAAGTCTCACCACAGTGAATGTTTTTGGCAGATAAACATGGAAATGCAAGGTTATAATGGTATCCTCAAGGTTAATTCCTAATAAATACCAAAACTCCCCAACCCTAAGGCCAATCCCTTCAGCTAAATTAATACTATGAATTTTGAAAAACGAACAAGCAAAAGTTAAGACATGTCAGATAATATTTGGAGTACAACTTCAATTCTTTCACACTGGTCATTTGGGATAAAGTTCTTTAGGGAAAATATAACTGAATCACAGTACAAGCTCATAGCAATAATGAATTACAGTTGCAAGGGTATAAAGGTAGAAGGTTTCCTTTCCAATTTATTCTAAGATCAAGGTGACATATTGAAACGAATTCATTACTGTGAACTCTTATTAGCAATGAAATAGTCTGCAAAATCAGTAAATATGAAAAACATTATATATAAGACATCATAAAATTCTAAATGATTTTATTAGCAGGCAATATAATTTTAGGTCAATTATGGGAATATCAGTTCTGTTTTTTCTATGAGGAAAAACAGAGTAAAACACTTAGACTTGCTTGAGTAAGCTAAGTATCTTACATTTAGTCTAACAAAGAAAACTGTCAGGTTCCTGTCTTTCTATAAATCATACCAATGTAGGCATTTATCTTCAACTTCAGTTACATAACCTCTTGACTGTCTCATCAAACTAAGGAACATACCAGGCAAATTCTTTGTATTAATCAGTACCAGTCATATATGTAAACTCTGTGACTGGGTTGATGAATACTATGTTTATGCTTAAAGCACAGAAGCCATATATTTTTCAGGCCAAAAGAGACCGTTAGAGTTAAACAATCTGCCCTGCTGCATCAATGAGACAACATCTTTTATGGGGTGATACCTTCACAGAAAGAACTTTCTCCTTTATTATGCAAATGAAAATGATCTGCCCTAGAGTACATTTTGGAGAAAGCTATCTAGTTTTGAACTGAGGGTTGCAAAGAGAGAGGAATTTACTACATGGTCAGGATGGCCTAATGGCTAATTACTGGTGTATTCAAAATGTTCTGTCTTGCTTCTTAATGTGGACATTGCTAATTTTGATTGTCGCTCAGTAAATCATGCTCCTTTTGTTTGCCAGATCAAAAGGCTAGCTAAGCGGTATCTTTTCCCTGTGTATAGGTATTTCTGAATTTGCCTTAATATTGTATTTGAAAATAAGCAACCCAGATTGCAGTAACTGGCACAAAAGTTAGATCAGGTTCTAAAAAGCTCAAAAATCAGCTCTAAAAAGCTCAAAACTCAGTAATGCAAGACAGCAGCGTTATGAATTGTATGTATTTGGGCATTTGAAAATTGCATTTGACACCTTTTCCAAAAACTATTTATAGCTCAGAGGAATATTCACTGAGCTGTGCAGTCCCAGCTCTCCCACTTACGTATGGTAATATTTCTGAACATTCAGACTCCTTAGCATCAGTCAAGGCCTCTTAGTGCTATTGTTCAGGAGTAAGTACGTATCATGCATTTTACTCATGAGGTTACATAAGGATATTTTAGGCAGACCTGAGCATAAACCCCAGGTTTTTAATGAAACAGCTACACATATTTTCCCTTGCTACACTGCACCACAGAACAAATTTCCTAAAGGGTATGCAATATTAGTGTTGTTCCAGCTCTAGCGTTTTAATGACATAAGGAAAGCAGGTTTTGTCAAAGGAGGTGATACGTTTTGTTAGATTGACTGATACTACTGGAAAAAGCAGGTAAACCTATGGATTTATGAGCTAGTCACCAGGTCTGAAAAGGAAGCAAAAATTTCAAACTAATGCAGAAAGAGAAAAAATGTTCTGAGTTAAACTTAATTTTGTTATGTACTTAAGACAATTTGAGACAAATGGATAGTTAGCACTAACGGCCAAACCAGGTATTTTTACTGCTTGCTTGTTCCTGGATTGAGGAAGAAAAACTAGACATCAAATCTCTAATTTACAATCTCAGCATCATTTATGATTATACTTCTTACTAGGCACTGTGCTATGGTTCTTCTTATAGCACTAAAGGAAAATATTTGTTCTGAATATCAGAGAGATCCAGAAGTGGAAAAACTATTTATGGCCCAGGATATTAGATAGATAAATGCAACAAGATTGACCTAAGGAGTACTTTAGCTCAAGCACTGCTCTAGATTTTGATTACCTGATGATATCTATTGTGGTCTTTTAAAATTTACTTTATTTATAAGTAACACTAAACTAGCGTTTTCTCTTTTGGCCTCACTGGCAACAGAACATTTCCTCTGTATAGTATCTACTGTACTGCAGCCCAGTTCAGTAGGATGCTAGAGCCATTCTTGCTTAAAAGGCTCAGGAGGTGATCTTGTTGGCTGTCAGATTCAGCTTCCCTATCCATGGTCGTCTGCATGCTTACTGGAAAGCCAGAGCTGCACAAATCATTGCGATTGAAATGCCTGTTATCTGCAGAAGAAGTTCCTTCTCCCTCCTCGTTTTAGTTTGCTTGCAGACCACTGTAGGAGAAAAATTTGCCTTAATCCCAATCTGTAGACATAAGGCTTCATTCACCAAAACTACCAACTGGTACTCTTTCATCAGTACTAAATCTATATGAAAGATGGTAATCTTCAGAGAAATCTGCAAATTTTTTAAAAAACATGTGAAAGAACTAATGGTTAATGCATAATGCAGGTCACAACTGTAGATAATAGGGAGGGTTAATGCATAATGCAGGTCACAACTGTAGATAATAGGGAGTGCTGCTCTCATTACCCCAGGATTCTGCACTACAAAGGACATCATACTACCCCCCTTTCAGAGCACCACTAAAAAAAGATCAGATCTTCACTAGAGCAACTCTACCCTGTCATGTGTCTGGAAAGCATCCTCTGAAGGACTCAAGTTCTGTTTCCAGCCTTCATCTCTGGTCTCCCCACTAAACTAGATTATTCAATATGGTTATACTGGCACTATACACTTGACTGCCCTTCTCTCCTCAGTGCAGTAAGTAACCACAATGAATGCTGAAAATCAGCCTGTTATGAAATTCCTTTCCCTTCCAAGGTTCTTCCTTAATTCCCAATGACAACTTGCTCAGTCTCAGGAAGGGTGAATTTATATAACCAGACTTTCTCAGAAACTGCCATAGGTATGTGTTAGGAAGTAAACTTTCTCCTTTCCTAGGAATAGCCCAGATGATTTCTTTACATCCATATTACTCTAACAGACAGATTTTAAACTTGTGGAAGCAACAGACCTCATAAAAGCAGCTTTGAGAAGACTAATTAACTAGTTCTATGATATGAAGTTTCTGTTTCCTTAGTATATAATCTATTTTAATTAACCATGAAGTGGAATGTTAATTACTGTTGTCATTTCATTTTAGACAGTCACACCAGTTTCAGAATGGACTTCAGTGGATGTTGTTGAAAACGCATTTCAAAATCCAACATGTGACAAATTAAAGTGTTTTAAACAAGCACCATTCAAATTCTATCCTGCAAATAGGTGGGAAAATAATTTTGGTCTGCAGCCCAGATCCTGGATGTCATGTCACTGTGAGGAAAAGCCTCGGTGGCAAGGAGATTAACATACATGGTGCTTTAATTGTCCGTTTAACCAGAATTTTTGCAGTAGACACAGGCTGTATAGACATAGACTGGAAGGGCAAGAAGAAGAGGGACATTTCTAGACAGAAAACTTCCCTCAAGAATTTTGGAATATTTTCTTGTAACAGCACATGCATTTTCTTATCTGCACTTCGCAGCCGTCTAGCAGACACTAATGAGAGATTTCATGTTCATACCAATTACTTGAAATATTTAATGTCCTTCTTAAGGTGCATTTACACATCAAAGAAATGACTCAGACCAAGCATTCCACAATGCTGCAGAGGGAAAAAGAAAATGTCCCCACTTTGTACTGTAATAGAAATGACTTTGAGTTCTCCTGTAGCTAGGGCTACATCATCAGTTTTATTTTTGACCTCCATTTTCAGAGGTTGATAACCCAGGGCAAAGCACTGTATCCATACAATCCTGGGTAGTTATTATATCAGGTAAATGCTAAAGGCTTACCCTCCTTAGCCAGTTAGTGACATTTTTAGGTGGGCAGCAGTCAGGCTCCTAAAAACAACTTGGACACAACAATAGAGAAAGATGTAGTGTGTGACATAGTCAGCTGGACTCTGAAGCAAAATAGCCCATCCTATGCTAAGCAACTAGGATGTTGGATATCAATTTTGGAGGTCTGGGACAAATCACTAAACGTCTCTGTTTGTAAATACACCCTTCTGGAAATAATAAATTATCTTCCTTTATTGGTTTTGTCAGAACTAATTCGGTAACATTGATAAAACACTTCTGTGAAGAACACTGGGTGTTAATTAACCTTTTATTATTTAAAAAAAGTTACTGAAACAATAGGTTTAAATAGGTGAGAAAACTATAAAACATGTAGGTTACTTTGCTAGTGATGTGTTGCAGCAATGGTTGCCAGTAACTTTGGTAGCGAGTCTTAAATGTATAAGATTTTTTTTTTTTTTAAACTGCTAGAAAATATATTCAGCCATCTCTACCATAATCTACATGAAATCAAAGAATGCTGGGTTTGTTAAGTGAAAGGATCCAATTAATTGTATATCAATCTTATTTTGTGTACTACTATCTTATTAAAAAATTCCAATCCTGCAGCTCAGGGTGGTTGGTTACAGGTCACTGTTGCCTACGTGTGTATTAACCTGCCTCTGCTTAAGACGGTCTACAACTACAGCATTTCTAGTTGGTGAAAAGGGATGCGATCCATGCAGAAGGCAACAGATCAGCTGGGTCGTAAGTGGTGAGCCCAGCAGTGTCTGCATGAAACACCAGGCACTGAAGCACCCTCCCTTCATTGCACCATGAGGCTACCTCCATCCTGCCATTTTCCATCCAAAGAAATTGTTGTTATTGCCATAGATTGTTGCTCACAAAGACATCTTACCCTCAGTACATAAGCATTATCTGAATTTAGCTTCGCATCCTTTAAGGTCTTATTAGATCTGCCTCTGGTAAGGAAACATCTTTAGCTGTTAGATCAAATAACATTTTGCTAGCACACATATTTCAATGGCTGAGTTTGGTTCACAGTCTACTGCTTCACTCTGTATATACTTCAGTCTTTTTAAGAAATACTACTCAGTATTGAGAATACATTTTCAAGCTTAAAATAGCTGGAATCATAATTGTAATTTTTTTTTTTTTTAGAATACTAATACAAATAAATACAATCACAAATATGAGGTGTACTTCCCCTATGAAAAGAATGCTTATACATAATCTCAAGATTTTAAAATCTGTAATTGTCTCCCATTTTTCACTGTTTTGAAGAGAATTTAAAGTCTTACACTTATGAAAATTAAAAATGAAAGTATTAGTCTTTGAAAACCAATATAATTCAAAGTATAACAAAAAGACTGCATTTTGTTTTGATGGGAAAGAGTTAATATTCAAAATACCCTAAGTTTATCTTCTCTATACTAAAACTGACAGTCCTTTTTTTAGTAAAATACATACTTGTCATTCCATTTAAAAAAATTAGTTACAGAATTTGGATGAGAAGATTTGTTATTATTAGTGTAGGCAGTCTTGGTGTGATTTGTATGTCAGATGAAAAAAATGGTCCCTTTGACATTGTCAGTTTCATGTTTAAGCCTTTTCTTTAGTTAGTACTTCCTTAGACCAGAAACTATTAATCTTTGTGGCTTCTCATTCCTAAGAAAAATTAGCTGTTGGTACTTAACCTTCTTTTAAATAGCCTTTATTTACTTTCTTGTGGTGAAATACAGCTGAAATGGTTCAGAGGTGCCCTTTAACTTTTGTGACTGTGTGGTCAGTATGATTCCAGGCAGCGAATAAAGAACTTCAGTAAGGTTCCCAGAAAATATTTGTATTGTCATTCAGAACCCAGATATTACCCTGTGAAAATGACATTAAAATCTCTGCAGAAATGTGCAGCTGCAGATGGAAACCAGGTAATGATGTGTGTAGTTTCACAAACAGGTGTGTGGGATGGTGAGGAGGGTAGGAAGAAAAATCTACTGAAAGAGGTTACTGAAATGACAAAATCCTGGGACTTCAAATGAACCAGGAACACAACTGTCACTGGTCTTCAATAAGACCTGGGAACTACATACTTTCAGGTATCCCTTTTGCAAGGTCAGCTGGAATGGACACAGGACAGGTGACAGGACATGGTACGGCCATAAGTCAACCACAGACTGCTGTAGCAAAGAAATAAACTCTCTGTATGGGTACATAACAGCATGATTTGTGTGTGTGTGAAGCTTTCACACTATCTTCTGAAGCATGTGGTATTGCCTGTCACAGAAGATTAAAATAGATCATATTACTAATGGATTTCTTAATGGTATTATAGGAAAATTTGTCTGTACACCAAATATACCCACAAAAGGAAAGAGAAAGCAGACTTAAGGTGCTTGCAGGGCATGAAATACAAGGGGATAAAAAGGTAAAACTATCCACTGGGTACCTGTAATACCAATGCCAATAAAAATTCTGCAGGTCAGAAACTCATAATATTAAGAGAAGAATTGTGGAGAGAGTGAACCAAGTGGATAAAAGTTTTTAGTGCAATATTAACAAAATCTTCATCCCTCTGCTCAGTTGTAATGTGGACAACACACTTTCTAGAAGAGCCGTGATGGGATCATCAGCATATGGCTATCCCTGTTAGGAGCCAGAAGAGCTGACGAAATAGGAGGAGCAGTGTAACAAAAAGAGAAATGATCATAAGATTGATAGGACTTTAGTAGTTAATCTAGAAATAAATATAATCAGCATAGTTATATGACATATAAGTGTATCCCAGACACCCACCTGCAAGAATTTAAAAGACATAAACTTCAAGAAAGTATTTCTTTATCTTGATATTAATAGTATATCTAAAAAGTGTCTACA
This sequence comes from Mycteria americana, assembly GCF_035582795.1. Taxonomy (NCBI): domain Eukaryota; kingdom Metazoa; phylum Chordata; class Aves; order Ciconiiformes; family Ciconiidae; genus Mycteria; species Mycteria americana. The sequence goes on along the minus strand of NC_134366.1, from coordinate 107,028,011 downwards.
AGTAAACTAAGCAAGGGAAGACTCGAGATTGCTAAAAGCAGACACTTTATGAAAAATGAGGTGTCTCCAGCTGTGGAATGGTCTTGGAAGTACGATGATGTTGGAGGATAATTTACACTGTGTGGGGCTAGCATTGCTGTATTTGATATTTCTGAGCATCAGCACGTAAAGGAAAGAGCTGGCACAGAGAGGGAGCAGAGGTGGGAAGTGATGATTAACAAGTGCAGGTAGTGCCCCCGTGACTCAACAAGAAAAGAGGACAGTCTGGTCAGGGAATTTGGCGTGCCCGGAGCCCTTCGGCTTCTCCGAGTCGCTCATCCGAAGAAGCCCTGCCCTGCCTCCTGCTAGCCTGCCTCATTACGGAACCCACGACTGGATGGGGCCGCCTCAACCTGCTACGCACTGACATGGACGGAGCTAAGGCATTTAGTGTGAAGCGCAGCCCTGCAACACACAATAGATGAAAGAGATGACTCAAGTGCTGTCTTTCAGCGTTTAGTTTCTGTGTGTCTCAGATTAAAAATGTAAAGGTGTGTTATGCAAAAAGACGCAGACACAGTGGGAGACCTGGCATTGCGGTTCCTGACTTTGAAGGGGCTGGCATCTGCTTCTGAAGTGCGATCCACAGCCCCGCATTAGCTGCCGTCACTCTCTATGGCACTCTTCCAAATGAGATTCAAAGCAGCAGCACACTGAGCAGTGAGCCACAAACACTACTCCAAGGAAAAAGCTAACGAGAGAAGTGTGTCTTCAATCCCACCCTCCTTCAGCTTTGGACTCCCAGAAGAAGATTAGCTGTGCTAGGGAGTCACACGCTGGCTTCTCTCCAGTACAGTAAACCCTCTTCCTAGCTTCAGACAAAACCTGTGGAGAGTCTACCCCAAACTTTTTGGACTGGGACACCCAGAGAGTGCAGCTGTAGTAATCCCCAGTTGTATAATACATGTCGTATTGAGAACATAGGGAACTGTAGATGTTGAGAAGCTGAACACTTCTCACCTTGCAGTCCCACCTGCAGAAACTGCTGTTGGTCCTAACAGAAACCATCCTGGTTATGTTGGGCTACAGAGAGAAAGAAAAAGGTAGCACAGTACAAAAGGTAGGCTGATGGGGAACATCCCAGTGAGGGTGGCTGAACCAAGAACAGTTCCTCTCCTTTTTTAACAAAAGCATCTGACACTGCTGTCTTTTCAGTGGACCTTATTCTACTTGTATGTAGTAGACTTGCTCTGACAACATACACTAGACTGAATGCCTAAAGGGATATATGTAGAGAAAGGCCTGAGGTACAACATGGGTGGTGAACTTCCACTTATATGGGGTATGCGCAGATGCAGAATTTTAGCCGTGAGGGAACTAACCGGTGAAACCGAAGTATCTGCAGACCAAGGGACAGGGATTTCTAAGCGAAGTATAAATACTCTTAAAGTTCCCCAGAAAGAGTCCAAGTCCTTTTGTCTTCTCAGAAGATGAAACTGAGAAACAGGAAAGGACAGAACTGAAGGAAATACCAAACAAATAATGAAAGGTAGTTTGGGTTTTTTGTAAACAGCAGAGGTGCAAACTATGGTGTAACTTACATGTGAAGTGTGAATTAGACAAATATAAGAGCTGCTCTGAGTACATACTGGCCACCAGAGCCTGCCTTCAAAGGCTGCAAAGCAAATAATATAACATTAAACAGAGTAAGACATGACAGAAAAAAGTGAATGCAAACCCAAAAATTAAATTAATGGAAAAAAAATCACCACTATTTTGATTATGAGAGCACTTCAGAAATTGATACAGGATTATATGCCACTGTGAAGAGTGCTGCACACACAGGAAGAATATTATTCTTGCTTTCTAAGAGTTAAGCCTATCAAAAAACCTAAATAATCTACTAACACATATGTATTTTACTAAATGTAAGAATTTGTTGTAGATGTCATTCATTTACCTTTGCCAGTTACCATAACCAACCAGCACCATTGCTGCTCTTTGTCTGTATTCTTCCTAGTTCTCATTTACGTACCCCTGACTGCTTTTCTCCTTGTGCAATGAGGCATACAGATGTGCACCAACAACTGCGAAGACACTGTCCTTCTCATAATATTCCAGAATCTTAACAATAAAATAGAAATAAAAAGCTAAGGAAAGGAATTCATCTTAACAGCAGAATGACAGAGGTGATGTTTGGCGGATTCTATTTTAGTGCACGCATACAATGCTACTACATACACCTTATGTACAAAAAAAATCCCTGCACTATAAAAGACCAATGAAGTTACAAAGTAGTATTTAAAGGATAGGACCTATATCTTTTTGAAAGATTATGGGTGTGATTTGGATTCCTACAGTAGCTAGAATACTGTAGCAAACTTTCCTGTGACTGGTACAGCTTGTTCTGAGTTGAAAAGCCGTGAGTTAAAACCTAAATCCAAGCACTGCTCAAAATCCCCCTACTGAAATCAGGTGGATGCTTGATGATTAATTGATTCATGCATCAACGACATGCAGGCAGAAGACACAAAACAAATACCCCAGAAGAATAAAGGCGAGCACTATTAACAAATCCAATGACATTTGCAAGCATAGGTGACAGGTCCTTTCCCTTGCAGGTTGGACTCCTAGGTCAGCAACTGTTACTGTCTTTGGTGAAATGCTTTTTGTCTCGGGCTACTGAACAGTGCTGACAAACACTGACCTTGCTTGACCATGGTCATTAACTATGTTCGCCACCATGCACTTCTGTTTTACGCTACTTTCTCTGACCCATTTCTTCCTGGCTTCTTACTCAGTCCTGGCCCAGGATTCCTCTTTGCCAGGATGAAGGCTCAGTATCAAGTTTTCCCAAATGTTTAGGGTTTTTTTTTCCGATCTATGACCTGGCCTGGATGGCTAAAGGGAAGAGGCTCAGCAGTCTGTCAGGTCTGACAGTTCCCCCAGGCTAGAGAAGCAGACATGACTCTTTCAAAACGTATTAGAGTGCCGACTACTTAGAACAGAAAAATAAGAAGGGAAAACAGTCCACTGGGTCCTACTTTCTGAGCACGCAGTGTGGGATAAAGCAATTCCTGTCCTAAGTTAGGGAGACCGAACAGAAAATCAAGCTCTCTACAGGAAAATAAAAATGTAGGTTTACTTGTATTCGCAGTTACAGAGCATAGTCACCCAGGTAGTTCAGGTTTTCACAATATACATTTTATTTAAGCAAATTTTCTGTGTTTCTCAATGGAACTATTAAATTATTAGATGCAGTTGTGCAAAATTTCACACTAAAGAGAATGTATGTGCTAATTTGATACTGTCAGTAGTTAAGTTTGGTGGATGAAAAATATGCAGCAGTCAGAGAGGAGACCTGAGTAAAGGGAAAAAGATAAGCACCATAAAATATCATACCTTAAAATATCATTGGTTCAGAAATCTCACTATTGTTGGGATGAGCTGATAACAACGAGCAGCGGAAATTCTGTATTTCAGGGAAGGATAAATAGGCTTTTCTTTGACTGTCAGCTGTTTGGACTCTAATAATAAGCATGTATAGGTTAATGGAAAGAATGCAGCTAAAACTGTCAAAGGTGGTTGGCTCTACAATTTATAATCTGGGTGTCACCTCCAAAACTAGGATATTTCTTGGAGCACAAACGAGTCTTCCGTGCCACTCAGAACAGCCTTGCCAGTGAGGAGTCTCAAGTGAATGATGATGTTCTCCCATTCAGCAGTGAGGATGAAATCGATAGCCCATTGTTCAATGTTAATAATAATCTTTATATAACAGCAATTTAAAAAAAATGACAAACATATTTATGAAAAAAATCTGATTTATCGCACATTGAGAATATGCTTTGCCTGCAGCAGCCATCTGTCTATGCACTTCACAGCTCTGTTTTCTGTAGGAGACAGGCTGTCGTATGAAACATTTCTTTCTGCTGTTTATTTTGGGGTTCTCCGTTTGAAGGAGATCAAGTATTTTGTGTATTTTTTTCGGCACAAGAGGACATATTTGAAGGCTGACACATGAATCAAAGGCCCAGGGAAGGTGTTAAGCTCGTATAAAAGTTTAAATGGAAGTGAAGATTGGGTCAGATGACTGTCAATGGCTGGAAAAGCTTTCAAGCAAAGTGCCTTAGAGAAGGGTAATACTAGTGTTCAAATCTGAATGAACCAGTGTACGGAGCAGAGTTGTTTGGGAAAACAAGGACATTGTCTGCTCCAACACCAATATGACTCTTTTAACTTTTGATAGTGCAACTACGGCAAGACTGCCCTTTTATAATTCCCTCCAAACAAGCATTGTTCGCATTCATGAACATTTATGATGGAGTTCTGTTAAGAATGTGTATTGTTAACTCTCTAAAGATGAATTTCTTTCCTTTGCTTTTTATTTCTATTTTGTTGTTAAGATTCTGGAATTTTGTGAGAAGGACAGTGTCTTCCCAGTTGTAGGTGCACATCTATATGCCTCATAGTGTTATGAGTGTTAACTATATCTACATAGACATGAAAGGCAGGCTCCTGGGTGAAAAAAAAAGGAAAAAAAAAGCATAGTTTCAGGGGTTGGTAAAGGTCTGATCTGTATTGGATTTAGATGTTTCAGGTAGAAAATAGGGGGTGCGCTTTCCAGCTTGTTTTGCAACAATATGGTCAACTTCAAAACTGCAGAAATAAAAAAAAACCCAAACCAGTAGCAGTGGCCCTAACATTTTTGCTGTAGAACCACATTATGGAACATTCAGCTGGGCAAAATCAGTGCACGCCTCACTAGATACAGAGGTAAGGTAGCAGAAAAGGAAGTACTGTAGTTAACCAAACACAGATATGTCCTCAGCAGAGGAGAGAAAGACAAACATTTTTCCTTGAAGGAGGAGTAAATGCAAGCTTTCAATAACAAAAGCTGAGGTAAGAGATGTAGTAGGTTAAAAATGAATGAATAAAGGGAGTAATCTGGAAAGGAGCCAACTGAAAGAATGAAAAGACAAAATGCAAAATATACACAGAGAGAGAGCGCAGACGAAACCAAGAAATGAGGGGGAGGGAAGAAGAACATTTAAATACTTATCTGGATCAGGCCAAAGCCACTGATTTCTTTTTCATCAGTTTCAACAAAAATTGACTCAGGTTTGTAACTCGAGTTTATTTTTCTATTAGACATGCAACTGTGTGCAGCAAAAGGAAGAGAATTTGCAGGATCTGGTTGTTTCAAGATAAACAGGAATGCTGGGCTGACAAGTCCAGGGGAAAATAATCCTGCCCAAATAAGGATTAAAATGGCTTAGAGTATATTCTGGGTTTACGTCTGTTTCACGTGGGTTCAGTTGGAAAGACTGTGCAGATGTGGTGAATACCTCACTGCTCCTCTGGTGGTTGCCTTGTTTTGGAATAGAAGTCCATTTAGGACATGTCCATTTAGGACAAGTTGTATCTGGAGGGAAGCAAGAAATAGAAGACATTTCTGGTACAATTTTGTCAGATATTTGCAACGTAAAAGGAGCACATGTATGTTGAGATGGAAATGTAAGTATTATAAAGTGAAGAAAGACTTGGACACTAACTCCTCCTCAGGGCTTAGGTACACAGAATCCATAGTTCCTTCAGTTTAAAAACATGGTTTTTGTTGGTTTTTTTTTTTCCACTAAAAGAGGCAAACAAAATCCAAGACCCTCTCAGGCAAGAAACTCTCAGATTCCACCTTCCTTCAAGGCCAAATAAAATAATTAATCAAAAGGGCCAAATTCCTTTTTCTGAGAAGTTTAAAGGAGACTCATTACGTTGGTTCACCAAAGTCCACAACTGCAGAGAACCTAACTCAGGAGCAGACGTAGCTTATAGTGACAGTGACGGAGTCAAACTTTTGATAACTGGCAACAGGGCTGCTTCTCCCCACGTTCCCCTATCTGAAATATGGATCCCACCTCTCTGCTCCTTCTTCCTGTCTTCTATCTGTCTGTGCGACAAGCCTGAGTAGAAGGTGTGTAGGAGGAAAACAGGGGAAAGAGGAAGAAAGCGGACTTCACAGAAGACATCTGATCTGGAAGTTGCCACAGTGCATAATTAATTGCTGAACTGGTGAATCAAGAAAGAATGTGGGAAGAGCACAAGCAAGCTGGACTTCTTATAATAATAAAAAAAAAAAACAGTGGAAAATTAAAATCAGTAGTATATTAATAACATGTGTAAGAAGATAAAAGTTTTCTACAAGTCACTTCAAAACACATTTTCTCAGGACAGCAATCTATTTTGGCCTCAGAAGAGCTACAGCGCACAGCCTGGGTACTTCTGGAAAGAGCATTGACCAGGATGAACTCCTGCACTGAGTGCCATTGTACTTGCTCTACATTACAGGAAGCTATTCAGCAGATATATCTGAATCAGATGAATTTTGAAGTAGAAGTCATGCCCTCCAAACACCCAGTATATTTTATGGCTAGGTAATACATGATAACTACTTTAAGTTAGCAAAAGTTGATGTGTTAATCATCTTAGTGTCCCAGCCAGGAGAGCCACAGGTATTGCCATAAAGCTAATTGAAAAGGAAAAAAATATACTTTTTCTTGCCAAAACATGAATATGTGCCAAATGCTTCTCAAAATTTTAAAAAGTCAAAATACACAGAAGTGTATTTTTGTGTTTTCAGTATTGCTGGATATTGGGAAGAAGTCCTGATAACAGACATCTGTTACATTAAAACAACAAGCAAGAAAATAAAAAGATATATTGGTAGTTTGCCTAAACAAAACTCTCTGATCATTTCTATTACTCGTAGCTCGCTCTTTCAGCAGGTGATATCACTTGCCATTATAGCCCTTATTCCATCAGAATTACCCCTGGGGCAAACACTGCAGCCTAGGGACAGCCTGATAAATGGCGATCCCTACACACCAAACAGCTTTACTCGGCAAAACTAGCAGAGAAGGAGATCAGAGGGTCTGCAGCTGTTCAGCTGTACTAGCCAAAACACAGAAAATAGGTCACATGAGGGGCTACAGCTATTCTGTAGCTTGAAGACCTCAGAGACATTCGCTTGGGATAATCCAATCTTTCTAGTGATATAAAGTGAATTATTTTCACCCAAATTTAATGTACGTCCATAAGGAATCAGCAGAAGGCTGATTTTCACAGAGTCTATAATCTGTTTTTGATGATCCACGTAATTTCCAGTGACTGTGGTTCTTAGCAGTTTCTGAGTTCCTGAGATTTTCTGCTTATTAGAAATTAGTGAGAATAAAAAGAATAAGTAATACAAAATACTTCAGACTGCTTGCCAGTTTCCTAATGCTTTTCCTTATAACACATTACAATTTTTGGTAAACAGCCTCTCATTGGAGATTTCCCAGTAGTTACTGACTTTACAACATGCCACCTTCGTGGTTTTGCCCTCTGTAATTGTATTTCAGTGTTGGAGCTCTAAAGCAGTACTCTTTCACCTGGACTGTCTCAAGTGAATATTTATTTTCTTTGATGAGAAGTAACACAAATGGGGGGGGGGGGGGAGGAAAAGGAAAATGAAAAAAGGAAAAGGAAAAGAAAAATCCCACCACCTCTCCCTGAATAATCTTCAGTTTCTTAATGCAGAATCTGGTGGTGAAAGGAATACTGCATGTGTTCAGAAAAGCCACAGTTCAGCCACTGAGCACATGCTGGTGGCTGTGCAGAATAGCTTGCAGAGTCAGGGTCTGAATCAGCAGTATAGCTGGTAAGAAAAAAGACAGAGACCAAAAATCTACAGCATATGTTATGAGGAGCTGCTTCATGAGACACAGATGACAAAATGCCGTTCTGACCTCTGGGTGTTAAGGACAGGAATTTCTACCAGTAGTTTTACCTGATTCTTTTCTTTTTCAAGTACTAAACATTAGGTACAATAAACTTCACAGTCTGCGCTGGCCATGTTAATGATGTACTTTGTTTCACAGTGGTCTTCTACCTAGTCTTCAGGAAAAATACTTGTGAACAGTGAATACTTTCTTTTTAAAACATAAGCTAAAAATGACAGTGAAATTCTTCCAAGCCTCAATTTGCAATTAAAGCAAGATCTAAATGGTGGATAGATTCACTGGTCTTATTAATATCCTCCGTGCACACAACAGATTGCAGAAAACATTAAACTGTGTTGTTGTGTAAAGATGATACTAGTAATAAATCTAAGATAATAGGGAGAAATTACAGACATTCAAAAAAGAATGGAAAATACCAATCCAGACAGTTTGCATTCAAAGACATACTTCTGTTATTTTCTCAAGCATTCAATGAAGTGAGCAATGGTTTTTGTTTTATTTATTATCAATTTACCTGATTCAGTTCCTCATTCCCTTGAGAAACTACTTGTAGGCTTCATTACTTGATTTCTTCTGCTTCTCTGCCTTTGGTTCCATGGCAACCAAGGTAAAATTAGTAGCAGAGAGGAAATCCCAAGCAGCCCTGAGCTAGAATCTTAGGAAATTCACCTTTTTGTTTCACAGAATCAAAGAATCACAGAATGGTTGAGGTTGGAAGGGATCTCCAGAGGTCCAACCCCCCTGCTCAAGCAGGGCCACCTAGAGCAGGTTTCCCAAGACTGTGGCCAGACAGCCTTTGAATACCTCCAAGGATGGAGACTCCTCCACCTCCCTGAGCAACCTGTACCAGTGCTTGGTCACCCTCACTGTGAAAACGTGTTTCCTGATGTTTAGAGGGAACCTTCTGTGTTTCAGGTTGTGCCCGTTGCCTTCGGTCCTGTCACTGGGCACCACTGAAAAGAGCCTGGCTCCACCCTCTTTGCCCCCCCGTTCCCATTCAGGTATTTATATACATTGATAAGATCCCCCTCAGCCCCAGCTCTCTCAGCCTTTCCTCATAGGAGAGATGCTCCAGTCCCTTCTTCATCTTTGTGGCTCTTCGTTGGACTCTCTCCACTATGTCCACGTCTCTCTTGTACTGGGCAGTCCAGAACTGGACACAGCACTCTAGGTATGGCCTCACCAGTGCTGAGTAGAGGGGAAGGATCACCTCCCTCGATCTGCTGGCAATGCTTTGCCTAACTCAGCGCAGGATATCGTTAGCCTTTTTTGCCACAAAGGCACATCGCTGGCTCGTGTACATTTTGGTGTCCACCAGGACCCCAGGTCCTTTTCTGCCAATCTCCTTTCCAGCTGGTCAGCTCCCAGCTTGTACTGCTGCCTGGGTTTGTTCCTCCCCAGGTACAGGTATTTGCACTTCCCCTGTTGAGCTGCATGAGGTTCCCATCAGCCCATTTCTCCAGCTTGTCAAGGTCCCTCTGGATGGCAGCATGACCCTCTGGTGTATCAGCCACCCCTGCTAGTTATGTGTCATCAGCAACCTTGCTAAAAGGGTACATTCTGCCCTGTCATCCAGATGATTAATGAAGATGTTGAACAGGACTGGACCCAGTATTGACCCCTGGGGTACACCGCTAGCTACTGGCTCCAACTGGATTTTGTGCCACTGATCACCAGCCTCTGGGCCTGGCCATTCAGCCAGTTTTCAATTTACCTCACTGTCTGCTCATCCAGCCCCTACATCAGCAGCTTCTCTATGAAGATCTTATGGGAGATGGTGTCAAAAGCCTTGCTGAAGTCTAGGTAGACAACATCCACTGCTTTCCCCTCATCTATCAGGCCAGTCATTTTGTCATAGAAGTTTATCCTCCTTATTTAAAAAGGAGGATGTTAAACTGAATGTGTGGTTTGATGAGATAACTAGTTCTGTATCAGGCTTTATGTGGGGTGAAAATTGCTAAGATACTTGTATATAACAGCCAGTCCTTAAAACACCGCAGTGCTTGGAGAGTCACCGAAACTAGCAGAGTATCAGGAGCTACAGCTTCAGGCCAGTAGTTGTTGAAAGCACTTGGCCAGCACTCATTTGGAAAACAAAAACAAAACTAAAGAAGGAAAGCTGGAAGAAATAGAATTTTCATCACTTAAACAGGTTAGGATGGAAAATATGTATTAATCCAAAAATATCTGTAAGTAGTTAGTTTTGTTTGAACTTCTCTCTGGCATATGAAGCCACCGTGAAAAGCTTTGCTGTTGCCATGACTGTCACTGCCATATGACAAGATAAGATGAAAACTTTTAAGTATGCAGTTGCAGGGAACTGTTTGAAATTTCTGTCCGTTTCATTTATCAGGCCATGAGCTAATTAGTTGGAATAAGTAAGAAAACTTCCCTCATGGCATATTAATTCACAATGCATATTCATGGGGGTTCCTACTCATCCTCTCAAGCATCCTGGACTGCTTACTGAGAGGCAGCATGGTTTGCCCTCCAGTACTGCCCTGCAGAAAAGTGGGTATAACACCACTTACTGTGTTTTGAAGTCTAATTAGCTGTTTGCAAAAAGAACTGAGGTCGGCAGATGAAAAGTGCTTCAGAAATGCAAAATATTATTATTACTATTAATAATAATAATAAAGAACATGCATCAAATAATTATCATAGCAAAATAACACTGATAATTTTATAAGGTTCCCAAACCATATGAAAAAGATGTTAAAGGGAAGTTAGGAAAATATCTTCTTTTCCTTCAGCAAAACCACTTAAATATCATTGTTCTTGGTTTTTAATAGATTCTGTTAATAATACAACTGGCAGTAAATGCTATGCATAAGCTAGGTGACTTTTCTAAATAGAGAAAATAATATGGCTAATGTTTTAAAAACAAGTCCATATTAGGTTAACAAATACTGAATGTTAATCAGGAGATTTTCCAGATTTTCAAGCACTGAACTGGCTGGTCTCTTGAAAAACATGACCTATTTTTAAACACTGATCTTCAAAATGCTCTACTTCCAGTTTTATGTTCAAAGTATTAGGCTGCAAGGTTTGGAACAATCTAAATAATTGATGATCTCCTAATCAAAAGGGACATACATCAAAGAGAAAAAGCTACAGTTCTGTTCATTGAAAACTTAGGCAAACATGGAAAAAAGAAAAAGGAGGGTAGTGACCGAAAGTGTGGGCAAAAAAATAATTAAATCACTACTGAATGTTTTTTTACAGACCACTCCTATCATAAATCTCACAAATTGTTTATGATGAATAATTCAGTTGACAATACCAAGAAAAACCGAATCCCAAAGCAAACTAAATTTTCACTTGATTTCCATAAGTCATACTTTTTATCCCTTTGTACACAAACCAGTAATAGACCCTAATCCAAGTATTCAAATGTCTAATATTTCCAGATGCACAGCTGGATAAAAGAACAAGATTCCAATCCTTCAACTTATTCCACCTGCAGTGAGTATGTTGTTGTGATAGGTAACTGGCTAGCTTGGAAATTCGTGGCTTCCCTACATAATAAGCATCACTGGCTTAATGTAAATCACTTAAAAGTATTTCAGTTAAAGTGGTGAAAAAAATTGCAGAATTAGAAAAAGGTTTTACAGCAATAACTGTACACCAGCAAGAATTCTGATGTGAATTAAATAGGTATAAGCCAGGTCAAAATCAATTTAGGGATGTCACAAAATATGTCCACTTTAGAGTACACCTTTACTTAAACCTCCCAACTTCATATGTAAATCACATCTAGGAAGACAGAGACATCTTAAATGTTTCAATACTAATGGAAGTAAATTTCCATGGATTCTAATTTTGTACAAAAGGAAAATAGTATCCGTTTCACATAGGTGTAGGGTATTTCTAACACAGAAGAAGAATATTGACATGACTTCACCATGCAATTTTCTGAACAGATCTTTTAAGGCAAGAGTGTTCTTTTTAGTTAATGTTTACTAACTGCACTAAAATAGTCTTACTTCCAAAACACACTCCAAACCCCACAATTTTAATGGCTAGACTTCATTAACCTTTTAAAAAGAATCTATTCAGTTAGTGCTTTGCAGTCTGTTGAAAAGAACAATAGAAAAATTATCTTGGTATTTTCTTTACAGATGTGTCTTAGGTATGCCCAAGCACAGTCATTTGCACTGGTAGCCACATATTTTTTCCTTGTTTTCTTTGCTGACTTCTGGGACTCTGATTCAAAAGAATAGTCTTCTGCTCCTCTTATCTTTTTTCCTTAGGTCACCCTCGCCTTCACTCCTGTTTCTCAAGTTTTTGGTGGAGTAAGATCCACAGAAAAGGGCTTCTTGTTTTTCCATATCACTAGTGTATGTAGGCAGCCTTATCATTCAGAAAAGTTTAAAAGATTCTGAATCATCCTAACATTAAATTATTTTTAAAAGATGAATATGTAGGTTTTAATCTGTTTTATGGGTTAACTCTACCTTTATAAAAGTAACTAATTTTTTTGTCCTTTCTAGAGCTTTTAAGCAGAGCTTCAATGAGGCTATATTCTCAGTGAGCTGAATATGGTGCAAACGTATGATGGAGAGTCTAAAACACGGGATATAGAACTGCAACCAAACAAGTTTGCTTTGTATGAACAGCTACCAGACGCCTGGTGAGGTACATCAAAACCAGAGAAAAGGAGAAAAGGATAGCACAATTCCTACACCCTAAGGCAACCACACCCATAATTATTAATACACTAACTTGGAAAACAAGCTTCTTTTGAGGAAAAAAATGATGAAATTTAATTTTGTCCTTTACAGGATACATGTACGTAGGGCCTTGTACTATTTGGATACAAAGGCAAAATTTCCTGCAACTCTCCTGCACCCACCACAAATATAAAAAACAAATGCAAATTTTCTTCTAACCAGAATGTTTTACAGACTGAAAAAAAAAAGTTCAACACCTACACTTAGCACTTTCCCTGGTACACACATACATGTGTTTCCCCTTTATCCCTCTAAATCACTGTCAGGCTTTGAATAACACCAAAATAATAAGTGGCCACTTCCTCTAGCTGTGTCCCCTTTCAAAACTGGAAAATAAAGGAAGATAGTGCAAAACCAACTAATGAGTTACTAAGCTATTTTAGAATATGGGCTGAATGTCAGATGCTAAAATCAGATTTTATTCCCAGATTAAAAAAGGAGAGGTCTTGGGAATAGTTACAGACTGGACAGCCTAATAGCTTGGTATCTGCCATGTCTGAATTGCACCCAAAGACTAAACTAAAAGCTCTCCATGTAAAAGAACAAGAGTCTAAAGATATACAAAGTTGCCTTTTATCTCATTCTTGAACCTTTATAATAATTTACTGAAGGGAAAGTCAGAGCCAGAATTGATTTAAAAATGACACACACCTTTGACTCTTCTCTAAATGAATGAGAACTGGATGTCTTAAATGACATACTAGGATCCTGTTGCCATCTGAAGCTGAATACAGAGGCACCTACTTGAATTGTAAAATTTCCTTTCACTTCAGGATGTCAGCATGACACTGTAGTTCACAATGAGGACTGTTGGAAGTGCAGAAATGCAAAATGTAAGGGGAGGATGTTCACTTACAACTCAAGTCTCTTGGCTTGCAGCTCAGTCCATTTCCCATTAGATCTCAAGGCAGGCAATGTGGTTCTTTTCTTCTCTACCTGCTCCAAAACGTGGAAGATAATTGCTTTGTAATGAAAGAAATTAGCTTAAAAATTATGTTGTTTTCTATAAACTTGACAGTCGTGAGAAGTCGCAGCAATATTTGGTGGTCAACATGAGGTTCATTTGTCAATGTACTTACTAGTTTGCTTCAAACACAAGACTGCTAATAAGAAAATGAAAATGTTTTCCTTTAGCCCCTTCTAATGATTCATTTACGAAGTTCCTGACACAAATTAGAGTACACTGCTCCTAGTTAAAAGGTGGCAGCTCTTTGCTGGAGGACTGGTTGTCACTAACTATTAAACCCTTCTGTCACACAGTTGGAAGTGCCTTAATTCTGAGTTTAGGTGAACATGCCTCTCTTTCTCCAAAGGTTAGACAAAACTTGGGGAACAGTTTGTTGCAAGCATTGACACAAGTCTGTCACTTTTTAAGCCATATATTTTTTGTAATTTGGCTATGATGGATGCACTCAACCTCTTAACCAAACTAATAGTAGTTTGGGACATGCTCCAAAGGAGGTAAAGGCCTGAGCCGTGGCTGGGCCAAGAACTCCTAGTTCCCATCTGTTCTCTGAGAACCCACAAAGGAGCTGAGTGGCATGGAGAGCATTGATGCATATGAGCTTGGAACAGTGGTCATGTGATTGACACATTAATAGCTTTTTGGCTATTCCAAGACTTCGTGGCTTTTCCGAGACTCATTTACCAAGGAACAAAGAAAGTTGTGGGTACAAGGAGTCTCATGCATACTTTTTCCATCGTATGTCATTTGACTACGAGCCAACCACTTTATTCCATAAATATGACAGCCTAAGTGAGCCTTCTTTGAGCTCTCCCTGCTAGGCAGCATGGCTGCATGGTGGTGATCTCCCCTTGAGCTGGGACACCTCTCAAGGTTGCTCCTCGAGGCAGAGAGACCTTTTACCAATGGCAGTTCTTTGGTAAGTGACCGATATCGCGCATAACCTTATAGTACGGTAACTTTGATTTTGTCTTAGTAACTTTGATTGCATGCTGAATTGATAGATTTTGCATATATAACCTCTTAGACATAAACCATTGTCCAAGTCTGAGACTAAGACTGGACCTAGCCACACTTAAGTTCCATCAGGAGTTTAGAAAGCAAGGGGGTCTACTCTGAACCTCGTGACTCAACGGGAGAGTCCTCCGCACCCTTTTGTATTCCCGGTCTCTCTGTGAATCATTCTAGCTTGAGTGTAACCCCGTTTTACTTTGTATGTTTCTTCCATGCAGTAATTAATAGAGTGAACCTTGCCATCAAACTTTGTTAAGTCGCACTTTTACATCATATTAAAACCACTTTTGCTAATACCTTTGATGATGATTTTTTAAGCTATCTAAATCACTCATTTGCGACATTGCCTCGTCTAGCTTTTCCTATTAGTTTCTACAATGTGCTGTGACAGTTTGATAGATTCAAAGCCCTAACAGTAACTCATAGAGCCTTCTTATGTAAAATGAAAATAACTATTTCAAATAGGTTAAATATATTTACACACACACATATATATAAAGTGGTTTTGAGGTTCCCACATGTGTATTATTCCATGTTGGGCTACTGAAAAGTAGCTGTGATCCAAAAGACACTTTATTTAGCCATGCTTTTATTTCTCTGCATTTAGTACAGCCTTTTACTTTCCTAGTCAGCAGCATGCCACCTGCTCTTTCATTTCCTCAAAGTAGGTCAGCAGTCAGCCATCAATCTTTCATCTTCATTACAGCTAAATCCTAAAGCCTGAGGCAAATGAACCCTTTTAAAGGAGATGCAGTGATAGCTGTGGTATACTCTCTCTTGTGTTAGCCATTTGTGGCTGAAAAAACATCACAAAATCCAGATGAAGCTAGCCAGGCTTTAACTGGAAAATAACAGGAATGCAAGCAGTTTTCACAGTTCTTTGTAAAAATCTGAGGCCCAGTTCATGAACACAGAAACATGGATCCAGTCTCCACATCATAGAATCTCCTTCATATACTTATTAAACTCTGAATTCCAATGTTAAATTACTACCCCCCTACAGGAAGACAATTCTAGATCTTCAGCTAATGTGGAGCCTTAAAAACATCTCCTCACTTCCAGCTTCTGTTTACTCATGATCAATTTTTAACTATTTTTTCATGTGTCAGCACTGACCTACAGTTTGAATAGCTTGTCTCCCCTCTTGGTCTTTAATATTCCATGAGATTTAGAGACAGTAATCATATCTCCTCCTAGCATCAATTCTGCAAAATTAAGCAACCCGCACTTTTTTAGACTTCTTTAATAAGAGTTTTGCCATTTTTTTTATTAACTCAACATTTCTTGCATGTACCTGTTCCTTTATGAGTTCAGTTTTTGATCAGAGGTAACCAGTTTTAAACAAAATACCATTATTCAGATTTTATTAACAAAGTTTGTGGAAATTAGATTTTTTTTGTCTAATAATTGTACATATTTGTACTGAACCTTGAAAGCTTTCACACAGCACTTCGGTTCCTATAAGACAATGAAGCACAGTGAAGTTCAGTGAAGCACTGAACAGTTTTCAGAAATACAGGTATCTGACAGTTTCACCAGATACAGGCAATAGCTCACTGATTTTTTCTTGAGCAGTGAAAGACTAGGCAGGGTGAGGTAGACAAGAAAGACCTTGAAAACAACAGAACAGGATGGAAGGAAGCCCACATGAAGCGTATGCATACAAATGCCAGGAGGACAGGGGTGAAGAGAACAGTGGGGGAAGCATTCACACTTTTTCTGGGAAGTCAGCATGATGAAGCATCTCTTCAAAGTGCCTGTACACGAATGTACGCATGCAGCATGGGGAACAAACAGGTGGAATCAGAGGTATGTGCGCAGTTGCAGGGCTCCATCCTCATTGGGGTCACAGAGATGTGGTGGGAAGGCTCCCATGACTGGAGTGCCGCAACAGATAAACAGGCTGGGAAGGGAAAAAGGGAAATTACCCATTGCATGAAATCGCAGTGGGAATACATTGGGCTCTGTCTTGGTATGGATGATGAGCCAGTCCAGAGTTTATGGGTTAAGATTAAAGGGCAGAACAGAGTGGTGTATGTTGTGGTTGGTGTTTACTACTGACCACCTGATCAGGAAGAAGTTGTTGATGAGGCTGTATTCAGACAATGGGAGAAAAGCTTCATGTTTGCAGATCCAGGTTCTCACGGGGCACGTAACCACCCTGATATATGCTGGAAAGACAACACAGGAAATCACAGATCCTGGGGATATGTGGATTGCATTGATGAGAACTTCCTGACACAGGTGATGGATGATCTGATAAGAGGAGGCACTCTTCTGGACAAGATACCTAGAAAAAAGGCAGAAGTGGTGGAGGAGGAGAAGGTTGGTGGCAACCTTGGCTCCTGTGACCATGAGATGGTGGAGTCTGTGATCCTGAAAGAAGGAAACAAGGCAAATAGCACGATAACAACCCTGGATTACAGGACAGCAGACTTTGGCCTGTTGAAGGATTTGCTTGGAAGGATCCCACAGGAGAAGGTCATGGAGAGAAAAGCAGACCAGGAGAGCTGGCTGATTTTCAAGGATCACCTCCTCCAAGCATAAGAATGGACCATCCCTACATGTAGGAAATCAAGTAACAGCAGCAAGAGGCCTGCATGGATGAACAAGGAAATCCTGACTCAACTCAGATGTAAAAAGGAATTGTACAAGAGGTGAAAGCTGGGACAGGTGAAATCAGAGGAATATAGAGACACTGGATGTGCAGGAATGAGATTAGGGAAGCCAAAGCCCATCTGTGGTTAAATCTTGGGAGAGACAGGAAGGGCAACATGAAGGACCTTTACAGGTCTTTCCACAGCAAAAGGGAGATTATGGAAAATGAGGGCCTGACACTGAATGGGGCAGGGAACCTGGTGATGGAGGACATCATAGAAAAGGTTAAGGTACCTAATGTCTTCTTCACCTCAGTCTTTACAGATAAAATTTACCCTGAGGAATTGCAGCCCCTGAAACCAGTGGGAAGGTCTGGAGCAATGAAATTTTACCCTCAGTTAGGAGGATCATGTTAGGGAACATTTAAACCAAGTGGACATAAAGAAGTCTGTGGGACTCGATTGAATACATCCATGAGGACTAAGGGAGCTGGCTGATGTCATTATGAGGCCACTCTTGATTATCTTTGGAAGATCATGGTGACTAGGGAAGGTTCCAGAGGACTGGAAAATCCAAAGATCACTGTTACCATTGATATGGGAAAGAAGAAGGATCTAGGGAACTACAGGCCAGTCAACCTCACCTTAATCCCTGTGATAGTGATGGAGCAAATCCCACTGGGAACCATTTCCAAACACATTAAAGACAAGAATGCAATTGGAAGTAGTCAGTAAAGATTTATAAAGGAGAAATCCTGCCTGACCAACCTGACAGCCTTCTATGACAAAATGCCTAGCTTGGTGGATGAGGGGAGAGCAGTCGGCACTGTTTATCTTCACTTGAGCAAGGCTTTCAACACTGTCCCATAACATCCTCATAGACAAGCAGATGAAGTAGGGACTAGGCAAGTGGACCGTGAGGGGGAATGAAAACTGACTAAACTGCCAGACTCAAGGGATTGTGATATCCAGCAGCATGATATTCAATTGGAGTCCAGCCATGAGAGGTTTATTCTAGAGATCAATGCTGTGGCCAATACTGTTTAACACGTTAATGACATGGAAGATAGGACAGAGGGCTTCCTCAGCAAGTTTGCAGATGATACAGAAGTAGGAGGCGGCATTGATACACCAGATGGTTGTGCTGCTATTCAGCGGTATGTCGAGAGGCTGGAGATCTGCACTGACAGGAATCGCCTGAGCTGAGCAAAGGGAAATGCCAAGTCCTGCCCCTGGGGAGGAAGAACCACAGACACCCACTCATACAGGCTGGGTGGTGTTTGGCTGGAAAGCAGCTTTGCAGTAATGGTCCTCGGGGTCCTGATGGAGACCAAGTGACACATGAGGCAGCAACGTGCCCTTGCATTAGGAAGAGTGTCACCAGCAGGTTGGAGGTGATTCTTCTCCTCTACTCAGCCCTGGTGAGATCATATTTGGAGTACTGTGTCCAAGCCTGGGATCTCTACTGCAAGAGTGACATGGACATACTGGATTGAGACCAGGAAGGGACCCCTAAAATGCTCAAGGTATTGCAGCATCTGACATGAAGAGAGGCTGAGAGCTGGGGGTTTGCCTTAAGACAAGAAGGCTCAGGAGAATCTTATCCATGTGCATAAATACAGAATGGGAGGAAGTAAAGAAGATTAACCCAGACTTTTGTCAGTGATATTCAAACAAAAGGCACAAATTGAAATGCAAGGAATGCCATTTAAACATCAGAAAAAAGCTTTTTTTGTGATGAGGGTAGTTGAACACTGGAACACGTTGCCCAGAGAGTTTGTAGAGAGTCCATCTGTGAAAATATTCAAAACATGACCAGACACGGTCTTGAACAACCTACTCTAGGTGACCCTGCTTTGAGCAGGGGCGTTGGACCAGAAAATATCCAGAGGTCCCCTCCAGTCTCAACGATTCTATAATTCTATATTTCAGTTCTTAACTTCAGTTTCGTTTTCAGGATTCACAGTTTTGTATGAATTAAGTAAAAACGGGTAAACACTGGAGACCTCTTCCTCTTCATGACATATTAGATGAATATGTTTTCCCATTGTAGCACAACTATGAAGTGCTATAAAAATATGATATCGTGACATACTTGGAAAAGGATGCAGGACACCTGGTGTTGAGAATTATTTTCTAAACATTTTTCCATCAGTGTTCAGAAGTGCTATCTGCAGTTTGTCAGAACATCTCTCTCTATTCTACAAAAACTTTATAAAAAATAGAAATAAAATTAAAGGGAAATACAATTTAAAAATTACAGAAGTATTCCCTCTCTGCATAACTGATTCATATAACAACAATCGTACTTGCTCACAAAGGTCTATATAGCCTGATATGTGTCTCAAGTCCTACCATACCATCCCTTTAATGGATGCCTGGGGAAGACTCTGAAAACAGGCCAAACATATAGAAACAGTTCTCTAGAATATTCTAACTCTGCCATTCAAAGTTTCCTTGAGAGTGAGTTCATGTCTTTAACATCTCTTGATGGATTCTTCTTCCATGAGTGTGCCCAGTTGCTACATCAATCCCGTGTAAGCTTTTAGGATGGACAACACTCTGCAGCAAAGAGCTCTCCATCTGCACTATGTGTTGTATGTTTTTTGAACCTGCCAGTTCCATTTCATGCTCCTTAGGTCTTGTATTGGAATAGACTATGTGTGGTCATTTCTATTCACATTTTCTAAGCCACTGAAGATTTTATACTCTTCTGTCCTCGTCCATCTCTCTTCCAGACAGAAGGGATCCCAGCCTGTTCCTTGGATGGAGGCTTTTCACACTTCTTGTCAATCTTCTACGTAGCTCTGTCTGTACCTTTTCCATCTCCTGAAGGTAGGGAAGTGTGCTGGAACTGTACACAATGTAGGTATAACTCCACTCTGGATTGGTATACTGGCATAATATTGCTTTATGTTTTGTTCCCTACTTTTTTTCTTATAATTCCTTACACTTGGTTTGCCTTTTTGACTCCTACTGAGCATCAGGATGATGTTTTCCTGTAACTATGTACTATTGTATCAAGATCTCACCATCACCTGGAATTTATTTACATTAAGTTTCACGTATCATTTCATTTTCAGTGAAAACAGAAATCTTGCTTAGGATTTAAATTTATGAAATAAATGTCATAGGGACTTGTGGAAATGACATGTCAAAGTTCATAATTTTAAGCACTTAAATAATTACTTTGATCATTTCTGATATGACTGTCATTTCAGATTAATGAAAATTTTATAAATTTATTTTAAAAAAACCTCAAACACTGGCAAAATAGGAAATATATCCAAATTATCACACTCCTGCCCCCGCAGTGATCTTTTCCATCTTGCTCCAACCTAATTCCTTTGTAATGCCATTTTCTTATAATGTTGTTTGATGATCCGCCATCACACATGCATTTCCATCCTGAATGTGTCTCCACAGTGCCTTAACTGGCTGTTCTTTCTTCTATATTAGTATATGCAAATTAAGAATATGAAAAAAACTTTGCTTTAAAACTTTGCTCACAGCATTATTGTCAGATTAGACCCCAATGAAAACATTAAAGTTATGTGCCTTCAACCTATACAACAAAGCTGAAGAACACCTCCACATTGACAGTAAGAAATTTTCATTTTGCTTTCATCTACTGCGCAAAATTACGTGCTAGCTCAATGGTATTATTGCAAATAGAAAATTCCATAATAAATTACTTTCTGTCATTAGCTCTATAAATTTATGATGTAGGTGTTCTGCTCCACTTTTATTTACAACAGTCCCACAAAATGAGAGGGGTTTAATCAAAGCTGTTAGATCAAAATTCCTTTTCTGCAGAGAAGTAACCAGCACACAGAAATATATAACAGGGGAGATATCCAGCTTTTCAGTTATCACAATCAGAACTATGGGTTGTTTCAGTTATGTTTGGGTCCTACACCATTCCATAAGAGGTTCTTGAAATTCACATTCAAGACTGCCAGAAAGCAAGAGAGACTCCCTGCTCTTTCTCTGTGCCTCTTGGAAAAATACATGTACATCAAGTTTCAGGAAAAGGAAAAAGGACTTCTTTAATTGGACATGTGGCCATCTGAGTTATCCCTGTCCAGATACCAGAACTGACAAATCAACAGTCAAGATATTATATATATATGTATATATAAACAAAACACGCACACTCATTCATACATGTATATATACATCTATATGCAACATACTGAAATTAAATACTTAGAGAAGGATTTTTTCACAAATATGTGCCTTTTGGAGTATATAATTTTGTAGCACACGTCAGAAGAGATTCTTCTACACTGCTAAGAATAACACAATATTTTATTTGTTAATGAGAAATTATGCAAAGGCAGGCATAATGATTTTAAAGTGTAAGAAAGGTATTTCCATAGAATGAGGAGTCTAGCCTCATAAACCCTAACCTGATATAGTAATAGTAACAAAGGAACTATCAACTGCTTTAGAAAGATTCTCCGATCTCTCAAATTCTTACTTGGGTAAAAGGTGCTGCATTAGAAAGCAATAAAAATATCTCAGAATGAATGGAAATTATTGAATAAAACAGCAATACTACAGAAATCAGTACACCAAGAGACTTAAATCTGAAATGTTATTTGAGATAATGGGGGATCCCTTATAATATAATCATAATAAGGAAGTTGATACAAAAAAGACATATATTAGAGAATAAATCATATGAGAAAAATTAGGATGGCTAATACAGGTTTTCAAGAACAAGTAGCTAAAAGACAACACTGAGTTTCTTTAAATGTACCTGAAAATAAAAAAAATGGATCCATGACATTGCTGGAGTTAAGCTGAAAAATGAAGATGACACAAGAATGAAGACTCAGCATTTTCTGGTGAAGAGAATGTTGACAAAATTCCTACACCAGAACTTTCTTTTCAGGTAACAGAAATTAATTACTCCACTGAGATTCAGAAGATTTGAAATAAAATGATATAGTAAGTATTCATTATATAATGTATGCCCAGGGATAATAGTGGTGTTTAATTGTCAAAAATAAGCTAACAAAAAATGTAGTTTGACAAAAACTGACAAAAATGTACAGTCTTTTCATGCAAATTGCTTTTAAGCCAGAGGGCTTAAGGGCAGTAAGTGCTGCTCCTACATTTTAAAGGCTGTAAGGGACATGGTATGAGAATGATGTCTAGGAATACATGGAAGCACTTGTGCAAGCTGTGAGATGACTGCCCTCACGCTGGGATGGACTTAGATACAGAATTCATAAGCAGTGGTGTAGGACAGGTAGGCAGCTGCCACAGGTCACAGAACAACTCATGTGAGGTGCAGTACTCTTGCTGCCTACTTAGCCTATACAAAGAGGACACAATGCATGCCGCATAGACTACCACCAAAAAAGAGGAGAAGGAGGGCTGCTAGGCAGCTACAGCTATGGGGAGTGGATCTCTCCCTTTATGAGGCAGTGTTTCCACGTCTCTTGGGCACACAGTCAGTGACAGCAGCAAACCCTGCTCTCCCCTGTCCCCTCCAAATCTCTCTGACTCTTCTCAGCTGCTTTGGCCACTACCACCTTCTCAAATTCTGCAAGACCTTCACCTCAGGCCCCGTCCCACCCTCATCCACTAGGAACTCACTCCACCACTTCCACATAATTAAGTTAGTAAAGATTTATATTCGACTCTTACCCCAAACCATTAAATCAGGTCTTACAGGGAAGCCTTGAGTTGACTGTCCACAAGCATGTCAACACCAGGCTGGTGATACCTAAACCATGGCCACCTGCAGTCAGGTCATTGCCAGTCTTTAACAGCTGCTCACATGTAGTTACTGATCTAAAACTGTGCTGACCACAAGTTTGCTGCCCTTTCACACAGTCAGTTTTATCAAAGACGTCCAGATTTATGGTAGTGAAAGTGAGCATGAGGTAAGACTTAGTAAGCATGAGTTCATGGACATGGGCAGGAGAAAGCATTACAGGAGGGTGGAGAGGCATGGGAGGAAGGCATGCACTTCCCAGAGTACAGATGCAGCTGTTGGAGGTATAAGAACAAAGTCAGTTTGGAAAGTAGACTTTAGGTTGATTCAGGCCATTATAAAGCAAAAACACTCCCAGTTTTATAGTTTTTAAGAATATATGTGTCACTGTAGCATTGCTAATGTGTATCGGTCCCATTAACAATGTGGTTAACAGCTATTATGTGTTTCTTCTCTTTTCTCCAGGGAGAGAAGAATATACAACAGGATGTTTTAAAATAAAAATACATATGCATAAACACATTCTGCTGGATATTTATGCTGAAGAGAGCTAATTCAGAAAAAACCCTTACTTTTGTAGGAGTGAGGAGATTTGTGATAATCTGCCATTTTTGTAGAAAAGTTCATTCGACTGTTTGGCAGATCCCAAAAAAGTTTTTTCTCACTTACGTATGAAATATACATTTGCGTTTTTAGAGTATGCTTATCAGAGAAGAAACAACTTTACCTTCTGAAGCGAAGCAATGTTTACATACATAAAATATAGGCATCCAAAGGTCTTGATTTACAACTGTATGGGAAACCCAAGCAGAGAGTGGCCTAAGGCACTCGCAGTAAATATCCTGTGCTGGTACTACCATTTTTTTAAATAGTTTTCAAAATATCTATATTTCCATGTCCAAATATATTGTATTGGTGTTTTGCAGATGATAAGGTATAAATAACTAAGACTGGATTGCTTTGCCAGGGTGGGACAGGGTCTTCAAGGTTTGGGTACAAATATGGTATAGTATTACTTATGGATGCTGCTCTGTAAGAGCGCTTAGCAACAGTGAAGAATCCAGGAGAACTAAATACAGGCGTGAAATGACCTGTAGTGCTTAGACATAAAGGGGATAGCTTTGTGCATGGAAGTTCTTCTTCAGGCCCTCTCCCCGCAAGCAGAAAGTCTGTTTTACACAGGTAAGTTTCCAGCATTCTGCCATCTGCTTATTGCCTGTGTGTGTGCCCATGCTGTCTAGCTAGTTCACCGAGCGTCTCCCTGTGTATGCCAGAAACAGAAGTGCTACATGTGGCACTTCACCTCTAAAGTAAAAGTACTTCAGTACCTATCAAGTCTGAGAAGCACTGAAGTGATTTTAGTACAAAACCAAGGCACCTCTTTTAGATGAGAGAGCATTACTTCATGGTCAAGCACTGCATAAAGACCTAGTGGCAGGTGACTAGATGGCTTGCCTCGCCCCATTGACAGCAGGACTAATCCGTCACTGCCATTAATGTCTTTCGATACAATGTCTTGGCTAGAATTCAGGACATTCCAGGTGAACGATACTGACTATAATCACTTATAATGTAAGCTGAGGCTTGCCTTCTCCATAAGATTGCTCATGACTAAAGGTACAGTTTTAAAGGAGTACCAGGATACCCAGGGTGTGTCTTTTCAGTATCAGTCTACTAAATATTTGAAGAAACAAGGGAATATTCTTCCCCCAAAGAAGCATTAATTACATTAGACAATTTGTTACCCTAAATAACTAGTTTAACACAGAATTCGCTATCTTCAGAGAAGTCTTGTAGAAGGATTTTATCGGTCTCTATTGCAGCCTCAGCATCTTCTTGGAGTAATTCATTATGCTTCATTTCATCTGCATCAGCATCTGTTTCCTGACATAAGTGTTAAAATCTGTCTTTCTCTATACAGTGGTGTTTGCTTCCAGAAAACAACAGAGAGATGTTAAAGGGCTGGAAAGGGCTGAACATTGAATGCCCAGGATAGAATGCAACGAGGAAGATTAATCAGCCCTGGAGTCTGTTTTCTGGAAGTTTTTCTTAATCAGGCTTTGGTGTTTGATGGAGGGAGAGTTTTCTTGTCTTTCTTGCTTCTCATATTAAGAACAAGTAAACTCATTGACAAAAAAGTGAAAAATGTTCCTTTATGTGGATATAAGTGTGGATTATAATGCCTCTAAATCTTGACACTTAATATGCAGTTCAAGTAAAAATGTGTCCAGAGATCCCTCAGAGATTTATGTCTGAAAGAACAAGGAAAGCACGTGAGGAGATGAGCTTCTAAGCCCTTGCAAGTGTGGCACTGTTGAACAAATGCTGAAATATCCTAAAGCCAGGCATATTGTTATTTGGTAGTCAGTTCCTGACTGCCAAAAAGCATCAGCATTGTCCTATACCAACTCTGTAGCTGTTTGCAGCCTTATAAGGGAGCATAAAATCAATGTTAACTTTGGCTCTGGCTTCAGCCTTCAGAGGAATAAATCTGAATGCAAGTGTCCTATGTATTTGAAGTTTAAAGTGAAGAAGTGCCACTGGGTCTATCATACACTGAGCCTCCTCCATGAATGAACAAAACTGTCACAGTGCCTTCTGTGTGAACCAGCCAGGTATCACTAATAGATGATATGTCTGTTCTTTTAATGGTGAATAGGTTGTGAATCATTTACTGGTAGTCTCGCACTATACACAGCAATCTCAGTAGTGTTGTTACCAAAAGCAGTAAATGTCTGCTTTTAATCCACGCGTATGTAATGAATTTACTGGTGTTAGATATCTGCCATCTGATTTCCTTTCCTCCAATAGTCTATTTCCCTTAGGACTGGGGGTTATACCTTGAAATCCCAAAGGGAGAACAATAGTCTGGATTGCCAGGTGCAGTGTACAGGATGGGTCCTGTTGGGTACCTCTAGTAGCTGAGTCCTCAGAACCGGAGAAGCTACAGCAAAGTGTTCGCAAAGCAGCAGCGGCATGCCAGAAGTGTGACTACGTAATACCAGCACAACTAACAATAACTATACATTAAAAAACCCCAGTATCATGCTTCCATATTCCAGAGTAATACTTCCCCTCTAAGAACCATTATTCCATACTAAAATCAGTGTTGCTCAACAGCACAAGCAGGAAAATATGCATACAAAAATGTTGAGGTTAATTGAGTCTAAAGATTTGTGAGGAGAGTGACTGAGTGGGCCATATGATGACAAATGGAATTCGATTTCAGTAACTGTAAAGCCATTTTCACCTAAAACCAGTGGAACTACTTACACATTTTCTCAGGGTCTTAATTAGTGCATAGAAATGATCTAGGAATCACTTTGACAGTAAAGTCCAAAATTTTGTTTAATGGTGTACAACAGTGAAAAAGAATACACTAAACATACGGAACAGGATGAAAAATATATAAAACCATTACACAGATCTTCTAAAATATGCAATGTTAGTCATCCTAACTAAAAAAGATTCTTTAGAGTTTCTATGTCATAGGAAAAAGAGCTTAATAAGATCAAGACTGTCTACCAAAGAGAGAAGAGGAAAATAAGGTTGTATAGTAAACACACAGATGTATAGTAATGAATGGTACTGCAAAAGTAGATGTGGAAGATTCAAATCTTTTCTTCCCTAAAAGAAAAATAGCGTATGTTCAATGGGACTGAGAAGCAACATTTCCAAAACTGAAAAAGGAAGTTCTTCACACAGTGCCTAATTAGCAATTACACTGAACTGTGAAAAGTTAGTAAGTGTCAAAAACAGCTGACATTTATGGGAATAAAAAAAGTATTCAAACAGTTACCTTATAAAACAGTTATGAGATATACACAACCATACATTTGAAGTCACTACGCATTATGAACCATGGCTGAAAATTTAAGAGTGACAGATGGACTCTCAGATATGCACTACACGTTTCTAGCATCCACCTCTGAAAGTATTTGTGCCAGCCATTGTTGCAAACAAGCTGCTGAACAAGGCGAATTACAAGTCTTGTTGATGATAGTGGTTCCTACGTTCCTGAGGTTGGGAAGCAGCGTTTATCGGGAAGTGAATAATGGAGCCAGAACGAAAATTGGAATTGCTTACTGAAGAGGAATAAATACCAGCAAGCTCATCTTATTAAGTAGCTGAAGCAGCAGCCATTCATCCTGCCATTTTGGAACTGACCCTGCCCTATTTATTTATTTTTGCCAATCTGATACTTGTTTCCATGGGAACAGAAGCAGGACTAGCCACCAGCTGAGTCAATCTCAGCTGCTGGCTCCCAGTTCTCACGTTTTGTTCCGTTTCCTTGGAAACTGATGTCAAACGAGAACGAGAAGTAAACCAGCTTTTGCCCTTTAATATTTACTCTTTCTTTGGACCTGCTCTAGATCCTCTGGGCCGGTGGAAGGTTTACAGCTGACTCTAATGGCCATTCATTTTCCTCCTCTCTGGAATGGCTGCCAGCCACCGGTGGGCCCCAGCAGATGCAAGTAAGAGTTCTCAGTTTCAGCTACTGCTGGCGGGCCGCCTGCTGTGAGCTACAATGGCAGGGTTTGTAAGCAGGCTACAGATTTCAGGAGACATTTGGCTGTCGCAGTCTGTAATATTTCAAATTGGAAGGAAAGAATTTAAATTTATTTAAAAAATAGTAGGGGAAACAGATGGGTGTAATGATATTTAGAGAACAAATTGACTAACAAGCTCTGACCTGCATTAGGCTGAACACCCCCAGAAACTACTTCAGCCAATTATATTCTTAATTTCATAATGTACATTTGACAAAGTTCTCTGTAATCCAGCTGTTTGTTAGCTGACTGAATAGCCCAACAGCACAATATAAACAACACCCCCTAAACACATCTGTTTATGCATATATACATATGCAGAAAGAGAAAAGAACATGATCTAATTGTTTCAAAATGGCAAAGAATCTGCATAATTCTACTTGAGCATGTGAATTTGAACCAGACATCTTTACCAATTCCAGACCTATGTTACTCGTGTATACAAACACTGCACACACCCCCCATATATAATTTTGGGCCAGAGTATTTTCCAGTTCTTACAGCAGCAGTATCATGACTGAAGACAAGTGTTAAAGAAAAAAAATCATAAAAGTTGCAAAAAAACATATTTAAAAAGAATATTAAAGAATATGAAAGAACCCTGGAAAAGCATGCAGGCAACTAATCTAGGACTTAAGTAACATTTTGTATGAAAATGATACTCAATTTACATCTGTGCATTTGAATCCCAATTTTCACATATCTTTTGTTTAAAAATGCACAGACAAATCAATTTCACAAGACAAAATGCTGTCATGAAGAAAAGTTTTATGTTTGGTGGCCTCTGTTCTTAGTTAACTGGTCTAACTATTAGGGTATAGCATCATGCTCACCTTAGACATGCTTTTACCCTTCCTTTCCTTTCACACCTAATATATGAACTCCTTCCTGAGTTTTCTTTTCATCACATCTCAGTTATGTCCACGCAACTCTCACTGATCAGTGGCCTGGTGTTACTACCTTGAGTAACTTCTAGAATCATATATCAAGCTGAATTCACCTGTAGTCCAAATAATATCTCTGTAATATTCATTTCTTCAGGTACTACACTAGGAGCAGTCTCACAGAAAAGACAATCAGATACTCAAGAACAACATTTATTCCTCCAGTCTTGTTACACCTGCATCCATCTACTGAGAATGTACGCAACATCTTTGGGCACCCACAGAGTTGTGTCAAGTCAGCTAACATTGTAATTTTGTTCTGGGTTAGTTATTTGAATGAAAAACTTAGGCAGTTTTAGTTGTTTTAAATCAGGCTTATTCTGCTTTATTCAAAGAGATGAAAGACATGCTGAATTTACCTAGTCTATTTATGGATTTCCTCCGGCTGAACTTAAAATCAAAATCTAAAATCCCATCTTCCTCTATATTGGTAAGACTTTGCATAGCAAACGAGATAATAACCTTTAGGTTTGCTGCTGCAGCTGCAATCAGGAAAGACCATTTCACTTTATGTTGAGCTTTGCAATGTCCCTCCAGAGTTCTTCACAATCAACCCTCATTTTTACTATCCAAAATAACTAAAATTTTGTCATCTTGTCATTCACTGCCTCTTCCACTGAACAAGTCCCAGCACAGAGACTGGGACTTGTCCTGAAGGACTCTACAGGCTACATCCTTCCTTCCTGGAAAATGACCTTTTAGTTATTCCTTAATTCTGTTTCCTTTTTCTAAAGAATTTTATAACTGTTTGAGGGCTTCTCTCTTATTCCATGGCTATTTAATTTCCGTGAGAGCCTTTGATGAAAGAAATTGTTGAGTCCTTTTTGGAGACCTAGCAG
The DNA here is from genome assembly GCF_035582795.1 of Mycteria americana. NCBI lineage: Eukaryota > Metazoa > Chordata > Aves > Ciconiiformes > Ciconiidae > Mycteria > Mycteria americana. Next base: position 106,998,882 of record NC_134366.1, on the reverse strand, counting down.
GCTGTGTCAGCTTCTGTTCACAAGCCTGCTGGCTTCTTCAAAGGACTTCAGTGAGTTTTTGAATGATTTGTTCCTTCACAAGTGCCATGTCAACTCTTCCTTGATGTAGCATATTTATTTCTAATTCCACTCCTGATTATAATTTTTATAAGTTGGCCTGCTACAGAAATTAACTTACAAGTCTGAGGTTTCCACTCTGTCTTGAAAACATGGCAAGACATTTGCAACTTTTCGCTCAGATATCAAAGCAGTTCTGAGCTAATGATTACATACTGCTGTCAGTAATTTGACTATTACTCATTTGAATTGCTTTAGAAATCCTGCCAGAATATGTTTCCAGTGATTTATTTCTGATCAGTTTCTCAATTCCTACCAGCAACTCCTAAACACTCCTCAGCGAGTTCATCAGAAGGGTTCTAGTGTAGCAATCTCCACAAGCTCTTCCACAAAGAATTTTGCTGAACAAAGCAGCAAAGCAATCATTTAATCATTCTACACGGCCTTGTTTTCTGCAAGTAATGCTCTTATATTCTGATCAAATATTGTCCCCAAAGATTCCCTGGCAAACTTCCTGCTACCGATATTTAGAGAAAGATTTATTATTCTTTTTTTTTTTTGCCTTTTGCAAGATTTTTTTTAGCCTGCTTTATTGTGTTCTACATTTAACTTACCAGACTTTATGATCCTTTCTATTTTCCTCATTTGGATACAATTTTGGATTGTTGAAGGATGTATTCCTGCTGTTTTGTCATGCTGAGTTTCTTCTTTTTCAAGTCTTACTTGATGTGTGGCATGCATTTACTCTGTGTCTCCAATGTGATATTCTTCATACTCTCTAGGCCACCTGCAAAGATTTAACTCTCTACAGTGTCCTCTTTAGCGTCTTTTTAAGAGGCTTCCTCAGTTTTATGTTTTTCCCCTTTCTGAAGTTGAGTAGCACTCTACTGATTTTTTTTCGTTGTCATTGCTTCTTCAGAGCTACCAAACCTAAGAACATTTTATTTGCAGCTACAGAAAAGTCCTTCAAATATCAATGCTTTGGAACAGATTCTGTATGCTATTCAGAATGAAATCAAGGGTTAATTCTCTCTTTGCGGGTTATCTAACCTGTTGAATTATGAAGCAGTCACTGCTCCTAAATGAGTTAGTCTGAGCAGCACATTTGTCCAGTTTACATAGTCATTTTTTGCTCTTGCAATGTTTATGACTCCCTCAACATATCAGTCAAAGCTGACCTTCTGGCTTGTTTGTTAGTAATATGTGTCTGATTGATAGCATAGTTATGCACTTGAAATACATAGGAATTCTGCCTCTCTCACTGAAATAATTAATTTGTTCATCTGAATTTACTCCAACTTTTCTTTAACAGACTGCACTACTATGCCACTGGCATGGTCTACTCAATCTTTCCTGCATATCGATATTTTTGTTATAGCAATGTCCTCATATAAAGTTGGGCATTCTTAGTTTCCATATTTTATTTCTATACCAATGCTAGAAGCCCAAATAAGATGTGTCTCATTGATCTGTTTGTCTCTTCTGCATCTTCAAAATTTGCATTTTGTTCTGTTTTTTTCTCCATTTCATGGTTATTACCATCCCAGGATAATTCAGTGTGAAACCTAAAATACTGGTATTCCAGATACCAGAATGAAGTCTATTTTTAAATATTGATAATGTTATCATATGGTTGCATAAGAGGAAACATCACAGAGATAACTACATAGCTGGTACTAAGACATCAAGGAATGCAAAGGTTGCTGCCCTAGATAAACAGGTTTTAAAATGCTACAAGAAATATTGGCATCCAGTATGCAAAGTATTAATTTTCTTGAGTCTAACACTAATGCAAGACCTTTTTACCTTGGGAACTATAAAATCTAGTCCATCTCCCCTCGTATACAAATTCTTATTTATTAAACATTATCATTGGTTACCTTCCAAGGGCACAGTGATTCAATCTGTGTCATAGATATTTGCGTTGGGAGAAGACAAGCCAGTCAGAGGCTTTCAAGCTAAACTCTAGAGTAAAAGAATTACCACAGCATTGTCCTGTGAGTGAGAGGTGAGCATGACTATGTCTACATGCAGACTTACTGAACTGTAGTTAGTACCTAATTGAATTATGATATGGCTATTACACAGGGAGAACAGATTCCACTTTGCAAAGGATTTTGTGGTTTCATTCGAACACAGGTGTATCAGTGAGCAACTGAAATTAGTGCAAGCTGGTTTGCTATGTATTTTTTGTCTTGTGGATGGATTCTCTGTGTCTAATTAAGTGTGAAGCTCCCTTATAGCAGGTCATTTATAATGTTTGTTAGGCAGAGGGGTAAACTCACTTTGCGACCCTCCTCTTAGGGAAACACTACCTGAACCTCTCCTCCACACAGGTGGCTGTTTCCATCAAATCTGTAGCAGGGCTGTGTCCTTAAGACCTGTATCTGCTCTGTCAGGTTTGACTGAAACTGGCAAACAAAGTTTGTTAGGCAGTAGGAAAAAAACGCACAGAGCACTCTTGCACATAAACATTGCCTTCTTAAGAAACCAGGACAAAATCCAGATGGATGGAAAAATGCAGTAGAGCTTTGCCACCGAGGTGAAGCTCTTCCCCAGCCGCATACACAGAAGCACCGTAATTCCTCATGGCCTGTCGAGCCCAAGAACCCGGCCGGCAGGATGGTGAGGGAGGACACACTCCAGTTCACACAACTGGGAGAAATTTAGTCTGGCATGAACCTAGTCAAGATCAGATCATATCTGCAGAGCATTTTGATTATGACAAAAAAGGTGAATTATGATGAAAAAAGCAAATTCCAAGTGCAGCCTAGGAAGAAGCTAGTGAGAAAAAAAGTGATTGGTCTCTTCACTGGTCTGAAACATCAGCAAAAGGAGAACTATTACAGCCAATGCAACAAGCAAAACAGATGAATAGAGGTAACATTATGGATTAATTCCCATTTTTTACACCGCTGCTTGAAGTTGAGAAGCATTTTGTGTCAGAAAATGCTTTTGTGTTATGTGAGAATCAAGCCTACAGTACTCTGTACAAAGTGTATGTAGGGCGAACCTTACAGTTCTTCTCTCAGAGATCAGCGTACAGCTACGGAAAGTTTAAAGTGGTCCCTGCCTTTATCTGTAACCTATTTGCTTTTATCCAACACTTTTGTTGTCTGTATATCATATACCAAACACCTGCCCTTCTGATGGTTGGAGGATCTGCATGTTTTAGGGCTCAGTCATTAAAACTCGTACCGTGATCTTTTATGGCAGCCATAGTTGTGCCTTTCATAAGGAAACCTGACATCTAGGGTCCGAATGCCAGAGACAGTCTGAAAACTGACAGACCCAACATCCCATCTGATTTCTTTCTTCTGTCAGGGGCGGGGAGTCACCAAAGCGCCTTCACTTCCCTTTGTATGCTTAGACATATACAGCCCATCCTCAGCTTTTAAGGCATGGATAGCTTGACTTTAGAAACAACTCTGGAAAAGGAGTCTGGATTTTTAAAAAGTGTTTGATAATTTGTTGATGTTGGTATTCAAATGAACTGTTTTGTGAATAATGCCAAACAGCAAAGGACACTGTCAGTTTTTAGGCTCCTTGTCTTGGTTACTTTGATTGATGTGTTTATGAAGACACAGTGAACAGAAACCACCCGATAGTGGCCAAATGCAGAACTTTCACATAGGAAGCCCATGAGTATTCATAGTTAAAACAGCACTCAAATGGTTCTTTAGATAGAATGACTGATTGCGTTCATAACTTTGGAGCCTACATTTAGTTTAGTCTCTATGACTTGGATCAACTTTAACTGAGATAAAATATCCCTTTAAAATTATTTCAGAGAAGCAAGCGGGACAAGGAATATATGTGACACAATATTCCTGAAATAGAACAGAAACTTGCCTCCAGTAGTTTTTACTATTTGATAAGTACTTTTCAAACACACAAAAGATAATACCTGCTCAGGCAAGCTCAACTGAAGAATTCACCATTGCAGAATGCATTTAAGAAACCTAAAATTAAAAAAAGCAAACTAAAATAATTTTTTAAAAAGCAAATACAATTGTCATTTGCTTTTACAAAGGCGTTTCTGAGACCTGAAGAGGTCTGCTTCAGGAAAGCAAATTGCAGTTCACCTCACTGCTTATATAAGATAAAAACACATGTACAGTATTTTAATGACCAAATTTGTTTGTATAATACTTTCATTTCCTTCCCTCCCCAAATCCATTAGCTTAAAAAAACATTCTGCACAACTTTTAGTAATAGCAAAGAGCTCTAACAGCAAGTTTAAGTCAATTCTATATGCTGAGTGTTCATTCTCCTGTGTGCGTTCAGTGAATGAGAGTTTGCATGGGCTTACATCGTTCCCAGAGAATTCCAATACTGACACAAAGTTCAGGCAACTGGTGTGCAGCCCTGTGGTCTCGATAGCATCAAACAAGGAACAAGCACACTAAGTTTTTAGCAGCATAGATTACATGACCAAAGAATATACACTGATAAGTTCAGACGAAAACTGCAGTCACTTAAAACGGCAATAAACATTATTTTTCAAATATCTGGTATTTATGGTTTGATAACTTCACAGTTACTCCGTGCTGCTGTCTACAGAAATTTCACTTGAGTGATTCTGCTAAGACCAGATATCAGGATCTTTACTTATGGCTTCCCTCTGATCAGGGAAAAAAGTAAAAGTCCTTCTAACTCATTCACCCACAGTACTGAAATGAACATTATTTCAATTGGATTTTGTGAATACTCATCATATTATGTTTGGTTTTATATGAGCAGTGAAACAGTTAACAATACTGATAATTGGAATAGCAGTTGCAATGCAGTTGGAACGAAATGAAGTCAACAAGGCTATCGACCAGCTGCTATTGTTTCAAGCTCTACAAATATAGAGCAGAAGTGTCTCCACAAGACAAATTTCAGTTACATTTTCCATTTTTTATTGACAACTGTAATAACTGGGGAGTCTCTTAAAAAAAAAGTTCAAACTCTAGGGAACGACTGAGAGGTATCTTTTCCAACTCTAAAATGATTTCTTGAAGGGCATCCCGTGCAGTTTAGGAGGCATCGTTCTAAGATATATTCTACAAATTATATTCAAATAAACAGTAAAATCTTCTCCTAATGAAATTCCAGAGCTACACTGCAAAGTAAGAACAAAGTAAAAACAATGGAATAAAATATCATATATTTTCTTGCAAACGTTAACATCAGAAGAGAAAACTACCATTCTTTTTCTTGCTCGTTGACAAGTATTGGAGAATAGACTAACACTTCTAGATTGTCCTCCTATAATCTAGTTTTCAGATATCACCAGTTCCATGTTGGAGGTAATAAACTCTCAAACACTGCTAATCTGCATACAGATAGATTTTTTTTTTTCCCTAGTTCTGCACTGTTGCTGCCATGTTTCCTGCTCTCAGTTTGTCCAGAAAGCTCTGCTTCTAGAAACCTACCAGAATGCTTGAAAATTTGTACAAGGGGCATTAAGCTATTACCTCTTCCCTATCAAAATCTCTAGCATGACCCTTCTGGGAATGACATTAAAATAGGAACAATCAGTATGTGTGTATGCACAAGCTATTACCGAAAATAAATATAGCTGTAGGTAACATTATTCCTGAACATCTCCACAAAGAATGCAGTCTAAGCAGTGACCTCTCCTGCACTTATCTTGAATAAGCTCTTACTGAAATCTGCTAATGGGTTCTGATAATCTATTATTTATTGCAACAGACTCTGATAGAGAGTCTTAGCAGAGGGATCTCCTGTGTTTACAACGCTTTCATCTAAAATCTCTCACAAGTGACAGAAACGTGGCACCTTCAACTACAGATACAATTTCTTTTGCTTGCAGTCATTTCATTTCTATTTGCTTTTAAAAACCAGAACCCTTCTTCCCCCCAAATACACAGCTTGACCTGCTTTCATATAACCTAGTGCCTCTTTAGCTTGGTCTTACAGAAAGCAGTAGATACTGATGTGCAACCATAAGTATTACTTGGGCTTGAGGACATACCTCCATGTTATACTTTTCCACTGTCCTTCTCAAAGGATCCACAACCTGCCAGCAAATCAAGATGCAAAGATCAATCAGTAGCATCCCTCCAACTATCACCAGTAGCTTCTGGTCTTTAATGATCTGGAGAGACAAAAAAAAAGAAAAAAAAAAGGGAGGAGATTCCCATGAGCCATAGATAGATCCCTGTACAGCTTTATTCCTACATAGGGAGAAAAACACAGGTTGCTAATAAAGAGGTTTTTTAACAATGAACGAAGAAAAGTTTCAGAAATATCAAAAGATGAAAGCAAGAAGACACAAAATTATTTTAGTTTGTTTCATGTTTATTAGAAGTATCCAAAGTGCATTGTGACTTCTAGAAAGAAACTGGGAGGACTCTTAAATATTAATATTGAAGTCCAGGTTTAATGTTAACTCCTGGAAAATGAAAAAAATATATTCTAGAGAGCCACTATTGTGTTTCTGTATGCAAATGTGGAAAAATGTTCATTACATCTTGCAGAGCAGCAGAAGTTAAGAAGGAATTTAGTTTTCACTAAGATTTACAGTGTTCACTTTCTCATAACCTTCTTGGATGTGGAAAACACACTTGCACGGTATTAAAAAATAAGTTCATTTTTGAGGGTTTGTGTGTGTGTGTGTGTTTAACACTTGCCTCTGTCACCCAGGGAGCAGAAAAGGGTGATATTTTTTTTCTATATTACAAAAGTTAGAGGCTTTTATGCACATGCAACTTAAAACATGTTTTAATTTTGCATGAATTTTAGGTTCAAAAAAGAAAACTAGATTTGCTAATAAAAAGAATAATCCAAGCCATGTATTACAGTCTTGTATAGCTGCATGCAATCCCTATATTATTTCTAGTTATACACATAGCAACACAGAAAAAATACACCGCAAGTACATTATTTCAGTTGCAAAGTAGTAAACATGTTCAAATATCAGGCTTCAGTTAACTTTATGTCAGTCCTCTAGTACCTATTTTCATGTTTCTTAAATTAATATATACTTCTATTACTAATGAACACTCATCCAATATTCAAAAGATATTGCCAAATTGTTTTAACATGGACAAACCCCACATATTTTTCCCTAGTTTTGGTTCTCAGAAACAGTTGGTTTAATCCAAATGAAATATTCAAAAATATTAAGCCCGAGCAGCTTAATAAAGTTGTGATTATTTCAGTTCAATTTGATAAACTTGCTAGGATTTTGAAAACGCATTACAAAGCCAGAAGTGTCAGCTAATCTTAATACAGGCAAGAGTGGTATTCCTGCCTAGAATAAATTGTATTTGCATTGAATTCCTATCAAGCTTAAGGAAATGATAAAAATGAATACAACTTGAAATAATGTAAGAGGAACTTTAGAAAGATTGGTTTTCATATTATTTAGGGAGATACATTCTTTATTTTGAAAGATGTTTCTGCAATATTGTGCACCGCTCTTTGCTAATCTGCTGGTTTATTTTATAAATCATTTGGTGTAAACTAAGTGTGGGACTAAGGCTGGCAATCAGAATGACTTAAAGGACTTCATGCATTATTTTCATTTCCTGAGACCAGTTGTTTAAATCCATGTAGCCCCTATCATCGTAAAGGCTCAGAAAATGATGCTTTCCACATGTTTGCAGCAGTAATAAAGCAGTATGTCCATCTCATCAGAGATAGCACAGGCATGCCTGGAGAGGGAGGCTGAAGGGGAGAGGTGGAGCTTTCATGGTGGTTTGTCTCACTGCCGGATGGTTTGGCAAGGAGAACTTTGCAAGGAAAAGGTGTCTTGGTGGGAGGTGCAGGGGAGGAAGGCTATTGCAATGTGTTTCCTCATTAAGCTAAAAGGAAAGCAGATATGAAGCAAAGGTCCCTCGACTTCTTTGGGAAAACATAACTGTGCCTAATGTTTTAGTCATTTACCAAGTTACGGTCCAAGCTGAGAAAGGACTGTTAATCACTGAGGTTAGCCTCTGCAGAAAAAGCCCATGCATTTTTTATCTCTTTTCGAATGCCTCTAAACAGGCCTTGGGGGAAACATACCTAGTGCTGCTCCTAGTATGAGTGGAGTTACAGGAGAGAAAACCACAGGGAATCAAGTCCAAAGAGAATTTGGATTTAGACAAAATTTAGACACTTCAAGTCAAATTTATTTTTCTCCCTCTTAAGTGGCTAGGTAATTTGTTTTATTGGCATATTTTGGTTGGTCTTTCTTTTTAATTGATGAGGTTTATTTTACTGAAGTTGGCTGTTTAACCATTATGTGTCTAGCTTCTCTCAGTAGCCAGTGGGCAGAGACAGAAACCTTCAAAGGAAAATTCATCCCACCTATCTTGGGTACAATTTAGGATCAGAGAAGTTAGTGTTCTGAAATGTGTCCTTCCCTCCCCCACCCCCACCCCCTATGAGGGTGTGAAGACAATTAACTTGAGCTAAAAATATGCATTTGAGAAACTTAAAGCTATGCGAAAAGAGTCTGCCAGAAATGTTTCCCTCTGCTCTACTGAACCATAAAAGTTCCTTGTAAAAAGCACCCAAAACATCAGTAATGATGCCCTATCATTCTGAAGAAAATAGTGAACCTTTTACCTAGGACAGGTAAAACATGAAACAATTAGCCCACTGTATTCTAAATTTATACGGATTATATTGAGATTGAAAGTAGGGTTGCATTAGATGCAGATTTACCAACACCTGGCAATATTAATCAAACTGGTACAGCAATGCCAGAAGCAAAAGAGTGAAAGGATACTATTAAAAGCAGTAATACTGATAATCCACTCACTAACAGGGTCAAAAGAAATCTCATATTAACACTTCCTATTCAGGATCACATTGCTAACCATCCTTCCTTGCTCTTGTGCATCTTTTATTTGTACCTGACCTTGCGCTACTGCAGGTCAATATTCATATCGTAGTTCACATGTAAGTTTGGTAACCTTTTTTTGGGGGCAGGTAATTATTAGGGCAAATAAAAGCAGAAATCCAGCAAACAGTGCAGCTCTTCCTTGGATGCCTGTTGGAGCATTTTTTCCTGCATTACATTGTGAATGGCCCTTTTCTGGACAGAAGGGGAGAGGTGCATAACAGCAGCTGTCACTGGCAGCAGGTATTATTCATCCCTTACTTCTGCCAGACAGCCAGGAGGAAGGCAAGCAAAACAAAGCCCATAAGATAGCAACCCGAGGAAGCGATCTGCACTGCTGTAATGAGCTCTGTAAAACACGGCGCTTCCAATGCTGCACGCAGGGTGAGCGGGCTGAAAGCAGGGCTCCTGGAGCTGCCTGACCCACAGCCTCACACACAGCCCTGCTCTGTCCTTGGCAAAACCATTGCAGTAAAGCAGCTCTGAAGCAGGACTCTTCACCAAAACGCTAGCTTTTCAGAATGAGACGTTGACATTCAACTATTTTTTACTTCTGCCTGTGACTAGCAGTTTGTCCTAACATAAATTTACTCTGAGAAATGCTGTCGGTATATCACTAGCAGCAATTCCAAAAGGCTTGCTGGTCTCCAGCCCTCCACCCTCAGGAAGCCCAGCTTTCCCTCTCCCCAGCCATCCCTCCCACCCACCAGCACTCCTTAAGTTCAGTACATTCGCTCCTTGGGAAACACCAGATGCACTGAAGGAGTCTTGACTCAGATCTTGTGAATCCAACAATTTCTCTGTTTGACAAAAGAAAGTCATGAGCAACTGAAGTTCCTTACAATCAAATATATCATTCTTCCTTCAGGGGAAGATTCTTATTTTTTCCTTTTCATCCTCCTTCTAGCATACACTAAATCAGCCTTGGGAGAAATGCACAGTAGCTAATAAAATCCATTTTTGCAAGTGCTCCTGACTCCTTGCTGAAGCCAAGCTCTCATACAGCAGCATCTGTGAGTAATATTTTCTACCATCTGTGATTGGATAGGTGAATCTGTCTCATCCTGGCAGATCTGCCCACTGTTATAAATGCCATTGCTACCAGTCTGGACTATATATCTGGATATGAAGCTATCTGTCCTCAAAACAAATTCACTCGGAACAGAAACTGGTAGGCCATTTCTCCTCAGCAACATCACTGTATGAGTAAATAAAAACTTTTCTGAAAATTTGTGACCATGAAGACAAGGTCAAGATCAAAGTCCTTATCTTCAATGGATCTTGCAGTCTGATCACAGGAGATATAAAATCTGTCTAAAGCTCTGGGATGAAGCTTCTGCTCATGAAACTCTTGGGGATTTTCTAGAACTATCACAGGCTGTAGTACCTGCCACGGCAACTTCAACTATCCATTTGGTTATTATTTCACAGACCTTTTGTGGGGCTTTTTTTCGTGTGCTTTCTAAAGCACATCCATTGTGCCCTTCAGGACCCTCTCCTCAACCAGTTTATGGGGTCACCTGGCAATTTGGCAAACAGCAGCAATTAAACATTAGGCCTGCTTTTTGTTGTTAAGGCTGAGGCAAACTTTTTGTTATTTCTGCAAACTTTTTGTTATTTCTTACCTTATAGGTATATATATATGTATATATATGTAATTTCTTACCTTTTATATATATGTATATGATATGGACCTTAAAGCTGAACTCTGTTCTTAACCAAGAACAAGGAGCCTTATATATGAAGACTTACCCGCTTCTCCATGATGCAATATTAGCTTTGTACTCTCTGAGTTCCACAAATAGCTTTCCAGCATGGATTAAATAGTTCATTTCCTCCTGTCTTTTTTTCAGAGTTACTTTCTTTGTTACCAGGAACTTCACCTCCCTTTGTCAGAATAAAATATCTTTAAATTTAAAGGAAGATGTATTAGCTAAATCTTGGTGGTGGGTTTGGTTTTTTTTTTATTCATTGAATTCATAGAAGCATAGCAAGGCAGGGAGTATTTTTGTATCTATTTATAGGTTTTGGGATAAATATATATTTTCTTTTTCCTTGAAAATTTAGATTTTTTCTGTTTAAGAAGTCAATTCTGGTTTCTCTTATGTAGATCAACCCTTTCTAGTCTATCTGACAGATCTGTCCCTTGCCTTCTGGCACTAGCTGGATAAACACTTAATGCTATTCAGTAACTTTTTTTTTTTTTTTAGTTGTCCCTTCCCCAGACTCCTGGGATGGAATTTGTAGAGAGAAACCCTCTTTAAAGGATCCCTCTGTGAAGCTTTCTGGACCTTATTCCATTAAATGAATAGCACTGACAGCAATTATCGAAGCCCTCAGAAATCTGAAACCCAATGTTCCTCTCCCTGGTACATACAGAAATCATGCTGATAGGAGTCCTCCCTCTGAAGTGGAGGGGAAAGAGAAAAAATAACAAAGTATGTGGGAAAAAATGATAAAGTCTGCAAGGCTGGAAAAAGGGACCATATAAGTACTCCTAAACTTGCCTTCAGTATATTCTCTCCACTGCATAAACTACCCTTTGATTTCTCCCAGTATGATTAACTGGGAAACACCTTGGGGTTGCTCCCCTACATTTAGTGGGTCAGCACAGGTGGGATGGGTGCCATGAGGTTGGTGATGCAGAGTCAGTGGTAGACAATATGTGAACTTTGCCATATGTGGGCCAAGGGAGATATCTATCTTTGAGTTATTAAAGCTATTAATATTTTAGAGGACTATTCTCTAATACATTCTTAATTTCTATTGTGTAATGGAATGAGAAAAAAGGACTATTGAAAACACATTATGCACTTGTTCCCAATAACTCTACAATGTTTTTTCAACAGCTGTTATGAGTATTTCCTATAATAGGTCCTATGATTAGTATTGGGAACACTTTTTACACTGCAATTACATTAGTTTTAATGAGTGAATGCTAACATTTTAGAAAGCATATTTTGTAGTAGCAAGCTTTTTTGACCGGTAAATCACTTGCAGTAAAAAGCTATGCTTAAGACATTTTACTCTCTTAGAGGTACGTTGATTAATTTGATGAAAGATTTGTATATCTACTCATAAATTAAAAAATAAATATGTTTTCTGTGAATATCTACTGTGACGCCTGCAGTCTGAGAACTTGATGATTTTTGCTGCTTTCCAGGGTGATGGGGTGCATGGTACTACTGATAATAATGGACAATTGGATATGATCATAAAGTTTGGGTTTGAGAATTAAATAGCTACAGTCACTAGCCTGCTAAAGCACACATTTCTAGAACGTGTCTTCGTTGCTGACTCATGCTCAGAATAATTGTAGAGCATCTTTGGGCAGACTCACCCTCTCAATAACTGCATTGCAAATGTGGATGTGTTGACTCTACGCCTTGCTGCCAGGAGAAGCTATCCATTTAGAAAACACCTTTCCCCTTTTCCAACTCATATAAAAGACAGGTGGAATGTTTCCACCTGGGGATGTTTCCTAGGGGGAGCTGAAGGTAGAAATTTTACAGAGGTTAGAGAAGGGGAGGGATTCGGTGACAGCCTAAAGAAATTATAAAATTCCTCATCTTTGAAAGCCTGAGACTCAATCATGTCTACCATGCATTGGACAATCAGAGAGATGATTGTTTTACTAACATTGCTAATTCAACCTTAGGGAGTACACAGAACGATATATCATGGCTAGTTTCACAAAACTGTCTTGAAAGGACAAAAATGAAAAACATTGTAGTCTTAAAAACCAAAATGGCACTGAAGAAATCAGACTTGACAGCATTAGAACCAACCATTCTTGCTATACAATGTTTTGGAGAACAGCTTTAGAAATGGACCTTAGCATCGTGTTAACTTCTGCACTCTACTGTAAGTAAAACTAGGTATGCTGCCTTGAGCTGCATATCCCATCAACAAAGCAGGTCAAATTCACCTTTGAGAAGTGCATCTGCTGAACCCAAGATTGCATGGTCCATAAGTGAGGAGGAATTTCTACCAGAGATGTGAATTTTCATCTTTAGTGCTAAAAGGGATCCCAGTCTTTAGGAAAAAAGTGCACAAAGAATTTGAATGGTCTGGAAGAAATGTTCTGATTTTGTCTGAGATAACATTAAAATATTGAGACTTTAATATTTTCTTTAATGAACAATTCTGTGGGAAAGCATACTACATCGTTACCAAATAGCTGGGGACATCAATGCACTTGATTACATTTACAATCCAATTTCAAGCTATTCAGGAATACATTGCCTCATACTGTTTAGTGACATGTTCTTTATTTCTCTGTCATCCATTAGTTTCATAATACATAGAAATTGTGGTTGTAGCACCGTTTATGAGCAGTTACGTTTCACACAGCGTTTTCATTGTTTTCATTGCTACTGAGGTTTAGCCTTATCAAACTGTACCATGCAGAAATTTACATACATAAATTACTTCAAAAGCAGATTTTTCTCCTAGATGTACAGTTCATTATCTCAACTTCTTTCTGTGACAGGAGCTTGAGATTTAGCTCCCTGATCCATATTTATATGAATGTAAATTTTAGAAATGTGATTCCTATTGTTCCCTGGCTGGCATTTTGGCTGATCAGCTCTTATGAAAAACAGGATGCTTATTTTACATCTAAATATGGATTGTAGAATTACGTTGACTATTTTTGAAGCTTTGGACTTAAAATTTATCATTATAGCTATTTAGAGAAAAAAGTAATAAAATAGTTTGGTTTCCATTTATATCACTTTAGGAACTATATCTGTATATTAATAACCCATGAAGCTATACCTGAATAATTTACACTGCACTGTAAATGTCATGGATTACTTGGTCCAGTGGTAAATATTCATAATGAAAAAAAAAAAAAAGCTCAAACGTAAGCAAATTTCAAACCGCTGTCTTCTTTCTTATTCTCAAAGACTGAACAATAATGCTGAACATTTCTTTAGGTATCCATATGCTGGTTCATTTTCAGCAGATGGCCCCTAATAGATTGTTGTACTGTTGGTATGGTTACCCAAAGCAAATTTTTGGATCCTGACACATCTCCTTTTCAGACTTATGATCTCTCATATATACTTCATGAAATACATGTGTATCCTAGGGGAAATCCAGCATATAGCTTTTTGTTATACACACAAACAGCTCTAGCTAGATTGAAAAAAATATCCTGGAAAAGTATAAATATTTACAGTCTGAAAACTGACCTGGAAAAATATTTTATAGCAGTAGTTACAGAAAGAACTGATTAGTAATATGATCTACATTTATGTTAATACAGAACTACATCTACAAAGGCATTTAAGTGAGTAAATAAGATGTGGCCTGTGAGGTTCTTACCTAAACCCTCTGTCAATATAATGTGGAAAACTTTGCTTTGTCTATTTTTAAATGATTAAGATAATGAGCATCTTTTTTAAAACCTCTTTAGGACTTTTGTGAGAAAGATTATAGGTTGTAATAAATTTTAAATTCCTTAGGTGGCTTGCAAAACCTATAGAAAAGTCTATAACTAGAGACTTCACTCATCCTATAAACTTTCTTGCAGAGGTTTTCAAATGAGGGATGGGGATAGCAATAAACAGAGGCAAGCTGTGAGGAGAAGGCAGCAGCACATGAGCTTGTTAAGTGTGTGGCCTCCAGCTGCTCTCTTCTCTCTGTTTTTTTTTCCCCAGGGACACTGTGCCATTGCAGGTACTGACATCTTCCCTGGAGCTGGTACCGTGGGGTGGGAGCACACAGCCAGCCACTGCCCATCCCAGCTGGAGGGGTCAGGACCAGGGGCTGCTCAGATCAACCCATGTGCTTGGCTTCCCAGAAAGAATGTGGATGGTCTCTTACCCCTTCCAGTCTATCATGCTTCTCAGTCTATGGACCATTAAGTATGTGAATTAGGGAGATGGGTTGGCCAAACTTGTGTTAAAAAATGGAGTGGGAAGGCAACGAGCTAAAAAGTGTGAGAATTCCTGCTCTGCTTCACTCAGGTAATCAGTTTGCCTCTCAAAACCCCATGCTATATGAAAACTGTGTTCAGAGAGATTTCTAAAGCATAACAAATAATTCCGGCAATTAATTATTTTTCTTCATGCTGGCACTTAACTGTCTTATACATGAGACCACCTTTCTCAAAACTCCTACTGCCTTTTTAATTACATATTTTTTTCTGGTTTAAGTGAAAAAGATTCCAACAGAAAGCTACCTCTTTTTATTATACAGTCCTAGTGCACGCCCAGAGCGGACTCGCTGTGTCTGCTCAATGACATTGGCATCCTAGAGAAAACTAAGGCTGCACTGGCATCCTAATAATGCACATGGGGGAACAAATGTATATTGTAGAGATCCTAGCAAGCTGTAGGTTTTCAATGATTGACTTTTTAGCCACAACATAAGCCTTTTAACATTTTCATGAGCCCATTCTTTTTAAAGAAAATTAAAAGAAAGAGAATTCTTATAGAGAGAGCTGCACACATCAGCAAAAGGAACCTTTAGATCTTTGCACACCTCATCAGCTTGAGCTAAAAGAGTAACGAGCAGCTATCATGAGCTGTACAACAGCATAACAGGAAGACAAGGCACATTATTTTGCCTGTAGGTTTTACAGATACATAGTAATAGAAAAAAGAACAGTGAAACTCTGAAATCCTCTGTTCAGTTTTTATGCTCTGCCCACACTTCTGTGCAACCATTCTGGCCAGTCCTAATTTCAACTTTTTCTTGCCTCATTCCTTTCCCACTCCTATGTTGCTTTTCCAGTCTATGTTCCTACTTTTCACACCTGCCATCCTGCTTCTAAATTTCAATCTTAATCTAATTTTAAACCAGACCTAGTCCCTCAACTAGAGTTTATCACTTGAATCCCAAACTCAGGCTCTATGTTCCACCACGCTCAGCTTTCTTGACCACTTCTTACAGCCCTCCCTGCCCCATTCAACTCTTTGCTGGGTCTCAATCTTATTTTAACTCTCTGGGAATTTTTATCCAAATTCAGTCTCCCTCCCCAATTCCTTCTCTCAACCTATAATCCCAAACTTTTCCCTATTCTTTTTATCCAGACAGGCTCCTGTTCCCTCCGAAGCCCTTAGCGGCTAACCCAGTTTCTCGTTCTCAGCCTCTTCCCTGCTCCCTACCTCCTGGCCCCATGGTTCTCTCGCAGTGCCAGCCTCCCATCCCTGTGCTAGCATCAACAAAGTAGGCTGCACGATCTCCTGTCTGTCTTTGCAATGCATGAAGACCACAGCTCTCTTCAGAAGTCTGTTAAGGACTTAGTAGGAAATTAAGAAAATAAGTTTGCCAGACCGCAGACTGGTAGGCATAGCTAAGTCAAGTTGGACTTGTAAGTAATTTTTCTCTCTTGTGGTTGGTTGTAGCTTTCTAACCCCGGGCTAGCACCAATATCTTTTCTCAATACTTGTTAAGCTCTCTAACCCTTTCTCACCTGTGAGAACTCTACAATCACATAGTAAATTGAAGAACAGAGGAAAACTTATGAAATATCATCAGTGAGTAGAATAATGTTGGCAAAACTATAGCAGCACAAGTCTTAAGGAAAGATGCAGTTATACATCCCTTGTGCACTTATATTGTGTGTTTACCTTGTAATAACATTGTCAACATAAAGACGTATGTCACCAGAAGTCTACAGTGGTAGTAATAACTGAGTACATTGACAATATTTTCAGTGAAAATTAAACATAAAACATCCCTCCCCTGATGTCACTGTTAAAGGATTAAGTACAAATCGACAGAGCTAGAATGTACTATGTTACAGGTAAGACAAGCTTATCATAGCAACGTCAACCGAGAAGTATTGCACTTTCAAATATGAGCTGCAACAAGCAACACTGTGATCCAGATCATCATGCTTTATTGTATTCACCTACAAATGGTCAAATACTTGTCTTTGTAGGAGCAGAATATATAAAGCCTATGGAGGCTTTAAATACCACTGCTTTGAATTTGTTATTATTCTGGTATTTGTCAAAAGTGAATGGTCTTTATTTGGCATACAGGAGTTGTGCAGGAGCAGTCACTATGCAGTATGGCTTTAGTGCCCCCTAAAACCTAAGACAGTGCTGTTCCTATCAGAAAAGACAGATTCACAACCTTCTAAATTTTACCAGAAGGGCTGGCTTCTTCAAATGGTTCAGCTAGCTAGAGCCTTCCCAGGACACCACATGCTCTCCTGCCACTGATATTCTCCTCTCTCTCCTCTTACCCACTACCAGTCCTCCTCTGCTGGCGAGGGAAACATAAAAGCAGTCCCTATGTCTCACTGAGCAGAAGATATTCCGCTGGCCAAACCAACAGAACAGAGATGTATCAAAAACAGAATTTCACCTCAATTATAAGTGTTACAGTTATTTTTAATACTAATTTTATTCTACTTTCCATTATCTCTACTAACCTCTTTAAAACTCAAAAATAATTTTTCCCCCTACTGATTTTGTCATTTCCATTTGACGAAAATTGATTCCCTTGCACCCCTGTGTTTCAGATCCAGCTAAAATGAATACATTCTTAATTTGCTTCCTTTGAGCCCTAGCAAGAACAAAGATGGTAACAGAGCTCTGGGAATCTTGCAAAATTTATCAGTTAGCAGCCTTATAGCAGGAGTGTATTCTGAATTTTATTGTTTATTTTTTTCCAATAACAAGGGAGTGGATGTACAAATGGGTGAAAATAAAAGAGATTTGTGAGACCTTTGTAAACAGAAGTTAACACAAATCTTCACCGAATTCAAGACACTCTAAATCATTTAGTTCCACTCTCCACTGCACTAAAATGGAGCTATAGTGCATTATTATTTAAAATTCTATATATTTTATCAATATGAGAGAAAAATCTACTCATCTCTTCAGAAAGCCATGTTGTACAATTAAGATAAGTGTCCAGTAAAAGTCTGGAAGCAAGTTTGCCTTATCTGATAAAGATGAATACATCCTCTCATTATATTCTTCTCTCCTTACTTAATACCTACTTCCATGAAATGAATGAACCAATATTTTCAAAAGCCACACAGAGATTCTTCCACTTTGTGAAAAAATTTCACTGTTTGGAAAATTTTCCTGATGAAATTATCCAGGATGACAGGCAAAAGCAGTATACCTAAATGCCAGATTTTACTGTCATATGCAGGTGGAAACTGAAGCGATCACAAATGAATAGGATCCACAGTACCTAATTAATTTTGGAACTTTGTACTCCTCATATTGAAACACCAGTCTACTCTGTCATGGCACAGCTAATTCAAAAAACATTAATGTGCTTTTTCATGCAGCACTACCTTTGTTTATTTGTCAGTTTAGATATCGTTTGTGAAAATTTCTATTGTCTATGCTTCCATAGATACAAAATGCTGTGTCTGTAAACTACATCTACTGAAAATGGAAATCTCCTTCTTGTAAGACACAAGTAAAGAATGCCATGTTTTTCAATCAGCCCTTAAAAACAGTTTTATCTATCCTGGCAAATCAAAGACAGAAAATGTATGACTAGTAAACATTTATCATGGATAGCTAATGTGTTTTGCATTAAGAAAACTGTTGTCTTTTATGATTCACGCTTGTGTTCCGGAGCGGGATATCCAAATAAAGCAAACCAAGATAATTCTGTGGAACAGCCATTCTTTAAAGTTTACAGAACAAAATATGTTATTTACTTAATTCCAGAATACTGAATAAGGTCCCCTAATATAGCCTTGATGTTTCCAGTATCACTCAGAGCAAAGCATCTCATTGACGAGCATCCAGATGTCTGAAAGTTTATCTCCCTTACAGTGGTCAGTGTCTTTTTAACTGATCTTAAACCATTTTTAAGATCCAGCTGTGAATAAACAATTGCAATTTGCAGTTGTTGATGGACCCGTTGAAGAACAGGCAGTACATAGAATTTGAGGATTATGTTCAATTAACAGACATTGAAATTTAATATTGAGTAGCAACTTGAAGCTCTAAAATGAAAATTTTTCTAAAAAACAATAAAGCATATACTTAGTGACAGTCCACTGAAGTATCTGTTCATTCCTGTTTGGAGTAGTGTGTATTGTAGAAATGATAAAATTCTCAGGATAATAGAGGTTATTAAGTAAATGCTTTTATGTATTATACTGGCAGTATCTTGTGTAACTTCACTAATTTACAAAGATTTATACCAATACAGCTGAAAACATATTTGCAATATAAATTTTCATTTTTCAAGAAGGTAAAATACTGGCTCAGCTTTGGTTAAAAATCTTTAATACAGGAAGTGTAAGATCCTTGAAAAACATATACTGGATTCTGGCAGCATAAACTGAGATATTATGGTGGGCTCTCTGCACAGGTGCAGAAAGGGTGGTCTCCACTTCCCTCCATCCAGAGTATCCTGTTTCTGGTACAGAAATTTCTTATAATTTTATTTATTTTTAAGATATTTGTTATTTACTTTTTATTATTTTTTACATTGATTGATATTGGGGATTTAATTAACAAACATTTAAGCGAACCTGACATGACCAAACAGTAGAGGGAAGGACTAGGTGGTTGTGTTGTTAGGGTACCAGAGCACTAGGGCCAGTTCCAGCCACAGCACATATTTCCTTAATAATCTGAGACATAAAACCTCTCAGAAACTGAGTTAAGTCTCTCTCTGTCTATCTAAAGTCCAAACCTTTTTAAGGAAAGGTGTATCTTGTGGTGACAGCACCTCCCTACATGTTGCTACTGTATTAAAAATAACATAGTACTAACAAAAAAGCCAATACAGCTCTTCCATGACCACACACAGAGGGAAACAAACAGAGGAATCTGACAAGATTTTGCAATATTGTTCTACTTATTTTGGGTGTAAATGACTCTTTACCTCCTATTAGAATAAATCTATTCAGCTGCGTATAGGAACTGCATTTGGCACTACTTCTCACTCTATAATAATATTAATTTTGTTTCTCTGTTTCATGCACATTTCTCTTAATGTTTTTTTCCATCTAAATTATTTCTATTCACCAGTTTTCCCATTTTTAAATAAAACCATCTGATTAAAAGCATGTCATCTGTCAAAAGAAGCTCCATGGGAAAAATGTCAAATGAACAATACATACATGAAGTGTTGTACTACTCCTAAGCTAAGCCTAATTGTTTACGGAAAAAGTTTACGGGAAATGTTCATTACCAAAAATGCTGGAGATGACTACTGTAGTTCAGTTCTGATCAGTCTTAGGGTAAGCTTATGCAATTTCAATCAAAATTAGAAATAGAATGCTGTATAAACAGCACTTTCTCTTGCCTCCTCCTACCAATCCATGAGAAAGTTGTGTAATGTACTATCCTGGTTTTGGCTGGGATAGAGCTAATTTTCTCTCCAGTAGCTGATATAGTGCTGTGTTTTGGATTTAGTATGAGAATAATGATAACACGCTGATGTTTAGTTGTTGATAAATAATGATTACACTAGTCAAGGACTTTTCAGCTTCCCATGGTCTGTCAGGTGCAGAAGAAGCTGGGAGGGGGCACAGCCAAACTGGCCAAAGGGCTATTCCGTTCCATATGCTGTCATGCTCAGTATATAAACTGGGGGGGATTTGGCCAGGGTGCAGCAATTGCTGCTTGGGGATGGGCTGGGTGTTGGTCGGTGAGTGATGAGCGGTTGCATCACTTGTTTTTTCTTGGGTTTTGTTTCTCTCTCTCTCTCTCGTTATTTTCCTTTTCATTACAAATTATTATTATTATTATTATTATTATTATTATTATTATTATCAATTATTAAACTGTTCTTATCTCAACCCACAAGTTTTCTTACTTTTGCTCTTCAGATTCTCTCCCCCATCCCACTGGGCGGGCAGGGTGAGCGAGAGGCTGTGTGGTGCTTGGTTGCCGACTGGGGCTAAACCACGATCCCAAACAGACATATACAGAAAACATTTCATAACAGCTGTGAATCTACCAGAAGGAGACCTCTGGATGCTGAAACACCACACTAAATAAGAGTGAGGATCCAAATTCACTTGGACAGTTTACAGCCACCTCCACTCTCCACCTCTCGTTATAAAGACTGAAGGGCTGATGCTTGACTCCAACTCTCAGAGACTAAAAAGGAGACCAAGAAAGCCCCAATATCAAACCATTCAGGATCTTTGAATGTGACATATGAACAGAGTCAGCACAAGTATGGCCATCCAGGAAAGGTAGCAAAACAATTAGAAAATTATATTAACAGGGCAATGAGAAAAGAGTTTACTTCCCCTCACCTTTTTCTTCATTTTTACATTTTTGAAAATTGCATGAACTCTCCATGTTTTTGCAAACATTGCTCCAAATGCAGTTGTGTATCCCACTGTAAGAATCCATGTTCGGACCTAAAAAAATATATATATAAAAAAAGACAAAGCCGTTTAATTTTCAGACAAGGTGGATATCATCATTTCAGCCAACTATTTTCTCAAGACCTTGAGAAAAAAATATTCAAAGAACTTCACAAAAATGTTGACATTTCAGAATTGTCACATTCATTGCTTTCTTGCTTTTTTTCTCCTCCCTCCATCCCTTCTCCAAGTATAACAAATCTGGATGCTGAATTAACAATCTCTTCCATATATAAAACCACAACTCTGTTATAATATTCCGCATTTTTTTCACTTTTATTGTGTTCTGTGCAGACAGAGGAAGGAACTAGTGAAGGAAAACAAGAGACTGAGACTATAAAAACTACCTAGGGAGCTATTATTAACATTTTGAACAGAAATGAACAGAGAAGTAGACATGTTATTCAGACTAAATAAGAGGAAACTGTACTACGTGAGTTATGCATAACTTAATGCAGACCCTGAGCGTTCTGGAAAGATAAGAAAACCTGACCTTAGAATTATCATATGGGGAAAAATGGCAAGACAGGAACATAGCCTTTGTGGGCAGGCCTCGGGGACAAGACCTGAATCAAAGATAACACCCGCAATATGGGTCTAAAAAAAAAGGAGATGGTCAGCTTACACGGAATGATGGACTAATGGGACCCTGAGCTGGCCACAGTTTTGACATAGACCTATCTAGACATTTTCCTTATAGTGAGCTTCCCAGAGAACACCAAAAGATTTTTAAACTAAAAAAGACATGACATCTTTAGAGTAAAAAACTAGAATTACTTATTTTTTAACAGAAAAACCTCAAATTGACCAGGGAGGACAGAACACAAGTTACAAAAGCTTTTTTGTGCAATTCCCCACCTGCCCATAGCATCCTTTTAGAGGTAGGTCCTCGCTTTCAGACTTTATTTCAGCTAAGCCTGTGACTTTCAGAGTTGTTGCAAGCTCTGCACAGCCCCTCCTAGTTCCTTGGAAGTTTCTCTTTTCATTACCCTGGAGATCTGGCTATTTGAAATCCTTTCTGCCCTGAACAGACTATTTTCTTCCCCAAGAGGGACTGGACACCAGAAAGCGTGGCAGGTGGAAGAGCATGCAAGAGGCACAGCAGGGAGTTGGAAGCCTACAGCTGAGTCTGAAAGTCAGAAGCCTACAGCTGAGTCTGAGAGCCTGAGAAATCACAAGGAGGAGGAACAACCTCTTCCTCTCTCTAGAGACTCCACCTGGGCCAGCTGTCAAAAAGGGAGCCTGCACAAAAGCGAACAAAGAAGTAAAAATAAAATGCACTGTGCATTGCAGATGGAAAAACTGGGGGAGAGACAATGGCTAAAGACAAGGAAGGCAAAGCTAGTAAAGGGGAAAACAAGCCTTCTTTTGACCATGTGGACCATGCATCCTTGGCCAGTAGAGCTGTTTCTTGATATAAAACAATCTGATTTGTGGAAACCAGGACATTCTGAGAAAGGATTTTGAAAAAAAATCTTTAGATGACCTAAAGGCAATGTTTTTCATAGGAAACAGCCTGGTTTCACATCTAACTTCTACAGTTTGGGATTTTTAATTTGTAACTTCAGGACATGCATATTGATGAGAAACTAGGTGCTGTAGTAAGATGCAAAACTTGGGATCTAAGATCAATATTAGGAATAACCTAAATGTTTCACTTCTAAGTACATGTTATCTAGTTTTTGCCTTTCCAAACATCTTCAGAATTTCCATTTTTGTACTCAAAATGTGGTTTTTTTCCCCCCAAATTTTCTGTAGAATTGAAATTCTGGTTTTTTAGTAAGCTGGATATCAAGGCAGAAACGAAAAAAAGATATGGCTTACTCAAAAAAGATTGATATAGCAATAACAGACATAAAATGACTACAGTTCCTTAAAATAAATAAATAAAGAAATAAAGATGATGCATATGGTCAATAATGGTGAATTAGTGAGAGAAAAGTACATACAGAACAGGCACCTTGGGTTTTGGCAAAGAAAGAGGAGTGTATGCAAATGGACACCCAAAACTGTCTGAGAGGGCATATGCCCAAAACTGGTAACACTGTGCACCACACAGGGACACACACCTCGAGCATGCAAGTGTGAACTCAGGGGGTGCTGACTCGCTGGAGTGGGCATTACCAGGTTGCAGATACACACACAAAGGCTGAGAACCCACACCTCCTACAGGACGGGCGTGTATAGGGGAACCTGCACCCCCAGAAGGAAGGGTGTGCTGGTAACCCCTGCGTCCTGTGAGCAGCAGGTGTCTGCACGTAACTCAGCGTGTGCATTTGTTAGAAAACATTGGGATTACGTATAGAAGACTGTTTAGATATTTGTATGTATATATTAATGTTTTATTAGCATCTAATATGGTTTATCTGTTGCATTGCTGATATTGACTCTGAACATATGGTTCACACTGATTGCTGGTTAATCTTGTTATTAATAAAATCAGCAAACTGACTGTGATTAGATTCAAACCACGTGAGTTATGCCACTTTGTGACTTTCTTGAATGCAGTATTGAAAAAGAAACCCATAACCAAAAAAAAAAGGGAATAGATATTTAGGTCAGCATAGTTATATTTTTAATTTAAATATTTTTTTAAGTCTGCTTGTTATCCGTTATCATACATTATGCTAATAATTCAGTAAAACCACAGTTAGATCAGCTCTGAGTGATTTGAAAAATACGTTTCATATCAACATGTTCGTATTAGCCAGTTACATCTTTTTTTGACTTCACATCGACGGAGCTGTGATAACCATTCTTAGTATTCAATCTTTTTGCTGCTATTAATAAGTATTCAGCTCTTTTGTGTACAATTTAGTGATATATTTGGCAAACAGATACATGGTATTTTCATGTCTCTAATAAGACCCTGTTTTGTTCTCACTGAAAGAGTAATTGGCTCTTGGGAATAGTAATAAATTCAATTATGCTCATAATATGTTTCTAACTCAATATTCAGAAAAATATTATTTTTATCATGTCTGGTTCAAAAAGTTTCATGTATTCCTGATCTGGATTATGCAAATTAGAATAATATAACTATTGGCTATATTGGAAACACTCTGGCTTAAAGATATCAGGAGATTTTGTCAAAATGAGATCACTGGTGCTAAGAATGAGATGATAAGTTTCAGATGAAAATAAATTTTTAATTTTGAAGAAAATGACCTCGAATTTGTCTGCTATAATTCATTAATGCAGCCAGCAAAATGAAAAATTTAGAAAACAGCAAAAGCCTCTGAAATTCATATATCTGCCCATTTATGTTCTTAAATGTATTATACCTCCAAATCCCACTCATTTGAAAGAACATGATAAAAATAACACCAATAATTGGAGAGCATGACCATGATGTTCCACAATCGATCAGTAATTCTCTCATGTTGGAAGTTTTTAATGATGCATTTCAACAGAGGAGGCTGAGGAAGATCACCCTCCCCCCAGCACCCACCAAGCAAGCAGGAAAGGCATCTCCTTAGAAGACGGGAAACTTGCATTCAAATTCCTCCTCCAAACTAGACACAAAACGTGAAAACATTCCTATGCTCCTATAGAAGAATAATTCATAAAACTAGCTACTGTTTATCTTTTTCTTAAAAGGTTAGGTCATTACAAAATTCCTCACGCCTTCACTGAATGTTAGGATATACCTTCAATTATCTGCTTATATTTCTTGGTTACTTCTTTTTTTGAATAAGATGTTTTCACTAACTGAATATCTCCTACAAATTTTTTGTTTCTCTGTCATTCAAAGACAACATGCAAGTGTCAAAGGAGATAATATTGTTTGGTATACAACAATTAAGTATGTCTATGCAGACGCTAAAATGCAGTTTCCTAATGCTCTTTTCTTTATATTTCCTACACTGTTTTGGTTTAGGGTCTATTTTTGAAAATACTATGTATGCACCCGTGATTGGAATTTGTGCTTTTTATAAATTACTTGATAGAAGCTCTTAGGGGTGCATTACTTGTGATAGCTGAAAAAGCTAGAAATCATTTATTTAGTGGACAACACAGTTGACGACCACCAAACACTGAAAATGTCTCCACAAAGAAACAGACCATTCTGGGTAATTTTCCAGACTTGGAACAGATATGATGTTTATTTAAAACAAACAAAAATCCATCTTTGTCAAATATTAATGTTTAAACAAACGTTGTAAGTTTCAGCTAAAGAGCCACTGCATTTATGAACAAGATGCTCCTTACATCTTGCAGAAGCATTTCTTTTCAACTTCCCTTTGCAACAAAAAGCCTCCATTTTAAACCTATCCATAAGGTGCTAAAGTTCTTTTATTTTTTTTAAGTAAGACTATTCTTCCTTCATATAATAAGCACTGACAGCTTAACAGCCTTATATAAAAGTTACTTCAATTTGAGTCATATTTCCTCTCAACCTTGAGCTTTAGCTGGCTAGCCTACATTTTGAACGCTGCTATTTGATATCTTCACACAAATCTATCTGCACCTTTCCCATCATCTTGTTTGTGAATGGTGAAGTGGTTACTATTTATATATCTGTGCAACACTCCTACAAAGTTATTTGATATTACAACTCATTATTAATAAAAGAAGCCATCTAACGGTGAACAATGAATTAGTAAGGGGAAATTAGTAAGTGGTGAAAGCATCAGAAACATCCTGAACAAAGAAGTAAAAGTCTCTCCTTGATTATATATTCTAAGAATGAAGCTTACAAACAAAAACACTATTTTAGGTACTATTAACTTTCAGATAAACAAGAATATTATTTGAATTTATTTAACATAATTTATTTTAATACAATTACAATTCTATATAAAATTATAAAATAAGGTTATCTTGGAAAATGGACTGAATTGATGAAAGCTAAAAAGTTTCACTTTTAAAGAAGTTCCATTATTTTCCATATTTGAGCACCACTGCATATGCATTCAGAAGACCACACAGTCATGAACTGACAAGGAATGCCTGGGAAGGTATTGAGCTCATGAAAGCAATAATAAAAATTTCAAATGCAGTGGATCAAGAAAGTGATGCATTTTACTCCTCTGTTAAGTTGAAAGAAAAAAAAAATAACAACCCTCTGAACTGAATATACTACACATTCTCTTTTTTGGTGTTGGAGCTTTAAATTTGCTATACTAATCCAGTTTGCCAATATCAAGCAAACAAGAAGAAGATGGGATTAAAAACTCAGAATGAAGAATAAAGAAAACCAAATGTCAGCACAAAGAACTTCCATGTGCTGCATAAAAAGCTACAAACTTCTTATCACCTGTCCAGGTGACTTTTTTTTTTTTTTAAATAACAGTTATTTGAATGGGATAGTGAAACATTGTTCTTTAAAAATTTCTCTTCAGTTAGCAAAATATTTAGATTATGTTCTTGCAGAGGAATCACTCAGATTTAAGATTCTTGAAAGCATCATTTTTACCATTTCAAGACCTTAATTTTAATGGTTTCTTTAAATAAAAACTTTCTTTAAAATAATTTATTTAATAAAAACAAATCTTTCAAAGGACTTGATACTCCAGACACTCTCCAGCTGTTTATGAGACTCAGACTGATTCTTTTTGGGAATATCAATAATTAGGCAGTTTCGCACACACACCAGGTTGGAAGCTGCAGTGCCCACAGGATTAGGCTGCAGCTGAACATTAGTGCTGAGCAGCTTGGTGGCATCTTAGTATTAGGCTTAGGCACTTAAAAGTGACAAACGTGAGAATAAACCATGCTGTGGGTTTAGCCCTGGAGAGCACAATTACCTTTAAGTAGACAATTCTGTTGATTTCTGTGGGCTACTCATGAGCTGAAAATGAGGCACCTTCTATTATTCTTGGCAAACTGGGGACGTAAAGGATAATTACGATGAACAAAAATGTGTAATCTCAACAAGTTTTCACTAGGGCTTAATCCTGCTTCTGTTAACCATGGCAAATCCCCAGTGTGAGCACAGGCAGGCCCCAAAGAATGAGTTCATCCATTTGAATTATACTTTTCTCATTTATATCAAATGTTTTTTGACAAGCATTTATGACTTTTAACTCATTCTTTAGAATTTGTGTGGCACCAGCACAGTTCTTGTAAAACGTAAGTGGCAATAACATTAGAGAATTGAATCCTGCTGTTTTCACATAAATTAAGTACAGTGGTTCTTCACATGCTGCGAGATCTCCTGTAGTGATTTCTTAATATATTTCAGTCCATTTTTCAGAATTAATCCATGGGTAGTGTAAAAGATATTACAATTGCTCCTGATTCTGTAAGGGGGCTTTAAAATCTGGCTGTTGTCCTACTGAAGGAGACACAAAATGTTCTAAAAATATTACCTTAATAAATCCCTGGCAAGGTTGTGGTGTATTTGCTCCAGCATATGAAATAATTTTGTTTCAAGGATCTATTCAGCCTTGTAACTTTTGTCTCTGCTTTTTTTTTTTCCCCCAAGAAAATGTCATTTACTAAAATAGAAGCTGATCAGGCTCATGTTAAACTCAGTAACAGAACTGCCTTTGAATTAAATAGGAGTGAGATCAGTCTCAGACTGAACGACAGTGAGGACAATTATGGAAGTGATTATACAGAAAAGGGAGATTAAAATTAACAGCTAAACAATTAAGTAGGAAATAAACTAAAGAATACATGCAAAATGAAAAAGGCCAGACTAAAAATACAAACAAAGGCTATGGTTTCCAGAGACAAAGAAATGGATTAGAGGTCCAAATCCTTTTGCAGTTCAGTAGGAGCTGAGTGTCTATCTGTTGCTTTTTTAATTCCTGGCCAAAATTAAACAATTTGAGGAAAAGAATTAGGCAAATATAAAGTCCAAAGGGGGGACCCCCCCCCCCCCAAATCTACAGCAATGCCTAAAGAGCATAAAGGGCACGAATAAGGAGCACATCATCAACTACTAACCAAATATCAAGGCTAGATGCTATTTGGTAGCACAACGTCTAGTCCAAGTGGCTCTTGCCCCTAGTACACCAAGACAGCCACAGCTTTGAGGTGGCACTGCCCAGACGTTTTCCTTTTAGTTACTTCCCCCAAAAATGGTTAAACAGAGAAAACTTGAAGTGACAAGGGAAGACAAAGCAGAAATAAATAAATAGATGCAAGGTTCATCTTCTCCCTCTCCCTGCTTTACCATTAAAGGCAAGTCCCTGCTTCCAGAGCTGCTGTCAGCCGGCTCCACAACTTTCAGAGTTTTAGCCAATTGCCCAGCACCCCCCTCACCCTGCAGCCTGCCCCCATCCCTAGGAACCCGTTCCATAACCTCTCACACCTGGCTTTTCCTCCCTGCTCCTCACTGCAGTCTCTCAGTCTCTGTTTGATGTGGTTTTCAGGATGTCTCTCCACTCTTATACCACCCTGAAATCCTCACCTTGCACAGGTTCAGGGTTTCCCAAGAAAACGTTTGATGTGGATCATGCAGTTCCACCTTGCCTAGCTGTTCTCTCAGCGGGGAAGATATGTGACTATGAAAAATTGGTAAAAAAGAACAAAACCTGCCTTTCACATTGCTACAAGACACAGAGTCAGATTTCAAGTGTTCATGATCCGTAATTAAGAATAATATTAGCCGAAAACCCCTAAGTGCTTCTGAAGATCTGGATACATTTAAAGGTCCCATTTTAAAGTACACCTTTGAGAAGATAAGGTCTATAACATCTACTGTTGCCATGAATGTACATTTTCTCAGGATGTCTGATTGAGAAAAACATAGTCCGGATAGTCACAGACTGCAGTAGGTAGCTGGATTTTATCAGTGGTATCTCTACTCTTTCCTTCCCTCTTTCTGTCTCTCCACCCTACCCCACTATTTCGTTCCTTCTTTCTGTACAAAGGCTGTTTCCAAATGCCTGCATCATGACTGAGAGCAACTGATTGGAAGCTGAAAGCCTGAGAACAACCTGCTGCAAAAACCTTCATGCGGTCTGTTTACTTTATCCAAGGCAAAACACTAACAGGGCTCAGTGAGATCACCAGGATTCACAGAATATCTGCCTGGTTCTGGCAATTCATATCAATTATGCTAATTCATGAGATAAACAAGATAAAGCATGCTTAATTTTAGTGACTGTGTAAATCGCAAGACTTAGATCCTCTTATCTTTGATGTAACACCTTTGCAGAACTCTGGATTCTAAAGGAGACTGGAAGACGATTGCCATCTCCAGAACAGATATCTCCCAGAACAGCGTGAATCCTATATGGAACTATTCCAAACAGATCATTTGCCCCTTCCCTATCACTCTGATCGCCCAATGCAGCACACTCTCCGGGAGAAAGTGCTGCTACACATCAGGACTACCAGGACTGAGGAGAAGCAGAGCTTTTCAGTCTACTACTACCTAATACACGAGACCTTTCTGGGTGGAGACTATGGGCGTTTTACTGCAACCTGGCGTACTTAAAACAATCTTCTTTTCAGCCCCAACCTAATCAGTTATATCCAGAGAATATGAACATCATTTTATTTGCCTACTTGAAGGAGATGCATGACAGAGGACACTATGCTCCTCCTTAGGGCTACAGTAGCCTTTCATCCCATAGCAGTTCCAACTTGCAAAGACATTACTCGTCTTAAATGTAAAGCGTGAAATTCTCGGTAGATACAGAAGTCTAAACATTATGATCATATCTAATATTCTTTCTATTTTAAGTATCTCTATTTAGTATGTCAGCTTAAACTCTATTCATAGGATATGTCACTGCCATTGCTAATTTCGAGTCTCTCTCTTCCATATAATGAATGCTTTCAATTATTTTTCTACTTGCTTGCATTTTTTCCAGTTGGCATCACATCTCGTTTCACACCCTTACTTCTAACTTCTTTTTTGTTGTGATACCATGGTAATTCTGAGATTAAAAACAAAGAAAGATCATTCTCATTCTCTTTCTCTCCCTCGTAACTGAAGAACTTTCTACTTTGGCATACATATGCATTTAATGAAATATTGTATTGCTTTTCCTTTTTCTGTACAACCAATAAAGTTGTTATTAAGTAAGGCATGATTTAAAGGTTCTATAATACACTGGCCACTTTCTCAGAATTCACTGCTTTGGATAGATTTCATTCCATGTAACTGGAGTTTTACAATATGGTACCTAATCTCTAATTCTGACATGCAACTAAATAATGCTACACTTGGTATTATGAATTCTTACCATAAAAACACAAATTATTAGATAGTTAAATATACTTGATTACTTTCCCATAGAAAATGGGCATACCAAGATAAAAATGAGTTAGTCTGGGAACCAATTACCCACTCTAGTCCAGAGTCAACACTATATAGTTTCAAAGACTTACATAATTCCCCATATTCAGCAAATTATTTGACCATATGTTTAAAGTGCTTTGCTGACTCTTAAGTACATTTAACACTTGGTTCTGTGTTTCAGCATATTGTCTTATATACCACATCCTCCTACAGCCAGTGCCTTACAGAGTGGAAAAGAGTAGTACAATTTATCAAAGAAATCCTTTGAAATTTTCAGGTGTTACTGGTGTAATTCTGTATCATGTTTCAATGTCCTTGGAATATTACAGCGTAAAACATATGCCATATGTAAATGTAGGTTGTAGAAAGGTCAAAAAAGACCAGAGATTGCAAAGCACTTCACCCTCCAAACAGTGCTAGAAACACTGTGCTATAGAGGAAGTACACACAATAGATTTGGAATGTAATACCCACAATCTGGAAACCATTGTTCCTGAATTTTGTGGGTAGACTCAGGAGTATTAAAGGACCTTCTATAAGTGTTGTCAAACAGTTATCAGAAAATGAAACTGGAAGACAGAATGATAACAGAAACCATATATAACATAGCAAGTTTATTTAATTAGATATCATGTATATACTGCTGCTCTGGTGAGATCTAGTCACTTTTGCAATATAGAAGACAAAGAAGGTGATTACTTGATGTAGAGAGGGGATAACACTAATGACAGCTTTTTAGTTATGCATGTGCCTATAAACGTTAAATCAAAATTTTTACTTCCCTACAAAAAAATATCCCCCTCCATTGACATGACTCTTCTCTGTGCCTGAGATGTAGTTATTATAGTTATACCCACATGTTTTTTGGCTCAATGTTTTTTTTATGATCACACTCCATTGTAGCTGGTTCTTTTAAAGACTAAGTCACAGTCTTGCATAAAATGGGAATTTTAAACTAATCTCTAATACAGCTAGAATGGGTAACCAAAATCATGCATTTCCAGGGAAATAAATGATCAAGAGAAATTTGTACTGGACTGATCCTATAAGAACTGGTGTCTGTAATTAGTCCTTATGAAACCACTAAGCATATTGCCCATATGGAAAGATGGATGTTCATGACATGGCGCCAAATGAACATGCTGTATCCAGCACTTAGGGGATGTTTTGGGGGGAAAGGAGGCAAGACAGAAGAGTTACTGAACAGAAAAGTGGGTTTGTCTCCCATATTTATGAATTCCCCAGCATTAATTCAGAGTTTTCTAGATACAGGGAAAGTGCATTGCCATAGTCAATGGTGGCCATATAAAGATGATTTCTAAGAGAAGCATAAGCTATCCCATTGAAAAAATTATAATTGGAGGAGGAAATTTTATAAGATTTGTTTTATTGACGAGGAGGTTGGAAAAAAATTTCCTGATAAGTTGCTTCTGAAGGGTTCCTTGCATCTGTGATTGTAATACTAGTCCCTGACAGAGCTGCAATTCATAAGATACATCACTAGCCATGTACAGGAAAGCACAATCAGAAATGCTTCTGTACTGGATTGAAAACCTGGAAAGCCAAGACTGAGGAGAAATCTCACAGACTCTGCTCTGTTGATATAAAATTCAACTATGTTAAAAAAAAAATAATCTCTGTTTAAAGCATGTGGTGAAACTTCTTAATCAAAGTTTGGCTTTAAGAACACAGTATTGTCCCCAACCCTTTTCTTTTATTGGTCACTTAAGTAAAGTAGTTATGTTATTCAAATGCCTGTCTAGATCTTTCCCTCTACGGCAGGCAGGCAAACAGACTTACCATAATGTGACAGATACAAACTGAAAAAAAAAAGGGATATATGTAAGATAACACAGAAAAAAGCAGCCTTCACTTGAATTTTGTGGCATTTAGAATATGAGAGTAGTGGTTACATTTCGGGAAGCAAATCAGAGAAAAATCAGGTAGCTGAAGTGTTCTAGCTCAGAGACACAGGATTCTGGATGGTGGTTCAATTTTCAGAGTAAAGACTGAGCTGTTTCACATTTAAAGGAGGACTTAAATTTAGTTTTATATAGCTAAATCTGGATGGAAACCTGTTTCTGAGAACAGCTCCATGATAAGAAGTACCTCTGGTTCCCACTTTCTTTCCTTCTGTTCAGCAATGCTTGGCTGCTTCAAGAGGAGGGTTGTAGCCTAGTGATACGATGGCCTATAGCCTGGCAGTGAAGTCAGGAGTTCTGAATACAAGACTCTCAAGGCTGAGGAGACATCAGGACCTAAAATTTGCACCTCCTGCCACTAGATTCTTCTGCAACAGAGGGTGAGAAAAGAATGGGGACTGACACCAACAACAGGCTTCCTCATGACACTTCTGCTCCATGAGAAGCTGGTTCGCAAAAAAGGGCATAATTGCTGGATAAAAAATGGATGCTGGCTTCTCCCACTTCCTATTGGCCCCTATTTATTCAGAGAGTTATATACCTAGTTTGGGAAACGTGAACAGGATTTTGAAGTCTTTGAGGCGCCTCTTTCTAGCTATATAGCGAATTTGCGCTCTGGCTGTAGGAAGACTGGATATTCTCTCCTTCTTTCTTTTACTGCTAATGTTTAGGTGTCTAAAATACAGCTGTGTCCAGGCCCAACTAAGGAAGCTAAGACTTTGCCCAGAAAATCCTATATGTTCACTTATACTATATCTTCTAATGTATCTTGACATGTACAAAAGAGGTCTCCAGTGTTTTGAAATGGTATCACTGAACAAGTCACATGATATTTCATTTCTATAATGGTTTTAGCCAGTATGAAGAATTTCAGTTTAAATATTGGGAAATATCTGCATCATCTAGCTTTAGCCATCCAACTTTTATGCTTTGAATTATTCCCTGGAAGTAAAGTTTATCTCTGTCCAGTGATGACATCAGAAATTCAGACTCCTAAACAAAGGTGCTGTGAACTGCATTTTTCTAGAGACCTGAAGAAGGATCAAAAACATAGTGAGGATAACTTCTGAGTAAGTCTGATATTCTCAGGCAATGGACAAAGCATGGTTTTAGGATTTTTTGAGGAGAAAATATTTGATAAATGTAAATGCTAGTTGTATTGGGTTTGGAAGGAATATCCTTGCAGTGAAGTTCTTTCCCTTTCTTTGAAATGCCCTCTGAAGACCAGAATTCTGTAAGTCAAGCTCCTCCCAGAATTCAGTTTGGAAGCCTCCATTTTAAAGGGTTGAGTGCATCACATAATACTAATGATTATAAAGACGCACTGACAAAAGTAGAAGACTACTGTAGGCAATGGCAAGACAAAGTATTTGAGTCTTTGGTCCTCACATTTTAAACCTTTCCAGTTTGTTGTCAAAGCAGGATTTCTATGAGATAATTCATGACAAACAATATTCAAAATTTTGCATGGAAGTCTAGCTACTGTATAATGATGCTGCTATTTGTCACACAAATTACTTTAACACTGGAGCTGAAAACCTACTGTAGTCAGAATTGGTGCCTGGTTGCAGTGTGCAATCAGCTTCCAACACTAGCCAAAAAGCAATAGCAGCCAAAACCCCCTATCAGTTCATGCAGCAAATCCAATCCATAGGAACATCCTTACTACAGTAAACAATTAAGACATTACAAGTTTCTGGGTGGACATATTTCAGAGTTGTTTATTTTTATTTAATTTGAATATATTCTACATGGATCTAGGCTTGTGTGAGTTTATAGTCTAGCCTGGAAATAGCAGTAGAAGTCTTTGGAGATTCAGCCAAAAAGACTAGTAAAAAGACTTGATCAAGCAGCAGTCAAGAAGCATAAAGTAATATAGAATCTATAAAGAAAACATAGTAAGTTCACAGATACTACTAGTTGTCATGCTACAAACACAGCCTTTAATAAATCATCTTCATATATACAATTTCAAAACAAGAAAGTACATCTACTCTTTTAGTCTGAGGCCAAATCCCAATGCACCTGAAGCTTTTACTACTACTACTACTAATATAGCTTTATGTATGTTTCAGAATTTGGTCGCAGAAAATATCCCAGGAAAGTACTAAGAGAATCAGTGATTAAATTAAATGAAACATCCAACTACTGAACTTTTCTGTTTGCATATCTTGCAGAGCTTTCTGCAAGATCATCTTAAGCTAGAATATAGGGAATTACTTACTGTGCAAAGTGTCTCAAATGTCTTTTCGGAGACAAAGGATCCATCAAGACCAAAAAGAAAAATAGATGCATAAGAAAGCATCCCTCCAAGGATAATAAGGTTGTTCATGTAGGGACTGGACATCTTTATTAGTCTATGGACAAAAGGTAATAGTGCATTAAAGAGGAAAGGATTACTGCTAGGCTATTAGAGCAATAAAGAAGAGCTTTTTGTAACCAGGCAAACAGATAACCCTTCTTGTAGAAGTCTATGACATCTATAAGCATGCACACTATTTGCTGTTTTATGAAGTCTAGCATTGTTTCAGGTTTTTGAATGTTTAGTAAAAAGACCTCCTATTTTACTGATGGATTAATTAGCTATCGTTAATGTTAATAGCAGACAGTCAGACATAAATACAAAAATTATACTTTCCAGACAGTATAAAAGGACTTGTCTTAACAGATAGATAATGTTTCAATATGAATATATTACACAGTGATTTTGATTAAATAGTTCTAAAATACCGTCTTTCCACAGTTTTAATGTTTTCCATATATATATATATATATATATATTGATGACAGACTCTACAAACATGGCATTTAAATACCAAAGAAATAGTGATAGAAGTAACATGAATGCCTTACTTCTGATTTCTGTTTTTGATGTTGAAGAACAAGAAAGCACTGGCCATTATCATTCCTAGGATGGTGAGGGCAGAGAGGATGCTGTAGAGAGGCAGGGAGATCTTGCGTAGCTCCTCTTGTATAATTGTTTTGTCCTTTGGAGGCTCAAGTCCTAGAATTGCAAGAAGAAAAAAAGGCTAAAGCTCAGCCAGATGTAGAATTTCTGTAAGAAAATTTGCCTCTCCTAAGTGCTATACCTTGATTTAGCAGATTTAGCAACTGTGAACCACATCAGTAGCTGATTAAAACATTGACTTTGACAGACATATGTTAGTCACATTGATTGACAAGAAGGTTTGTATTTCTGGAGCAGGTAAGCATCCCCTTTGGAAGAAAAAACACAACAAAACCCTAATGCAGAACCCTGTAAAATATATGCTAACGATCCTCATTTTAAGGTGTAAATAAACACTAAAATGCATACTGTGACTGTAAAGTTTACCAGGAGGTTATGCTTTCCTGAAACAAGTGACAGAGGAATGAGTAGAAAACAGAGGGGATGGTTTCTCTGCATACTGTCATTGTCACATGGCCTATCTAGATACGTACCACAGCTAGAGACCAGCCTTGGTGTGGCATCACTGGGGCAGGGACTGATGGCCCTGGGGGGCTGAAATGGGGTCCTGGGCTGTGGGCAGGGTGTGGGAAGCCCCAGCATGGGGGGGAAGGGCTGTTGGTGCCCTCAGGACTCTACAGAATGGAACAATGTGGAAAAATGGGTAGCAAAGGTTTTATAGGGACAGAACCACTTTGCAAATCCCTGCAGATGGGGACTTGAATGTCTGAACTTAAAAACTATGTTTAAAGCCCTGTGCTTGATTGACAGTCAGCTCCCACTAATTAAAGGCTTCTCAGTTTAATGAGAAGAATTACTTTCTGAAAACTGCAATAAAGCTCTGCATTCCCTACTTCCCACACTCCATTTTACCTGCTTACTAAATTTTTCATTGGGGCAGGGGATTGGCAAAAGGCCTTTTGCATCGCTTTCGTCCTTCAGAAAGGGATTTGTGTGCCCTGCAGTGCCTGAGCCTGTCCTTTCACATCAGCTCTCCGTGGGGCTGCGGGAATGACCACGCGGGGCAGAGCAGCTTCGTTTCACAAAAGAGCTGCACCCGCAGAGCTCTGTGGAGCCCCTGATCACAGAGCTGTAAATAACTGACTAGCAGCTGCCATAGCTAAATTTCATGTCCACTCTTCTGCTTTGCACCTAGAGGAATATTCAAGGCTTTGTACAAGTAGAGAGAACTTTATCCATACCAGTTAAGGTGAAAAAATTCAGACAATGGAAACTTGCTGTCCTTTGGTCTTTATGCCCAAAATTTCTGCAAAATATTTCCTTTCAGGTGATCACAATAAAGTGACAGTCAAGGGACCATTTGCTGATTTGATATTGGAGAAAAGTAGCTGAGATTTTCCCCTTTTCCCCTTCCCACCTCAGGGCATGACACTTCACAAAATTAGGCAACAAGTAACAAGCCAAAAATACAATAAAGCACATGCCTGAATTAAAAGAACTAATATTAAAGGAAAAAAAACCGCACCCCTCTGTATCTAAAATATCCAGAGTATATTAATGACTTGTATTTATTAAATATAAACAACCAGTGATTCTATAACATGTATTTTCTTATTTGTGTAATGGCCATTCAGTTCTATTGCTTCTAATATTACGAATTATTGTTCTCTTGTGTGCAATTTTACGCAATGGTTTAAACAGGGCTATATTTACTGCTCTTCATTTCAAATACTGAAAGTTACTAAGTTTTTTATACTGCCTGGAAGATGTAACAGCAGTGTCCTCCACACCATATACATGACTGCCTCAATGAAAAGTTAAGGTGTGTAAATGGAGTAGGTTCACTGTCAGTTACATAATGCATCTTAAAACAAACCTAAGACAGGCTATGGGTGAAAGGAACACCAGATGCAGTCAGAACAAGAACTGGGAATCTGATCCTGAAAAAAGCCTGAATGGAGAATTTTTCCCATCATCTACTGTCCATAAAGGCGTGGAGTTATGAACAAAACCCGTCTTCTGTTACTTGGTTCATCCTGCATATATTCTCGGGAAATTAATAGTATTGAATCAGTATTCAACTACATTATCAGTTCCTCCTTGCAGCAAAAATTATCTGCTGGGTCCCAGACTTTGGCAACTGGGACAGATTCTGTACTCTTCATTTCCAAAGCCTCATTCTCCAGACAGATGTGAGAAGTGCATGTAGCTGTGCTCTTTTAAGTCCAGCAAAGGATACCAAAAGGAAAGATGGAAAGCTCCAGCAGATGGACAAGAAGTCATGGATTAGATCACTGCAGTGAAACTCCAGTCATGCTCATGCAAACCCTGGGTGTTGGGACACTGGAGGAAGGTGTAGTAGAGCACGGGATACAGCAGCTCAATACTCATCCACCGTTCCCAGGGGAAATCACACAGATCTCATGAAGCTGACTTTACTTTCCATTACTGAATTGCACCATAGCAGAGCTCAAGATTAAATCTTAATTGGTAGCTTTAAAAAGAATGTATAAGTCTATATTCGACAGGAGAGTCCCTTAAAAATTTATTTCAGTTAACATCTGGCTGCCATGATGATATGCTCAGAAAGGCGTACTGGAGTACCAGTACTCCAGCAGTACCCGTACTGCTGCGAGGGCAGAGGAAGTCCCCATGTTAACTTTGGAGCAGCCAGGAGAAAAAAAAAACTGCAAGAAGATACAGCAACGCGGGTTATATGCCTGCTATGGACCTTGGCAGTGCTGCTGGGCTGAACACCCTCTCTAGCCCTCTTTCACATGGGTCATATTAAAACTAGCCTTGGTATTTTGAAATCATATTTTCTAACTGCCTAACAGACACCTCCCAAAGAAAAAACAACCACCTCCTTCTTGATTGTGCACACAGAGCACACGAGAGGATCCTTCAGGTGAGATGAACTGGGGGAGTGGGAAATGGGAATGAAATTAGAACATTATTGGTTGGTGGAGATGAAATAGAAGACATATCTGCAGCTTGTTGAGATGTCAAAGAACATTTGCGTACACATATAAATTTGAATTTGTCCTGGTCATTGAACAAAAAAAAATTATACAATATCAAAACGTCGCAATTTTCTTTTCAGAATTCTCCTCCTATTTTTTAAGCACAGCTCAGTTCCCTTTCTCTTTATACAGTGTCACAGCTTTTTGATATTAAAAATCCTAGAACAGTTCTTTAACAGCATGCAGTCTTACAAACTACATGCAGCTCTCCATGTCATTCCTGTACGTCTTTCCAGTTTTCTCTCCTTACCTTGGAACCTGATGCTGTTGTTGATTATTTCCAGTGTGTCAGCCACAGCATTGTACTCTCCCACCTTCACTTCCTTTCTTTCTGCAGAGAAACAAACAGGAGTGATTGTTTACGGCAGTTCACATGTTCTCAATTATTTAACTGATTTTGCCTTCTTTTTTGACAGTATGTCAAAAGGAAAAGAAATATGCCTGAAGTGTATGAATTATTAAAGCAGAATGCCAGACAGCTAACATCATTAAAAGAAATATTTGCGATTCTTTAAAGAAACGCAAAGCATTTTTAAGAACTCATTTACATAATCAGGGAATTGTTGTTACTGGGCACAGACATCTCCAGCTTAAAGATCACACACTTACTTACTGGCTCACACCATGTAGGACATTTTGCTGGTAGAACAGAAATGGCTAAATCACACATTCCATTCTCATTTAAACAACTAGGACATCTTGCTTAGTGAAGTATTTCCCGGGGGAGTTGTAGTGGCAGGCTCCAGCCAGTATAGAATAGACTGGCTAGTTAATAGATATGCTGGGAATCTAATCTCTTATTCTGACTGGGAATTAGCAACTCATTAGTACCCTGACTGCAAAACATACTATGTTATATAATTAAAGCCAATGTGCACTTGAGCTAAAATCTTACTGTTATTCTCATCTGCTGTTTGGGGACTATTGTCACATATATGGCCTTCTTGTACCTAATGGAGTAGAGGAATGCATATACAGGAAATTAATTTGTTTGGCTGCTGCCTTGGCCGGAGTAGCTGGAACTCTGGCACACATTTGTCCCACCCTTCTGATGACATCTGGCATCAATTAATTTCTGCTATTTCTGTTGGGGTTTTTGTATGGCTTAGAAGTGCAGGAATTTAGTAAATTATCACTTTTACATTTTGATCAGAGACTTATAAACCACAGGCACATTGGCTAAATTTTTTTTGATGAGCTGGCTCAGCAGAGCCAAAAATTTCCTTTCAGGCCTCTATGTCTGGGCATGCACAACCCAATTTACATTTAAATTCTGAGATCATGACCCTATTTGTGACACTGATTTGGGGAGCTGATGATCTTGAACTAGATGGCAAATTTGAAAAGACTGTATTTCACCCAACAGCTCCACATTAACCTTTCCTCCTTTCTCACTCAAAGTGATTGTGCCTGTTTAGCTCTGCTGAATGGAGCAGCTAGCCTCATTTTAGTAAAATCTACAGGCTGATTAATACTCATCTGAAAGCTCAGAGGAGCCAAAAGTTTTCCTTACGTAAACGACACTTATTGTTAAAATTGTTTACACAGAATTGTAGACTGGGCTGCAAATGTGGCAGAGATACCGAGGCATTTGCTATACCCCCATCAAAAGATGGAGTTTGCAGTTCTGAAAACTGATTTGCCTTTCACATGAACATGATCCACTTGTGGGGCTAAGACTAAGTTTGGAATAAAAGCACAATCCCCTGGTCACCAGCAGCAGTTTCACAAAGCCCATCCACACAGCATTTTGTAATATTAGGAGTAAATATAAGTTTACACTTTCTGTCACCGGCTGAAAATTCTCTGTGAAATAGACATATGCATAAATCCTTGACAGTCTTAAACAATAAAATCTTCCCAGTAGTCATCTAAAAGCTAAAACGGTTACTGCTAAAAACTGAACCAATTCACTTCCATCTGTATTTGTAGCATGACAGCTATTACCTGTAGATCTAAAACATCAAAACACAACCTAGAGAGGAGACAAATACCAGGATGCATACCAGCATACAATTTGCACATTAGATGCCAGATAGTCCACAGCATCTGCTTATACCAAATGGGGAGGACACGCACCTTGGTGTTGGTCTAGCCACAACTTCACAGCAACAGGCTAAAACCTGACAGCTCTGATGAACAACGAAGAGAAAAGCGTAATTGCTCCACAAACATTTCTGTATGGAGCGGTTACTGGGACTAGCTTAGATATGAGAAGCACAAAATAGGTGGGGAAGCATACACAAGAGAGCGTAAATCTGTGGTCTACTGATGAAGGTACTGCAATTCAGACACTTTTTCTGGGATTGCTTCATGTGGCATACAACGCCATTCCCTTTCAACATTCATAAATTCTTACACAGCTTCCTTTACAGATGAAGTTACACTGAGAATGTGCCTGTGATGGTAACTGCAATGTAGTGCAATATAGGTGAGGTAGCCTACAACTAGCTAGCCTGGGTACCAGGAGCCAGCCCTTGTAGGAATGGAGCCTGGTAGAGCTATTTGGAGAAACAAACTTCCACGGCAGACTGAGCTGAAGAGCGAGACTCTTTTGGACTTAGAAACCCAAGAGTGTGGGAAAAAAAAAGATGTTTAGTACCTAGGAACCACATTATCAGTGCCTTGCCCCTTACAAATGGGAAAGGACAGTTCACAGAGCGCATGCCAAGGTTTACTGAGGTCAAGAAAAGCCATAAAGATATTTGATATCTTAAAGTAGTTACAGTTGTGGAAAGTGGTCTATGAGGGAAATAAACCATATTTTTATTGAGAGGAAGGATATACTATCCATATCATAGTATGATTACAGGGGTGCTGATGGGGAGACACAAATAGTCTTTGGGCTCTTTTGTACTCCCAGCAAGGAGTACAACTACAGCTGTTGGTTTTTCAGTTCCCCAAGCACAAGTGATGATCAGTGACAATGTCACCTCCAAATGTTAATTAAAGGAAGCAAGGAGGCAGCAGCATGGCTCTCTGCTCTTTTGCACAGGCAGCATAGCTAAGGATGGGACTGCAGGCTCTACTTTTCTATATGCCATTCCCTTGAGTTCGCTTTGGAAATTCTGAACTATTCAAGTCAGTATACTGTTCGTATAATGTAGCTCATATCCGTCAAAATCTCTGTGTGTTCAGCAACAAAAGGACAGGATGAAGTGCAACTCCTTCAAATAAATACACCAACAAAGTGCTTTACACAATATCCAGAATACAGTGCTGGCTTCTTTCTGTAGTGCTTTCATTATTTTTAACATGATCTTTCCATACTCATGATGGAGAGATTGTATTGAAACCCCTCTGCTCAGGTTAAAATGGGGAAGAAAAATACAAGGGAAAATATACTTGTTTTGTGAGATAATGTTTGTCCATACCATGACAGGAGCAGTGTGATTTTAGAATTTGAATCTGTAGCTCTTCTTTCACACAGGAACAGAAAAGTACAAAAACGAACCAACCCAAAGAAAACTGGCCTAGGAATATGTCACTGAAAATTATGCCTATCTAACAGAATTATAAACAACTAATCCTTGTCATTAAGTAATTGTCACAGAATAGATTACCGATATGGCCAAGATGAAAGCCTTCTGCCAATAAAGAACTGAACTACTCTTACAGGTGAATTAAACTGTTTTCTTCTACATGTTTTATTACAGAATTTCATAGCCCACTTTAAGCAACTCCAGACAAATTGACACACTACTATTTAATTAATTGGGCTATATTTCACAAAGCTAATACAACAGATTTTTAATTGTATATCAGGTAGTTACATGTTCTTGTTGAACAAAAGCAAAAGTAATCCTGCGACTGACATCAACTGAGTAAAACAAACTTACCAAAATGCACAAGAGTGTTGTGATTGCCAGTATGACTGATAACAACTTACACTGAGAATTTTCAGGTGAGACTATGCTTAGCTTCAGTTCCTTTCACTATATGACATAATTTCCATTTCCACTGCATTTTTATAAGTGTACTTATTCACACCTCATGAAGATAGTTTCTACTAAGAGATGTTTAAGGATGAGAGAAAGCACTTGCAATGCATAAGAGATGGGACAGATGGATTTCCTTGTTTTCCTCTATGTAGACAATGCTGGCTAACTCCTAATGACACTAAGGCTTTGTCTGTGTCTAAAGCTTATAGCACCTTCAAGTATGTCAGTCTGACTGAAATGGTACAAAAAACCCTAGTGGTGATGCAGTTAAGCCAATATAAATATGTTTACACCAGCATAATCACCAGTATAATTTATGCCTATAATAGTAAGGGCACTCTGAAATAATACAGTATCCTATGAAGTTACAAAAATATGTATATTGATATGCGAATGCATTCATGAACGGCTACATGTCCAGTTGATTATATCAATGTAAAAAACTGTGTCTAGCCCACCAGAACAAAGACAAATTAACAGGTCTGCCCTAACGTTACCGTGATGCCCAAACCACGTGGCTGTTAATGAAAACTAAGGACCTCAAAGTTCTAAATAGCTTACCGTAGCTTGACACTACTAATATTTTGTTATGTCTGCAGCTCTTTCTAAAGTTAGAATTCCATGCAAATTACAAAGACAAACATGTGCAAGTGATGAGTATTCACCTTCCAACAAATATAAGGTAAATTTTAAGTAAATTTAATAAACTTACTGTCATCTATTCTCCAGATAAGCTAATGGTCACTGAGGTTTCTCATCTAAGGGACACTTGGGCTATTCTCAACTTAGAAGCAGCAGAAAAAAGACATAAGCTATAGCTGAAAGCATACACAATATCTAGGTCTTAGTTTGTCCTGAAAAAACATTCCTGCATAAGGTGCCACCTCCATGTCTCCTCCTTGAAAAGTTTTTCAAATTTTTTTTATATTGCTCCTCCTGCTTCTCCACTCAGGAAATTATCACTGTAGTCCCTGAAAACCTTCCTCTGACATCAGTTTAACAGTCCCTTCTCCCGCTCTTTGTCAGCTGCCCCTCTTGCTTAACCGTCGTAATTCAGTAGGAGTGGTTAGACGTTAGCACGTTAGAAAAACTCGCTGCATATTCAGCACCTAGCAGCCTATCTCAGGACCCAATGTTATTAAACCTTGCCCTGCAGCAGAAACATTTCGCTCTTGCACAGTGTTCCTCATCCATGCATTGCAGCCTAACGGGACTGCTGACAGCTACAGGAAATATTTACTCATCAGATCTCAGAAGAATTTTGAAAAATGCCCAAGTGACAGCCAACAGGCGAAGAGCATAGACTGACCATAGACCATACACATCTGAAATGCTTAAAGATCCTTAGGAAGAGAATGACACTTCAGTTTGGAAAGACTTTAATTTCAAATTTCAAAACAATCTCCTAGATATGAATCAAAAATCATGCCACTGCACAACTACTCACACTTTCAAAGACACATCTAACCTATCTGAAAGTTCACCATTCACAAACTATTGGCAGCTCATTGACAGGCTCAGTCCAGAGACAGGCTGAAGGATGCACGGACACATTACGTTATGGTGTCCTGAGGCTTGCCTTTCTCCAGTTCGGCTTCTGGTCACATTCCCTTTTAAAGAGTGAATGTTTTTCTTTAGCACTTTAAACTGTCAGTCACTTAGCAATCATTTCTCACTGACAGGTCTTAGCTCTTCTTCCTCATTCCCTCTGTTATCTACTGCGAAGGCTCCTGAAGAGCCAATGTGCCCCACTGAATGACACCAGTGCTGCAACCAAGTGTATTCAGAGAACAAGTCCTAGGAAAGAAGATGGGCCGAACACAAGCAGTGAAAAACCTAAGCTGGAGACTGCAAACTGATGGCAAGTCTGAGAACACTTCCCATATTTCAGTAAGTCCTGTGCAAATTCCCTGGAAGCCTCTTCTAACCTGTCTTACCTTTGTCTCACTCATTTTGAAAGCTGTTTTGAAACATAACAATCTACCATAAAAGCTGGAAATGCTGTTTTAAATGCCTCTACATTATTGAATTAAACCAAGTGTCATGACAGCAAATTTCCTTCAGAATAAACACAGAAACATTTCATGTTGTGGAACCTGCAGAAACTCTTAGCAAATTAATGCAATCTTAACTTTCATAATATATCCTTGTTCAAACAGGACCAGGGAGCTTTTCAG
Organism: Mycteria americana; assembly: GCF_035582795.1. Lineage (NCBI taxonomy): Eukaryota > Metazoa > Chordata > Aves > Ciconiiformes > Ciconiidae > Mycteria > Mycteria americana. The sequence continues at coordinate 106,954,479 of NC_134366.1, read as the reverse complement.
TTATCCTTATCACATATCAGCAACGACCAATACACGTTGAAAGTTTCCAATTTAAAAAAAAATCACAAAAGAAGCTTATAAATAGTGAATGAGCAAAGCCTTTTTCATTAATTTCTATCCACTTGTAGGCAACCATTTCTTTGTTTAAAGACAGAAATGCTGAGATTAAGAATCGCAGTTCAAATAAGGAAGAAAATGTCAGGTCAGATAGAAGATTATTCTTCAACAGAAGCTGCCAGAAAAGAAAGAATCGAGGACAAAAAATATGTTACCTTTGCAAGGATTTGAATTACCACAGTTTTTACACTTGTAATTAGGATCCCAGTGCACACAACATACAGGAAAGGAGTATATATAGCAAGCAATAATTACTCTTCATAGCCACTTCTCAAGTCCTATCTTTCATTCATCCATAAAGCAAAACAGACAGAAAGGTTAAATCAGCCAAAGGCCAAACAGCGTATGTCAGCCTTAGAGTCAGGATAAAAGCTAAGAAGTCTTAACCCTGGGCTTATTTCACTACGTTAGTAATGGTATTTAACTAACAGGAATAGCAAACAAGTAAGCAAGCAGCACATAAAATGACATTAAGTATCCTGAACTCATAAAAAATCTAGTTGTTTTATAGCCTGAGAAGATTTTTCCATAAAAAGTCCAAGCATCTGCATTTTTAAAAGCTTATCAAAATTAAATTTACTGATTCTTTTTAACCTTTGTTTTTATCTTCCTGATTTTACATCTGTCTCCTGTTTTGCTTGTTACATTGGGTTCTAGCTCTGCATAAAAATTTAGTAATATAGTTCGTGTGGATTTTTTTATCTTAGGTATTTATATATTATGTATCAAAGAGCTACACAATGAAATAAAAAATAATGACTTTGCGTTTAAAACAATTACTTCTTAACATCTGAATTGTTAACACCATCATTATACCTTTCATTCAGGAAACTGAGAAAGTTATAAACAAATATACAATAATGAAGGCAGATTATCCATGAAGTATAATAACTGGTGTGATGAAGCAAGTGTACAGAGCTTACATTAACTCTTCTAAAAAGAAGTTCCCGTTTCTTAGGATGTTTAATAAGTTCCTTGATAATTTGAGATGAGGTTGCATATGAGATGACACTTCTTTTTTATTTTAATACTTCTAGCATAAAATCTTAAGTGAGAATCATAATCGAATAGTATAACAAGTGAAACATACATCAGTAATTTGAATTACCTTTAACTCCATTAAGGAAGTTAACAGACATAAACAAATATTCAAAGAATAGGTACCGTATGATTATATTTCAGGATACACACATGTGTAATAACTGCAACATCTCAATACAGCTAAAGGTTTTCCTGTTCTACTGTTCATCCTCTTTTATGAGTTGGTTAACTTTTCAGAGAATGAAAATGCTCATCATTCTGAGAGTTTATTTGCCAAAGTAAATTATTCTTTGAGCTCATACAATACTTCAGTGTGTAAACATACATGTGTTTTTTAATATCAATATTTATCTAAACGTAACACGGTCTACAAACAAAAATTGATTTTTATTTCACTTATCATTTGGAATCACCTCTTCCTAGCAGAGTCCAAAATCGGTGTGCTTTTCCTGACTCAGAAATAGCATTGCACATGTAAAACAAGAGGCAGCTACCGTGAGAAGGAGGCTTTCTCAATTATTAAATTATAGCACAATTTTATTAGTTGCTGTGTGCCTTTAAGTACCTCTACTCTCATACATTAGTCCATTTTCTACCGTGGGTGTGCTAGGAAATCAAACTGTGCAGACACACAGGCTTGGGCTGGCTTCCCGGGAGACCTCCCAGGAGCTTCCCGGGTTTGAAGGGTCGTTCAGGCAGTGACAGGTTTGGACGTGGATGGCACTGATCTGCAGAGAAGTCCCCCTGGCAGCAGCCCAGGGCCCAGCAGCAGCTCCATCTGTCAGAGTCCCTCCAGGAGAGGGACGACTGAAGCCAAGGCTGTGCAAGAGGTGGAGGTGCCAATGAGAGAGGCTGTGGCCACGTTTCGTTGCCTTTTGAGCTTGATTTGAGAGTGCTGAAATGTCAGAGACCATGAGGCACAATTCAAGATATACCGTGATACTGCACTAATTCAAAGATAAGGGACAGCAAACCATAGGACAGCAGCCTATCCATTTTGACAACCTATGAGACATCCAAAGAAACCCAAGATGACAGAGCAGTAGTGTTTCCAGCTCTCTTATCCAAGGGGAATAAATGCAATTATTATCTCTCTGGTGTCCTGGAAACTGAGTAGGCACAGTGTGCACTATCAGGAGAGTCTGGCAAAAGAAGCATTTGAATCATTATCAAATTACTAGAGAACGTTTTTTTAGTTAACCCAAAAGTTATTCATGAAGTTAAGTCAAATTCACCAAGTGGTGTTATTTATCTAGGGAAGAAAACACTGGGAATAACACTGCTGTCAGTCTCTTCTGACTCACCAGGTTAAGGTTAATCTGTAGCCCAAAAATGCAAGACACCCAAGGCAGTAGCTTAATCCTGGCTTCCATTATTTGTATCTGCTGGCTCAGCATTTAAGCTTTCCATACAAACCTGACAGAAGATGTGTCTGGCCACCACCAGGGGATGTCCTGACAGGAGATACAGCCCTGGGGACCTGGGCGACCCTGACTCCAGCCCAGCTGCACACTCTGGTTGAATCAGACAGAAGATCAGGGCGACCTTTTCCTCCTCCGGTATGTTTAATATTCTAGCATTTAATTTGATTTTCTCATGGATCCCAAAAGAAGCGTTTCACTACACTTACCTAAACACACTACTTATCTAACTGAAATTTTAAACTCAGTTCAATGTGGAGTATCACTTATTTTTTGCAGCTGAGAAGACAAATAAAAAACCCAACAAATCAGTTACTCAGAAAACCTTGGATGGTTCCCTCTTTCCCCAGAGAGGCTTTTCTTGTCAGTGTGGTGATGCACGGCACAACCATTGACAGTAGCCCCGGTCTGTGGACAGATTCAGCTGACCTCAGCAGTGCCACCAAGTCTCTGCCACCGTGTTTTCAGGGGCTGCTCAAGATGTACAGAACAAGATGCAAGATGCCAGTCCTCCTTTTGAAGGTTGGGTGGCCCTTCGTAATTTACCTCATAACCAATCTTAAATGCATAACATGATGGATATAAAGATGTGTGTCCCCCCCAGAAGACGCGTGCTTGGCCAGAGGACAGGAGCAGAGCAGCATGCCAGCTATTGCATAGACATGACGAAGAGACCGAGTGCCCCATGACAAGGTTGTTTTCCCTCCACTTAGCAAGGCATGCCTGCTTTCTGGTAATCTCACACAAAGCAGGGACAACACAAAGGCTCCGTTATGGCACCTTTGGATGCATACCTGTGATTATACGACTAAGGCCTTCCCTCGCCATCTGTCAGGGTTGTGCTTCCCCTCCCTTGGGAGGGGAGGGCTCAGCACGTGCTGAGCAGCCTCACAGCAGGCTGTGCCTGCTCTGCTCCAGCCGAGAGATCAGAAAACGAGATGCTCTGGCTTCTTGCTTATGCACTGCATCCTTAAACTTTTTCAGAGTTAAGAGTGCATTATTTAGAGGTTGGAGTTTCACAATTACCATGCCTGAGATGGGAGGAGAGCAGCAGCTGTTGTGTGCATTGTGAGTGTTGGATCTGAACTACTCACTATGTCTTTGAACATCTACTCTTGCCATTACACCAGGTGGCCTGTGAAAACACTGTAGCACATAGAGAGCTTTGAATATCTTCTTCATCATTCAGGGTCAAACCCAAAGGCAGAATTCCCACTGCCCTCGTCCTAAGATACAAAATAAGATAGCTGAGGCTGCTCTGAACACATTTATACAAAGCTGCAAGCTCTATGCTCTTTTCTATCTTGTAATTTGAATGGTAACTGCCAGGGTTTTTTCCTGTACAAAAAGGCCAGTTTTGACTCCAGGCTGGCTTATTCCAGAGAGTTCATTCAGGAAGAGTAGGGGAAGCATCCAGAAAAAAATTAGAGCAACAAAGAGCCCACTTGTGTAATAACCTGCAAGTGACCCCTCGCCGCCATATAGGGGAGACTATAAAAGCACCAAGTAGTGATATGCCCCTAGATCACTCTTCCAGGGTCCAGTGCTGAGATGAACAAGAGAGCCGTCGCTCAAAGAGCCATCAAAAGCCACAGACATTGAGCCTTTCAGGCTCTAGCCCTCCCCTGACAATCAGCTCCCCGTGCCGAAGCCTGGCTTGAGGCTTAGAGCCACATGGGATCACAGATTGTATTTCCCTGTCCTCAGGGAGGTACACTCCCCATCAGGGACGGGCTTGTCACTGCTACATTTAGGGACGGCACACCAGGGAGTGAGAAAACAAGAAACGTTACACAAGCCCAGGATGCCCATGAAACCCAAGAATTGCATGATTCATTGATTCATAGGGTGAGAAAAGTATCTTTGAGAGTGCTACTTCCAATGTTTTTACAAGCAGAAGTGGCTGCTGGGAAATTCCTCTTCAAAGTCTGTGTTTCTTGCCTGTCTTTTTGACCCCCAAGAGGCTACCTGAGAAGTTTGGAAAGTTTGGGGTGCCCACCAGGAGGAGGGGTGCTGTGAGATCGTAAGCACGTGTGAGGGACCTAAAGCCTGGGGCACTGGCCGAGGGGTGCACGTGGTGAGGCTGTGCAGCCCCGTGCCCTAAGGCACTGGAAGACATGACATCTCTGTGCAAAATACTGGCAGCTAAAAAAAATGCCCATGCCCTACTCAGTTCTCACAGGCTTTAAGAAACAGAACCAGGAGATGGATCCACTCACGGGAGACTGGTGATCTACAAAAGAAGTGGTGAGTTTTCAAAAAGCAACATTTGAAATATTCTGTGTACCAGCCCAGCCCGATAGGCACCTACAATGATATTTCTCACTTTATGAATTTCCATTTGACGCCCTTTTTTTTCTGATGTAAATGTAGGTGAATTTTATGTCAGGATGAGGCCAAAACAGTTTTGAAAAGTCAGATGATAGTAACAGTCAAATCAGGATTTAACCCACCCTGATACACATTTTTCATGTTGGTAGAGCTGTTTGGCCTCCTCCAGTTACTACCAGCACATTTTAGCAGGATGCATTCTAGTCTTAAACTTCAAAATTTATCACCACTACTATTTCTTTATTTTTCCTTTTAAAGTCTAGTGGTGTTAAAACTTAGGGGAAAAAACCAGTAATATTTGCAAACAAAAGCTCATTCAGGAAACTGTTTTGCTTTGGTTAGATTTTTTTTTTTAACCCGTAAGCTGATCTGGTATTCAAGAGGAATGAAACACGCTCCAACTGGAACTTGTTTAAAGTCAAAGTTCCAGAGAAATAACTCCGTTTTCCTGCTATTTCAGTGAACCTCTGCTTGCTTTAATTGTTTCTAGTAATGTCTTTGTATTACTAATTCACTGGAAAAAAAAGAAAGGAGGAAAAAGAGCCAACAGTAATCTCCCCTTAGTACTAATTAGGAATGACATGTATTTTACTAAGAGCAAAGAAAGTGGTTTAGAAGACTGATTAAGATACAAAGAAGAGTTTTGAAGTGATAGTCCCTGATTTTATCTTTAATTATTGCTTCATTGCTTTAATAATTTTTCTAAAATATGGTATGCTTCATTGTTGTGCTGTTTAATTCTAAATTCTGACTTATTTTTCATTTTATTTCTTCACCTGGAATTTGAATAGCTACAGAAAACAGGCCTGCATTAAGAGACAAAACCTCCCATGGAAAGCTACAGCCATTAAATTATAATTACTCTAAATAATAAAGGATTTAATAATTAATATAGACCAGTTATATAATACACCTGACAGACAGCTCTGGAATAAACTTGCCTGGCAAAGCACAGCCAGATCACACAAGCATTTACGCATAAGCCCAGTTTTGGTTTTGTGCATAATATTAAATACACTCATCTAAGAGTTTCCAGAATCAAAACTGATATTTTAGGTACTGAGAGAAAACAGCCTGATAAAACACTCATAGTTTGAAAGAACCTATTCTGCCCAGAAAATTGATAGCACACAGCAATGATGATTTTAGTTTGAACATTAACTTGTTACAAGAGGACAGGATTTATGCCTGTAGCAATGAAATATAATATAAGGCAAAAATCCTTGAAAAGCTGATTAAAACTAGAAAAGCAGAAGTATGCATTTTTTCTCATGTATCACTGTACTGCAGTATGACAGTGAAGAACGGTAGAGGCTTTACAATTGGCTGGGCATAAAAGACTAGATTAAATAACCTCTAGAGATGCACAAAACTCTGGAAAACCAGTGTACAAAACTAATGTCATCAGTTTTTCATTACAACTGGAATCAAAACTTGAAAAATTCTAGTGTTTCAAATGTGAGGGATATTTGCCTCCCTGTTCTAGCATAATGTTTTGCCTTTTGTCTGACATAATGTTAAAACTGTATATGCATGATGAATAAAGAAAGCTGAGGTTTGTTTGGAGTATGAGAGCAGGAGGAATTCTGGAAGCAAGAAATGCCAAAAACAGTTTCGAGAAAAAATATTTCAAAAAGCTTTCCCCTGAAACTCTTAGCAAAGTATTACTGTAAGCTATTTACAAAAGTCAATTGTCCCACGAACTTTAATTGTGACAAGTTTGAGAGCCAAAACCACAGTGATTAAACTGTGAGAAGGGATTTAAATCTTACTTGAAGTGAGTATGTATCTCAGTGCATATGTATCTAAGCAATTGCTACCATTCCCTTGCTAGTTACAACATTCAATGGAAATTTCAATAATAGAATGTTTCAGAAAGAAAAAAAAAGATTGAATGGAGCAGAATCATAATCTATGTCACGTGTTTTATATAGTTAGCAGAATTTTGAAAAGCAAGCACTTTACCTATTTGACCATAAATCTTTAACCCCCCCAAATTTTAAGAACCTCAGTACAAAACTGTATTAGAAAAAGACTACTTAAACTTAGGTACAGTTTTTGTCTCTTCAGCTTCTTGTACACAGTTACTTCTTAAGCAATAGCCTTTACAGATTAGTGGGAGCTAGAAATGCAAGTCAAATGCTCTTACTAACTGCTTTTCAGTATAAGATGTAAAAATGTTGTCTTGCTTTCCTGTTTTGGGTAGGTACAGAAAAATCTAGCACAAATCACTTGTTTCTAGATTTAAGTAACTTTGGTTTAAGCAAGAACAATGGGATGTAAGACAATAAAGGTCAAAACTCATGAGCACGCAGCAGCCAGAAACACGTGAAACGTAACCTAGAGCAGCAGTCACACTTCTTGTGTGACACCAGTGCCTGGGTCCTCACTTGCATATTTGGAAACCTGGGCCCCCCAAATTCCTTTCCTTATTCCTTATTCCTGATGCCCTCCTCACCTCAACAGTGTTACCGTCTCAGCATCTAGCACCTCCTGACTTCCTCGGAGGAACGGAGATGACCTGGTCGTGGTCCTGGTAGGACCAAAACCAGGAAAGAGAAGAGACAACAAAGGGGCCAGGATTTATGGCACGTGTTGCATGCCACATCACATCCTAAGACAGAGTTTGCCTGTGCCAAAAGCCCACCCTGCTTACATCACTTTCTCACTCAACTACACCACGTTACTCCTCATTGCATCAGTAGCATGTGGAAACACGGGGGAAAACACAGCTGCTGAACAGATCATCACTCGTGTGGCATCCTCCTCTGCTCTGGCCTTGCTGCAAGAGATGTCGCTGGCTCCTTTTCAATCATGCCATTCACGGGAGAGCACTGCTGTTTGGCAGTGCCCCTGTTTCCCATATACAGCACCAACACTGTAGCTTGCTTTGCCTTGCTCTGCTGAATAATTTCTGGCATGCAGCAGCAGATGTATTCCTAGAAATGGAAGTTTCTTACTTAAAGGGAAAATATTCTGTAACTTCCATAGCCTAATCCAGGAGACAGAAAGTTTCTGCAGGTGCTTTTTGTACCTGAGCTGTAGAGGATACCAGTGTTGCAATTCATGCAACCGGGGTGAAAGTGATTCTCACTTCTGCAGCCGGTATTGAGACTATGTCAACCTGCTGCATCACTTGGGTTATTTCTTTCCTGTGTAGCATGCCCCCAGTCATTCTGGCAGATTTTGAAGCTGTTGTTTTATTCAAAGACAGCTCATCATAGGTTTTCTGGCGTTTCTTGTGCGTGTATGTGGGAGGGACGATGGAGCTACCATGAAAATTTTATGGGCTCTTCTGGACTGACCATTAACAACACAGTCCTTTCCAGTTCATGCTCCTACCCTCAAAATATTGAATTGCTTCACTGCTTTGACACCCCCCCCAAATATACCAAAACCATTCTCTTTATATGGCAATATACCTCAACTGGCCCTAATAAAGCCAACAAAAAAGTTAACCTGTGCCAAGATTTAATCATTTTTCATTGTTTGTTTTTAAGTCTCAGCAGGATTATAGGGCTGAAAAATATTTTGTGAGACCAGAAGGACTGACAGAGAGACCAGAGAGTAGGCTAATACACATACAGCCGCAGGACAGCTCGGCAGTCAGGTAGGGCAATCGCACTGAGCCCAGTGGCCAGAAGGAGCAAGTGGTGGGAGGTGCAGAGAGGTGGTGGGAGGACAGGGACACCACCTCGCCATGCTTCGTTACCAAAAGTTAGAGCAGCTAACCCTAGAGAGACCGGAGCCTTGGGAAACAGCCATGTAGATCAATAATCCTTGTATAACCCCTGAAAAAATATTATTTACAGGCCTTTTTACCTATCATTAAGTCCTTAATCTTCTCCTATTTAGAGAATTTATGTTGCTCAAAGCTAATCAACTGTTTTGGGCACATCACTACTGTTTTGAAGTTTTCAAGAAAAGATCCAGAGAGTTACAGGTCTCTTTCAACCAGGTCCAGTTCAAAAGCAGCAATTCACCAACCAGAACAGTGTACCTACTCAGTTTGTGATTTTTGTCTCTAAATCTGTCCTATGGAGTTTCCTGATTTTGCCTATAAAAATGAAGTAATGAACAAACAGGCAGAAAATATAAACTGATACTGTATTTTTGATTATGTATGGAATCATTACGTGTTTTTTTTAACTCAGGGCATGATGTTCTCAGACACACTGTTTCTATTTCCTTCAGTGGGGCTTTCCAGACCTTAGAAGGTTTTTACAGAAAATGCTGTAAAGCCTATACTACTGAAAGATAACTGCATTCAACTGAAAACAAAAACTAAATCCATCTTCTGATCTAGCTTGTACATTCTGTGTTACCTTCCATAGTTAATACTGTTTTTGTGAAAACCTGCCTACTGATTTTAGTAAGAGAAATTGAGTAAGTCTGTTCTGAAGTGGTCCAATTTCCTGCTCCTATTTTCTTAATAAAAGCCTCCTCCTTTGCACCCCATCCAAACCTTTAATTGAGTTTAAACACAAAATTACCTGCTATCTAAAACCCAATAATATGCTTCTTAATTATCTAATTCCTATTCACTTAAAACAAATTATAATCATTTATTCTATACCTTGACCTAGCACAGAGTGTAATTTAATAATCAACAGAGCACTATACACATAATTTGGTGAAAAATCCATTTGAAGAATCTTGAATTTCTCTGCTTCTTGCATGAGACATTTTCTTAGAGGAATCTGTGTATGACTAATTTAGTTCTATATCGGAAAGAAAACAAGCCTCTTGAAGATCAAGTTGCACAGAATTATCACAACTAATTTTTGCTAAGAGCATGCCAGCTCAGATGATATTTTCTAAAATTATATTACTATAGCTTTTATAGAGATCACAAATAAAAGAAAGAGTTTTAAAGCCAGTTTTAAAAGGACTATTTCCAAATCAAGTTAGAATTTTTCTCAAAGTATTTGGGTTTGGGTTGAAATAAATTGTGAATTAATGAAATCAACTTACAGTTCTCATTACTTTATAAATGATAATTTTTTTCTTTTCTTACTAAAAATAAATTAATCTTGCAACTTTATTTGATTGCCAAGCAAAAACAGAAAGTGCAAAATGTAACTTTTAAAATATTTAGGTCTCTTTCTCTGGTATTAAACAGGATTACCACATTTAGCAAAATTTAGTAAATGATCACAAATATTAAAAAAAATATTGCAGAAGAGATAGATTTAAAATTACATATTTATAATCAGACACAGCATAATATTTTTTTTGTTGCAGAGCTGTGAGTGTCAAAATATTCTCTGCTGATAAAAAATTTGATGAGAGAGACGAGAAGTTAGCTCCGTCTGTGCTCAGGCCACTAGGCTGCAGATACCAAACTGTCTGCCTTGCTGCACTGAACAGCAGGCACCACAAGGGACAAAGTCAGCCACGGCTGTCCAGCAAGTCTAGGACAACAAGCAATCAGAGAGGTGCTTCAGGGAGCCCACAAAGTCTCCAAAACCCAGGTATGACACTAATGATTCCTGTGCTTTTAAATTTCATTCTGGCACTGAACTCATCAGCCTGAGATGATACATCCCACAAGACTGCTCAGACAGGACAGTCTTCAGCTGAAGACACATAAGCTACCACATGCAAAAAGTCTCACCATTTCATAGGCTGTTGAGTCCCTAACCCAACTATACTGTTCAGGTACAACTGAGCTTTGGCGTCACGAATACACATTCAAAATAATTTCCCACACCATTATCTATTACAAAACTAATATACGCAATTTTTTGAAATAAATTCTTGTTTTCAGCCATCTGTAAACTCAGTCTAAAGGCTGAAGCCTGACCTTAACAGAAGTTCTTTTCACCTGTGGATAGATCTTCCAATTCAGAGTTCAGCCATGCAGAGGGGAAGAAGTGCAACAGAGCCTGGCATTAGCAATCTCACTGAAAGCTTCCTGGTTTATGGATGGTGTAACTGTTTGGATTTTACCATGATTTGCACGTACTAGAAAACTTTATGCACCCAGCAATGTAAGTTAGGATGTTAAAGCCTCCTTTTTTCCCTTGTCCTGCTAGAATAAGCCATTCAGGGTGATATCCCTACCAGTTCTGCTCTGAGGAACTAGTCTTTGGATTTGCTTCGTTCTCCAAATCACTGTGCTGGAGGGGACTCTAAAATGAATTTAATCTTACTTTAATCTTAATTGGCATTACTGAAAAATATATTTCGGGCTTTCTCAGCAAGGATGCTGAGTTCTCATTTACAGGTTTAATTTTGTTTGATTTATTCTTTAGCAGCAGCAAAGTATTTTTGTGAGATCTAAAGCCAGTAAATAATAAAAGTGTCTGAACTTGGTTATTTAAACTTTAGTATATGATGTGACTGCAGAGTTCAAACATACAGAACAGGCAATTGAACAGTGCTTGATTTAGTTCATTATTATTACCTAGTTAATTCCTCCTTTTCATAGCTACTACACTGTTTATTAGTTAGAAAATTTGGTGGGATTCATTGTCCAAAATTCAATGAGTATGGTGTAGACTTCTCTGTCTCAACTACCTTGTCCAAGCTCCCGGTCAAGATGTTGGGGAAAACAGGCACTTCTTTTAGAGCGTGATTTGCTTGGTCTAATGAGGACGCATACTTAAGGATAAGATTGAGTTTCATTCTGGAATTGCCTGTATCTTTCTTTAAGGTGGGCCAAGACAACTTGCCCAGACATAAATATCTGGGTAAGATATTTGTCTTTTCATGGATATCAGAGATGAGACAGATTCATCTTCTGAGGTGACCATCTTAAGAAAGAAAGATGAACGAACATAAACATAGATCTAATAAATTAGTCCCTTCTTTCACACAGATTTATTGCATGTACTAGCATAGCTTTGGAAAGAGTTAAGGAACAAATGTTTGGAAGAAATGTTTGTAAAAAGGCCACTAAGGAAAACAATACCTGCACACACAAAAAAATCCTGCTGTCAGTTAAACCTGTACAAATAGAGCTGAGCACACGAACGACAGAAACTGAGTTCAGCCAAAGATGACTGCTCTTGCACTGATGTGTTTGGGCTTAGGCTATTTCTTGAAATTTCCTACTGTTTCAACTAGCTTAAGCTAGTTGTTTGGCTTTTCCTGGTAATGAAGCACTTCAAAGGTCTATGACTGCTGAAATACAAGTTAAGGAATTTCCACTTCTCTTTCCAGTTTTGTTGGCCAGGAGATTCAGTGATGTGGCTTATCAAAAACCTAGGTGCTGAGGTCAAACACAAATATGGGTATAATTAACAGTGCAATTATATCCTAGGGTATAATTAACAGTGCAATTATATCCTAGGACCAACTCAATACTGTTTTTTTACAAGAAAGAGGAATTCCTGTTAACCCCACTTAGCCCCCTAGGTCAGTCACAGGAGCACTCCTCTGAGATACAGTAAATAAGAGTTTAAGCTTCTTTGAACAATCTGGATGAGGGATCTAAACTAAGCTCTCCCCCACTCTAGATGAATACCCCAGCTCCTGGACTGTCGTTTTGCGCTTTCTTTGTGGTAAATGAATATTTAGTTATTTACACATAGCAAAAAAGATCCAGCATAAAAGACTTAGAGATTCACCCCAGATATATCTCAGGAGCAGTTCAGTAACTTCAGAATAAAGAGAATTTTTGATGCAAATCCCTGCTCCACATCAAGCAGAGGATGGAAGCAAATCTGAATTTTGCACCTTTCATGTGGGTGCTGTGCCTGCTAGGCAGGGGGAAGTCTTCAGCAGACAGAGTGCTTTCTTGGAATTGCAGACCACCCAGAAATGTAAGAAAACACCTAGTTTGTCCCAAGGTACTAGTGCTTAGATGTACTGTATTTTAGTGTGAGTCCGGAGCAGACAAATGCTGGTATAAATATGGGCATGCAGGGAATTTAAGATCAGGCAAACATCTGAGAAACGACTCTGAGGATCTACATTCTTAAGCCTATATAGCAGGGTAAAACAATTAAAATCTCTTTCAGTGAACTCCATAATATTCAGTTACTGAATAAATCAAATTTATCATTCAAACTTAGATCATTTTGACCTGGCAAACACAGTCAGTTTGTGCATATGTCAAAAATTAAAAAAAAATATTCAAAATGACATGTGATTAACTGTACAGGCACTTTTGCAAACACTAAATTCTATGCACACCTTTCGCATTTGTACTCATGTGAGAAGGCATTGCAGCAGACTTGCACACGCCTGGTATACCTCTGCATTTCTTCAAAGAAATAAGGATTTGTATTTCATATGCCTCAAGAACATATTTTCTATAATTAGGTACTTATTATTAATATTGGTTGAGATTTTTGGTTATATACAATGAGATCAAAGTAGGCTGTGGAACAATACCTTAAAAATGAAAACCAGCTATAGCCTCAGATGAATATTTAAGCCACATGCAAAACGAGGTCTCTTGCATTGTCTGTCAGATTATAGGTTTGATTGTGCGAGGTGCTGAAGGTCCTGAATGTCTAATCAATTTAACATTTCAAGATCGACTCAGAACTTTGCTGGATCAGGCTCAGAGTTTACAATGGTACAACTACACCGTCTTCATAAAGCACTGCTTAATTAAAGTATTTAGATACACAGCAGTAATTCATCATACCATAAGCTATTGCTGATTAAAACAAGTAAGCTGGTTTTAAAACCTTGTGCACTCATTATAATCAACAGTAGGGAGGGATTCCTGAAGGCTTGACCCATTTCCAATGCAATTTGACCCAATTCAGTGTGATGCAGCTCCATTTATATTTTATCTGTGAACTGGATTTTATCCATCTAGCTATTGATTTCTACAGACCAGTACAATTTACAGAATCATTCCAGATGAAAAGGAGAAACATCTATTGTTCAGCTTTCTTTGTCCTTGGCCACCCCAACAGGATTAATTATCTAACATCATTTTTTGTAGAAAAAAAGGCTAGCCTGTTCTGAAAAATGAAATGTGGATGGCATAACCTTCCTGGCAGCTTGTTCTACTGCCTGACTGTTACACAGAGTTACTCAATGATTTTGCTGACATTTAATCTAAATATTCCCTTACATCTTTATCTGGCCTCATAATTACGGACTAGAGGCAAAAATCCTATCCTTGAGAATGGCAGTTGAATTGTAGTATAGGAAGGGAAACCTACCATGTGTACAAGCCAGGAAGCTTTCCCCCTGTTTTAGACCTTTATGAGACACCCACATCTTTTTGTTTAGGCAATCAGTGGCAATTTCTTGAACAGCGATTCACAAATCTCAGATGAGGACAATTCCCAGCAAACTCATGTCATCTGAGAAAAGGGAATACACAGGAGAATATTCAAGTCAAAGCACAAAGGAGTTTACCAGTATTTCAGGGACTGATTGCTACTGGTCCTCTACAAAGACTGGAAAATACATACATGATGGTGACAGAGAAGGCATACTGTATGTTGTTTATGCTGGGTCTGAGACAACAGTATATGTACAACAGTATTTTTAATACAAAATTTAACCAATTGTAAAGTGCCTAGCATTTTTACCAAAGGAAGAATTGCACCTAGTTTTCAAGGTCTAGTTTCCTAGCAGTTCTGTGCTCTGGGAGGATACCAGCAAAGATGAATACAAAAGGATTGACAGAGGGGAAATTCAGAGAACCCTGTAGTTTGTATTTCCTTTCTGCCCATCTTGTGCAGCCTTCTTGTTTCTATATTAGTCAAGAAACTATTTGTAAAAGCTAAGTGGCAAACCATTTGACTGAATGAGAGAGTAACATTATGAAATATTTCAACTCTGTGTTTCCATCTCCATCCTGAGCAATGTAAAACAGGGACAGAATTTCACTTTCTTAATGCGAAGTGACTAAAAGCCACTCTATGACCCAATCTTTCACCTACTTAAAATTGGGTCTGTCAGCGTAGACTATTCTAGTTTCTTTATCTGGACCTTGAATGAGCTTACCTCAGCTGCTTGTAACTTTTAAATTGCTAGAGATGTTCAGCATTAGTCCTTTTATACTTAAGAATAGAAGGAAAGAAAATCTGTGAGCTTTTACCTTTGATACGGTAATTGCTGACTTTTGAGTGCTTGATTTATGGCATGCAAATGTCACATTTCACTCCCTTACTCCCATCTCCCCCTTTTTTGCTTGTTTTTAATAATAGGTGCAAAGCCAAGAAGATGAAAGGAAAGCAAGCAAATGGAATATCCCTAGTCTTAAATAAAGCATTTCATAATATTTCACCTTAAATTTATCCAAAATGATGAGAGTATAAATGCCATCTGGAATAAATACTGCTTGAATGAGTGTAAATTACAGACAGTCATGAAATCAATTATATTGTAATGAAGGATACTGCTGAGTCACTTTTACACCTGTTCTTTTAGTCTATATATTAGCAAGCTGGTGAAAGCACAAAGCAACAGATACTGCTAACGCCTAGAAATCACGTCTTCTCTCACCATCCTTTGCATCCGCAGCCTGTAGTTATCTGGAGTTCAGGAAAAGCACTGCAAATTCTGGGGTTCAAACAAGCATAATTTTAATGCATGCCAAGTGTCCATAGTTGGCAGCAGCCCCTAGGATGAGCGCACCTTCCCGCTGGTGCCCGTGCCTGGCTATGGCAGTGCTGTTTGAGGGAAGGAGGCTGCAAGTAATTCCTCAAATCTGCCATGAAAGGGGCAGTGCACGTTTCTGCTGGGATCTGCTGCCCAGCACAAGGAGGTACATATGCAGATTGCGAAGGCTCAAGTTATTCTTCCAGTACATCTGTCCATGGCCCTATGGGATACGAAGTCCTGCCAGGGATGCTAGCTGAATTGCTTTGTATGGGTGCCTCTGTAGGCAGCAAAGAGAGCCTTTTCTTCCAACTTCTCTGCCTATGCAAGAGCAAGCAAGGTTTTGCTAAATGGGAGAGCCCAAGGCCAATTACTGCAAATAAATTGAACGTGACAGATCATTTAAGATAAACTTTTATTCCTTTTAGGATCTTATACTAAGAAAGTGTCAACACAAAATTCCACAAAGCAGAGCTGAGGAGCTTTGCCATGCTTCTACCTAGACCATTTTTCTTTTTTAATGCAGTATAAGAGCAAGAAAACATTACCCTTATTCTGGCAACATCTCCTTTGTCAATCACAACAAATGTTTAAGGGGAGAAAGGCTTGGAAAACCGCTTAGATGCTCAAGTCTCCAGTTACAAAGCCAAAGGAGATGCATTTCTCTGACTACTTCATCTTACAAAACAGTTAGGTTTCTGATTTGCTCCATTTGGGGAGAATCCATTTTGGGTAGCATTTTCAAAATGCCTAAGAGAATTAGAAATATAAGTCTTATGACTCAGTTCTCTTTCCCCTAACATTTTATCTTTTATATTGCTTACATTTAGTCAGCTCCTTCCATACATGTAGATAGATCATAGAGGGCTAAAAAAAAATAAAATTGAACTTTGGTTAAAAAAAATTATTGAAATATGAATCAATAAGGGAAATAGAAGCATAAATCCAATACGAGCCCAGAGGAGGGATGGAATATTCTACTTACCTGCTGGTCCATGGCATCAGTAGGGCACATGTATATGTATTTATGACTTGCGAGCCCAGAGACCTTCCAGAACTCATGCTTCTGTAAACCCCACCGACTCCAGAGCCAGCCCACAGTGTGAGTTATGTGCACCAGTGATTTTAGCCATCACGGTACATCATCAGCTGGCCTAAAGCTGCCTGAGTCTTGGAAGGCTTTCAGTGATTAAAATAGGCCTACAGTGCTGAAAAATGAACCTGTAACACACAGGCAATAATCTAGCATTTGGCTGCAGGTTATCACTTAGACTGTCAGCTGAATTTATCAAACCTGGATATGAGCAGTTAAAAAGCTTTTGATGATCTGTAGCTTCTGTATACAACTGCAAACTTAAATCCAACTTAACATTTTCCGAGTGTGAAAATTCATGAATGATTTTTCAAAAATGTTGCTCTCTTCTCTGAATTTAACAAGCCCTTCATGTATTTACTGACCTTTGTGATTCACACTTCAGGGGCTTTTCATAGTCTTTCCCTTTTGGGGGGGGAAGCACAGACTAAACATGTGAACAACTTCCTCCTTTTTATCAAGCCCTCTGCCATTTACTAACACAACACAACGTTCGCCTGCTGTCACATCAAACTGCCACAACCATGCTCCAAATGTCACATTAGCAAAATCAGGTTAAAATCACTTTGTGTTATAACACTTTCTGCACTGACCTTTTGAAGGGCCAGAATGAGAGGAAGGCTTAGTTCCCCTTGCTCTGCACAGGGAGCCTCTCCTTATTTTCTCTTCTAAATGCAAGAAGCACATGCTTCATATTCAAAAGCCTGGTGGAGTTGCCAGCTCTTATGAACATGCAACACCCTTGCAATCCACCGAACTCTCTGTGGCTTCATCCTGTAACCTATGTGGTACAAGCAGTGTTGTAAGAGTAAAATTGATTGCTCAAGGATTTGGGTCCCTGCATATGAAGGACACCTTGTTCTTTCCAATGTGCAGGTTGAGGGGCACAGGAATCTGCTTCCCCTGGCATACTCAGCTTTCCATTTTAATGCTGTTCAGGGCAGAATGTGGAGCCATTTGCCTCACCAGGCTTATAAATAACCTGACCTTTTAAAATGGCCAGAACAGGGAATCCGTATTACTAATTTGGGACCTATAGCATACTTTTAATTGAGACAAGGATCCACCATGGCTTTTTGATAAATGGGAATATATGTTTCCCTGGGACAAGCTATCCAGCCTGCTCAATGCAAATGCCGGTGTACAGCTATGCAGGAGCACTTTAGGTGTTATCCTTTCAGTGAGGTATTGCTCTTTTCCTCTTCCTTCAAACTAGCCCTTATCGGTAGCCCCAAGATGATTTGCAGTAGCCCAGCCGCTGACTGGGAGGCTGTGCCAGTGCTTCCCACGTCAAGTGGGGCTTCTGAGTCCACCTAGTGAGACCAGGCAAGTCCCAAATCTGGTAAAATAAAAAGAAATTGATTGCTATACATATATGCTCCTACACAAGGGATTAACCAGCAAAGAGTGTACACTGTCTGTCAAGGTCAAGCACGGCCTGGATAGCTGTGAACTGGATATGCAGGAAGCAGCTCAAGGAGGAAAAATGTGTCTATGGCATAGAGGTTAAAAAAAGCAGGGAGGAACATAGTGAGGACACAGAAATATATCAAACAGCTTTGTGTCAGTAGTTAGGGATCATGTAAAATAGCACTTAGTTTTATGTACAAATGACAGTTCCCTATCCCTATGCCTGACTCTGTTTCTTACAGGTACAGTATTAATTCAATGTACTTTTCATTCTGGCAGTAGTTTGAACTAAATCACTGCTAAATCATCTGTGGTGAAATCACTTCTTTACAGGTAGATGTACTAGATCTATCTAATGACATAATTTACTTATGAAGAATTCATCCCTTGTCCTTCATAACCCTTTAAGGAAAAAACTATACGTGCACTCCAGTTGAAGATAACAGATACCAAGATGGATGGAATTGTAAGCAGACATTTATCTCAACAGTCCACACTAATGTTCTCCCTTTGGTTTCAATTTTTGAACCGATAACTCAAGAGTAAGAAAAGTATGACTCAGTCCTTTTGTTCCAGGGGTAAGGGGACATTAGAGTCCATAGTAAGCTTTTCAAAGATGTTTTGCCCAAGTCCTAAATATCTGGTGTTTTTTTGACTCCTAGAGTCTGCAAGAGGGAACTCTGGAAAATGAGCTTGCTCTCAGTCAGCTTATGTGCCTACGAAGGGTCTACACTGCCACTGGAAATAAAGAAATGGAAAGCTACTATTTCCTGAACTAGCATCCCCACTTTGTTTCTTTTAAGGGGGGGGCGGGGGTGTGTGTGTGATAAATTCCTGTTAAAGCAAATCAGCAAGATTCACCGAAGATAAATAGAGATGCTTATCACAGAAGTATAACAAATTTAATATAGTTATTTTAAATAACGTGATTCAAGCCAGAAAATGACACCTGTGCTCTTGCAGAATGTTACCTAAGGTCAGACATTTAGAAACAAATTTCAAAAGAAGTTTTTCTCCTCCTAAATCTATTAATTACATATGCTCATTTTCTATTACCATGTTTACAGCATCAGAATTCTTTAATTTCTGAACTGGATTCCAGTGATGATGTATTGAAACAGACTGTTATTACAGAAACTAAAATGTCAGCTTAGAGAACGAGGTGCCAATAAATGACTGTATGATCACCTATGACTTGAAATTAAATTAGCACTTGTAAAGACAGAACAAAACCGAACCATGATTAGGATGCAAAAAGAGGGACTAGTAAATTTGAAAAGCAATTTAGTCTTTTTGTGCCCTTAATGAGGAGCTAATATCTGGATTAATACTGTTCCTGTGCTCTCAAAGGTTTAATAACAAAGCCTGTATGAATTCTGCAGCACAGGATTCACAAGTGCCTTTGATCACCTACATACTGAACAAACCCATCTTCACTGTTTTTTAAAAAGTGTTACTTGTTCATTTCCCTTATCTGTGATAGGTCTGCCTGTCATCTTTGTTTTCTCATAACACTGTGATAAATTGCCTACCATCCCAGAAGCAGTTGTCTAAAGGAAATTTTTGTCAAATATTCTTTGTTATAAGATTCCATTGACTTAGAGATCTGTCAGGTGTTATACCCTTATCTCAGTACCTCTAGCCTACAACTCCAGAAACCTTTACATGCTGGCATGGTGTACTACTAAACAATATTCTGGTTTTGTCTGTTCAAATGCTGTGATGTCAAGTAAGAAATCTATGTCCTTTTAGTGACCTAGAAAAACTTCATTTTCTTCTCTCCCATTCATTAAGAATTAAAGTTGTCCTATTTCACAGGTTTGTATCTCTTGGGGAAATATTTGAACTATAGGTTAGGGACGATGTCATTGCAATAGACCGCATTCTCTATTCATTACGTCAAATGAAATATTTTCCCATAATATATTCGAGAATCTGATGGATTTCTCGTAAGCCTTCTGGCTCTTTGTCCCCTTGTAGAAACTGGATTAAAACTCCTTCCAGAAAAAAAGCGTCTCTCTGAGATGCTGAGGGGAGAGACTTGCCAGCACACAGCTCTGCAGAGAGCAGCAGGTCGGGGCACCTCCACAGCCCTCAAAAGAGCCTGCCTCTCGTCAAAAGGTGAGGAGGGCTGGGTGCTGAAAAGGTGGGACAGCATTGTACCTCACCTGAAATGAAACATCCGAACAAGTTAACTCTAGTAGAGGCAGGATTCTGGATACCAATTGCAAAAAAATACGTATTTTTTAAGGTGCAGTAAAAGTAGGAGAGCTCTGAAGGAGACATCTGACAATTTGTTCAGGTCCTTCCCACATGCCATTTCTTTAGCAGGGTACTAATTTCTGTTGACTTTCTGGAGCTGGATACTTCAAACTTTTGTAGAGATTAATTATTGTAAAATTATTTTACATTGCTTTCCAACTTTTTTCTTTGCTGTTACTTTTGAAACTGTCCTTTTCCTTAGTATTTAAGAGATCCCCTAAGACTTTTTTGCACACAATAGTGACAGAGACTTATCAGTTCCTATAAACACTTTGCGCCTCAGAGTACGTCAGACAAACTGAAGTGGAATCCTGTTAAAAATACAGTTATTTCTATAACGTGTGTGCTTCTCCCAGTAATAATTATTTGCACAGTCCAAACCACCTCTCAAGGGGTGAACTGCTCTATAAAACACAGGCACGCACAGAGCAATAAGTAGATCTCCCCTGCTCCTCACACAGGCCTGCCTCTCATGCCTGGGGAAAAATAATGAATCCAATTCTTCCCAGCGACTCTCTCTTGCTTACTGCAACTTTGGGGGGCACAGACGTACCCAGCTAGGCTGGAACCAGCCGGTTTGAGTGCTGATAGCTGCAAAGCTGTGGTCTCCCATAGCTGCGCTCCCAAAGGAAAGATTACCTGCCAAAACGCTTTTTTTGGTCCTTGGCAGATTTCCAGCTTACGGTCTGTTCCGTGTTATTGTTGCTGCCCTGCCAGCAGCACCCCAGTTGGCCGGTTTAAAGCTAGCTCAGGTAAAGCAAAATAAGCTGCCGTGACGACCAGCAGCTGCGGAATCGGCGTGCCCTTTCCGCGCGTCCTCCCTGGCCTTGCAATCTGTATCTGCACAATACGACTTGTTCCAAATGAGGTGACTCGAGCAACTCCACACACTAAATCCTGTTAATCTTTCTTCATAAGTAATGCCCTAAGACCCCAAACAATTTCTGTAGCTCTTATCTGTCCTTTCTCCAGTTTGACAGTACACGTGCACAACTTACGTACCTGAATCTCAATAAATTATTCCATATTTATTTATAAAAACAAACCAACCAAACAAAAAACTCAACTACTAGTAAATAATACCTATAGAATAGATTACAAGAGGAATAACTGGCTCAGAGGAAAACACTGCTGCTAGTAGCTATGGAACAAAAAGAGAAATTGAACAGGAAAGGTCTCCAAAATAATCTGACAATAAAAGGGGAAACCAGCTATAAACTTATATAAAAATATAATCTCCTTTATGTTCTCATCTGACAGAGGACTGGTATAAAGGTGCCTGAGATACTGATAATAAAACAACAGGTGATGTTCAGTACCTGTACTAAGATACAAAGTGACATACAAGAGAAAAATAATATCAAGTGAACGTACATAGTGGTTGGTACTAATTAATTAATAGCATCCAGGATGAGACCTTGGATGTACTGTGGTGGGTTCTGTGCTGTGCTCACTGGTGGCCAAAGAGGCAAAGGGACGATGAAGGTGGTAGAATAGAATATTGGGAAAGCAGTTAAAATAACACGGAAAGGTCATTCAGCAGTGCGAGGTATGGGGGTTGACGTTTCAATGCTACATGTGGCTCTCATTAGGCTCTGGCAAAAAGGGAATAAGAGTACTAGAAGAGGTAGGGGATGATTGGAATTATAGAGCAGCTGTTACATAATGAAAAAACTAAATGGATGACAAGGACTCACATTTCTAAGAGAGTCATTGATAAGAGAAATCTGTAAAACATGAATGATATGAAAAAAGTGAATAAGACACTATTATTCACTGCTTCTCACATTACAAGAAGCAGGGTACGACCAATGAAATGGTGAGATAGCTGCTTTAAAACAAACAAACAGATGGAAGGGCTTAAATCGTTACATGCATAAGTATTTTGTGGAACTCATTGCCACTGGATGTGTTGAAGGCCAAAAGTATAAATGGATCCATGAAAGATATGACAAATTGATAAGAGGATAAATCCACATGCAACTGTTAAACCTGACAGTCCAAAGACACTCTCCAGCTCTAAAAGTCATGAAAATGTTTGCCTTTGGGAACTGAGAGTGCATAATAGAGAAAAAACCAATTCTATATACACCTGTTCTGATGCACATACCCATAACTGACATATGCCATATCCTTCGCTCAGTATGCGCTATCAAGTGGATACTGAGCTGGACAGAGCTGGTTATCTGACCCAATACTGAAATTCTTCATGCACGAGACATCCAAATAATTATGGTCAGATCCAAACAGAGAATGAGGTCTTACAGCATTAGGCACTGAAACACTAAAATCTCTGCACTACAAATCCCACCACTTGGTATACAGGCAAGGGAGAATTTTCACTTTTCTATTTGGGATTTTCCGGAGGAAATGCTATCTCATGATAGATTTCTTAATTATCAGTGCTTTTATTTAATGTGCATGTGTATGTGTGTGTGTTGTGGGCGGAGGAATCACCTCTTTCTGTCAAAAACTGATTGGGAATCCCTTCTTTAAAACGCATCAGCAGAAGGGGAGGTGCAGAGCTTCCCTTTCATATAGTACCTATTTAGATATAAAGGGTTAGAAGAGTCATCATATACTTGGGAAATCCCAGGTTTAATTCACTTTCTGCCTGAGGAGAACTGTAATTTTCACCTCTTTCTATATACGACCACGCTATGTCTGGATAATGACTTTCACTATTTGTCCTTGTAAAAATCTTGTACAACACAGGAAAAAAATCAAGACTGATAGACCAGAAGACAAAGGGTCAGAGGGCCTGACACTATAAGCTATTAGTAGTTATGATCCTCACTTGGGTGAGAGATCCAAGCCCCCAAAATTACTTAAGCATTTTACATTCAAATAACACATTGCATTTAAAGGAAAAAAAACCCCAAAACATAGAACCAGTGTTGGAAGAGGAACCAAATCTGTTTCCTCCCTATAAATGACCTAACCACCAGTCTAAGGTTTCATGCTTATCCTATGTCTCTTACTAGAAACAATTCAAAGAAATACAACAAATGGTATTAGTAGCATACAGTGGACAGATTCTTGTACATAGTGTCAGAATCACATAACACACACTGTAGAGGAGCAATAGCTTACAGCTGGCCTAGCAGAGACCTCAAGGTGTAATAAAAGTCACCTGTTGGTCTCAAGGCACAATGAATACACCTATGCTACTTCAGAGGTCTGTTTAACTTCAAGACTTCTAGAGGTAGCAATTTTATGCACCACCCATAGTTTAAATATTATTTTTGTTAGAAAGTTTTTCCTAATTTTTGGCTTACATCTGCACTGTTGCTATTTAAATCGCTTACTTCTCAGCCAGCCGATGAGGGCAGGACAAGCAAATGTTTTAGTGGCAATTGTCACAGCCATCTTCTCTTCTCTAAGCAGCCTAGATGTCTTGCTTCTCCTAATGAGGTATGTTTTTAATCCTCTGTCTTCTTTACACATTTTCCTTAAATCAGCACTGGACACAGTAGTTAGCTATAGCCTTTTGGTGCTGGGCGGATTAAAAGGGCGCTATTATTTATATATCCCAGTACAGAATTTGTCTTTCTTTACCTCTTCATGTTTTTGCTTGTTCATGTTCAGCCTGTGACCCACTGTAACCCCTAGTTCCTTTGATGTATAACTACGGCCTGGTGATTTGTTCCCCATTTTGTATTGGTACAGCAGTTTATTCCCAATGTAACACCAGGCATTTGACCTATATAAACTGTATTCTTTTTTTTCCCCGATTACTTCTTCAATTTGTTAATATCTTTTTGAATCCTTGTCTAGTCCCCCTTGTGCTTGTTGGCTCCCTCAGAGACCATTGTACATTTGATAGTTACACATCCTAGTTCATCTTCTTAATCAGCAATGTCAATATTCAGTGACTCCAGATTTAAGGCACACCCTTTCAGGACTCGACTTAGTATATCTCTTCATACTAGGAGGCTACTCTTTTCATTGAAATGGGACTCTAAATCAGTAAACGTTGTAGTTTCATATAGACAATACTACCCCAAATTGCTTAAGAAAATGGCATTGCCAACAAAAGAGGGAAGTGGTACTCCGCAGAGGTAGTGTGACTGAAATGCAATGCCTAAAATATTTGTTGAATCAGTGTTCTAAATGACAAGCTGTTGGACGAGATAGCACCAGTGGGTTTTTGTATACCACAGTTCAGACTATCAGGACGAACTGGTATTGAAACACCCGATAGCATGTAGAAAACTGTTATTTAGGGGGATTTTAACTGGGAGGGACCTATTAAAGGTTCCACATAGTCACTACTAACTGCCCTGGAGCTGAAAAAGCAGGTGGGGGGTAGTTCATGTGTGTGATGTGCTGGAAAATTGCTACAAACCACCATGGGTACAGTTTCACAGACTTAATTCGACAGTTTGAATTGATCACTAAGCTAAAAAAAACAGTGGTCACTAAGATATGGACGACTACAATCTAATAACACTACTCATATGCAGATAAAATGGAGTGGATATGGCACACCAAGAAGTCTATCAAACACACATTTTTGTGATTGCAGTCAAGCACTCTGGTTAGGAAGTCTCAGAAGTAAGCTTTCCTGACTCCTTAATTAATTCCCTTTTTTGCATGCAAAATTATAGTCTTTAATGACAGAATGATCTTCTCCAGAAGAATCCAGCTGCCCAGGATAAACAGCATGCGGTTTGTTTTATATCTTTATTGTTCATTACATGACACTAGTGATTATTTATTGTTCTCTATTCAAATTCTGCTCAGCCAACAGAATTCTGTACTTCTTTATTTACTTTTCCCCTAAATTCATATCCAGCTAGTCAAAGGTATTCCTTAATCTCTGAAAAAACTTAATATTTATAAGGAGATTTTATTTTCACTTTGTAAATATACCACAGAAGTAGGGAAATCTGAATTGGCTGATTCTGGATATTTGACACCACAGATTCCAGATATATGACAGGAGATACTTCAAATTTGAGTTTTCAGAGTTGTCACTAAATATTTCCTGTTTATTGGATTATATTTGTTCAACATTATCACAGAAAGAAAATCCACAAACTGGTTCTGTGGGTTATATACTGGATGGATGTTAAATATAAAAAAAATATTCAAAGGCAATTAGTCTTATTGTTTATATGAATCCTTATGGAAGCAAGAACCAAAAGTAGTTAAGAGTCTGCTGGATTGTATTTAGCATAATAGAAGGAAACTTTTCCAGGGTTGGATTGATGCCCCTGGAGAACAAGCTATTGTATCTGTAGGTGATTCTGGAGAATTGCTATTGTCTCCTTCATTGAAGCAGTTGTGGACAGCAAACAAGTCAGAACTAAGCAGATGAACTGAGGCTCCAGGAAAGCAATCCTGGATTCTCATGTACCTTGCTCTTGACTGTAGAGTAGACATTTGTTTGTCTATTTCTGTTGATTAAACTCAGGATACCTGGGGGTTTTACTGCAGAAATTCAGTAAGGCCTTTTCTAAGAAGACCAATGGTGTTACTCTTCGCAAGCCACACTCTCACTGTTGCTTGGTACCCAGATCAGCCTTCAACACTAATAAATGTCATATCACATTACCTAGCTAAATGAGTAGAAACTGTTAAATTCTTCCCCAAAAGACAGAGCAGATGACCACCCACTTTCTTCAAGTTTTCTCAATATGCAGTACCACAGACTTTTGTTCCTATCTACAAGAAGCATGATTTATGCGCATTTCAATGGTATTTGTTTACAATTTAGCTTTAATTTTCCTTTTTAACCTATTCCAGCACAGAAGTCTCTCGGGTTTTCTCTAAAGCCTAACAGAAATAGCATTATGACTGAAAGCAAGGTGCCATTTAGGCTCCAGTCAGATTTGTCAGAAATGATCTGCCAAAGCGAAACACTTTGAAGGACAGGTATGCATCTGTTCTTGCAGCGTCCTGTATGACAGCAATCTACACTCTCGGGTTTGTTGCTGCCCTCCCTGCTCCTTGATATGCACACAACGGTTGCCAGGATCCTCTTTCAGCTCTCACTAGCCAAAAGATTTTGACCATCTACTTCAACTACATGTTTGACAATGAGAATAGTCCTTTAATTGCACCCATGGAAAAATTGCTTCATTCGGAAAGATGCCAGCTTCAAACATCACTTGGATACTTGAGCTAGACTGACAGACTGCTCTTTATTTGCCAGTAAGGTAAGGGAACAAAATGCTGTTACATGTGCTTTGTGTCCTGTGCTGCATACCAAATCATTCCTGGGTGGTATTCATGATCTATAAAGCAGTAAGTAGTTCGGTCACAGCTATCTCTGGCACCATCTGTTTGACCATTTACAAAACTAACAGGCTGCACAGACGCTGAAAAAAGAGGCATGACTAGCGTGAGTTTGGGAAAAACTGTATCTAGCTTCAAAATTAAACCAGCTATTCAAAATTTCATCACAGGGTGTCAGGCATACTGCAGTTACCCTCTGAACCCTCAACAGGCTGGTTTTCCCTCGCCTCTGGCAGACATGGCTGCCTACTTTTTCCATAGCCAAAATGTTTGCAGACAGTCTCATTAACACAAAAGTTTCCAGCAAAGAACAGAAAATGAAGTTCCTGAGTCTACCCAGCTGATTTTCTACCCTGGCAAATGAAGAACAGCATTTTTGGCCAAGGAATCCTACTTCTGATATATGATTACTTATCTACCTGTTTTATTCCTCTGCATTGAATTATTTGTGATAACTGTGCATTTTCATTCAAATTGTTAATAAAACTATAAACCAGTGTAGATGAAGAAATGACTCTTGAGGTATAGAACACTAAAACCGATGATTCCCAATTATTACTTTTGGATAATAAGCTACTAATACATTTAATATATGCTATACTCATAATTACAATTAATCTCATAAAAGCATTTACAAGACATCTTTCATGGGGTCTTTTTTTCCTAGAAATCATGATGATTTGTATTATATTTCAAAAAAAAGTTTAATGAATGAGTTGTATATCTGTCTGAAGCTTGATAGCACCTAACATCTATAACAACAAAGGAAAAGCCCATTTACCGTTTTAAGTACTAGACTTAATTAACTTCTTCCCATTATTAGGAACTTCCCCAATAGTCCAAGATTTATTAAAAGTTAATGTGAATGTTTCAGATTCCTAACCTATAAAGAATTCTTTTGAACAAATTAATAATTTCTACAATCATGCCAAAAGTATTGAATATAAAAGCCTTGTATAAAAACAATATCAATGAAAGAATAGAAAAAAAAAATTGTTAATAGTTAGAATATGATTTGCAGTTAAAAAAAGATAGATTACTTTCACCTACGTTGTTATACTGTTCCTTATTTCAATTCCTCATACTTTTTTGCACATTATTTTCATTTCCAAAATTAGTAAGAAGAAAACTTAAGAGCAGGCTTCAGCTGTGTTGACAAACTATTGCTTGCATGAGAGAGAACCCAGCCCTTCTCCTGCATTTCTCCCTAGGATGCCTGGGTTATAACAAAACTGTTTCCCGTAGGTTAATTGGAACCTTTGGTTGATGGTGTGTGCCTGAATCAGTTCTGAAATAGTCATTATGCAATTGCAAGGAATTATAAAATGGGTGGCTGTCTCCTATGTTCTTATTGACCAAACGGTACTTCAACTGATGGCAAAACCATTGGTGTTAAATAGTATCTGTTGTGAAACTGAAAAACGTTACAGAGAAATTCAAATTTGAATGGTTGGAAATAAAAATCTTTATAAAAATAGCTCCTCCAGATTAGTTCAGGAGATGCATGCCACATCTCCCCATGATCCCAAATCACATCCTTAATGCACAGAGGGAATGTGCCAAACTTCCTCCTCGCTCAGATGCTCTAGCAGGGTACATACAGCTGCCTTAGGCATAATGCGTAAGGGCTCCTTCAGACTTCTGAGGAATAAACACCTCTTGTAAAATCCCCTTACAATATTTTCTTATGATTCTTTCATGTGGCCGTAAATACTGCTACTATGAAAAAAAGGGGGGCAGGGGGGGAGAAAAGGAAGCAATCAATATTTATCATTAGTGTTGAGCAAGATTTTCTAAATTATGTTACCATGAGATGATGTCTGCAAAGTTTTAGTGGGTAGAAATTCTTCAGGGAACGTGACTTGATACCATCAGTTATAGTTATGAAGGCAAGAGCAATCCCGAAGATTGCTTCAGTAAATTAGAATGAGTAACAGATCCCCCTCAAGTCCATTGCTGTTCATTAATAATAATGCCCATACAGCAGACAATTTCTGTTTAAAGAATGAGCCTTTGTAACCTGGCCAGCAGGATTACGTTTTAAGTGATCTCCTGAAGACAAAGGGAGTGCAAGCTTCTTTCCCATGCATTGTCTGAAAAGGATTTGCCTGCTTTCTCACTACTACTCTCATGAGACCATCCAAATTCAATCATCTCTGGTATTATCTCAGTCTCAGCCTAGGAACAAAACCATGAATTGCATTCTATAAACTGTAGAAACAACTATGACGTCTCCTGTGAATCACCATTTCTGCAGAAAACTCTCACAAGCAAGCACCTCTTCCCGCTGCAAATGACCCTTGACAAATCCCCGCGGCTGCATTTGTGGTCTCTGCTGCTGAGACCATTCCCTGCAGAAGCAGCTCAGGCTGAGAGAAGGCAGCAGGGTTGGCGAGTCGCATTGTGGAGTGTGTTGCCTCCAAGGGATGGGGTCAGCAGTTTATGTCCTCTGCACGCTGAGGGACTGACTCCTGAAGCGACTTTTAGCAAGCAGTTGCAGAATGTCAAAAGTGAGTCTTCAGAGAGTGCAAACAGTAACTTGAAAGAGCTTAACAGCAAAAAACCTAAGTTGCTCTTCAGATACGGTTTTCTGAAACAACTGTATTAAGAAGTGTATTAAGAAGCTTAGCTGACCAGTACAGTTTTATAGATCAGTAGTTTCTATAAGTATGTGGATTTTCATGTAGAAAAATTCTTGGAAATATCTGGGAATGTCTCAGAACACGCAGGGTTCAAAATACAGTATTTTAAACAGGTAACAAAACTTTCTAAGTTCCTTGCTGCATCTTCCAAGCAATTTTTTTTCAAAATAGTGGTACATATTTAAAACATTCTGAAACAAATGCAACTGATACACAAGTTTGAAACTGCATACATAATTATAATGAAAATTAAATTGTTTGCAACCTACCTTGGAATTGCGTAAATTTGATGGTTCCCATCCTCTCTCCATTTCTGAAAACAACTTGACCCTAAATAAAATAAATAAATACCTTAAAAGTTTTATAAATCTCTCACAGTTTCATTAGCACTGCAATTATTTTCCATTCATTATTAAAATTACCCAAGCAAGGTTTAAACTTTGAAGATAGCAGTTTCAACCAAAGTTAAAATAACTCAGTAACACCTCCTTAAAGCTTTCTTCCACACGTTTCAAATGGCCTTAGAAAGTTGACCAGCGTTATCACCCACTTTTCAGGGATGGAAATGGAGGTACGATAAAGCCAGTAACTTACTGAATCTCAGATGATGACAGATATGTAAACAACTGATTTTCACTGTGTGACTTTTTATCAAGGACATGTAAGAGCTATCAAAGATCACACAAGAAAATGGTTCTCCATTTCATTCATCATATGGTTCTCCAAATGGCTCTCTAATCTACTTACATCAATGATTATGGATATTTGTAGCTTTTGTGGCTTGGTTTTGTACTACGTGAACACGCGTGTCCCAGTATTCTTTTTAAATGTAATGCCTTCAAGTCAGTACTACCCTTTGTTGTGCTACACATCGTTACTCTTCAAAATAATGGTCACGTAATGCTGAAACCTCCTCCCATATCTCTAGCAAATTACTTCCATCTTTCATGCCATCTTTCTGACTCAAATTAAGAAAAGTTCTTGTTAAATTTCTTCCTTACTTCAGGTATTTCATGATTGAGTATGAAAGAAGAGGTTTTCATTCATTTGTGCTAAGAAGTATTTTTAATATTTTGAACCTGCAGTGGAGTGCTGAGTGCTGTCAATATAGATGGCTGTTTTACTGCATCCCCAGTTTGGTTTATTATTATCACCTCCATTAATCTTAGTTTTAGCAGACATCAGGGTAAGAGAAACCAAACGATAAGCATGTAAGGCTACAATACATTTCTCCATACAAGCCAGCCCCTTTTTGGATAACCCTTTCTGGTCACTGAGAGGATGCACTGAAGGCAACTATCTGAATTACTGAAATCAGCTCCCTGCAAGGAACTGTACAACAGATGTGTAGTACAGAACACTCACTCCACATTTCCTGAAAGCCACAAAACACCATTTCCCTTTGATAAACAGAAGACACCCTTCTACAAATACAAGCTACCATGTGCTAAGCCTTAAAAGCCAAAAGCCTCAATTTGTGACAAAAAGAGAGCAAAAGAAATGAACACTGGTAATGGGAGAGATTCTGGCGACAGCTGCAGAAGGGCACAGGAGCTGCTCCTACCGAAATCCAGTTGAGCTAACTTTCATCCAGTAGCTGCTAACACAGCTCCAGGAGAGAACATAAAACATTAGCAGGCAGATTTATGTGTGCACCTTAGCAGCCTTCATCCAGATCTCCTTTAGTTTGGAGAAGTAGTTTTTAATATCCCTTTATTTGTTTGAACATAATCATAATGCATTTGGCTACTTGGTTTAAGTGGCTACTTGGTTTAAGTAAAAAAATAGTAGAAAATATTAATGAAAAGATCTGTAAAGATGCTATGCAAGTATCACTTATTGCAGATATATATCTATGATCAATCCAGTCTTAACCTTGCTAAATTCTTGGTTCTGTGACCTGTGTCGAGATTTCTATAGTTAAATTTTTCACTGTGTGGAAAAAATACTTTCTCATTTGATTTTAAGTTTACTGCATTTTACTTTAACTCTGTCTCCTCTTACTCTTTTATTACAATTGTAAGTTGTAGTCTACTAGAGTGCTATTCATAGATAAACATACAGCAAGAATCACTATCATCTATGATGACAGTCATCTATGATTGTCATCTACTATTGATAGTATAATATACCAGCTCACAAAATTTTCTAGATTCCAAGTGAAACCGGTTTCCAATATTATTATTGCTTCTTGTAAGATCACGCACATTTTTATCATTCAGTAGGACAGAAATATACCATATGCATCTGCTGACTAAAGATAAATACATACATCCTCATTGACATGTTCTGAAACTATCAACAAAACATAAATCAGGTCTGAATGTTCTGAATAAATGTAAAAATTTGGATTTAAAAAACTGCATATAAACAGAGTTATAGATTTAGAAGTATTTTTTTTTATCAACTTCCTTTTGCTAAGATTTGTGGCTTATATTGATCTAAGCAGTAGATAAATAAAGATATGGATGATGGTGATGAAAGAGTGATGGAACAAGTCACGTGACAGTGTCCTTGTTATCTGCAAAAATATTCAGTCACAGTGTTTTATTTTCATAGAATACTTTGGGTTGGAAGGGACCTTTAAAGGTCATCTAGTCCAACCCCCCTGCAATGAGCAGGGACATCAGAGCTGTCCATTGCTCAGAGCCCTGTCCAACCTGACCTTGAATGTTTCCAGGGATGGGGCATCTACCACCTCCCTGGGCAACCTGTGCCAGTGTTTCACCACCCTCATCATAAAAAAATTTATTCCTTATACATAGTCTGAATCTACCTTCTTTTAGTTTAAAACTGTTACCCCTTGTCCTATCACTACAGACCCTACTAAAAAGTTTGTTCCCATCTTTCTTATAAGCCCCCTTTAAGTACTGAAAGGCTGCTATAAGGTCTCCCTGGAGCTTTCTCTTCTCCAGGCTGAACAACCCCAACTCTCTCAGCCTGTCCTCATAGGAGAGGTGCTCCAGCCCTCTGACCATTTTTGTGGCCCTCTTCTGGACCCGCTCCAACAGGTCCATGTCTCTCCTGTGCTGAGGGCTCCAGAGCTGGATACAGTACTCTAGGTGGGGTCTCACCAGAGCAGAGCAGAGGGGCAGAATCACCTCCCTCGAGCTGCTGGCCACGCTTCTTTTGATGCAGCCCAGGATATGGTTGGCCTTCTGGGCTGCAAGCACACACTGCCGGTTCATGTCCAGCTTTTCCACCAGTACCACCGAGTCCTTTTCTGCAGGGCTGCTCTCCATCCCTTCATCCCCCAGCCTGTATTGATACTGGGGGTTGCCCCAACCCAGGTGCAGGACTTTGCACTTGGCTTTGTTGAACCTCATCAGGTTCACATGGGCCCACTTCTCCAGCTTGTCCATGTCCCTCTGGATGGCATCCCATCCCTCAGGTGTGTCAACCGCACCACTCAGCTTGGTATCATCTGCAAACTTGCTGAGGGTGCACTCGATCCCACTGTCTATGTCATTGATGAAGATATTAAACAGTACTGGTCCCAGTACAGACTCCTGAGGGACACCACTTGTCACCAGTCTCCATCTCGACATTGAGCCATTGACTACTACCCTCTGCGTGCGCCCATCCAACCAATTCCTCTACCACCGAACAGTCCACCCATCAAATCCATATGTCTCCAATTTACAGAGAAGGATGTTGTGGGGGACCGTGTCAAAGGCCTTACAGAAGTCCAGATAGATGACATCCGTTGCTCTTCTCTTGTCCACTGATGTAGTCACTCTAGCATAGAAGGCCACCAGGTTGGTCAGGCAGGACCTGCCCTTGGTGAAGCTGTGCTGGCTGTCTCGAATCACCTCCCTGCCCTCCATGTGCCTTAGCATAGCTTCTAGGAGGATCTGTGCCATGATCTTCCCAGGCACAGAGGTGAGGCTGACAGGTCGGTAGTTCCCAGGGTCCTTCTTTCTACCCTTTTTAAAAATGGGTGCAATGTTTCCCTTTCATTAAAGCTTACTGGAAAATGCTAAAAAGTCAAATGGGTTATTAAAAGAATAATTTCTAAATACTATTTTATGAGTTCTGACATTGTTTTGGGTATTGGCCACAAACTACAGAGTCTGTATGTTACACATACAGATACTAACAGGAAAAAAAGAATTTTGAGACATTGAAATTTGCTATTTATTCCATGTGTAATCCAATGAATAAATCTGTTTTCAAAGGTAAAATCAATAAAACAACGTATCAGTAAGAAGCCCGAAAGCAGAAATCTCTAGTGCAATCCATGACGATGACAGTACATATTTATTACCCAGGCATCAAAACTGCAACCGCAGCTGCAGTTACCGCTTGGTTCTTTGCTCCTTGGGAACATGCTGCTTCATAATAACATGTGACAAGTAGCTACAGCATCTCAAGTACCTTAAACCCCTCATGACTCTAAAATCCCTGTGTGCTGGGTGAGGAAACACTCCTAGATTTTTACTGGGCCTTTAGGTAGCCACAGCAAACATGGACATCATGTTCCTGCTACAGCATTTTGTTCTGCCAGCGTGGCAGAATGGAGTGCTCCTCATCAACACTGAGGAATTGTATAAATAGCGATACCTTCATTTCACGTTTACAAATATTAACTTAAAACAGGAATAGGAAGGAAACTAACAAGAGTCACCTATTGCTCTATGCTTTCACCACAATTATGAAAAGTAAGACAATTACATGTGGGGTAAAAAAGTGAAATAAATATATAATAAAATGTTGTAGTATTTTATTTTATAAACTTATGGCAATGCTATTAAGAAATATGCCAACCAGTGTTTCAGAAACCTGTTTTGTAGAAATGATGTGCTGATTTATGGCATGAGAAGTGAGTTATAATCTGATGATGTTCTATGGCTCACATCAAGTCATGTCTTTGCCCCCAAGGCAACATACCATAAGATTTAGCTAGAGAGTTATCTTCTTTAGACTTGAGATTCATAAATTACTAACAGTGTTTTTCTTTATTTAAAGTAGCGGATGTTTGAATAATAGATATTCCTAATACACTCATTAAGCACTGATGTTACAAAAGCAAACCTTAGTACTACTTTGTCCTTTATTTTTACCTCACCGCATATTCCAGCACATGTGCCAGTACAGACTGCAGGTTACAGTGTGACCCACCATAAAATCTAGATCTAATGCAATCCATGTGAATACAACAACAGACAAAATCTTCTTTTACCTTCCATAGTGTGTTGGTGACATTGCATAGGCATATTTAGACACTTATTAGCAAAAGGATCAGTGATTGTACAGATAAGAACTACTGTTTTAAAGAAAAATAATAGACGTAATGTCAATATTGTCAATACTTCAGAACGTGATTCTCAGATTCAAACAATATTTCCTAGTCAATAATAATTTTACTTTGAGAGATGCAAAATATGATCTCTTTCCTTTAAATCAACTACACAAGTGAATTACTTTCACTTAGATCAAACCACATATTTTACTATACATTGAAATAGTTTATCAGCAAAGCTTTCCTCTTCATTACACACAGATCATCCCAAAGGAGACCAATAGAAACCACACTGGTATCTTAGTGCCAGTTTTATTTTCTTCAATCTACCATCTACAAATTTTTTTTTTCTTCACCAGTTGCAAAAGTGATGCTAGAGTAAATACCAATTCTATAACTGATCTGCCCAACTTTCAGCTGTGGACAGGCACCTTCACATCAGCAATTATCCTTGAAATGATGACGGGAAGAAAATAGAAAGTATGTGGCTTGGAGTCCAATAGACAGTGATGTGAACAGAGGGTGGAAGAGAAGCTGAAGGAGCTCAGTCTGGCACAGCATGGTACCCCCAGATGTTGCTGCTGGCATGTACAGCCACTGCTGTACACAGTATCACAATAACCTATATTTGGGATCCATTGCAGCTGCATAACTCATAATTTAGCATTACACAAGTGTACCTTGCTCATTTTTCCTAAATGTGCAACCATCTCATAAAGGAAAACAATGTTAGTTGCACATTGCAAGTTAGGTGGGTTGGACAATATAAATATAGAAGTTTATGTTGAGGTTCTTTTGTGGTTTTGTTGTTGTTTGGGGTTTTTTTTAGATACATCGCTGAGTCCAGCTGTTTTTGCTGTAATTGTTTGGCTTTTTTTTCCCCAAAAGACAGTGTTTTAACGTCCTTTTCAAATGATGAAAATCAGAACTGGACCAAACACTTCAACAGTGTTGGTCTCACAATTGCCACATACAAGGTCATCATCTCTGTGTTTCTTCTGTGTACCGTCATCTTCTATGTCCTCTATTTTACAAGCCTAACATTGATTTTTGTCCTGCTCACATGTACTTTCTTATACAGCATAACCATGTTTCATCTCATTGCTAAAAAACAGTCTCTACCCTCCCTGGATGTACAGCTGTCCCCTTTTTTCTTGAATTGGTGTTCTCGTAAGCCATCAGTCCTTTATTTGTGGTTAGAATAAAAAGTCCACAGCAATCATCCATTTGCATTCACAAAATATTAGCCAACATTAGCTTTATTTTAGACACATGGGACTTCCCCTGTCCTTATAGCAGTTAATAATTTGTCTAGACTTGGAAGCAGCTGTTTATTATACTTTATTTTTTTCCTGGTAAATAAAAAGTAGTTATCTTTGCTATATTATAAGCATGTCGTTAAGCTCTTTTCTAGCTATGGAGCACTAGTATTTATTAGAAGTTTCTTTGCATTATCACTGACTATTATTATTCAGCTCTGGACATAGGCACATGCCAAAGTTAGAATTCTTTCATTCCTCACACACTGAAATCCACAGCCAACACATTTTTTCATTCATGTCTTTAGCTTTCTTCATCAGTCAATAAAACCAGAGTTCAGAACATTCTTAACTGCTCTCTCAGTGAGGTCCAGGTCTGCACTTTGACCATGATTTCTTTTACTGTGTATTTTCTTCTGCAAAGTGTTTCAAATATAGTGAACATAGAAATAAATAACTAGCATTTATTTCCATGATTTTCAGTACTATACCTACAAAAAAGGTCTGCTTTAGACCATGCTTGCTTCCTTCTCCAACAGTCTTTCCCCACATGGCACCGAACAATTTTTTACTTATTCAAATTTGTATTATATATTCAGCTTATACTTGGTATCTTATTGTTGATTTAAATTGTCATAATTATATATGCAAGCTAAATTAATAACACAAATACCCCTTCATCAGAGGAGAGATCATGAGTATGTTGACACACACATTGCAGCTGGATGCAAGACAGTTAAATGCCACAGGACTCGTGTCCTACAAGCTTTTTCCAATGGCCAATACCTTTCAGGGCTCTGCCTCAGTTCCACTTCACTGTCCAGGAATCTGGGCTACTCTGTCCTATAGGCAATTCATCTCCCCATATAACAGTGTTTATCCCCAGTGGTTTTCCCTCAAATGCCTGAGCCTACACAGTCAAACCAGTTCCAAAAGTGACTGTCAGTATTTTTTCCAAAAATGAATTAACTCAGTCACTTTTGGGGTTCTTGAGTTAGGTATTTAATATAAAGTAAACCGTTTAAATAAATGCATGCAGAAATACCTGAAAAGCAGTGGGATAACTAAGGAAATTGAAGTTATATTTTTAATTTAAAACACAGTGCATTATTGTCAAAGAATAATGAGTATATAATTAAAACTGACCCTTTAAGTTCTGTGACATCTGCTGAAATCAAGGTGTACTTCTAATCCTGTAGTGCCCTTGTTGGACTAAGGCCAATAAAATAGGATCCACGGAGGGTGAAGCATCACAGGACAGCAACCCTAAGAGCTTGCTAACACCCAAAGGACAGATATTGCCCTCCCATGTTGTTCCTAGCTGCACAGTCCTACACCTACCTGGTGGTAGCGTGGCACTCATCAGGCCCCTATGTGAGCTGTAGTGGCCTATTAAACCAGCAAAATGTAGTCAGTGATTTTTTTTTTTGTTTTATTTTGTATTGTTTTGGCAAGTGGGGGAGATGTTGCTTCTGCATTGCTTTCCGGCGCCAGAACCAGAGCCAGCACAAAGGAGACCTAGAAGGATGCAGGTGCCAGTAGAAAGAGCTAGGAGGGAGGGTGCAAGACACCCTCTGTTAGGCCCAGCTCCTTTCAGAAGCCTTTCTGTGTCATCATGCAATCCACACAGCCCACTACTCACGTGTTACACACACTCGATTTACTCATACAAGGCTCCTTAGCTACAGACATGCCTTCCCTGACACGCACAAAACAGCAAGCTGGCATTCTGTGGGTCTTGGCTCTGCAACTTCTAGGCAGTGAAGAGCTACGTGCTGTAATTCATAACCTCTTCCACCCTCCAAACATCACGTCTAAGACAGCAGTGTTTATAGAGAAAGGGAGTATCATTTCGTCTATCAAATGATATAGCTGAGAGTAACCCAAGAAGCTTTTAGCTCTGCAAGTCTAACCTCGCTTCTGAAACAAAACAGCAAACCCAGCTGAGGGCAGCTTGTGCCCAACTCTTCTGGTTTCAACCTAGTTACACCACTCAATTAGCCAGAGACAAAAAGCTGAGCACAGAAGATGCAAGCACAGTGCAAGAGAGGATACTAGGGAGACAGCAATAAAGTTGTCACCCCCTGTGGGATAAAGAGGTAGTTGTCACCTTTGGAACAGTGAGAGGAGAACAGAAGGCAGAGGGTGATGAAAATTAAAATGCTCCATAAAATCAACAATGCTCCTGAAACCGTGATTTTATATCCTTAGACTGCCGCGGATAAAGTGTTTCTAGAACATTTGATCAAAGCAGATCCAGTGACTGCTGCTTTTCAAGCCTTGAGACTATTTTCAGAAAAGGTGTTTCTGCCAAAATTTTCAAGACTGAAGATTTAAATTTGAAATATTTTATGATCCAAAGGGAATTTTTTTTCCCCTGCCTGTTTTCTCTCTTATGACATTTTCTAAAAGATTTGGGTAACTGAACACTGGTTTCTGGAGAGCAGCAGCAGTAGAGCAGCTCAAAGAGCAGGTGTGAAGCAGAGCTAAAAATCTGGTCTTGGCTAACATTTTCTAAAGGAAGCAATACCACCATTCTCATCTAAACAGATACTTGTGTTCTAGCTATGACACAGCAGGCATAAAACAGCAGGAGAAAAATGAACATGCTTACTTCTAAGCATTAAATATCTGTCTGCACCACAGGAATAATGCTTGAAAAATATACTTGCAAATGAGTAAGTTTCCCAAACCCATGGGTTCTCCCAAACCCGTGAAAACATGGATTTTGGAGAAAGAAAGTAGGGAAGAAGGAAAGATAAGTTGATGGAACAGAAGTGCCCAGAAAAAAATTTCTGGTAATCATGACAGAGATGGAAAAGAAAAATGAAGAGCCAGTGTTCATCAGATCCCATAATATTGGAACTAGGAGGCACTCAGCAAAACTATTAGGACATTGGTCTAAAACAGAAAAATCAGTCATGTTTTTCATGTTGTTCCTTTGCATAGCAGGTAGTCAACTTCTGAAATTCACATTGAGTCGGGATTGCTTATTTACCTGTTTTGTTCAGAAACAGAGGACTGGGAGGTGAACCAGTCTACTGACCTCATGGGACACTTCATATATTCTTATGTAACTTCTGTGAACTCTTGGTAGACAGAAAGGTAAATGGAAAATCAGCTTTATCTCAGAGTTCAGGAAACATTCATGATTTTTTAAATAGGTTACAGAAACTGCTTCAACATGAGCAAAGTATGGGATAAGCAGATGTACAGGTTCATATCAGAGGCCATTTGGAAATAAAGAATACAGCAGAGAGACATATAAAAGACACTTTTTTTCCTTTCCCTTTTTTTTTTTTTTCAGGGCAGAAAATGCTCTGGGCAAAATTATCCAGCAATTTTAGTATAAAAGATGGGCTTGGTGCCCCATATTTGCCAAGAGGAGGTCTCTGTTAACAACAGCTGATACAAGTAGTCTGTGGCATTGGCCAGTTGTGCTCTTTGCTTTGACACACCTCCCTTAAAGGCCTACAGAATAAGTAATAGAGCTTCTAGAAATTAAAAAAAAAAAAAAAAAAAAATCCCTGGTTCCTTTAGTGTGAACCATGTTGAATTACAAGCATCTCCCAAAAACAACTTTCCTCAAAAAATTGGTTACAATGTGCATCTCCTAATAACATGATAGGAATGACAGAGTTGTATTTCACATCTGGGCTGGAAGGAATGGCAAATGAGGACCAGCACTGTAAGTTTCAAATTTTGGGAAAAGATGATCAAGTATAACCACATCTTTACGTGCCTATCATTCACATATATCCCAAATCTAGGATTATGTGAAAATACAAAGTATTGTAAGCCTTACCATCATAATTTCATGATGCTGCCACTTAACTCCCTTCTAAATAAAGATTTTCAGTGCATTCAGTCTCTTCTTCACAGGAGAGGGGAATTTTTTTTGCCTGTCTTCACTATCTAAACTCTTTGTTCAATTTTCTTATTTATTTCCTGAGGAAGGCTATCCATAACTGAAACACGGATGCTCTTGCTGTGTAGAAGGGTGCCTCTACTTCTAACTAATATTTTGCTATCTGAACTTTCCCATATTTTGGGCAGAACTTCATGTCTTTTTTCAGGGAAGTGCAGCAATCAGATGGGGAATGGACAGAATTCTTTGGATGAAATTCCTTCCCTCCATCTCAGTGCCATCCTCTGTCATCAGCTGTCTTCACACAAAAGTGTTCTGTTGCCAGCACAATGACATGAGATAAGCCCAGACTAAGCTATTCCATTAGATTAGTATTTAGATGCATACACATGATTTTACACAGCTATGCTGAAATAAGACAGCACAATCATAGCATTTTTTTAAGCACAGCAAGGAAAAGTATCATTAGTGAACACCTGAGCACTCTGTTTTACACACAGAAGCAAACCTAGGGGAATAATGTTCCTGACAAGGTACCAGCAATTCATAAGCAGGTGACGGTGGGAAAAAAAGGGTACCAGCCAGGAAATCGTGCATTAAACAGTATTGCACTTGCTGGCCATGGCAGGTGGAGAAAGAAGAAACCTTTATGCTTTGTCACTCTTTCATGTACTTTTACACATACAGCTAGGCTTATGGTTAGCACAAGGCAAAGCAGTCA
This sequence comes from Mycteria americana, assembly GCF_035582795.1. NCBI lineage: Eukaryota > Metazoa > Chordata > Aves > Ciconiiformes > Ciconiidae > Mycteria > Mycteria americana. Next base: position 106,914,308 of record NC_134366.1, on the reverse strand, counting down.
GACGCTCTTTTTTGCCATTCTTTCTTGCTATATCATTTTTATCCAGTGATAGAGTTTTTCTTCTATGTGAGCCATCTCTTCCAGCGCCCGTGTAAGCTCTTTGTTGGCTGCATAAAATATGGTCATCATTAGTGGTCTCAGGTTTAAAAGCATGACGGGAAAGAAACTAAAATGAAACATATATACTTGCCAAACATTTTGCAAGTTTTTCTGAATACTTTGGAAGCAAAATGTCAGGCACTGGAATTGTTTGCAACAAATGCTTTCAAGGTTGATGATATATGTAACTGAGTGCTGACTACTAATATTTAGCCAGTTTCCTGATCTATGGTTGGCCTCTGAAGCATGAGCAAAAGAATTCCTTTACTCTTTACTCAATCTCTTTCAGATGTGTGTAAAAACATTGATGTAAACAACCTGTCTTTCAGGGTGGCAAGAGGAAACAGTCTGAAGCACTGGCACTAGGAACTCAAGCCCTTTCAGCGTGTATGAAAAAGTAAATATGAACTGCTGAGGTGATGTTCAGAATTGTTCTTTTGAGGTTGAGTCCCCCATGATTTCAGTTTCTAGCTCTGTGTGTCTGTAGAAACAGCGTAACGGCACATTGCATTCCACCACCACGGGTTTTTTTTTTTCACTGCTTTTGTAAGAGTGAATCAGAAGAGATGGCATAAAGCTTTTTAAGGACACCGCTCTAAGCAGCAGTGCTATGTCTTCAACAGTGTAATTTCAGATGATGTTCTGAAGTAATTTCTGCCATTTTCTTTAAACTACATTAATCCCAGCAGAGAGCACAACTGCAGAGGCTGTATTTCATTTGTTCTGATGATGACCCCAAGGACCGCAAGAGCCACTGCCTACTCTCTGCGCACCTCTTCCTGCCCAGGCTCTGTCACATTGGCTGGACACAGGAGACGACTTGGTTTACTATGTTCTTTCTAATGAGGGGGCAGCCTATGTTATTAGCAAGGTCTTTGCATCCAGAGTAGAGCACGCTGGCATTAGTCAGGTGTAAGTGCTGAGCGCAGTATCTTCCGACTACTATCATTCTAAGTGAGCAACTTTCATTCAAAACTGCCTTAATGAGAAAGAAAAAGAAAAACAAGGCATGCAGACCAGACAGCTTTAACAATCTCTTTTTAAGTATGAATACCTGTCAGTCTTGGGTGATTCTTGCTACTGGCTAGAGAAAAGGTTATGATAGCAGACTCATTCCGAGGTGTCGTGGTTTAGCCCCAGCCGGCAACCAAGCACCACGCAGCCGCTCACTCACTCCCCCTCGGTGGGATGGGGGAGAGAATCGGAAGAGCAAAAGTAAGAAAACTTGAGGGTTGAGATAAAAACAGTTTAATAGGGAAAGCAAAAGCTGTGCACACAAGCAAAGCAAAGCAAGGAATTAATTCACTACTTCCCATGGGCAGGCAGGTGTTCAGCCATCTCCAGGAAAGCAGGGCTCCAGCACTCATAACGGTGACTTGGGAAGACAAACGCCATCACTCCAAATGTCCCCCCCTTCCTTCTTCTTCCCCAGCTTTATATACTGAGCATCACGTTGTGTGGTATGGAATAGCCCTTTGGTCAGTTTGGATCAACTATCCTGGCTGTGTCCCCTCCCAGCTTCTTCTGCACCTGGCAGAGCACGGGAAGCTGAAAAGTCCTTGACTAGCGCAGCAACAACTAAAACATCTCTGTATTATCAACACTGTTTTCAGCACAAATCCAAAACATAGCCCCATACCAGCCACTATAAAGAAAATGAACGCTATCTCAACTGAAAGCAGGACACCAGGGTTATACGGCTACTCCACATCTGAAAATTCCCCTGCAGGCAGAAGTGTGAACTGCCGCTGATCAGGAAAGAGTATTTGGAAGCAGCTAAAAGGCCATTGTTTTAGTGAATAGGTATCCATGCCTAGAACACAAACACTGATTTTCTCAGTACTCTCTCAGTTCTCTTTACTTAGTATGAGCTCCTACACAGGAACTCAAACCCTCTTATTCAATGTTCATGAAATGTTTCTAGTGACCAGAGGATTTTAAATCTTTCTTTGGCAAATCATTTAAGGCAGCTCAAGGCAGGAACTGTCCAGGACATTAACTTTCTAATATTTATTTCCCAGTGACTGTCACTGAAATGGGCCGCTTTTCTGTTTCATAATGGAACAACAATAATCTTCGTTCATCTAAATTTACAGCGAGCTTTTAACAGCCTTTTATTTTAGCCCAGTTGTAGTTTTGGCTTCACTTGACAACTGTCAGAATTACTATAATGTTTAAGACGGCTATTTCTATAAAGCTAAAAAGCCTAAGCTAAACCATTTCTAATCCTAGGACTCTTAGAATTACTTTTCTTCAAAATTTCAGATTTTGTCTATATTGCTTTCCATATCAGAAAGCACTCATGAAGACAGTTATGTTTGATGATAATGAAGTAGATGTTTCATCCTCTTCCACTTCTTTAGCACTGCATCCCTCCAGGTGATGCTTTCATCAGCATCAAATTCTGGACGAAAGCTTCAGAGAAGACCATTAGTGTTGCTGGGCAGGGAGATTTGAACAGGTTTGGCAGTGGCAGGAAGGAGGTCTAACCAACACATTCTTCATAAAATCAAATTCAGCCCTTTTCATTGTCCATTTTAATCCTTCAGGCTGTTCTAACCTGTGCCAACAGCCTGCAGAGAATCAGTGAGATATAATTGGCATAGTTTTGAAACTTTAAAAATTCTCCATTTATATCCTTGTAGCAGTTTTACTGAGGAAAGACAGCAGTCTCCATGTTCTTCGGAAAACAGTCAGATCCAAAGACGTTGGAAGAGGCTCAGTTCAGTTTCTGAGTTGTGAGTGATCAGCGTCATATACCATTAGATCCTACGCAGCATAACAGCTTTCCAGCTGGCATATATCAGAGCTCTCAAAGGTGTAGCTCTCTTCAGACTCCATAAAGCAATGCTTAGAGTAATGGTGTTACTTTGGGATCACTTTTCCTACATTTTCAGAACACTAAAGTTAAGGCTTACTGATATTTAAACATCTTCCCACTGTGATGGATGTTTTAAAAAATATTTTTGAACTACTTCGTTGTTTCAAATACATTCTCTGCCTAAAATTAATTTAAAATCAATGTCATACTAAAAAATGGAGACATATCTAGAATGCACACTCACTTAACAGAGAAACAGTGTATTTTTTTAAAAAGGATATTATTTGTAAATTCTTCTTGATTCCCTATGGACATGATGATGGAGATGAAAACAAGGCAACAGATGATATTTCATTGTCACCCCTTAAGTCACACTAGATAATTTGCAGAAATAAGAAATGCAATTTATTAGTAGAGTGGGTCCTCTTTTTGCTTTTCTTCTAACTCAAGGCAGTGTGGAAAGCCAATTAATGACATGAAATAGCTAAGAGCTAGACATCTCTCTCTCCCCCCCCCCCCCCAACATTCTCATACCCAATACAATATCTACACCATGTCGTGCAGACTAATTCAGACAAGTGAACTGGTACATCTACCTAGGAAAATATGATTGGTTTGAGTCTGGAAGGACAATCAGATTCCCAGGGTACCAAGCTTGGTCTAGTGAATCTGCTTTCTCAGCTCAGACACAATTAAACTGCTTTTGGACAAAAAAAAATTATTTGTATGTATCTTTAAGGTACTGCTCTCAGTTCTAGCTTCAAGAGGAGCACAGGCAGAATCAGAGGAAATCAGACGGAATTACTACCCATCAATGCATTTGCAAGGGGCTGTATTCATATCTAAGCCCTTGGACTTATAAAACTCAGCATGGGGAGTTTTTCACTTCCATCATTCCCATCAGAAGACTGCTTCTGAACCTGATTCTTCTGGTCATTTTAAGTTTTCCTCTAGCTTTCAGGTTCCACTTATTTTTGGCCATATACTTACCTTTAGGCTCACAGTATGATTTGGACTAAACAGCTTTTCCCCCTATGTTTTTTGGCTGATATTTATGTAGAGAACAAGTAGTTCTCCTCTCAGCATACTAGGTATTCTCTGAGTCACCATAGAGAGAGGAAAAAAAAACAGCTGGGTGATCTTTCCACCACAAAAATTGGTATTATACAGGGGGTAGTCTTTTACCTGCCCAGTCTGAAATGCCTCTCTCGTGCACAAAGTGTATAGGGAACTCAATGTTCCCGAATGGAGTCAGGGATTGAATTTCAGCGTCCTGAAAGTGAGACTGGGAAGGAACCATTCTGGGCTGCTTGGACACCTACATTCTCTTTAAATACCTCTGGTATGTCTAAAGCATACAGTTGCCTCAGTGCATACCCTTGCATTTTCTACCTTTATTTCCTCCAGTGTCTCTTACTGAAACCCTCACGATCCTTCAGTTCTTCCTACATGGTATTTTAATTGTCCTCTATCTTAAGATCACCTTTCAAATCCATGTTATCAAGTTGCATCAATAAGACTCTTACTCTTAGCGTGAGGCATAAATGAATATATTTAATAATATAAGTTCAAGAGCTGGTATTGATGTCCCCTCTCCTAGCCCTTTCAGTCCAGACTGGGGTCACCTCTCCTACAGCTATATTCTAGCTGCCTTTTTCACTCATTTTTCTTGTGACCCTGCATCAAACGACTACGTGAAAACCAGAGAGATATACTCTGCTACATTTCCCATCCACTCAGACAGGCTTGCCCATGAGGTAGAGCTGCCTATGTACTGGGCATAGTCCAAGGAACAGAGACCCTCAACTTCTAGTCTTAGGTTTGACTTAGTACATTTTACTAACATGTAGTTTAAATGACGTCTACATGTTGGCCTTATTAATTAAGTTGTGTATTGAAAGTTTGTACCTTGTCACTTGCCAATCGAGTGACTAAGGCTGTTCTCTGATAATCTGGCAGAACAACACACTTCAGTTATTTAATACTTAAGAAATTAAATAGATATCAGAAATTTAAGACTTTGAAATCAGTATATCCCTTACTTTTACTTAGTTGTATAAAAAAGGAAAAAGAATAAATTTTAAAAGCTGTACAAAAAATGCTGGAAAACAGGAAAAAAACCCCACAGAATTTTCTCACATGGAAAAAGGACTTAAAATAATTTTTCAGATTTTAAAAATATTTTATTTGAAAGGAAAATGTTAAATGTTTTCTTTTGAAAATGTAAACCCTATTTTCTATGTTTTTGAAATACTGAAAATATTCAGCTATTTAAATTTTTTAAAAAAAATTTGTGTGTGTATCAGAAGGCTGACGGTGGCAGAATATCACTCAAAAGAACAGATAATTTTTGATTGACTCATAACTGCACTCTTTAGAGACTAAAATATACAAATGCACACTAATTTCCCTAACTTCAATTCAGGAAGGACTGCACTCATTTGAATACAAGGTGAGGTTTCCTTTCCCCCAAAGTGATGTCTCAACATTACTCAGTACCCCAGCCCCATAGCCCTGAATCATGGTGAGCTGGGCTGAATTGCTGTTCGAGCCTCAGCAGTGTGCTCTAGCAACCGAGCAAGCTGATGCCAGTGCAAATCCGCTGGGACCAGTGCTGGAGGCACTTCAGCTCCTGCTGAAGGAAGTCCTGAAACTCTGTTCAGCAGAGGATACTGAACTGATTTTTAGGGTAAGATCTTTGAAGGCAAGTCCAATGGCCCAGCCCTTGTCTTGCCCATTTTTGTGTTCCCAGGGAAAGAGAAGGTTGCCTCATACTCAAAAGCCTCCGGGGTCCATGTCAGTATAGAAACTATTATCTTATCGATTTGGCTGCCTTCTTCAGCCCTGTTTGGGAGATCAGACCTTCAAGGTCTAGCAAGAGTTATACTTGGAAGAGAACTCACTGGAAAACAAAGAAACCGTTGTTTAAAGGTGCAGTATTCTTCATTTTCCTAGAAAAGATCTAACTCTACAAGTTCTAAATAAGCACAAGTTGTTGAAGCTCACGCTGACACCTCCATAATTAAAGCATTCCGGCATCAGGCACTTGGCTTCTTGGAGAGGAGTACATGAAGAAAGACAGCAATAATATCTAAACAGCCTGAAGGAAGACAAATGACAGATTCCATTATTTTCTCTGGCTATCTCCAGTATCATAACCTTTTCCTTATCTCGGTCAACATACTCACACTGAATTGAATGGGACTAAATTTCTTTTTAATACTTTGACAAACTGCATTGCTCTGTACAATAGTGGCAAACCTTGTATTCACAGCTGCCCTTAAAAATCAGTTACTTCTATTTTTTTTATGCTTGTCATCAATCATCTATGCTAATTGGCCAAGTGTATGGCATTCCTATAGTGTATTAAATGTCCCAAAATAACTAATGAGAAGCCTTTTATTTCATCTGTCTCAAATGAAAGTGGTATTAGAATAAGAAAGTATTTCCTTCTCTGCCACTGGCATTCAATGAATATTTATGATGTTTTTCACTATATTGCAGTGATCTGACAACGTTGAATTCCAGCTAGAATGAGGATACAGCACTTAAAAGGAGATTCTACTCTCTTTCTATCACTCATAAAAGGAATTAATAATTGCAAAACAGCTAACACAAACAATTGCTTCCCAAATTAGATCATATTTTATCTGCATATTCTAAGCTGGAAAAGGAATCTCTTAATTTGTAACAACAGCTATCTTTAAAAACACTAATAACGTGAACCCATTTCTTAAATATTTGTAAAGCTATTTTATACAGTACTAATGCTGACTGATCAAAGTGTACATAATTAATGGGCAAGAAAGCAATCGTCGCAATAATGGAAATCATATTAGCATATAAATTATCTTGTTTTCGAAAGTTTAGAGTAACCATATAAGGAAGATACTTCTTATATCAGACTGTTTTTCTGAAGCCATTAAACCAAGTCAACTTCCCTGGAAGGGCCATACTGATGTCTCCTGCTAACAGAAGAAAAAGTTATCCTCTGGACAGGGACTCGTAGGAAATGATTAGGAAGTTTCAGTGCAGGTCTGGGTACCAGGTGGTACTGTTGGGCTATGTTACTGTCCATGTCAGACAGAGGAATTTATGCAGCACTGTTTTTCAATGCTATTTCTCTCTTCTATTACTAGCCATCAGATAATGTGCATTGGTAACCCCTGGAGACAGAGAGGGCTTTATCTATCAGACTCTTCCTTTTTTCTCATCAGAAGTCTTCCCTCTGCAATGTGGCTGGGTCACTATACAGAAATAGAAGAGGTGAGATATTTGCTGATGAGGATGTGACTTTTTTTACTCAGGAGAAGACATTTACTTACTAAACCCTGACAATAATCTCTGTGGCTTGAAGCCAGGAACAATTTCCAGTGTTCCCTGATTTGTCTCCCAGGGTGGACACAGTCTGTCCTACAGATGAAGACACAATGTTCATACTCTTGCCAGGGTATGTTCATACTCTTGGAGAGAGACACAATGTTCATACTCTTACATTTTAAAGACTGAACTTTATTTTGCTCCCTATACAGTGGTGTGCATGTAGGGAGTAGTGGATCCAGTGATAAAGTTGCTTCTAGTTGCAACCCTTTTTATATCTAACCCCCAAAAGACTATCAATATCCTATTTAAAGGTGATGTCTGGGGAGAAAATTCATGTCTCCAGTCATTCTACTCTGTATTTGATCAACAGTATCATTGAAAATATCTGAAGTCTTCTATTGACAACGGTGAAGTCTAATAATACAAATTTCTGTCTCAAGACAGCATTTGTGTTTTCTTTTTTGTCAAAATGTGTTCAAATGGTGACTATGTTTACACAGAACGTGCACTACTTATTAATAAAGACCATAATCTGGAGGTTTTCTGAGCCTCTGAACCTCTTGAATTCGAGCCACTACTCACTCCACTGAGATTTTATTCATGGAAATATTCCCATGGAAAATAATGGGCTAAATATTCTAGATCACATCTAAGCAAGAGAAACTTTCTTAATAACTGCTCTCATTGAGAAGGATAAGACTTTTTGTTTTGTATGTGGACTACCATAGGCCATTGTAACCTCTTTGTCCAAACAAAATGCATTTTACATGGGGCCATATATTCCCACTGAAGTTACAGCAGAAGCCAGCTGCTGTCTTTATTCAACAGTGCTTAATTTGTACAATTTGCACATGCAGTAGAGCACTGGGATAACTCTTTCTTTCCTCCTGAGTGAAAATGATGGTCAGGTGGATATTAAATATTCCCATTTTTAAAATATATAAGTTAAAGTGTATATAAAATCAGTATGTCACACATCACAAATATACTGAATATTACTTACAGGTGAGGAACAGGGAAATGGGAGACAAAGTATTCTCCATTTTGATTGTATATATTTAATGAAATAATTGTAAATTTTATGTTATGATAGTCTAGTAGTTCAGCACATAAAAAATGATCTAGCAACTATTATGCTATTTTAGTATTACAGAGTTTTCCTCTAAAATTTTCTTTTTATCCAAAACAGTTTCCTAAAAGAATACCTCCAATTATAGCTTGAGATGAACCATTTTTAGTTCCAAATTTATCTAAGGAATCCATGGTAGGAAAAGCAAATACACTTCAAATGCACCACCTCCTATTGGAGTTTTATTTTAAAAATTTCTGTACATCAAATGCTAGAAACTTCTTGTTTCTGATTCTCTTCTTCCCAATAGATATTAGTTATAATAAAATTGTACCTTTTGTTTCTATGTGTATTAAGTTAAATCAAGATTGTTTGGTCACTGTATGCAGTCAATCAAATTTGGTGTATCTCAGAATGGTGCTAACTGGGGAGACGTTATCTTTCCACAACTTTAGCCCAGCCGGTAGTGAACTAAGGGTGCGTCTTAGTAAGCTCTTCACGATTCTTTGGGCATGTTGCCTCTTTCCTGTTACTTATCTCTTTTACCCAATGATGTAAACAGAATATCAACCAAACAAATGAAATTTGAAATGTTTTGAAATAAACAGCAGATTTCCTGAAAACAAGGTACATTCAAAGCTAAAGTCTTGGTTTAGTTCTTTACTCCTTTTCCCATTTTACCCACAATCACTGCAGAACTTCAACAAGCATCAGATCCAGCAAAAACTTTCAAGTTTTGTCAAATCTGGCTGCTCATTTCAGTGTGCAACGCATGCAAGAGAAGTTTTTCATGCAGACACACTGCATGGAATACCATGCATTAGAAAGAAAGATCATGCAGATAGTTGTTACAAGAATATGCGCTCAAATTTTTGCTGGCTGCTGGCTGCACTTCTAACAGACTCCACAACACTTAGATCCAATTCTTGTGTCTGACCTTCGAAAACAAGCCATCTCACCATCTCACAACAACTAAACTGTCACAACCTATCACAGAATATCACTTCAGGAAATGTTGGAACTGGTGCCTAATTCACAGCATGTGATTCACATGTGCCAGCTCAACTCTACTGCTGCTGGGTTACTCTGCTTCCACACTGAGAAACAACCTTTTGAGTGGCAAGCGAGCAGGTTTTTTGGACCCTCAGTTCCCATGAGTGCTTCATTTACTGTCCAGTGTAGTGGGTTTGCTGTTTTCACAAAAGTAAAAAGGAAACAGTAAGACAAAATGGGGGGAGAGCTGAAGAGCAGGCCTGAAATAAGAACATGAGACACTTGTCTTTCAGACGAATCATCTATTCTTGTTTCATATCCTGGATGGCTAATCTGAAGAGAATTGTGACCCCTTCTGAACCAAACAGTACCATCTGGTTTCTAAGCAGGTTTTATTTTTTCTTATTTTCACCTTTTTTAGGAGTATGGGGACATACGGCCTTTGAAAAACTGATGGTTTGCAACTTACATCATCTTTAAACTTATACTTAACCTTTGCTCTACAGTGAAATCCGGTCAGGTCAGTTTTTGTTTTTTAAATAGCTTGTAAAAACAATATTTGCCAACAACTTCCACAAAACAGTATTCGATATACAGCTTTCCTACATAACTAGTAGGAGCAAGCTTCTGTGTTTCACCTATTACTTTATGATAACTCTTGATAACCTATTTCTGGGTTTGGAGGTTTTTTTAAAGTGGTTTTCACTTCAACCAGACTGACACAAGTAGAACATAAAAATGTCAACAATAGCATTGTCAGTAGTTTTGGGGAGAATTTTGACACATCCAAGTTTTGAAGAAATATTTTGTATTTTTATTGTAAAATATCTGCAATCAGTGAGTACAAATGCATGCTAATTACTGTGCATTTTAGAAGCACTATATAGCAAATATCAGAATCACTCAAAGGCCTTGCCTTGTCTTTATTAACATTAGAGAGAGACATGCTCTGTCAGTAAAGGCATCCTTGTTGCCCTGTCTGCCAAGAGACTGCACAGACAAAGGCTGGGGAGGATGGCAGCTGTTCCCACCTATATCAGTACTGCCTTCCTGCAGCTAATTACAAGATTAAACTAACAAAACATCCAGACTTCTGGAATCCAGACAGCAAAGTAGTCAGTGTTTACAATAAAATAAGGTAGAGCTAAACAAACTAATGTACAATCTGAAAAATGGTGAGGAGGAGAAGCAAAAGTGTCAGTGTCTGCCTGGAGGAAGCTTTGCAATAACTTCCATCGAGAAAACTCCTATCACTTACAAACACTGCCACTGCAGAAAGATGTGAATTAATGAAGGGAAATTCAGAAAGCCAGAGCACAAAAGCAGCTTTTACCAGCATCATGCATGTCAAGTACTATTTCCCCTCTCAGATCACAGCATTTAAATCAATGGCCTGCTCACTGCCACATCACTTCTTAACATATGCATTGGTAGAGGAATTTAAATCAAATTAAGTGCATAGGGATTAATTTCCTGGGGAGGATTAAGATCTTTCCATCTATACAGAATGGCTGAATAACAAGTAAAAAGAGATATTGCTACAAATATTTGAAGGAGGCAATCGGCAAAGAAAAAAGCTTTTTCATTTAGGTACTGCAAAGGTAATTAAAGAAGAACTATAGCAAGAGAAACAGATTAGATCTACAGCACAAAGAAGGCTAGGAGAGAGAAATACGTCTTTAATATAGACTTCAAGCTTCGGTTATAACCAGTGGGATTCTGTTGCAAGTGTAGAAATAAGAGCAAAAAGCAGTGCCATCTTGGAGTGGAAGAGAGATGGTGGTAAAGAGCAAACCGCGGGTGCAGAGCTTCAAGGCTGTGCGCCAAGCATCTGCATTGTCGCTCTGTGAATCAAACCATGCGCATTTGATTAGCTACAATCAGTGTTTAAGTCAAATAGATAGTCTGAATTATTAATGTAAACTGTGCCTTATTTTGCCTGCCAGTTAACAAAGGTTAAAGGGACATGAGCTTAAAGTTGCGTTTACCTAAAAGGTTGTGGTTATTACAAGTAACTTTTCTCATTGTTATAACTGAAAGACAATTGAAACAACAACAACAGAATGTTGTGAAGGTAACAGAGCTTAAATACGTTACCACGATGAGTTAATTCTTTTTACAAAAATAGGGAAAATAATTTTACTTTGGCAGAGAAAGATAGCCATCCCTTTTTTCCCTTCCTAAAATCTCATTAAAGCATGAGGGAATTGCTGTGTTTCAGAATTTTTTACTTGTTCCCCTTCCTGTATGAGATCCACTGCTGAATGAGATTATTCTAGTGACTCACCGGGCGTTTGGACCAGGTTCTTCCCTGGCTACTATCTCCTATGTACTGCCAGGCATTACTGAGCATTGTGGAAAGCAGTCTGAGATATGGTTGGTATGAAAGACACAAGAGAAAATAAGGTTGTTGTATTGTATTAGGATTGCATCACATACAGCTGCGTTTTGTTACTGACTGAGAGGAGTGTGTGATTTATGTATTTTAAAAAGCATTTGCAGACCTCAAAGAATAAAGCCAACCTAACACTGAAGTTATTATTGTGATTTTATTATCTCCATTTGATATTCCTATTTATAACTTAAGATCACAAAATACATGCAGTCTGCAAAAGCCTAACATGGTATATCTCTGCTAGCGTTGTAGTTTGGGCTGTAGCACAGCCTCGCATGTCGCTCAGAGAAGTGAAAAGCATGTCACAAATTAGATTTTCAGCCATGACAAGCCCCTGGGCTGTGGCATGCCTTTATTGAAAAACGTAAGTCTGACATGCCTTTAATTTCACTGAGATGCACATTAAAAATTAAAATTTGTATAATACTCACATTTTGTATAAGGGTTTATTCTCTCTTACTGTTAGCATTTGTGATATTGTAAAACAGTTCCACAAAGAGAGATTACTAAACATTAACTCTCTATGGGAAATGTTTCTTTCACTTGGATACTACCTATCTTGAAAAATAAAGAACTTACTCTTTTAAGGCTTGATTCAATACAGCCCTTTACCAGTCCATTTGGAATACACATGCTTAATATTCAGTGTGCCCTTAAGCACTTCACTTAATCAGAGTCTAAGAGAAAGACCAGTATAAACACTTTGAAAGCCTCAGGGAAAATATTTTTCAGAAATAAAATATGAAATTCAGCTATTCTGCCCCCAATATGTTTAAGTATCTGTATTAAGAAGTAGAGAAAGAATATTCTACTGTTTTTAAACAGTTGGTTACACATTACATGTTCCCTTGATTTACAGTGGAGAAATATGCAGTTTGACACTTGTAAATGGGCAATAGTTAGGATCTTCCATCTTTATTTTATAATTTTTATGGAGTTCTTTCTAACCCTGCTCTTTTTTAGCACTCATCATTGGGTGAGCCTTTGACCAATTTACCAATTCATCACAATGCTTATCTAAAATACCCTGAGTTTATAAGGCAGATAATATGATTATCAGGATATACATAAAGTGCATCATCCACTTTCCTGTGGAAATACTCTACAAATTTATTTCAATCAGAAATACAATACAGTATGCTTGTGTTTAAATACGTACTAAATAATAAGTTACACAAGAAAATCAATATTCTAGGTGCTTAGCTGCATCTTTACTTGCCTGAACATTTTTAACAGCTGACATTTACTCACTGATGCACCATGCAAATATAGAAATCTAAAATGCCCAGATCTTAAAAACCCCAAATGCCCAAATATAAAAACCAGATCTGAAAAGAAATAATTGGTGAGGTAGTTACAACATTTTCTTTCCTTTCTTCCTTCCATGTATATGCTATTTGCAGTAACAGCTACAGAAATTTATGAGCTCAATGACTCAGATGCCACTACTTAGGTTTTAAGGGAAAGTATACTTAATATTCATGATCCATAACACTTATCCAAATGTTTTCTGAACCACATCTACAGGGACTTCTGTTCCCTCTGCCACAGCTTTTCCTGCAGCCCAGGAGCAGCTGGGATAAGTGCTAGAAGTGCTCTGGACCAGGTTCCCTCCCCTCCCTCCCAGGTTATGGGTTGCCTCAAAGAGGGGAAATGGCCCCTGCTGTGTCCCTTGGGACTTTACAGCTGTGTTATGGAAAATATACCTAATGCAGAGAAAAAACTTAATTTGGTCTACTGCACTGTTAGGAAATAGCCACTAAAGGATGTCTTTCTTCCCATAAACTTGCACTTTAGTTTTTGCAAGAGGGAAAATGACACTAACACGCACAGGTCTGAAACACAAGTCTGAAAAACTGAGCACTGAATCTTTTCTAGAATATTAATTGTGGCCCTTTGACCTCTATAAAATAACCTGCATCTTCAACATGGAAACTAACAGAAAACGTGATTTGGATACAAAGAGATCCAATTTTCCACAGCACCATAGTCTTTGCATTCAAAGAATAGGCTATGGGATAAATCCCATTAAAATGAATAGCTTTAAAATCACACAAAAATTTACAAATCAATAAACAACTTCAGAGTTTATAATGGAAAGATCCTTACAATGGCTTTGTGATGCTGCTGAGGTCTACACACAATTCACAACGATCAGTGTGTTACCCAGTATCTAATGCTGTGTTGGTTTGTTTTGCACTCATCCAAAGGGACCAGTAAACAATTATCCCTCAGCTGTACATGTAGCTTGACTGATTCACTTCCAGATGCAATTTAACTGATCTATGTGTTCTTACCTGAGTCAATTTATATTTTTAATCCTCTATCAAATTTTGTGGTGTCATAATTGCTTTTTTTAAACTTTTGCCTTGCTTCTATATCGATGAAATGGTAACAATGGAGAGGTAACTGTGTAGCCAGACACCAGGAAAAGGTTTTCATTTAAAAAAAAAAAAAAAAAAGGAAATTAATGGACAAGATAGGTATTTTGAGTCTCAAATGCCAAGCTTCACGGTCATTCATATCAAAAGCACCAGTAACAAAATTTCTGAGATGTGACTGAGATCTTAGAAACTCAATGTTAAGAAAATCTAACACTTGCAATTAGAAATTATCATTGCAGCCTTTTTTGGAGATGCTCACATGCTTCTCTGGTACGCAGCAAACATCTGAGTTCAGCAGAACAAGAGCCTCCAGGCTGCAGAAGTTTACCTCTGTCTCACAGAATTCACATTCAGCTGAGACACGCACTCCTCATCACTGTAACTTCTTCTCCCCTTTGTAATGCCTGAAGAACATTTTAACTCCTGAAGAACATTTTAACTGAAGTAGCTCAGCATGAACATGCGGAGGCTGTAGCCCCACAGTCACCAGGCAGATGCAGCACCATGACCGCACTGCATCAGAAAGCAAGTCGAGCAGCGGCACACGGGACTAGAAAGCCAGGTGAGGCAAGACCTTCAGTTCCTGAGACTCCACAAACGATTCAACAAGAATTTCCTCCCAGAGGCACTGCGTGGAGCAGGGCCCTGCCCTTCATCGATGGTGGCTGAGGGAGGGAAAGAAAATTGCCAGGCTTTCTGCTGCTCTCTCTCACTCCTGGGACAATATTCTTCGCTGTCTCTAGCTGTGTTTTTTAGCTCTGTATATTTTGTGGCACTCATAATGATGATGGCTTATGCACAACATCATACTAATTACATGATCAAACACAACTGAACCTACATGATCAAACACAACTGTCTAATCCAGCACCTAGAATGAATGAGGCAGAATTGAAATTGCACAGGCAGAAGAATTTCACCAGAAGTTTTTGGGGCACAATTTACAAGGTATAAAAGGGATAGAATTTACAAGGTATAAAATAATCCATAACTGTGCTTTTCAAAGTTTTCCAATTAAAGAGCTGGCCCCTATACAGCTAATTTATATCTACTGATAATAGATTTGACAAAGAAAGTATGTCAATCTATCATAAATGGAAAACCACTATAGTTTTTGCTGATTTTGAAATACAGTATACAGCAAATTCTTTCATCAAATCATTCTCTATAATCTCTTGATTTGTGTTGATTTACTCTGGAAAATTCTTCAGTTTGTCAATATTACAGTCACATTCAGAATTTTACACGTCACCACGCAGCACGTAGAGTGTTCGCTGTAGTGACGAGGAAACGTCAGCCCTGGACAGCTTTATTTACATGAACTGCGATATTGTTTAATCATAAGTTCACTCTTTGGATTTAAGTTATGTTGTTTTGGTTAAAGCTGTGTTGTTTTCATCTAAATTATCTTTTATCACACCTACTGATACTACATGAGCGGCACAACACAGAAACTGTGCAGGTTATGCTCGGGGTGAAGGGTCACTCAACCAAAAAGTCTTGATCACACATAAGCGAGGGAGCTGGGTACAGCTCTGCTTATCTCAGTTGCATACACAAGATTTAACATTGTCAAGGCAGTTCTTGGACAAGAGGCAGAAAGACTTGTTGGGAGACACAATAAGGTTTCATGAAGCTTTGGCTAGATGATGGAGGCTGGATATATAGATATACAGATATATAGATACTCTTGAAAGTATCAACAACACAGAGATATGTGAACTTCTCTTTAGCCCATGCTCTAAAAGAATAATCTGATTCCTGACAGTGGTAGGTGGGCATGGTTATAATTTTGGTGCATTTGAGGTCATTAAAAAAAAAAAATCACAGAACTGAGAAAATTACTGTCACACAGAAATATTCAACAAGTGAAGCATGATGGGTCCTAGATTTGACTAAAACTGTTTATAACAAAATGAGAGAACAGCCTGCTTCCTGTCCGGTGTTCTGGGTTCAACCGACAACCTCAGCTGTCGTTACGGACCAGACATAAAGCGGGTGATCATGCAGAAGGCAGAATCCTGGGATTATTTTTCTAAAACTTACAGAACTGAAATACTCACAAATTGTTCAAATGAGGAGGTTGGGAAAAAAAAGAATAATAAAGGCAGCCCACTTTAGTTTCTAAACTGCTGCCTTTGGCCACTGCCTGTTTTGCCACAGCAGCTCTGAAGCTGGGGCTCAGCACAAGTAGAGCATGCTGTCCTAGACTGAAGGGGCTCCAGCAAGGGCCTTTCTGCAGTTTCTGCCTCCTCACCTTCCACGAGTTTCTTCATGTGAAGAACTCCAAGGGGGAAGTCCTACCATACCATATGCTCTGCTCTACTGAAGTGCAAGATCTTTGTTGTGTTATGAAATCTTAAAAAAGAACACTATCTTAACATTGCTCTAACAGAGGACATATATTTCAAAAACCATCCTCTTCACCAGCAACTGTTGAGGCAACAACCTGCTATGAGAAGACGGTGGGAAGAAGAGCAGAAGGCAACAAATACAGAAGTCCCAAAAGCCAATTCCAAAAATACTAGAAAACTATTTGAAAAAGTACTGTGCCTTTGTCTACAATAAATGCCATTATAATACTTTAATTTTCATGTGTTTTACTAAAATGCTTGCAGGCTCCAAGAATCCTATTTGCAACTGGAGCACCTCTCCAAGGAAGAAAACTAGTTCATCATAGAAATCATGACTGCCAGAAAAGAGGAGCAATGATGTGTGAAAATATAATCCATTGAACATCAGACCTGACAACCTCAGAGCATCTCCAGGCTAAGTCAGCTAATAACACCATTTTTAACATTACAGGTGGATTCACACTCAGCAAAATGCTATATTCAGGTTAAGGAACATTTTTGCCTTGAGCTGTCATAAAGATTAACAACAGCAGAGAGTATGTTAATTGGTGAAGCCAATCTCAGAAGTACTGCAGTATGAACAGAGAATTAAAATACAGTTTTAAATGTTTAAATTTTTTTGCTGGCCAGAAAGTAAAAATGTCACATTGCAAAATATTCCCCAAGGGACAACTTTGCTCTTAGGTGCACACAAAAATTCCCATCAGGCTAAATTCTAATTCCTGTAATATCAATGTAGGTCACTTTCACTGAAGACAAAAAAGACTCCTTTTAAAAGCTTTTGAAAATTGTCCACTGACAGGGTAACCTAGATGAAAACAGAACATAAATTAAAGTTTGCCATGCAAATATTCAGCAATGGAGAGAAATAGCCCAATTAACCTAAATCAACAGATCTTTGTAAATGTGACACAAAAATTATCAGAAAATGCATTTTTTAATTTCTTTTCTTAAAGTATCCAAATCAGTGATGTAAAGGATAAAAATAAACAGTTTAGAACTAATGTTATAATTCACAATTTATTTCCTAAATGAACCTTCTGTAAGATTTTGGCATATTTAAAAATATATTTATCATTTATGTGCTTTAATCATTCTCTAAACTCCCAATACTTAATATAAAGCCAAACAGATGTTGAGAAGACTTTAGAGTAGTATGATAACAGCTCTTCAAAGAACAGTAGAAAAAATATTATTAAGATTTCCACAAATGAATAGAATTCCTATTGCTTCAACCTTCATAACATTATCTGTACCCTCTCTGAGATTTCTCCTTTATCTTTATTCCATATCACTATTTCATATTCCCAAATATCTGATACCCAGTTAAGAATTACACTGTTGTGCCAAAAGAATGTATATAATGAGCACAACTGATCACTAAAATATTCAGCATTTCTTTGATTTACATGATCTGCATTAGAAGTTGCAGCCTTTTATAGGCATCAGTAGATGTTACTTTTCAAATTGCTATACTCCACCACATTATTTCAATCGCTCACAGTTATTTGACATCTGAGTCATGTAATTCCACATAGTACTCTATCTAGAGGCATTCTCCAAATGTGCTTGAGCAAGCTCTTGTGTCTAATCATTCATTACTAACTTTCAGCACTACAACTGATCAGCACTCTTAAAATGTATTCATTAATTCTAGAAAGCATTTCAGAAGAATTTTTTTCTAAATTTTCTGTGAGCAAAAAGGATTTTAGAATAACATTTTGAGTTATAGTCACAAATTATGTATTAAAGTAGTTTGCTACGTAAGGACCTCCCCCTGCTCATGATGAAGTTAAGAGATTTTCCACTGATTGAAACAAGAACAGGATCAAACCAGTAAAATCTTACTATACTTTGCCTGTACAGTGAAATAATAATAAAATGCAATGTCTAATAAAAGAAGTGAGAACAATAATACTAAAATTTTGCATCTTTATGGCATTTATTGTCCCAGAAGAGTCCTGGTGTAAAGCTAGTAAATAATAACTTCCTTATCCGTCTGAAATCTCAGTGAGAGTTTTAGGTACACAGAGTGGAATTACCAGAGCTGGAACGATCCCAAGGCAGCAGGGCTAACATCTGTTCCCATGGAAAATAAAACAAGAACTATAATACCCTCCAGCAAACAGGAATTCAGTTTTAAATTATTTCTAAAATATGTTATCTCTAAAATCATAGTGTTTTTTAACTCTAGAGTCATGACTGAAAGGCATTCACATCTCAAACTTTAAGCTAACTCAGGTACTTCTGCAGTGCTCTCTTCTAGGACAGAAGGGAGATAAATCAGAGGTAGGTCTGAGGAAAGAGTTTGCAGACTGAGGCTGATGCGGGATAACTAATCTTGCTGCTCCAGCCGCTGAGCATACCAAGAGAATATGCTGCAACTGAAGGCTGTACTATGGTGAATTTCATCCCCAAGCCACTGGGCAGCTGAGGGCTTGGAAGTACCCATGGAAGATGTCTTTGCTTGTCATTTCAAATGGAGACATAGTAGATAGAAGCAGTAGCATCCCTAAATTTTCCATACATCTTTTTTTTTTCTCTTAGCGACACAAATGCAGGAATAACTATATCACTGAAAAATACTTTTACTCTGGAAGGTCTGCAATTCATAGATTTTTGCCTATACGTCATTGCATCATCTGCAAAAGCTCACCTGGAAGCATTGTTCAGCTGTGCCTCTGCCAGCTTGTACTTGTTTGATTCACACACCGTCATCTGCCAGGTAACCATAAAAGAGCCTAGCTGGCTCTTCAGGACCATCATGCTCCATCTAGTAAACACTTACATGGCCCATCTAGTAAACACATGGCCCATACATATACGTCTATATCTGGACATATTTCTATGGAATGAATATAAACTGTTAGTGATCTGCTCTTCAACAAGGACAGTAAAATCAATTTCAAGAAAAGCACAGTCAGGTGCGAAGATGTTCATTAAACTCTACGCACTATTAAACAAATCAGAACAAGTATAAGAGGCCCTGGAGACTAGAAACTCAGAACTGCTCGGTGATGCGGATTATATGAAAGCCTTCCAGGAAATCTTTTCCTTTCCCATTATATTCTCCTAAATACACCTTTTCCTGCAGTCTTCCTTTCCAGACTCGTTGTTAAAAAAAGATGTGTGTGGGGGTATGGACATAGCTATGGATTGAATTCCTCTCTCAGGGCCTCCCCATCCAGATCCCAGACCCTGCTGACTCTTCATCTGTCCTCTCTGCACTCAAGACATTTCTCTCTTGGGGAAGGAACAGCTTTCCTTTACAGGCAATAATACTTGAAAGGGGCTTGAAATAATTTTAACCTGCACTATGTAATCATAGCATTCAAGACAATTGTTTGCTAGGCTACTGTATCAATTGACAAATTATGTGCTACCACAGCTACCAAGAACTGCATCAGGTCCCAGGGCAATTAAAGCACCTAAGATTTTCCTTTCTCTATCACGCTTCACTTTCCTTCTGCGCCTCCTTTAACAGCAAAGTTCTAGTCCTTCCTTTGGAGGTTACGGCTGCAGTTTCGGCGGCAGGAGAAATGGCTAAATTTCACAAATAGAAAATTAGAAAATTGCCACATTGTCAGCACCACACGCCTTGCACCACATTTTCCATTTTGGATTATAGTTGCAGGAGAGACTCTGACAAAACAGTTCTTATAGCATATATTGCAAATCCTTAACTCTTTTCCACAGGCTTGTATATGGAGAACAGAGACATGTTGTGCATATTCTCCTGCTGATACGGGATCATCACCAGAGATCCACACTGATGCATCATCTGCCTTTGATCGTAAGATACTGACATGGTTTGAAGCCACGGTATAGGTGGATGGAGCTACTCCAGGTTTTCTATTATTTTTCAGAGATGATATTTCATTGGTATACTTACCACAAGTGGGTCACTTCTCTGTGAGTGTCTGTAAGATTTTATCCTACCACCCTTTTTCAATAGGCATATGAACAACATTTCCTGTCTCTTGTCAAAAAGAACTCGGTGAAGCGAGGCACAGGGCTTTACCACAATGAAAGAAGGTACATAATATTTTTCCTTCTTTTTCTACTACATGCCGGAGGGGTGGCAAAGGAACACCTTACCTACCTAGTACTTCTGTCTAAATAGAACACAAAAGGCCATGTAACCATCAGGAAAAACAATTTCCTGCTTATGCAAGAGATACCAGAACCCGTAGTTCCTATGTTGCTTGTCCAGCATGTATAGACTGTCCTCTCTTTCAGTATTTTTTTTTTTTTTCAAATGGCCCTCTATACCAACTTCAGATAAAACCAACTGGCAGAGGAAGAAACTGTTTTGAAAATTCTCTTTAAAACCACTGATAGCCTTTCCCAGTTTAACTGCTGATATGGAGCAGGACAGAGCTTCCAAACTTGGTAAATTTTATTTTTTCTTTACTCTTTCATCATTCGACTTCAAAGAATACAGAAAAGAAAAGCAGAATAAGAGAAAACAAACAAAAAAAAAGATAAAACAAAGGTGGATTGGAAGCAGGCAGCTACAAAACAAAGCACACTTCAGAAAAACCAGGGTGGTGGAACTACTGAAATGTGCTTTGTTTCTTCAGAAGCTTGAAGGAGAACTGTCCTGTGAAGCACAAACCTGCACCACCACTTAGCCAACACAATCACCTTCACTAGAGCTTTGTTTCTTTATTATTTGTAGGGACTTCCACTCTTTGTACCCAAAGTAGCAACAAAGCAGCTTCTAGGGCGTATTATGTTAAACACTGGCTAGATACAGACAAAATTAAATATAGAGCAGAGGAAGCTAAGACATGTTAGCCAGATCTTAGAAAAATGTGTCACTAGCTTTTCTGTAAATGTATGTTGTTCATTTATTTTCATCAAATATCCACCTATTAGAATGACAGATGCAGTAATAACTGCTCTACAACTTTAGACTAAAGCCTTTTTTATTTGCCACCTACTATATCTATTAAATCGTCAGCTGCTGATTAGCTTGAGGGCTAATCTTCAAATGTCACAGTTAATTTCAGTTCTCACTTTAAAAAGTTAGTATTTCCTTCTGTATGCAGTTTTACATTGTTGGCAGACGAAAACATTTGAACTGAATTTTCCTAATGAGCAAACATTATTTATGACCCTATGCAAACTTGCTGACGGCTTTAGCATCTCGCTATTTTGAGGAGTCTCCTCAATGAATTGGCCATAAAGAGAGCAAAGTATTTCACCAACCCACTGTACTGCTCTCAGTTGCTCATCTGTGTTGGATAATGCACTGGAAGTCAGGAGGGAGTAAGGAAGTAAGAGATTCACCATGTTTATCTCCACTGGGGGAAGCACAGATTCAAGGTTCAGGAAAACCAAAAAGAGAGGTAGGAGGTCTTGCACACAGCCAGACCCCAAGTATTTTTCTTTCTTGTGCTACACAAGAAACCCTGTAACAGGAAACAAGTTCTGAAAAATCAAAAGGAAACACAAGGCATTAAGTTCAGAGTAGTTCACATTCATAACCCATGGGGTCAGGTGCGGAAAAAACTGAGATCTGCCGACAGTCAGGTGAGGTTGTGAGCACATGCATGCGTGTGCATACATATATACATATATATAGTTTCCTGACTATACATTTTGCTAGCTTATTGAGCTCCCTCAGATCACCCAATTATGGATGATGGCCAAATGAAAATGTTCAAGTGCCCAAAATTAAGACCAAGCCAAATTTGATGAAACATTCAAAAGCATTTCTCAGGAACAGATATCTTTATAGTGTTAGGTATCCCACTGCACACTAAAGCTCCACCCCCCAACCCCCTTTATAAAATTAGGTGTACTTTTAAAGCACTAGTCTAGATTAACAAGAATCTACTTTATTAAAATTTCTGCCCTCCCCCCAATACTTTTACTATCTGCCCTACCTCAGCCATGCCAACAAAGAAAATTTGACTCCAGGTATAAATAGCTCTTGAGACTTAATTCAAAACTGTTCATGCAAAATTAACCTCACTGATCAATGCTATTACAGAAATGTTTGTTAGACACCCATATTAAGCATAAGTTCACTCTGCTAAAGTCCACACTAATTCCATCTGATTCTCTGCCAAAGACTGATGTATTCCTTAATTTAACAGTCTTAGGGTATGTTATTTTTCCAGGATGACATGAAATAAATACTTTTTCCCTGTTCCTATTCTGATTGTAACACCTCCTATATTTCTGAGATTCCTGTACAGCACAGTGGTTACTGAAGCCTGGAAAGTGGAAGCAAGCTGCTAAAATCAATCTTCAGAAATAATCAGCATCAAAATACAAAGTGAACTTCATATCAATAAGCATTTTTCCAGTTATGAAACATGACTGGATCCATTCAAATGCAGGATGCCAGGGACAGACTTGAAAGTTATTTCATGGCTGTGGTTTCAACTCTGCAACAGCTACTGTGATGGAATTTTATCCTACTGTGCTAGAGTCTCTGGCTGACATAAAAGGAAAGACAACACTGTATTTAATTTTCTCTCTCCTCCACTGTAATTCTTTTTCCATTAAACACAAATAATAGAAGGCCATGAGATGAAAAATAAATTAACAATTCTGAAGCCTTATTTATACTCACAGATAATAGCAGTAAACTCAAGTAACAGAATACCCTACTGAAACAGTTACAGGACTTCAAGCATAAACCAGGGAGAATAGTTGACATTCATGACAAATTCATGACAACACATCAGTGACAAAGGTGAAGTGATTAGAAAATTAGAGGAAAGAATTTTTTAAAATAATGTCATGTTTTGCATAAAAAATAAATTAGAAATTGTCTCCAACACTTGTATTTTTCCCACCACCTGGCTACCCCATGGAACCAATACAAACTTTTACCATACTGAGAACAAATGTATTTAATATCTTTCCAAGTATAACCAACTTCTTTTTGCTAGCAAATATAAATGTTGCTGTAGTTGTAAAGTACTATGTAACCACCCATAGTCTTTACAAAGAGGAAAAAAAAAGGGAAAAAAAGACTAAAACAAAATCCTTCTATTTTCTAGATGGATTTTGATTCAGTATGCACTAAATATGACTCAGTATCCTGAGAAGACAGCACTAATTCTTCACTAATTATCAAGCCTACAAGTTATACTATTGTAGTATTACACAAAATAAAGTTAGATCTTTCTTCTTTTTTTTTATCCTTTAAGCAAACAATCTTGCTTTAGGAGAATTATTCTAGCTCTGTGGAAAATTCTCTTTGGCTTTCACACATATATGAAGGGCATGTTATGGGTAGTATGCTACAAACTGCTGTATAATTGAAATGCAGATATATAGCTATGCCAGATATATATTTTGTTTCCCATCATTTTATCACTCTGTACTGATTCAAAGTAGTAACACTTCAATAGAGACCTAAGTAGATTCTCCAACTCTACCTCCAGTGGCTCTATCAACTACATAAGGGGACTCCTCAGACATCTAAACTGTGTCAAACTAAATTGCGTGAGTACTTATTTTCTTATCTTTCATTTTCTGACACTTAGGTTATCAGTAAGAATGTGTACTATTTGCGGAGAGGGATATAGGCAAGGAAACAGGCATCCGGCAGTTTATAAATCATTAGGGTGGCAGGGTTGTATTCAGTTTACAAAACTGGCTTTACCTGGATTAAGAAAAGTGGAAAAAATTGTCCAAAATCCTTTAAGAGATTTTTTTTGTTTCAATAATTTTCCCATTAAAAAATAAGTAAGTTCTCTGATAAGCAAGGAATTAGAAAAATGTAAACCATAAAAGCCTGGCTAGTCCCAAATCAAAAGGACTCCTATCCTGAATGCTGGTCATTGCAGATTGATCATTCTAATGCCTTACTCGGATCACACAATGCCTTACTCCATTTGGAAAGAGCCAACATCAGGGGATCTGAATGCAGAATTAGGACATTCAGATTAACAAAACTGTAGGAACATCCCTACAGGTCTTTTGTTCATTTGTATTGCATTTCTCATCACAAAGTACTTTTGTACCTGTAAAACAGTATTCATTTTAGCTTTGAAAAAGTGTAGCAGATAACTATATTACTGTTTTCTGATAAAACACCAAATATATGTTTCCTTGCTCTATATTCAAAATACACAAGAAAAGTATATGATAATCAACATGGTTATAAGTCAGATAAGCGTGAAGGAAAAATAACAGAAGGAACCATTTTGCTAAGAGAAAAAAAAAATCCAGAAAAAGAGAAGAACCTTCAGGAATGTTTAAGGAATAGCTATAATTTTCTTTCCAATAGATTTCTGACAGTAGAATTAGAATAAGTAACATCTATATACTGAGTTTCTGATGCACAAAAAGAGGATTAGTCCTGTCAAGTCTTTGGGCAATAGACTAAACTGTTTTCTAAATGTTGTCTCCTAGGAAAAAAAAGGGTCAGAAAAAAAGAACAGAAAACTGGAAGAACGATATTCTGTGTAATCAGGAACTAGCACACTTCAATCACAGCAAGTCTTTTAAAAATCATTTAAAAAATTCCACAAACCCCACCACTCAACAGTGATTATATTTTTTGTAGTTTACTATAAATAATTTCAAAGAAAATGAAAACTGGGTAAAGGGATTTATTATTTATGACATGACAATGTTTCTGATATTATCTTCACAGAAAACATAAAGACACCTCTTAATAGATTTTGCATTTTTAGATTCTTGTCTACAGCTTCTTTCTACCTTCTCCTCTTACCTAATATTTAACAACATATTTTACTATATCATTGGATGAGTTTTTGAAGATTGATCAGATTTAGTCCTTCCTTTTATTTCTTCTTTTTTCAGAAACTCATTTAATATTTGGCATAGATACGCTAGAATAAATGAATGTCCCTTTCCTGTTTAGAATAAGGTTTTAAAAATAAATTGTAAAAATTTTATACTAAAATACTTTTTCTGGAAAGAAGTATTAAAATGAGATTTGGCACTCCAAGACCTAAAACTTATGTTCCAGTGAAAGTTTTAAATTAGGTCACAAATGACAGCAATTTATTAGACTGAAGAATAAAAAGTTTAAAAATATTTCTGGTAAAAATCAATCTGTTCCTTCAACTTTCTGAACATTTCAATGCAAAACTTTTAATATCTGCTATAAAACTCTTCCTCACACTGTCTGGAAAAACTTGAGTGTTGTTTGTTCTAATTATATCCTAAGAAAGTGTAGCTGCTATAGATTTTCTTCTCTCCATAGCCTTCTGATTAAAATGTTTTTGTGAATGTGTTACAGGAACAAGAAGCGTGATCCTCACAAATACCAGATTTGGGCTGTGCATTGTCACGATAACTTGGTAGACCAATGTTAAAGAGAAACGTTTTACAAAGTGCCTCAGACAAGTACTACATGCAATGAATAATCATGCTGTAATTTCTTTAAAAACCATGATACCTGAGGGAATAAAGTAAACACGGCTGAATATGGTTGGTGAAACTTTGATTCATTCCCTCCCTAAAGGGATGCAGTTCATGTGTGAGCTTTTGCTGGTGTCTCTGAAACTAATAAAAAAGAGCCTTCTTCATCTTAGAGGTTTGGGTTTTTTTTTGGGGGGAGGAGAGCAGTGAAGGGCAATTAAGCAGTCCTAATGAAATCTATCAATTTTACTATAATTGGCTGTCAAGACTAAGCAGCAGGCAAAAAAACTAAGATGGGGAAAGAAAAAAAAAAAAAAGGAACTACACAGCAATACACAATTCCAACCACATTGAGAGATACTGTACTTGGAATAAATCAGGACAGAGATGTCCGAGTCCCTGCAGAGTCTGGTTCATAGCTGCTACTAACTGAAAGCTTTATCAAAGAACCAGTTCTGCTATGGATGCAATGGGATACCCCATAACAGCATAATTCTTTTACTGAAGACTTCAGTCAAATTCAGTGTAAAAAGAAAGCAAAATTCATATTGTACAGGCAACTAGATTCTAGTATTGTCTTGCCATATGATTGTTTTTTACTTACAAATCCTAAATTAGTTTCAATTGTACTGTGATACAAAACATAGGCTTCTTCAGCAATTAGCAAGGACACCAAAAAGTTGAGCCTGCACTCATTGTTGATGTCTATATGTAGGCATTTCCTCCTTGAACCAATTTGTGACATGTATGACAACCTTAATTCTGCTACATCAACGTGTTTTGAAGTTAACTGATATCCAAGACAATTTAAATTAACCTGGGGACAGAATCTGACAAGCCACTGCACAGTGGCAGAACCGTTGCCAACCTTCTGCACGCTCTTGCTGCAAGGAAGTGCCTAAAAGCACTCCCTCTGTGCACTGCTGAAATAGACACTTTTTCGACAATCTGATTTCCTTTTCTAGTCCTGTTGCAGCCCAAGTACACTGCTTAATGAAGTGTGTTCCAGTAGGTTTCTCATTTGCTACTGTTGGAAACTGTGAAGACCATTCTCCCCAAAATGGAGTCCGCTCATCTGTCTTGGTGAAGGAGTATGGCTCTGCACGCTCCTGAACACATATATGCCATTAACTTCTGACTGAAGTTGCCTCAAATACAATTAAGTAATTAAGAAGTTTTAGGGCCACACTCCTATTGTCTGTTTTACTCTGCTAAACACTAGAAGCAAAGTCAATAAAAAAAAAAAATTACTATGAATTTGCAATGGTGCAATTGAAAATAAAATGAGGTTATTACTATATGTGACCAGTTCTTCTTAAGTCATAGTCAACATGCTTTGTACTTGACTGTGAAAAAATACAAATTATAAATAAACTTAAATGGCAACTGAAGTATGTTGTAAGAATATCTAGGATGTACAGCACTGGAATTGGAGACATTAGTTTACTATAACCTATTATCAAAAATAAATGATGGAGGGAAACAGGAGGTATTTTCAAATCACATTCCACCTACTTCTCAACTGCTAAAACAGTCACTTAAAAGGTCACTGCAGTTTGCAACACTTGTGGTTCCCTTGAGACCACTCTGAGTTGTTAATTCAGATTACATCCATGCTTAAAAATTTGATAACCAAGGAACTGTACAGTGTCATCACTTGGCATCAGAAGACAGATAATGAGCAAGAGTCTCAAGGCAACAACATTAATTTTTAAGATAAAGTAGAACTGTGGCAGCTCTGAAGATATAAGAAATACACAACTGTGTTTCTTTTTCAAGAGTATTTAAAATTTAATGCTTGCTTCAGCTGCTGACTTAAAATCACAAGCCTCCTCAGCCCCACAAGTATCTGGCTGGGACTTACCGTTACTCCAAAGAAGTTGGTTTCATTCATAGAATCCAGAAAAATTTTGCCAAGTTTGTGATTTGTATAGTTAAAATCTTCAATTTTTTGGTGCTTGTTGGTGGCATTGAGATACTTCATTGCCCGCTGCAGAGTCTTGGCAATCACCCATATGCCATCATAGGCATAACCATGAAATTTGCTGGATTGTCCATCACCGCGTTTAGCATTGTATTCCTTTTCATATTGCTGTGGAGTCTGCAGAGAAGAAAAACTTCAGATTTACTTCAATACTTAATATTTTACAGATTGCGTCCAAACCTACACCTTGAAGCGCACTCTCCAATTCAGAGATGTGCATCACTAATACAGAAAAGACTGCCAAAACAAACATTAAGGAAGAAACGTGCTGCCTGACTTACAACACTGATGGCGAGACTGGGTGGGAGACCTAGGAGACAGGGAGGCTGAAAAGCAGTTGTTCGGTTTCCTCTGTAGGGAGGATAACCTTGCTTTATTTTGGTTTTGTACAAAAGGCTTCAGTTCAACCAAAGCCACCAGCATACTGGTGAGCCATAATGCTACAACAGAGAATAAGTCTGTATCCCTGCAAATTAGTGGTCTGATTACACTTTATGGGATAATGCAAAACAAGTGACCTTTACTTGAGCAACTATTTGCTTAATGTGAAATTATTTGAGTGGCAATTTGTCTATGTTTTACAAGTTTACTAAATTCTTTATGGTGTGCTATCTTATGATGAGTTGCCGTTTTGTAAAGTTGCCTTTTGTGCTCACTCAGCAAGGCATGCAAGACAGATGAAAAAAGATGAAAAGCAGCAAAATCAGCATGTTTATTCATTGGCCAGAGTTTGCACGCATTTGTTCTGTGGCAAAATGTTACGTACTTTATGGAAATACCATATATTTACATATTTAAAACAAGCCCCGCCCCCTAGTTCTGAGAGGCACAAATCGCCAGTGAAATTAGCCATTTGCAGGATTAGGGTTAAACATAAAAGTTATCTTTTTCTGTGCTCAACTGTTTAACTTGACATGACACAGCGTGTGATACTGCAGACTATAATTCAAGCTTTACTGTACATTTAACTGTAATGTTCATGCAGGGGGAACAGGAGAGATTTGAGGCAAGGGACTTTACTGCTTCCTTACCCTGTAGAGGATTGGAATCGATTTCTAAATATTTAAAAATTGCAAACCAGTGGAAAGATGAGGATAATGATGATGACTGCCAGCTCTCTTTGCAGAAGAACCCTTTAGCTTCACCTCCCTCCTCTGTGCTTTGCCGTGCCAAAACACTGGTGAGACAACTGATTGTGTAATAAAACAATTGGAGGAAAAATACTAACCCTTCCTGATATGGTCTTTATCATTTTTGAGCTGAGAGGCTCAAAATCCACTCCAATATAGCCTTCCATGGCTGCAAGAAGATTTTTGCTGAGACACTGTGAGGAATTAATCCAGGATTCCCACCAAAGGTTTTCATACCACCCTGGAATAATCCACTGGTACTTGCTGCCGTACATTTCTTCATCATAAGCCTACAAAGAAAGAAAAGTAGAAAAGCTAACAGACATTGTAATAGACATATTGAACATAAAAGTAATTGTTTTCTGTTCATATTTTTTCCATTATTAATGAAATGGCATAATTGAAGGATACACAAGTATTTTGAACAGTTTAGAATAGTTACTTGCTAACAATGAAGACTCCTTTCTTGAAGAGTCCTGTCTTTAAAATTCAGGTCACAAGAAGAGAATATACTAAAACCTATTTTGCTTTCAATAGACCATTTATTCAAAAACAGAAATATAAAATACTGGATTCTAAAACTGGGGGAGATAAAGAGGAACACTGGCAGAAGGCAGGGCATTTGCATAAAACATTCTCCATAACACAACTATTACATGAGAGGTAGGACCACCATGCTAACACGCTTAAACTAAATTATTATCATCCTAGTATCACCCTAAAGACCACCTGAAATAGGATAAGGTTAAACAAGAAAACTTGGATCCTAGGCACCATCAAATCACAATGTTGCAAATATGAATTATGACACTGTGCTTAAACGGAGACCACAGGGACATTAAGCAGTTTCTTATGAGGAGCATTAATCAATAGTAAATTGATAAAGCAAGCAAATCTCAATGATTTCTTTTTTTCAGCAAGAAATTCCTTCAGGTGAAATTCTATGTTGTTTGAATACTGAATACAGCCCAATGTACTCCAAGATACTGGGATGATGGTTGTCTCCTTCCAATATATAGCAGATACATATAACAGGAAACAGAAATACTTTACTAGTCAGGCACATATGCTGTTGTGCCTAAAAGCTGATCTTTTCATAATAGATATTCTATTCCATTGTGTGGAATAGTGTTCTAGGATAAAATTAGCAAATTTTATCTCAGATGTTTCTCTCAATGTCTTGTAACTAGATATTTTTCTTTTGACATTTCAGTGAGACTCCATTTCAGAACAGCAGGTTTATGCTTCTTTGGCTCCTAATATAAAAAATACTTGAGATACAAGACATACTTATAAGATAAAAATTCCAATTTTTAGAAATACATGGTGCAACCTTGGAGTTCTTAACTGGAAAACTGCTACATCTTCACAGAAAATGTTACAGAAGGAGGAAATTATGAGAATGCAAACAGGACATATTAGTCATTCAGAACATAACCATTTTGAAAAGTATCCCAAAGACCATACCAAAAATCTATCAGAAAAATAAAGATGAACAGCAAAAAATATGAAATAGGACAGCCTCCTAAATACATTAATGCCCAAATTAAAATTGAGCTTTAAATCTGTGAAGGCTATTATAATGGTATCAGCTTGGTTCATAAATGTATTGTGCACAAAGCAGATTTGTTTGGCCCCTGGTTGCAGAAGCTTTTGTTCAGCCAAAATCAAATTTCATGCATTTGTATACAGTGCTGCTTGAAAGTGCTCCTGTCTGAAACCCAGTGCCTTGCATCTCATATCTTACTTATTCCACAATCCACATAAATTGCTTGTCTTTCTCTCACTCATTAATTCTACCCTTCCAGAAACACATCTGCTTTTGCCCTCCTGCCCATCTCCACTCCTTCTACAGCTGATGTGACACCACATCCCAGGTCTCCCTGCGAGGAAAATATCAATCCCATCCTGCAACACTTTCTGATGTCTAAAAAAGTTTCCATTACACAATGAGGTCATTCAAGACCTCTCAGTGATATAGTGTCTTTTATTTGACAGTTTTCAAATCACTGAGGACACAAATTAACACAGAATAGTGCTTTTAGAGAAGGACAATGATCAGCAGCTTCCCCTGCTCTATACAGATTAAAGTATCAAATTGTGTGTTGCAAGAAAGTATTTGCTATGAACTATTCTGAAATTGGAGCTGTTGGAATTTTTCTGTTTGCACTTGAGGCTGTTTCCTGCATAATCTGTAAATGTCCTGGGATATGGGCTGAAAATTAAAAGTTGCAAAATAGCCAGAAATTCCATCCTGGAAACAAGGGATCATTCCCAAGGTTGCACTGAAACTTTCACATTCCTGAAGAATTTAGTTACATGTCTAGATTTTGCTTTAAAAAACAAAACCCAAACCCTTTAAGAGCTGGCAACCCTTTATTCGAGATCTGGTGGAATGGTAGGGTTTGAAGGGCAATCTGGGAAAGGCAAAAGAAAGAGGAACAAAATCAGGTCCTCCAAAGCTGAACACCATGACCGTGCAGTCACTTTTCTAGTGACAGCACAGTTGTTAGTGTTCAGGCATTTCAGTGTTTGGGTTCCAGAAAACTTATTACAAAATAAGGTTTTCTGCCACCATTTCCTCCCTGTTGATTCTTCTAAATGGAGATGATTTTGATGCTTAAAAGATACATTTCCTTGAAATATGCAGATCTTTCCTGAACTGTTCGAATGCACACAGACCACCTCTTACACGTTTTAGTTTCTAAGAGGAAGATTTGTTTGCACAGAAGAGTAAGGCAAAGAAAGTTTACAAATGCTTTGTACCATCAGAACAGCATAAAACAGTCATATGTCTTCCCTAATCTTTGCCGCGTGCCCTACCTAGGCTGCAAAGCCCTGAGTTGCTGTCAAGCAGCCAGGAAACTGTCCTGGACATTTTCTGCCCTTGTGACACTGATCTTTTTTATTTTTTTTAAACTTTTCATTCTTGTTTGAATCCATAAAGATATGCTTATTTACAACAAAGAAATTTATGTAAGAGATCTTTCTATGTGTAGTAAACAATTACTAGCAGTTTGTTCAAAAGGGCCTGCAAAAACCTTACCACCACTGAACTTCCATCATATTTCCAGCATGACAGCATGGACACATCCTATATCCCACCCCTACAAGAATGCCTGTAGACTTCTGAATTGCAATGAACCTCCATCTGTTTCTCATTAAAAATCAATAGTGCCTTTACTTCCAAAACAGAGCAGAGACTCACCAGTAAAACTCTATCTGCTCAAGGAGAACAATGTCCAGTGCTTTTGTATCAACTTTGCTGATTAAGCCTGGCTTTAGTTATTATTAAATGTTTACTAAAAGAGACACCTAAAGCTCATGCAGTGACCTTGTAGTCTGATGAATAGTAGTCATCTTCTTTATTTGTCTTCAGACAGATAATTGCATCAGCTAGGCATCAGTCTTGATGTGTGCATGGCTATACTGCATTATCTCTATGGCTTAAAGATAATATATTGGAAAAATTCCCACTAACAATTTTTTTAAAATAAAATTTTCTGCAGAACTGAGGTTTTCACTGGGAAGATGCAATTTCATGTTAATCCAATTTCAAATGAAAAAATGATGATGTCTATCCAACACAGTTGACCATTTTGATTGTTGAAGTGTTAAGTTTTGAGCAAAATACCCTAATTTCTATTCCATGACAAATATCACATTCATCCCACTGAGCTGAAAACAAAGTTAGAAACCTAAGATTTCCCATAGAATTAAAATTGCTAACTGCTTTTGACACTAGTGTTAAATGAATAGCTAAGCTTATTTAAATCACTGTAGGAAACACCTGCTAGCATTCACTTTGGCTTGAATTAGTCCTGTCATGTTTTTGAAGTTTGCCACTGAATTAGGCTATCTTTTAGTCCATTTATCTTTATGTGATCTGCATCTTTTTTGTGTGTGTGTGTGTCTGGGGGGAAGGGGGAGGAAATAGCAGGTGAAATGAAAATGAGCATATAAACTCCAATGGGTATCCTGAGGAAACCTCACAGCATATGATTGTTGAATCCAGACAGAAAACCAAGGCAGATTTTAAAGATTTTCTCACCTACATAAATCATTAGCAAATAATATTCAGGTTATAACCGCAACCAGAAAAAAAAAATCTTGCACTTGTACAATAGCACCTTCCTTTAACAAACCCAAAGCCTTTCTCTGGCTGACATCAGCCACCCTGCAGAGAATCACAAGTGAAACCTGTCTGAGGATACACCTGGGGAAGGGGGTTAAAAAACTTGACATGTCTAAATTATCATGCCCTTAGACACATAGCTGTAGGAGTGCATGAGTCAACAATGTATTTTATGACTAATAACAAGCTTACTGACATATTGTAGTGCATTAATATATAAATGACCCACTTTGAACTACCCTCTCCTGCATTCGGTCTCCTGCTGAAACTCTCATATAAATACATTTATACAAGCCTAAATACATGATCTCTCAGATTACTCCAGGCTCCAGAAAAATCCACCTTGTTATTTTTGACACTAATGTACTTTAGAAGGAGCCATCACCCTTTAAACTGCTCTGAGTTACGCACGCTTTCGATGTTTGTACCAAACCATTGCTGCAGAAAGCTGCACTGGGTGTTCGTGTGAAAGAGACATCCTCCACCTGAAATCCTTCAGACTAGAGCGGTGCAGACAAGAGGACACCCTGCCCGTCTGAGGAGTTCTGGGATTTCTTCAGTGGCCTCACAGGCACATGGTCTTGGAAAAGACTTGTAGAGGAAAGCAACTAGATACTAAGGACAGTGGCATAAGTGAGGGCAGTCTCTTGTCTAACGTTGGGCTGGAAGACAGTTCTGACCGGGACCCCTCAGCTGGGGAAACGCAGCCCAACCGCAAGAGATCTGAGGAGGAGCTGGGCTGCAGAAAGACCATTTCTTCTTCCAGGAATGGAAAAAATGGGAGATTGTCAATCCAATTTAAATGCTGGAACAAAAAGATCTATATACAAAGACCGATCAGAGATGAGAAGAATGAAAAAGAAAATAATGCCTTCCATTTCCTTTTGAATGCAAACAGATCTTGTTCCTTCCAAATATACTCTACAATCTCCTTTCCAAATTTTGCCAGCAAGTGGGACAGCTGCTGAGTAAGAACCAACATGTGGTTGAGGCACATGCAGCACTCAGATTTTTAACTTCTGCCTTTCCTTTCTTTGCTTGGGTAGGTCACTTTGTCTCTCTAAGCGACCATTAAAAAACATCCTCTGAAATTTAGATGGCAACATCATTGTTGCTTTTCCATTATATTTATTGTGTTCTTGGCTCATACAGGATTAATCTGGTTATTTAGACTAAGAATTCAATACCAGTACAAAATTTAGGACACTAAAATCTGCATGTTTGGGATTTTTTTTTTTTTTGAGCAGGTACAAATAAAGATCACATTTTAATCCCGCTACTTTCAATGACAATCACACTGTGCATGTTTGCAGCACATTCACACACACAAACAAATGGTGAGGATAGGGAATTTTTTGTATGCTGATCTTACTACATTTCTTTTAATTCAAAAAACTTTATTTTTTACTAACTAAAATTTGCTTTCATGTAAAACATACAGCAGTCAAAAGTGATTGACAACTGTACAATTAGCAACATTTTGAGTAGCAGAAATTATTAGGGTTGCTTAGTTAGCATGTATAGGAACTCCTTGAATTTCTTATTCTTTCAAAGCAAAACATGCAAAACCACATACATGCAGGCATTACCACCAGAACACAACTCTTGGACAAGATTCAAATCTTGCAGTTCTTGGTATCTGCTGCTACATATACAAGCATTTCCCTGGATCTGACATGAAGAGAAACGCTCAAGATCAATTGGCATTTAATTCCACTACAGGAAAGCAATAAGAAGAAGCTAACCATGCAGTCCACACCTAAATTCCACTGAAGTCAAGTACAAAGTATTTTATTGAAACAGAAATGGAGCTAAGCATGTGTAACCTCTCTTGATGATATAAACCTTAACAGAGCTGAACTCCATGAAGAAATGTTTATGCTCAAATGTATTTTTTATTCAAATGTAACACATTCTTTATTCTGATATGCAATTAAATATATTTACTTACACAGCAGAAAACTTTCACAGCCATTTCCTCATCAAACTGGCCAAGGATTATCCGAACGTCATTACCCTGCAGATTGAATAAAATATGTGGCAGTTAAATACAGTCACAGCCTTTCCAGAAACCATTTCAGTTGGCCATTCAAATTGTGTAGAGAGTTAGCACAGATTACAGCTGCAGACAGCAAAATTAATTCAGAACTATTCCATTTTCTATAAGTTCAAGAACTTGAAATATTGCAAGAGAGAGCAGCTGAGGTGTTTGAAGAGAATGATTAAGCAATAACACTGATGAGAATAAAACTGTAATGTTTACCTTGTCAAATATTACTATTCAATAACACTAAAGTATCAAATATTCTTTTGATCCCTTGCAATATTTCTTTTGAAATTTTGCATATTAAAACCAGCTGAAAATACATGCTTTTCACTGCTTACATGAACTAATGCTGTAAAGTTGAGAGACTGGAGATTTGTAAGTGGGATAAAATGCCTTGATATTATGCCCACTTTAGTAATTTTTAAAGGTTTTACTCATGCAACATCCCTACAGTCACTA
Source organism: Mycteria americana (assembly GCF_035582795.1). NCBI lineage: Eukaryota > Metazoa > Chordata > Aves > Ciconiiformes > Ciconiidae > Mycteria > Mycteria americana. The sequence goes on along the minus strand of NC_134366.1, from coordinate 106,878,755 downwards.
TAAAACATTGTCAATCCCTCCTCTCCTCCTGCCTCCCACCTCCACCCATTAAAAAAAAAAAAAAAAAATAAAAATCACACTTTAAGAATCTATGACTGAAGTCAAAAGAGATAATTTTACTTTCATACTTAGAAACATATTAAGAAAATATTCTTAAATTCAGGAGCATATGCAGGAAAATATTTCTTCAGAAACTGGGCTAGCTTTTTTCTCATGTGAAAAATTGCTACTAACATCTATAAAACACAGAACAGATAGCTTTTTATGACTTAATATTACCTTTTATTTCACACAAAAGCTGAGTTCTCAGCAAAAGCTTGAGCAAATCTAATTTTTCACTTCTTTTATAAAACACTTGGTTAGAATTACTAATAGCTCTTTCCCTCTCCAAGGAAAAAAGAAACAGATGATTCAGTGTGAATTTCAGTGGCAAAAACCATTTCAGTTTTAATTAAATCAATTTATCAAAGATTTTCAGTTTAGATAGTTTCAATGTTTATTTCATGTTCAACAGAAAATATTATGATGGACAGTGCAAAAAGATACTACAATGCTTCTGCGATTAAATGCATGAACGTAGTATCACTCTTAGCGTGGTTAAAGTTGGAAAGAACATAATATGCTTTGCTTGTTCTGAACCTGTGCATTTTCACTAAGCCTGCTTCTCTTTATTTTTATATTTAGGCACAGATTGATAAAGTAATGTAAATCTTATTGAAGTGGATTAGATTCTTTTTAAACAAATCTAACAAGGTCACATGAAACTAAACAAACAAATTACACATATTACAGCAATAGTATTACAGTTTTTGTAAGGACAATAAATAGACTCAGGAATTATGCAGAAAAAAATCCCCTCATCCATTATTTCTATTTTTCACATTTTAAAAATAATTTTGGTCACTCTTGGGACTCTGACTGAATTGCTTGACCTCTCTGAACATAAAAATGCATATTTAGTATTTGAAAAAAGACTAGCAAAGTTTGGTTAAAACATAAATAACACAGCACTCAATTATTAAACTTAAAATTGAATAAATTGCGTTTCATTTTATAACGTGATGAGAACTAATTTTTTAAAAACAGAACGTGTGCGGCCTCATAGTTTTATAGCACCAGAGACTGTAGGCAGGGTGTAGAGAGTAACTTTATAGTGCATGTGCAGCAACGCTGCCCCACTGGCAATGATCTTCAAACTGAAGGTGTGGTGCCTGTGGTATGTGGTACCATGCCTTAAGACATTAATTCCACCTGATTATCCCATAAACTAGAGTACATTTCCCACAGTCACTTGGGGTTTTACTGTAAAGCACTACAAGAACTGTATAGTTCATCCTATTTTTTTCCCCAGAAATATCCTATCCCATTTCAATAACATCATTGTCTGCAAGGATTGTCTTATACTAATATCATTGTGCAATTAGTTTGGCAATAGCACTCAGACCTGAATATTGCACATTCAGACACATGAATATGTGGATCTACAATTCCTTTTGTCTAGAGGCATGCAAGGAAACAGGCATTCAAGAAACTCATCTTGAAAATATTTTTCACACAAGGCATAGCAGAGCACCCATTCTAATACTGGCAGTCAATCCTATTTTCAAACATACTCTGCTCTTGTTCAGGCACCCAAGCAAATGGGTGTATTTGCTGATTTGTTTAGCTGCCAGCAGATCCCAGTTCTGAATATTGACCATCTCAATATCTGACTAAGGGAAGCTAGATTTTCTGTCAGGCAGGAATCTCCACTTCCAGCATGAGATGAGCTTCCAATGCCAGAGCAGGAAATCTGCAAAGTGTGAGAACCACATCCAAACCAAATTCTCGAGAATCCCTGATGCTCAACTAGAAAGTTTCATGGCCCAAGTTCAAAGATCAGCTATGGCTTTAGAACTTGACAATCCCTGACATTATGTCATTCTTGGGATGTATGATCAAGCCAAGATGCAATACCCAAATGTTCTTTTGCCTAAATTAATGAGTTTCCATGTTAACACATAAATTACTGTTTTTGAAGCACTTGGTACAGTAAAGTGGACATTAACATGTCTGTGTTCACTAAAAGATTTGGATGATATCCAACAACAAACTGACTGAAGAAGATCAAAAGAAATGTTCTATTACCACCTATTAAAGCATGTCATGAATGCTCCATTTAAAGTATTATGCCATTGAACACTACAGCAAAAGAAAGTTGAATTCTGGTTTTTTTCCAAAGACTTAAAGGTTATAACCTTAATAATGTTCTTTTCCATGTTTTTTTATGTGCAATATGCTAGAAAAAGAAGGTTTGTCTGACAGAAATATGAATCCCCAGTTCTCCCCCACATTTGTCCAGGTGTTAACCCTTTGAGGGGCAGGGAAAAATCACAATCCACATATGCTCAGTACTGACCAGAGATGGATCCAAAAAGCTAATGCTGAGAGTCAGTAAATAAAGTGACTGGAGGTAGGATCCAGTGAGAGAAAAAAGGGCACATGGGAAGGAGAGACAGGCCCGACAAGGAATGTGGGTAATGAGTACTTACACTTTTTAGGCAAAAATGGAGCAAACAGCTGGGGGGGTAGCAGTAGGCTTGAGACCAGTATTGAATGGTCTCAAGGGGGAGCTTGGGAGGGAGAATTAGGACTTTTTGAGAGTATGGCAAATAGGAAGCTTGACGAAAAATTACAGTTAGGACAACTGCAGTCTTAGAAAGTAAGCCCAGAAGAAAATGGAACAATAATCTAGACAAAGGTACTCAGAGAGAGATGAGAAATGAGAGAAGCAGAAGATAGCATTGGGTAAGCAAGGAATTTCAGACTCATATGAAGATCCAGAATGAGACAGGGATGTTTCTGGGTTAAGTGGAGAGTATGGGACCATAGGGTCAAGCTGACAGTGAATATATGGCTGAATATCTTTTTCTTTGTCCAGCTTCATAAAGTTGCATCATGAAGAACATAATATATAGTTCTAGTTGGTCAGTCATGCATGGGAAATCATAAAAGATTCCTCCCGTTTATAACCACATGGATATCAATGCAATGCTGTGAGATGCAGTGCCTGGGGTTTTATAGCTTGCAGTTAAAAAGAGTGGAAAATTTAGTGTGCAATCATGTAACCAAAGAATTGTATGCTAAAACACATGTAAAGGAACTAATTTAGGAAAGTCTGTACAAGAGCTTTTCCTCTTCCATGCATAACATTTTTCCTCTGTGCAATGACACACTCCTAAGTAAGCCTCTTTTTCTCCAACTCTGTTTTTTGCATCCCCCTCCACATTTTTCCTGAAGAATTGCATTCAAGATGGTAAATAAGCCTAGATCCATTTGATGCCAGGCTTGGGTCCGCTGGCTCTGTCCTGCATAAAAGACACTGAAGCTTCAAATTCATGCAACTGGACATAGCTCAAATCCCTTGCAGAGATTTTATCTGGATGGATAGTGAAGTCTGCGCTGAAGTTTATCAGAGCTGGGTTCATTCCATAGCTCGCGGGTCAGGCTATATGTCCACATTATAGTCTCATGCAAAGAGATACATCAGACACTTACTGGGGCATAATTTTTTTCCCCCTTCAGTCATACTGTTAACTGACTATCAACCAGTATGATTTTCTGGCAAGGAGGTACTATTCCTTTAAATCAACCCTCATGGGACTGATACAAGTTAACACGGTGCTAACTCTCTTGTAGGGACCAAAGAAGTCACCCACCAGATCCCAGCAAGCGTCAAGTACTCTTTCTTTCTCATAGAGTTGTAAATTGCTTGCATGGACCTAAAGCGTATTTGACAGAAGAGTTTTTAATTTATGGAACTAGGCAGGTGATCTATGAGATGATTAAAAACATCCCAGGGGGAAGGCAACGCTCAAAACTGCACTTATATAAAAAGACCAATGTTTAGACCATTTGCCAGATGGTGAGCTGTCATATTTACTCTTCTCAGAGATTAGAGTAGCAATATCAGCGTTTAAGCTTTGCCCCTCAGTAAGCAATACGTATGTTCCCATATGGAGTAAAGTTCAAAGAAGAAAATGAGGAACAGTTACATTTACCCACAGTTGTGGTGGACTCTCCATAAAAACATATTTTATAAATGAAGACTATAGCACAGGCTCAAAAATGAATTACTCTCTTGCTCCCTTCTTTCTTTCTTATGGGTGAGGATATTATTCATCCACTAAATATAAAGTGTCTTTGGTACTACTGGCAGCTGAGTAGTATAAACGCTGAAGACAGTGAGGATCAAGACATCCAAGATGCTCCACTGAGGGATGAAGAACAACTTGTCTCCTCCCCTGCCATTTCTAACAGCCTCAGATATGAGGCACTCTTTAGCCCTTTCAGAGTTTGAGTGATGCACATTATGCCAGAATTGGCAGCTATTTTTTTTCGGCCTGCAGAGCTTCCCTTCTGTGATCAGATTTTAATCTGTCTCATTTCTAATGAATAACACCACAATGTTGTATTACACAGCTTTCCAGAGAAGGATTGCTACAATATCTCATCTGCCAGGAAAAGTCGATGTCTTGGCAGGCTCTTTATGAAATATCTAAATTGAACAGCTCAGATACTCTGTCATACTCTCTACCACGTATCTGACAGTCAAGATGTTATCAATAAATCTACTCAAAGCTGGGTAACTTTTTCAATAGAGGTATCCACATGTTCTGCCTTCTAGATGCCTGGATGTCCACTTGAAGAACTACAGATGAGCCTCTAACCTTAGCTATGGAATTACTGATGGTGAAGGTGAACTAGAGGATGTCAGCTCCCGCCATCATAACACACTGGCAAAACTTGCTGATGTCTGTGTTAGCGTGTGTGTCGCTCACCTAGACTGAGGCTGCATCCCAACCTGTTCCTGGCCCACAATTTTAAAATATCATTAACTTGACTGTTAGAATGAGAGATCGTGTTTGGTCAGTATCCAAAACACCTATTGTATTTGGGAAATCAGGTGGAAATGGTTTAATTGAATTGGAATTCATATATTGCAATTTTGTGTCCTATGTGCAAGATACAAGGAAGTTGGAAGCAGAAGTGTTATTGCTCATACAATTTGCCTGTGCATGCTTAGAATTTTTAAATATTTAAGTTAATGTACAAATGCATATCCTCCAACATCCCTTTCTCTGAACACAAAAATGAGTTTTAAAGATATCCTTAAGCCTAAATTTACTTTCCAACTGTGATTCAAAGAGGCTGGAGTCAATGTAGTAAAAGTTAAGTTGTTGCTGGGAAAAATATAGAACATACATTTCTGCAAATCATACCAGATATTTCTATTTTGTATTGCATAATCATTAATTTCATTAATTTAAACTATGTTTATGAAAAGGAAAGGTATTTTATGTCTATTTCAATCACAAGTACAGTAAACAGATACCAGTTTACCTATGTTAGGTTAACATCTGGAAGAAAGGAATGAACATTTTCAGAACTGTATAGCTAAGTTGTGCCTGAAATATGTACCTAAGGACAAGTAACCCTACACTCCTGTCAAGAATAAGTGACTGTCTAGATAATTGCTTATTTATTGTTATAGTAATTTGTTTTGAAGAAGAAATCAAGAGTTAACTTAATACATTGTTTGACAGAGTCTTCTGGTCTTCCCTATAAAACAAACAGCGTGTTGTTGACATACAGGAAGGCTAGAATCTCATTGCTTCTTCTAACCTTCAGCCTAAATATACATGCTTATATGTGTTTTTTCTTGTTTTACATCATCCATCGGTTTAAATAGCTCTGTCTTCAGAATTGTTAGTTTTCTGATGCCAGGGGTTAAAGACCTTGTCAAAAATGTGGACTTTACTGATAACACATACTGGAGTCTTTTCAACCCCAGATAGGAAATGCAAACTGGCTTAGACTGGACAGACACAAATGGCTTCCTATAAACATAATCTTTACCTATTTATACTTTAAACATTCAGGCTCACATCTCTAGACTGTGGGAATATAAAGCACACTTAGTTTACCATGCTTCAGACTTTTTCCAGCTAGCGTCAGTAGTGGCCTAGTCTCATACAGTTCGATAGCCTTGCTTTAATTTTAGTTTTTTAATACCATTCAGTTTATTGGGGTTTTTTAAACCTGTTTTACACATATTTAAGTTTCTGCAGGATTGTGGCTTTCATCATCTGTTATACGTATCTGATGCCAGCAACGATTTGATCTTCACTGTTTAAAAGTACTTGCTGTTCAACCATTTTTTCATGTTCATATGCAGTTTAAGATTCATATCTCCTATGTCTAGTTTATTGTTGGTTGCACTTCATGTTAATGCTAAAACATAGTTTTAATTTTATGAGATGCCAGGAACCTAATAAATCATTATAATAAGAGAAGGATGGTAAATTATTCTGCTCTCAAATTTATTTTTCCTTTTTTTTTTTTTTTCTGTGATTCATATGAAATAATGCAGATGATTATAAGCAAAGAATTCAATCGAAAATGTGTAATGAAGCTAATGGAAAGATGCTCAATGCTTTTGCTACATGATAATTTACCTTAAAAGGGTTCTGGTTTCAAACCTCATGAACTTTCACACGTATATCACTAAGACTGGTGCTTTAGGTACAAACATTAAACCAGCAACAACTTGCTTTACTTTGTGTCCTTATCAGGAACTACTACTACTACATATCACTATATGCATGGATATTCATTGACTTAAGCAGGACTAGGCCTTCAAAATGCCATTTGTTAACTTTACTATGCAACAGAATGTAGTAGTACATCATTCTTATGCAAATTTTGTTTTATTAGCCTTCTTCATAGGAAAAAAGATTTAAATAAAATGCCATGATGTTATCATCACTTTCTCTTTATTCCTCAAACAGCAGCACATACCTTAAGCTTCTTTACACTCGTGCAAGGATCATTGGAGAAACTCTCAGTATCTGAAATTTCAACGTCTTCACCATACAGGACTCGAGTCAGATCATTCCTCACCTGTCAGAAGTTGAGAAAAAAGGCAAACTAGTGAACTGAGACTCAGTGAGGAGGAAGCAGATGGACTATATTTATCACTATAATGACAAGCAATGATCTCAACGATGATATATGCACCCACATTTTTTTTCCATTTTGCCTAAAATCTGATCAAGACAGTATTCTTTTACCACCATAATCTACTATCAATGCGTGTGCTACGTAAAGAGCTTTACTATGTGTGAAAAAAAGTTCACAGTGGACTCCCACTTTACAGCATGGGGATGGTCATTCTTGTGTATTTCCAGTGCTGTTAAGACCAAGAGCTTTCTTGTAGCCAAAGTGACGTTTGAGACCGTATAAAGGGAAAAGACTCATCAAGTAAACTCTTACATATTCTCAGTGCTGAGGGCTGATTTGAAACCACCATCAGCTGGTCCTAGCATGAATCAGCAGAGCTTAGCTTAGATCAGTTAGGGATTAGTAAAGCCTAATGAACTCCTCTGTGCCCTCCCCCTTTCTTAGAGCATGCATCTCGCTGAATGGGGCAGCGAGTGGTATGGTTTGCTTAAAGATAACACAAGCAACCAGCCATCAACAGATTTTCTCACCTGTTTTTTTACAGTGGCAAGACCCTGTCCTCTTTGAGCTGCCTAATAGCACAAAGAAGCCAGATAACATACAAAGCAATCTGGTTTACAGATTTAGAGTTTTTTTCCATATAACTACTTTAAGGTTTTCTGTCTTAATCGCTGCTGGTTTCCCCCAGCCACATAACTACAAAAACAGAGTTTTACATTACTATTCCTAATAGATGAGCAAAAATAATTTTAGCTGGAGATAACATGGTTACAGACTGAAATGAAGAGAGCAGCACTCCAATTTTAATTTAATAAAATGATGATCACATTCATTGCCCTGAGTGTCTTTTTTATTTGTTTGTTATATCAGAAATAGGAGAAGCAAATCACAGCGTAAAACAGGTATCTCAAATGCAAACAGAGAAAATACAATACATGGAAGAGAAATATATGTGATATTAAACAAGAAAATTTAGAAGTGTATAAATCATATGCAGATACTTTCCAATGACCCTCTCTATGCATTGTTGGAATTACACGTTTTAAATCTCCCTCCTAACTCTCCTTTTCCTTGACCTCCTTTGAGAGAGAAGCACAGTCTATTCAAAATAATCTGAAAATATTTGATAGACAGTGACATGGCTAAGTAAAGAAGAGGAAGTGGTATCTGTCCTTCAGGAGTAGGAACTTTGTCATTGGAATGGAAATAACCATAAAGTTTATATAATGAGAAGACATTTTATCCATGCAAAAATAAGACCCAGCTATTGCTAAATTTCCTGGGCTGAAAGTCTGTCACACTCATGCCTAAGTATACAGTAAAAGCAAGTGGATGCGCTGAGATATGAAAGGTCACACTGAGACTTCTGAGTTCTGCTGGCAGCTTTGCTTTCAAGACAAACTCATCTCTTCAGTAATCCTTCAGCTTTTCTTTAATATATGTTTGTGAGTATCCTCCCAATCTATGCATGTTAGTGGTTGTGCTGGGTGTATTTCATGCTTTTATGTTTACCATGCAACCAAGTTATTTTTTTCCATATGCTGCTTAAGTGTTAGATAGCAGCACAGTTTTTGGTAAAAAAGAGGAATGTTAAAACTATCTTTGTGCTTTTGCAAATTTCTTCATGACAAAGCAGCATAATCTGGTTTCTGTAATGTAGAAATTGCATTGATCCTCAAACAGCATTCCACCTTTTTGCTGTTCCCTTTAAGTCGGTTTTGCCAAGTTTCTTGGTTGACCAATGAAGTATTTCCTGAAGATCATTACTACACTGGCTGCCTTAATTACTTCTTTCATGGCATCTGTTTCATCTTATCCCTTTTAGCCATGCTTTAAAATTACTAAGACATATTTTTACATTATAACCTTTTACAATGATTAAAACAAGTGGACATATAGGTAATTTTTTAATTAAAAATTATTTTATTTTACAGAACCAACAATCAGAATGGTCAGTCCACCAAGATTTGAGTTATATCCTTCATGCTTTTGTGATGTTATAACCCATTTTTAAATGCATTGTGTGAAAATGTATTCACCGACAAAAAATGATCAGTAGTGACTCCTTTTTCTGCCAGTATACTAGTAAAATGAATGATTGATATTTTAGCTCCAGCAATGCCATTAACTGCTTCTTATGATACAAGTCTTTCTCGATACAAAGAAAAATTGCTTTTCTGAAACAAACCATCAGTGATAATAAAAGAAAATAGACCTCTCTTGATCATAGTTTAGCTAATGTCCAAAATCCTTCTACGTAGCATAAAAGTTCACTAAAACTATCATATGTTACTTAGAAAAAGTAAAATTTTCCTTAGCTAACAGAACTGTACTTTCCAAAGGCATATGACTTGTCATATGCTTCTACCCCATACTGTCTTACCTTCTTCTGTAAAACAAGAAATTTTTTTAGTTGCAGGTTTGCTTTTCTGATATTTTCTTGATTTTTTTCTGGAGCCATTTCTAGTCATTCTTTTAATCTCAGAGAGACTAGATTAACATTATTCAGCTGATCTGAGGAGAAAACAGCTGATTCACCAAATACAGTTTAGTCAAATTAGACCATTATTAACAAGAGAAAAATGATAAAAGATACACATTGAATACTATTAAAATAGCCTAACACTCATAGATAGGCTTCAGTGGGTGGCACAGGGCTGACATTTGATTAGACTTCAGACTGTCTGCTGACTTGCTGTGACTCCTTCCCTTCAGAAATTGTTCATGAACTTTGAAATTGAGGTATTCAATTGCATATTATTTTTTTTCTGAGCAACACTTATTTAAATTAAGCCACTGAGAAATTTCTTTGACACCCCCTGCCCCATCTGCTAGCAGTCCACTACTCTGTGGCTTTCAGAGCTCTTAGACTTTTCTTTGAACCACTGATTAACCTCTCAAAAGACACATCTTATTAGATTTGGTTCCAGAGAAGTTGGAAACCTTTTCTCTTCACTGCCACAATAAGATATTGGATGCTTTTCAGATGCATCTGTTGTGGAGATTTTGCCAAAAGAAAGGTGTTTCTTTCCCATTATCACAACAAGATATTAGCAGCTTTATAAGAATTTACAAGGTCTATATTGTTTTTCTAGAAGACTTCATTTTTTTTCCCCTTTCAATGCTATGACCACTAGTCTGACAAATCTCATCTTGTGCCTGGTCTGGGGTATTTCCACTACATTTTCCAGTCTTTGATTCCTATTTCCATATTTTTTGTCACCATCCTCAGGTTTCTTTTTTTCTTTCTAAATATTCTAAATATCTCATAGAAATGAAACTTGTGTTTTTATTCCTACAGAAGTTCTTCACTTCTGTCAAATAAATTTAACTACAGAATCTTCTGATTTGGATTTGGGTCCAACATCAGAATTCACAAAGCCTCACCTCCAGTTCTAGAGCTGCCAATTCCTGTAGCAAATGTTGCAATTTTGGATTAAACCTGTGAAACTCAGAACACAAAATGCTGCATGTTTTGTTTTAGCAGATGCTTGCAGTCCTGGAAAGCATATCACCAGCAGTACAACAGTTTTAGAGCTCAGTAGTAATTGTTTCATTCCAGCAACCCTGAATAAAGAAAATTGTAAAATACTATACTTCTGCTTCTTTATTGTGTAGAATAGGGTAATTTCAACTGGAGGAAACTGCTGTAGAAAGTTGTAACAAAACTGTATTAAGCTCTGGTGGGGATCTGCAGTTCCTAAGTAAATCTTGCACTGACTTTCAATACAGAAGTAGTATAATTCCATGTGGTTTTAGTCCCTTGTTAACAAGTTAATGAAGGTTGTAGCTCTATGTCTGTTTATATAAATTTTATGCACTTTAAAGACACCAACATTTCATTTCCCCAAAACAGGAATTACCAGACCTGATCAATAGACCTGGGAGGTTTCACAAACCACTGCTTAGAGACCCTAGTCCTTCACTCACAGAAAAAAGAGTGCTTTTACACTGCTCTGTGTACAAAGCTGGATGAAATCAGTATTTCACCGTACTGCATATTTAATAGATTTATGTGTGGTCAACTTCAAAAATTACTGGGGTGCAAATATGTTTACTCAGCAGCAAGCTCCAAAAAATGAAGGGTTTATATCATGTGTAAGGGATGCATTTGCAGGAATAAAAGGACGGCTTTTGTGTTTGAGGCAATGGCCAGGATACAAGACAACTGTCTTTTATCCCTCATTCTGCCAGAGCTGCTCTGTGATACAGCTCATATGACCTAAATAAGATTTTAAAGTTTGCTACCAAGGCTGGCTGTATCTTTTTTCTGTGAAGTGGATGGCAGCAATACTCGCCTACCTCATAGCTGTTGTATCAAATTCAGTGATGTTTGAGAGGCAAACAACAAAGTCCCTGACCCTGCACCTGTGAAGGAAGAAATACAGGGGGTTTGAGGAGCCAAGAACTTGCATTGCCAAGGAAGAAATTAATGTCTTTAATCTCCAGCAAATTGAGAGAGTAGACAGAATGACTAAATAAGCTGTGAAAAAAAAAAATGAGTCTAGACGGGACCAAATTACAACACTCTTGTGGTCTCTATCAGGAAGGACGGATTTAGGTTTAAGGAAAGGAAGCGAATTTTGGGGAGCGGCACGGGGAAGCTTCTCCCTAAGGAAGGAGGACGTGAGTGCAATAACACAGCCCCGGGACCAGGGACCTCACCAGCCAGCGTCCCAGCGAGGGGAGCCGGACAGGCTCAGGGAAAACAGCCAGTTTCAGCCATGAGGGTAGACCTCCGGGCAAGTTCACGGCAATAAGGCAGGTCCAGGGTAAAGCTGGGAAGTCCATCCATGAGTCAGGGACAGGATCGGGTCTGGGGAGAATAACCAGGGTCAGACACAGTCCTGTGATTGCTGGGCAGGTCCGTACTGACAAGACAGGTCTGAGGACAAGCCAGGAAATGGGTCCAAACCAACAGGGTCCATGCCAGGCACGGCTGTGATGGAGAGAGAGAGAGACCAGCGCTCCCACAGCATCGCTGGGGCAGGGACTGATGGTGCTGGGCTGAGCTGAAACAGGGTCCTGGGTTGTGGGCAGGGGGAGCGGGGGAAGCCTTGGGGGGCCTGTCAGGGTCAGAAAGAGCTTTTGGTGCTCTCGGGGCCCTGACACTGACTTTCAGTTGTTGACAAGTTTTTTACCTCCTATATGATCTGCGTATGATGATTCTCTGTGTACAAGATATAAATGATCCCCTACCTCACAAAGGTACAAAAGTTGCACACATAGTGATTTTGTATTAGGTGAAGAGATATTGCTCACTTCAGTGGGATTATTAGTGCGAGAACCTGCTCACCAATACTAAATAGCTAGCATCCATTTGACCACCATATTTAATTTTTATCAAGTCAATTTTATCCCTTTTTTTCCCCAGGAAAATGGTAAAGAAAGGCAATATTCGTGATGAATTGTCAATCTAATGATGATAGTTTGGATTCAGGGGTCTCTACTGATCGACAATTCAAACTAGGTTTCAAATTATACGTTTAATGGCACAGTTTGCTCATTTAATCCTAACTCTGCCAGTTACAAAATAAATTTAATAATTTTTAGATTAATCATACTACTTTGCTTTTAACAGATATTTCCGATGACCTTTTGGTCACTAAAGCTGCATGTAAGTACTGCAAGCTAAATCCTTGTTGTCCAGGGCAGTCTAATCCTACCAGATGTTGATCATAAGAGACTCCTAATGAATGAGAACTGGTCAGACCAGATGGATTATACAGTCAGATTTTTTACTAAGATTTCCTGCTGCCGAGATTTATACTGTGTACTTCAAAGTGTTGTACTGTAGGAGTTTCAGTACAGAGATATAAACATGTCTACAAAACAAATGCATGAATTATAAGGAAAAAATATTTCCTCATTGCATAAACAAAACGTAAATCATGAGTAATTGCAAAGGACAGATTACAATGTCTGGGATTAGTAAAGATAGAGAGATCTCACCACATACGAGCATTACAAGCAAACACAATTATCCCTATTTTCATTCCAATGAAACAAATACACTACTCACATTTAGAGGCTTAGAAGCACTGAGTGAAACTTACTTTCAAGAAATACTGTATCTGGAGAAGAGAAATTGTGTAATACTACATACTGATACATGTCATTGCCCTTAGATATAGAGGAAAATTGAGGTATACTTTCACTGATATACACATCATTTGGGATTACAAAAATGAAAGAGGAAGTAGAATCCTATTTTGAACAGAGAGACAACACAAACCAAAAGATAAAACATAGATAAACCAAAAGGAAACAGTAAAATATTAATTTAGATATTAGGAAAGAGTCCCACTTAGAGGAAAATTAAAAACTTAAATGTCCTATTGCATAGAAGAGAAATAAAATCAGAGATGCGTTGGATTTCCTTTTTTGTTCAATAGAAATCAGATGTTTTTAAAAAATCACATATTGTGTGTGGTTTTCAGGGTGAAAGGAAGGGAAGAAGGAACCCTGGAATATTTGGCTTTTACTTGGGAAAACTGTCAGTACAGGCTTTCAAGAAAAAAATGGCTTTTTTCATTGAAGTAAGACTCTAGCACATGGATCTAACCTGGAAACAAATGTGGTCAATATAACTCTTGCCTGCAAGAAGTGCCTGAGTGTTTTAGACTGCTTGTTTTGGACTAGAGTAATAATAATAATAATAATAATAATAATAATAATAATAATAATAATAGCAATAACAGAACAAAAATAGGATATTGTATTGTTTTATTTTTTATATATCTTCCAGTTTATCTTATTTATCTACATCTTCCAGTTAAAAAAATGTTAATTTTCCTCCTTTCTGCCTGGAATGTCAACATGGTAAATATGACTTCACATAAAACCTACATATGCATGACTACGATACAGATCATACCTATTTAAACATAAACCTTTATAAAGTCACATGTAAAATGCTCTAATTTCCCCCCAAATTTCTAAAGTAGAAAAATTTCCTTCTCATGTTTTTTGGTCACAGAAGCTAAACGTAATCATGAACTCTGATGTTAAACCTAATAGTTGTGCGTAAAAAGAATTAATAGGAATTTAGGTTTCTTGTGGTAGGGGGGATGTTTATCAGGCATTTTTAAGATGACTTACAAACAGTTCGACTTAGAAGGTGATTGTTCTGCAACAAAAAGATAACATCAATCCTTCTTATGAAGAGGTGGATCTCTTGCTATCAGGTATTTGAAGATGCTGGCATATTACAGTGACATGAAAATTTAGCTAGGAAAAAAACAGGGATCTGCACTATGACAATGTATGAACAGATCAAGTTTCACTTAATCTACAAGCATGTTAAGAACCTGCACAATAGGTTCAGCAGGACTTTGAGCAGTCCAAAGACACAGACTCTCTTCAATAAGACTAAGACAAGTAAACACACAACTCAGTAGCACAGCAGGGAGGGAAAAAGCATGGTACGTTCCTTATAGGAAAAAATGTATAATACATTTCAAAGCCAGAAAGGATCCTAAAGATAGTAGGCAAGGATTGAAAGTTAATGATATATGCTAGAAGAAATAATAGCACTTCACATGAAGGTTTCAGGGGCGCAGATGAACAAAACTGAAGAAGGAAATATACACAAAATATACTTCTAGTTCCTTCAGTGTGAGATAGCCTCTACAAAACTGAAAGCAATGTGGTTCTGCTGGCTTCTAGATAAATAGGACAACCACTCTTCTACAAGTTCATCAGACTTGACTCTTAGAGATAGCAGAACAAAAGCAAAGGGTCTGGAGGTTGTAATATTACACAACAGTAATTTTCATGCCAGGTATTATGAAAGTCAATAGGGGCCATACTGAGGATAGATTATTTAATAATTTGTAAACCAATGCCAGAAGCACAAGTAATTAAGCAAGAAATTAGAAATGCTTGTTTATTAAAGCAAGTCAATGTAATAGGACTACTGAAAGTTGGTGCAAGCATTCAAGTAACTAGGACTGCTGAAATACTGAACGCTTTATCTTGGAGGGAATGTCGAGGCAGACAAATAAGGCACTCCATATTATTATGTGTGGAGTGTCATTAGAACACAGAATGCAAAATATAGAATATATCTGGATCTTCTGACAAATAAAACTTCACAAGCTTTAGAGTATGTGTTTAGATAAAAAAATACTTAGAGAAATAAAAAATCTCTTACAAACTACTTAGAATACATAGTAAATCTGATTTTCATTGGTGAATTAGGTCTAGATTAGGAAATAAGAACAGAACATGATGGAAAGTCTCATGCAATCACAGAAAAAAGAATAAATCACAGCCTAGAAAACTATCAGGAATTTCTTTTGAAGCACACACTATTACACCACCCTCAAAAACACTTCTGTAGTAGTTTTCACGTAGCAAATAGACTGTTTGATTACTGAACGAAAAATTAGGGACTCAACATCTATTTACATTATTACAGGTGGACAACGTATAGTACTCATTAGTAATTTTTACATACGCACACATTTCAAACATATTTATTACTCCGAAAGAGCCCATTTACTAAAACAATTCTGGGCAGATTTCATTGAGAGGGATAATTCAAACAAAGCAACGTGAAGGATAATTAAGTATTGTTTAAGAAAATGTTATCAGTTCCAAAAGAGCTATGATTTATAATTACAAAACAAAGCATCTTTATGTAAAATCCTCCTTGATTAAGCAGAATGAAAGCAACAGTAACATTTACACATTTACGGTCTCCATCCATGACGGATGAAATATTTTTTATTCCAACGCTAACTAGGAAAGATGTTACACAGATATTGCCAAAGTTAAGATAAATGGGCATTCTGAGGAATGAGTCATCTCATCCATAAATAGATGGCTAAAACAGGTGAGATGAATTGCACCCTGGAAGTGCTTCTCTCTTTTCTCCATTAACTGTAAATGGAGCTTAGATGACTCTCAGATACAGACAGTTACAGACAGCTGAACTGTAGCTGAATGCCAGGTCTCAAAATCTAACCCCATCTCAAAATGGTGTTCCAGGACTGGTAGCATCCACTGAAGCTTAGAAACCCCAAAGATCCCTTACCTTCATAAAATGTTCTCAGGACAAGGTCAGAGGAGTGGGCTATTTCCCTGCATCCTTTCTAATCTGACCACCCCACCGCTGAGGGAGATCACACAGGTTCTTCTTCTACTTCTTGGCTGGTAAAGGAGGTTTGTACAAACCATGGGCTTTGTGAAAAGCTTGGAAGTCTTTATCTATCTGGGATTTTTTCTTTCAGAAAATCTGGGCCAAGTTTGAAGTTTTACCATGCACTCAGTTGCTGTACTGAAGCTGTAGTTATTTATTAATGGTTTAATTGCATCAGACTCAGGGGACTATGTCAATTTTTATGAAAACCTGTATCCAGGAGTAAGTGTTGTTATCAACTGAAAACTATGAATACAAGCCTCAGTAGGAAACTAAAAAGAAAGAAACATTTACCTAATATAAAAATTGGATGACATTTTGAGGAAAGGGAGATTATAGAAAGCATACCTGTGAGAATACAGATGATATGAAATTATTACTAATTCAATAATCCTCCAAAATAGCAATCCACATTCCTCAGACTTCCTAAATGCGGAAAGGTCAGCAATATCAAGCTAAGATTTAATTCTATTCTATGCCTGAACTATGGGAATAGTTGTCCTCATTGCAATACACTGGGGTATTTGGGCTTTAGGCTTTTTAAGAGTGGAGGGACAGGTTTGCTTAAAATTTGAGAACAGTTTAATAAAGCATTTCATTAACTTACTTTTCACTTGGCAATGCAGTGCTCCAAACAGTTTTGTTTAGATGAACTTTGTAAAAAAATCCCTGTGGTTTAAACTCTGTAAGTCTATAATTTTTCTTCCAGGTGAAAAAGGGAAAACAGACACCTCTTCAGGGATATAAGATCATCACACGATAATGTTGCAACAAATGATAATGCTAATATAAATAGACATGAAAATTTTAGCATATGAACCATGCTTCAACCCCATGTTCCTTCCCATTGGAAAAATACAGAAGTTACCTTCTATCTCTTCTGACCCAAATAGGTTCTGCTACATTAGAGAACTAAATTAGATGCTAACTGGAGTGATATTACTGAGCAGAGACAAGTAATCAGGAGATTTAAAAAAATAAAGTTTCTTCTTTTTCTCCATTGTGTATCATTTACACTCAAAGAACTTTTTTCACTTGCACTTGTCTATTAAATTGTGCCTTTTCTGTTTTCTTAAGACCGGAATTTTGTAGTGCATTGTACTGAGGACTGTAACTGTAATCCATCTGGTAACTAAAGTTGGAAGAAACTAAACTGAAGATACATGACACTAAAGTAGTAATGCATTTCTTAAAGTGTTATGTATTGAAATTTCATACTAATGTTTAATTTTCAAAAATAATTGAAAAACCTTTTGGAGTCTTTAAAGTAAGAAGCATAACATACTCATTAACTTTCTTTTGTCTTATGTACTCAGATGTTCACTAATACCATTCCTGTGATCAGTGGGATTATTATCTGAGGAAACAACTGATGTACAAACCCAAATCTCCACCTTCCGCACATGCAAGCACTGCTGATCTAATCATTCTGTCAAAATGCTTCAACATCAGCTCTCTGTGACAGATATCATCTTTGCTTTATTCATTTTTATAATGCAGAAAACCAAAACCACTTCACAAAGATTTCTGGAACACAATTTCCTTTTGCATCCTCTCTGTTTGTGGGACCCAGCAAATCAGCAGCAGCTCAGACCTTCCAAAGTAGGAGTGTGAATCTGGCTATAATTGTTGGCATCAAGAGTTTGCACTCACTCATCTGTACTAGAGGAACTGAGGAGTTATGAAACCATGAAGAACTGCAGACATCCTGTATTGAGAACTTAATGCCACAATTAAAACTTTTGTATGATGCAGTTGGTCCGGCCTTTAACAGTATGAAAAATAAATCCCCTAAAAGGTATTTTCATCAGTTGCAGAACAGAAAATTTTGAGGCAGAACACTGCTTTAAGAATGAGTGCTTGATGGCTTTATGAAACAAACATACATATGATGGAGTATGCTGTCCCACTTGAGACTACTATACTTCCTTGAAGATGGGTCTTAGATAAAACCATGGACTTGTTAAGAAATTGGAGCTGCTTACCAGGTCACCCTTAGTATTCTGATAGTTACCAAACAGATTCTACTGGCTAAAGATGAAGCTCCTGTTCAGGACAGCACAAGAATATGCAGGAAGATAATACACAATAAACAATTGTTTTTAATAAAGAAACAGAATAGGACAACAGATGTTTGACCACTTTCAACAGCTCTAAACTCTTCTGTTTCTTAAAGCAGTATATACATATATAAGATTTTCTATGCCAGACGAAGCAGGCCAGGAAAAAAAAATGTTCAGAGAACAAAAGTATTAGGGTCTATCCCCTTCGTAGGGGCTTAAAGCATACTGCAACAGAGGATTTGCCCTAAGCAAGAGCTGAAGATCCAGATACCGCGATGATCTGGCTAAAGTAAAAGTAACCTGTACAATCCACGTCATTCCCTTTTCTTTTTTGGACCACCCGTGCACCCAACAATACCAATTAAGGTTTTAAATAAATTAGGGGTGTACCTTCCACAGGATTTTTCCTCCATCTCAGCTGCCAATTAAAATCAAGAGTTTGTTGACTTGTTCAATAAAGGATTGTTAACCACCTTGCTGAGGAAGAGACATTAACCTTAAGAACACGGAAGCACTGATTTCTGTGAAAGCTACCCCCGCAGAAGGAAGCAGAAGCCATGTAGGAGCTGTATGGTAGCTATGCACCCACCTTTGACTACTGCTGCTACCAGATAAGGACAGCAGTGTTTGGATTCTTCCCTACTATTAATCTGCCAACTATTAATCATTGTAGGAAACCTCACTCGAGTCTGCCTATGTATGAATGCTTCCTGAAGAAATGTCTTCATGTTACTGTTCTGTTTCCAAAGCCAAAAGAGGAGAAGTAATCCTGGAAAATGTCAGAAAGGCACACAAAGTGGAATTGGATCACATGTGCAAAATTAATGATATCTAACATTTAGTTAGCATGATAATGCCACCCGTTCCCTCAGGAAAAGGGATAAAATGAAAAATAAAGCTGGCAAACTCAAGACTAATAAAAGACAACCAGGCATACAATATCAACTCTTAACTACTTAAATGTATTTTGAAAAGGTGCCACGCACTTGATACAAAATCAAGTTGCGCTTTTCAGGGAAGCCCAAGAAGTTGTCCCCCTGCCCTTTATATGTAGTGGCAAGTTGAAGTTCAGGGCTGCTTAAAGGAGTGAGAGAGAAAGTTGCTACAAGTCTGCAACAGAAAAAATAGTTGATGTTTAGATGACACTCTCTGGCATAAGGTGAGCTACAGTGGCTGCTCTCACCTGGGGAGAAGCAACTTACAGACTAAACTACTATTTTTGCTTCTAATCTCTCTTTCTCTCACCCTCTCCTTCTCCCTAGAAACTAATAATGGCTCTATCTTCTATTACATTGCTGATTCTCCTAAATTCAACATGAGAGACATGACTGTCCTCTGCTGAAGGCTTTGGAGAGTAATCGCTTCTGTTAAAAAAACCCAAGCAACTTAAAAATGTGCTGAAGCTATAATCACATTCTTTTTAGAAAGCAGGAATTTAGATAAGCAAGCTAGTTAACAGCTCAGTTAACCTATGCTAGGTAAATTAACCCAGTTAATATATACTATGCTAACTTTAAATTACATTCACTTTTTAATCTAAGTTAAAGTAAGGTAAAGAAAGATAAAGCAGTGGCTCTATTGGAGCATTTTCATCCTATTTTCTAGGACTACTAGATGATTAAACATTACTTCAGAGTTTGGGGATTATCTCTTGGTCCTCCAAGTTTAAAGAAAATACAGAAACTGTATTAACATTTTTTTGAATATTGAAGAAAACCTTGCAGCAACATTTCCCGCAATGGTGTATGACTGTTATTTCACGCTTTATTTACTTCAGAATCCTCAGAAGGATACCATATGGTGGTGATAATTTACTGTACTTGAGCGTCTCAGTTTGATTCACATACTTCCTCCACTGAGATTTCAATTGTCGGCTGAAGCTGTACTCCAGTTACCTGTGAAAAGTCCTTCTAGAAAAGGCATTTTCCCCTGGCTCTTGTACATATCTTTTTGAACTCTTTAATGCCTTCGTTAATTGCTCTTGCTCTTTCTCTTCTCTTTTGGCAGACTTCTATGTTCTGAAATTTCTTCCTTCTAATCTTTTCCTGAAGGTTTTTAAATCACTTGGTATATCTTATATCAAGTCCTTTATAAATAAATTCTGCACATTATTTTATGTTACTCTGAATGGGATTCTGAATAGGTATTATGCTGCATCTTGGCATATTGTCCTAAGCAGCCTTACTGTGGTTGCACTCTTTCTTACAGCAACGTAGTTAAAAATACCATGGTGGCATCTTTTCATTTCATTGGCTTCACATTCTCTTTTCCTACAGAGGAATTCTTCAGGGTCACATTAATACAAGCTATTTGGTTTAAGAAAGTAAAGCCAATTTTATGCATGACTGGAAAATGATACAAAAATATAAGCAGTTTATCAATACTGTTTGAGATGAAGTCCCTAATTCAGTATGGAAACCAGAAGATAAAATCTTCTAGGTTACCTGAGAATTACTTGAAGCGTTTTATGCTGCAAATTAAGCAAGCAGTTTAATTTTGTGTCTTTGGACAACTTGTTGGCAACTTCAGGTGATGAAAATTATGTCTGTTTGTTATCGACTGGCGATCATCTCCTTGACCATGTGTGCTAATACTTTTTACTGTCACTGGCCTTTTCATTTTAACATTACAGATTGTGCCTGAAATTCACAGAACACCTGGAATCAAACTTTACCCTTCTATATCCCCACAAGAACTAACAACAATCTGGCATGAAAAAATGTTCTGTACCTTCATAAGCATATGTAATGCTTTATTTTAGCTCTCTCAGGGAGGAGAGAATACACGTGGCGTCATTAAGGGTTATGCATTTGACTTCACCAGAATTTAACAATCCCCTTAAAAATAACTTCTATCTATTTCTGAGTTTTAAATACAATCCATGCCATTTGTTACATGTTTTTAATTGGTCTGAAAGATAATACCATTTAGCTTTTTTTTTAAAAAATGTAACATTAATATCCTGTAACATTAATCTCCCTCCTTTAAAACAAGAAAGAGACCTAAAAGCGCAGGGAATAATCCCAGTAGCCCATACAAGCAAACTCTGTTCTGGCAAGAAGAAGCTGTACTGGACTGGGAGTCAGGAGAAACGCATTCATTTTGTTTAGATGAGGTTCTTTTTTTTACAGAACATTTCTGTTAAAGCTGTGCAAGCATATTTAAATTTTGAATTGTTGATCCTGCAATCGGAATAATTCTTTAAAGTTTCGTCTGTTTATTAATTTTAGCACTCAGAGATTGGATCATGTAAAGGGTGGAGCCCTTACTGTGAACCTCTGTAAAATTCATGATGCATAAACATAGTTTCTCATGGTAGGGCTCTGACAAAAAGGGTTAATGGATTTTCTTGGATTTATTAATAGTGTAAAGAGGTGGCAATAACCTCATTATATAAGACAGACAAAAAGTATTGTGCTGGAGTTTCTGGTCTACTGTGGGCATTTCCAAGGTATTTTTCAGACAGGTGTGAATGTGCTCCACCCGTTCTTTTGGGCAACCAGCAGGAACTTCAACCTATGTAACCACCGTGAGATGCAGCAGAGAACTAAGCTAATATGCTCTGGCTCTATGGCAGTGGTCTTCAATGATCCCATCATGCACCCCTATCAGTAAAAAATTGTTGAGCATGCATCCCCAATGTATGTATATTTATTTATAAATTATATACACGTTCTTGCTACTGTACTAATATATTATGCTTATTATAAAACATAAACAAAAAAATAAATTAAAAAGGATGAGATAAAGATGAAAATATATTTTAAAAATTATTTTATTTATTAGAGGTATAAAAAGCCCCTTCTTGATCTCACTAGAGCTGTGTGATTGAATATCCTTCATTATTTTTTAAACTCTTGGTTTAACACTTAGCGATACAGCAATTTGAAGGTCTGGTTCTAAGTCCAGTTTATTTCAATACTTGGTTTTAATGGCTGCTAGCCGAAAATGGTACTTTACAAGATACGTAGATCCAAAGGGAGGATGTACGTCACTGGCTATACTTACTAAATCCTGATATTCGTTTTTAAGTCCATCCACCAATTACACAAAGGTTTTTATTGAATTTTGGCTAGTAAGTTTCCACCTTTCCTGATGGCAATCAGTTGTTCTTGCAAACTAATCAGAAGGTGTTGCATTTTTATATATTTAACAACTGGGTTCAAAACCCACTGAAGCTCTTGTTGGGAAGATTTTTAAACAGTCTAGAAAATTCAGTTTCCATGTCTTTTAAATGTACAGATATGAGAGTTTTTATTACGTGACTAGCTTGTATCATATTTGGCAACAAAATCATGTAACAATCAAAACATTTCCAAACATATGTTTCCAAAGTGCTCTTTCTCTAGCACAAATTTCCTCTGAAAAGCAGTGACTTTCTTACTCTTTGTTAAAGCATCACCTTCACGTTGAAGAGACACATTCAATGTATTTATTTTTTAGAAAATATCTGCTATGGATAGCTTCTTGTCATCACAGAAAGGTCAGCAAATTTGGAACAATTCTCTTTTTGTAAGAGAAAAATGCGTAATATCTTCAAGTTCAACAACTTTTTTAAGCACTTCACCATAAGAAAACCAGTGAAGCTCTGTGGGGCACAAAAGATTTTTGTGGTCACTCCCCATCTCATTACAGAATATTGTAAATATTCTACTATTTAAAGGTCTTTTTTTAATAAAATTAACCACACGAATAGCACCCTACAGCAGTTCATGCACTTTCGACTCCAGCTTCTTTGCTGCAAGAGCTTGCCTATGACTGACACAGCGAAGGAATTTCACGTGTGATGCTAGCTCTGTAACCTTACCCTGGAATGCATTTTTTATTCCAGCTGCTCCATTAGTGATTACACTTACACAGTGTTTCCATAAAATGTTACTCTCATTAAAGAAGTCATTTACTGTAGAGAATGTATCTTCTGCAGTACATTTTTCCTTTCGTGGCTCACAAAAACCCTCTTCTTTATCTGTTTCATTATTGAAGCAGAATCCAGCAAATACCATAAGCTGAGACATGTTAGAAACATCTGTACGTTCACCCAGCTGCATCAAACCTCCCACACGGCGTGGTTTGTTCTAGTATCTGTTTCTTCAACTCTTCAGGAACTCTTCAGGTCTTTTGTGCATCTTCCAACAGCATTTGCTGACAAAGGAATCGACTTCAGTTTGTCGACATATTGTTTTCCATGCATTATTTCAGCCATTTTTACCACAGCAGGAAGAACAGGTGTTTCCCCAATGGCATGTGGCTTTTTGTCTTTTGCTATTAACAAACCTCAGAAGAAGCTTTTAAACATTTATCATTATGTTTAGTTATGTAAAGTACTGGACTGAGTATCACATGATTTTAAACATCACTAGAAAATTCTAGAGGTTTGTCTTCATGTTCTGGATACTTGATTTTTAAATGTCTTTCTAATAGTGATGGCTTCATATACTACCAATAACTAATGTCTCATGGCACAGTATACACTTAGGCGAGGTTCATCATTAGCAACAGTAGCTATAAATCTGTATTTCAAATAGTCTTCTCGATAATTTTGCTTTTTTTTGGCCGACGTCTTGTCAGATCTGGTTAACTTGTCATTGTTTTTACCCATAATGTGGCTGATGAAGAGCTCGTGCTAGCAGTACGAGAAGTGTCAGCTCTGCCATTTTCTTCTTGTTTGTTTGTGCTGGCATTATCAGTATTATCTTCTTCAATCTGTGGTTTCTTTTCAGGAATCTTTTTAAAGCCACTTGTCCATTTTGTAGTTTAGTAAAAACTAGATAATATAATCCATAAATCCACTTAACTGGGCACACATAAAGTGTAATACATTGCAGTACGCTGAAAGTGAATGAATGAGTGAGGATGTCACTGTCAACCCCCTCCACGTTGTGGAGCACCCGCTCTTCCCTCAGGGTATCTCATGAACCCTACCCTGACCATCTGACATATGGACCGACTAAATGCACCAGTGTCAATCTGTATATTAAGTATTGGTAAAGCTTAATTTCTTCCTTATGTTTTTAGATAAAAAGAAATATAAATGGAAGTTCAACTATTTTCTTCCTGCACCCCAACAGATAGTCTTGCACACCCCCTGGGGTGCAGATCCCCCCACCTGGAGACCACTGCTCTGTGGGATCCTTAGCCCTGCTTGCAGCTAGCTGGGCACAGTGCAGAGTTTGCCAGCATCTCTCTGGATTGCAGCATGGATTGAAGGCAATCTCTGCCCACCTGCAAAAAGACATACACTTCCAGACATATGCTTATAAAAAAGACATATGCTTAAAGTACCTAGAGTCCTTATACACTCCTCTCCCGAGACCAGAGATAGCCAATTCTATCCAGTTTTTCCACTAAAAGCAATGCCAAGAAAAAACTCAACATTTAGAGGAAAACCATAAGATCGATTTGCAATTTGGAAATAGACTGTACAGTAAGAGTGTAAATGAGCTCTAAGATGGATTAAGACAGAACTGAATCATGATGATACAGTCTGTACATGATAAATTACCTACTTAAGGAGATTTTCTAACTCCAATCTCTTTAATCTAGCAGACAAAAATACATAAAATATAGCGACCGAAAGTTAAAGATTAAATAAGACACATTTTTTTAATGTGTATTGCTAATCATTAGGACAGTGACAAAGAATATAGTAAATTTTCCAGCCTTCTGGTGTTCTTGAGCATGAATACATGGGAAACAACAGGATTATACATATATGAATTAGATTCTGTAGCATTTTTCTTTAGCAAACCAAGAAAATATCTGGGTTTTAACTATGGAACAATGATTTCATGCTAGAGATATAATCAAGCTTCCATATTTTGAACTTCTTACTGGCAACCACTCTAGTCCCCACTCCAAAAGATACTCTTCATTTATTTGCACCTCAGCGTCTGTGTTGACAAAATGAGAATAACTACCCGTAGATAACAAAAATAACAAGTTATTTTCAACTATTTAAGATCTACAGATGAAAACCACCGATGACTTCTATTTCACTGACAGGAACCTGAGCACAAAGCAGTAACGTGATGCACTGGGTCTGACTGGAATGAAGTTAGGAAGTCAACTTTCTTCACAGCATCCTGTGTGGTGCTGTGCTTTGTGTTTGTGGCTAAAACAGCCATCATAACCCGCCAGTGTTTTGGCTATTGCTAAACAGTGCTTGCACAGTGTCAAGGCTTTCTCTCTCCCACCCACCCCCAAAAGTCAGTAGGCTGGGGACGAGTAAGGTGTTAGGAGGGGACACAGATGGGACAGTTGACCCAAACTGACCAAAAGGATATTCCATACCATATGACGTCATGTTCAGCAACAAAAGCTCAGAGGAAGGTTTTTCACATTATACTACACAACACTATTAAGATCAACAGGTAAGTAGCAGGCTTTTTAAAGAAAAATACCAAGATTTTAATGCCAGAAGGAAATGTATCAATCATTCAGTCTGAACTCCTGCAAAATAGAGGGCATAATGCTTTAGTCAGAAAGTACTGCATCAAAACCATGTAACAGATGTTGACAGAATCTCAGACTTAATAAACAAAATCCTGTTTGAAAGTCCTTTCTGTCTTGGAGATGGGTGAGAACTTTTACTTTTTATTGCAGATATATTCTCGGGATCATACTTGGAATCTCAGGTCCCATAGAGTTTAGCATTTGCTTATCAAGTAATTGTATTTAGCTTTCTTTTTTTTACAGATAAAAGTTTGCAGATAGGCCTAATTACAGCTGAGAATGTTTTTCTTCCTTGCATTGCTGACTGAAATGCAAACATTCATACTGTGTACATCTGAAAATACTTGCATTATTTTTCCTTTCCTTTCATTCTTCCATTAAATTTTACAGGAAAGAGGTGGTCTTTCATGTGAATGAACGTGTGTGTGCATTCAGTACCAGCCCACAGTTTTATTTTAAATTGACATAGAATTTCTACTATAATATCAAAGGATCTGGGAGCCTTGTTTAAGGTTACTTGGATTTCTAGTAAATGTAAATCACTTCATCATGAATTACCACAGACTGCTAAACATTCATTCAGCAGAAATGATATTTCCACAAGAGGAATAAAAAGTAATCCATTTAATTGCATTTAACCTTTTTCTTCTTAGGCAAGTATGTTAAGCCAGTATTCAAATCCCAGTATGTTCCATACTTCAGTCAGTACTGCCTGGTTTGTTGACTTTGATTGCTGTCACTAAACTCCAAGCAACGAGAATAGCTGTCACAACATAGCAATGCTCTACTGTATTTTTCGGTAAGGGACTATAGACAAGGGAGGTTAGAGGAAGTGCTAAGAAGCTAGCATCTGGAAAAGACAGATTAAATGTTGATAGTCGTGTCCTGTTGTGCTCAGAAGTTATGGAACTGGTGAGTTATCTGCCCGTTCCTGAAGGAGAATGGGGTGTTTACCTCTCCCCTTTACTCCTAAGCATGTTATAGCATGGATCCTACAGGTTCTGAGTGCTTGGAGCCAGACTGCTTCACTATCAGCTTTATGGTGGTTTCTCCCTGGACTCCTCCTTAGTTGGAATGAAATCAGAAGAATGAAATATTGCTTTTCCTGCAAGGAACTACACTTTATTTGTGGAAAATGTTTTCCTTGAGTTGCTCAGAGATGGCTTTGTCCAATTCCTTATCCTGACTGGGTAGTAACAAACTCACACCACAGTGTCACCCCTACTGGCCTCTCCTCTGACTCTGCCAAGCTCTCAGCCAGACTGTCATCCCTCCCGTAGGAGAGATCTATGTGTCCAAGCTGCTCCTTCACAACAGAGGCCAGGCCAACCCTCCTCATTCTTTGCCTGTGTTTCCTGTTGAGCTTGCATCCATCCACCGCAGCAGACCGGGCACCTGCATGTGCAGCTCAAGTTCCTCCTGCTTGTTTCCCAGGCTGCATGCATTTGTGTACATTTGAGGCAGGTGTCCCTTCACCCTGCTTTATTGTTCCTGAAGTCTCTCTTGTTCCCATCGCCCTGCACCCTGTGCTTTTGACCCCTGCCTACCATTATCTCTCTCAAATGTGGGTCATAATCTCCCTCCCCTGGGGTTCCTAGTTTAAGTTAGCCAACGGAAAGCAGTAGGAATCTGGACAGTATCATCGATTTTTTTCTATTGAGACACCTCAGCTTGGGGTGAGAAGTGCCCATGGGCTATAAAGGTAACTTAAATGATTAGCTTAGGCTAGACACCACTGTTTAGGTGGCTAACATTATACAAAATGAATCCCAAACATAGAGCAATTCCTGTGAGCAAAGGCTGCATTCGGGCCTTGAGGAATCAGTTATGCTGGCACGTTCTCAGCTCATCATTAAAGCTGAAGCTTTACATGGGTCACACATCTTTAGTACGGTGAACATTTAAGAGGACCAAATCTGAATCTAGTCTTCTTTGTAAGAATGGTGGAAAAAAAGTCTGTTTTACCAAGCCTATTCAGAACCATTCTTTACCTAGTTTTGTAGTTAAAAATTTGCCTAGGGGTATTGGTCAACAATATACAGGAATCCTGCTTAAGAAAGGCCCATTCAGAGGTAAATTTAAGAAATCGATGGCAAGTACTTTATACAGAAAAAAATAAACAAACAAGTTATGCAAAGCATTTTAAGGACACAAAGTTTAAGCTAAACAAGGCAGTCAGGGTGGGGAGATTTCTTTAGTTTTGTATTTGTAGAGTTGCACAAAGGAAAAGTAATTCCAAGAGAAGATAAAAGCTAAAAACAACTAGTTTCCAGGGGAAAGGGTGTTGACAAGCTCTTGCTTTTTGCCTTTGACAAGCATTTGTCCTCAAGTGTCTAATATTCATATAAACAAAAGCATCCATGAAACCATGGGTGATGGAATCCATCACAGAAACCTTCATAGCAAACACCATGGGTTTTCATTTCAGCAAGCTGGATAAACTAAGCAAAGCAGGTTTGAGGGCAGACCTCGGGACCGATTACAGAAGACTGACAAGGGTAACACAGAGCACTTGTCTGTTCCACCAGTGCAAGAGCAAACACTTTTGCAATCATTAGACCTGACAGAGGCAAAAAAATGAGATTTTTACTAGGCTGTAGGCAAATTAGTTTGCTAGTACATCAGAATATCATACAGGCTGAAATTAAACAAATAAAGCTAAAGTGAGGAAAACGATTGGAAAGCAGAATAAGGGCTGAAGGCTACACTGCAGCATATCATAATCAAAAGATAATTCATATATTTCTCTCCTCTCCTTCTCCAGGGCATACCATTTCAATGTGATGCAGACAGCCCTACAATCTCTGGTACTGCAAGGAGTGTAATTTTTCAGTATAGCTAAAGAAATATATCAGAGCTGTAACTTTGCAAGCAACACACTGCATGAGCATGGCAGTTTGGATCAGTGCTAGCCTAGGGGTCTCTGAACAATTATGAATTCTTATTGTGATTGTCAGGACTGGATACAAAACCTTATAGTAAAAATGCAGATTTATAGAGTTTGTTCTAAGCACTTTGAAGCAGATTTTCCCCTTCTACCTTCCAACTAGTGATTTTAATGCTGATATAAGTTGCTGTTTTACAGTCTTAGAGAGAGAAGATGTCTTGAAAAGACATGTGGACATCTTGATGAAGCTGGGCAATGATGAAAATGACTTGGAGGAAATGAAAGGATACACTTTTCATTGATAAAGTTGCTGCAGCTGGATTCTGCAATCCCCTTCTGTTTAAAATTAGTATCTCATATACAGAATCACTTTAGATACATGAAGGATACAGTAGACCATACCCCTACTATATGCGACCTCAACAGGCAGAAGGATCGCAGAAGGATCACAGAAGGGAAGTTTTCAAACTGGAGTCATGACAAGATTCGGAGGAGTTCAGCCCAAAGCAAGGGGGGAAAGTGGGCCAAGTAAGGTCTGGGGAAAACATTCCTGCTTCCTTCTTAGTGACTGCAAACAAGCAGTTTGTTGTGTCCTGTGCTTGACGGCAAGAGGAACTGTGGGGGAGTATGGTTCTATATTGAATAGGAGGTTTGCTGTAGGGATGGATTCTTGCTTCTGTAGGAAGCCATGGTTTCAGCAATCACCATGCAAAGCACCACTCCTGATAACTGCAAAGCCATAGCCTTCTGTTTCCCACACATACACTTTGAGTAATGTGTTTTTCTAAATACTCTTGTTTATTTACTTATTAGGAAAGGCAACTGCACCCTAGGGTATGTAAATGAGATGGCTTAACAGCTTCCCCCAGTCCTTGATACCTGTTTGTTCTGTCTGGCAAGTTGCACTTGATCACAGAGTATTATTAAGAAAGCTTTGGCCTGCCCATTAGGACCTGCTAATGCCGTATATCGTCTTGTCCCTCATGGTGCAGTTTTAGTTTCTCTTAGCAACGCCTGTTTAGATTGGGGATGCAAAACATGTCAGAACAAATCTCCACTATGTCTCTACGCTGCAAACAAAGGCACAGTAAAAACACTCCTGCTCATGCTACATTACTAACTGTGCATATCTAAGGAATGACTAGAACAATCTCTGCAGGAGAAAGATCAACATCTGCTCGTTTCTCATCACCAAAACAACTGCCAGCTCAATGTCCATATACAGGCTGAACCTTAAAAAAAGTTTTGTAAGTGAAACGTTCTCTACAACACTATCTAATTCTGTTCTGTAATCCTCCTCCCTGTAGTACATGTGTAATTTGCAGAATAAAGTACAGGAATTCACCACCCACCTTCCTCCCTCAGAGCAGTGCAGAGCAAATATAAGCATTTCTTGTTATGCATCTGTTTAAGAGTATCTGGACACATTCCTTGTTTTCCACCTACGCCATACCCTTCTGGAATGGGCTGCGCTCCCATTTATTACAGTAGCAAAAGTACTTGGAGTTACTGCCAGAAAAGGATGCAGATGTCTGCCACTCTGCTGATTAGGGCTCCGTCCTGGTGGTGGGCTGATGTGAGTTTGAATTCCTTTCAGACGGTTCAAAGAGAAGGGAACAGAAAAGAGAATTTCCACTTCCTTGGTGTGTTCTTGAAAGAGAAGCTAAGGCAAAAATATCATCATCTGCAGAAGTAGCTTCTGAGAGAAAGGACTGACCTCCATTCAGCCTTTGAAGTACAGACGGTAGCACTCTGGGGTCTAGAAAATGATTCAGGGATGTGAATCCTGCATGTACAGAAGCTCATCTCTACAGCCCCAGAGGAAGACTTCAACTCCCTGCAAAGTGGCAGGATTTATAATACACAGAAATCTTAGTGCTGACTCTTGGCCACCTTTCCTAGTTCCTTAGTCTGTGTGCTGTCATCTCTGACTGATTTTGGGAATGCACCCAAAATGATTTATCCACTACTCCGTCAATCGTATAAGGAGGAAGAACAACTAAACTCCACAGGTCTTGGAGCTGGGGACAAGGAGCCTAAATGCTTTTACAGACCTAGCTTTATGAGCCTCCTTAAAGCTTCCTCTAATGTCAAAGCAATTCCAAAGAGCTCTGGAGATGAAGCCGAGACAGCCACTCCAATAATATTTTTAGTGAATTTAACTCCTATTTAACAAGTATGCAATTTAGCTTTTGACATTTACAGAAAGGGTTGTCTCAAGTTGTCTTTAACTGTATTGACTGCAGTCAAAGTTTAGAAATGTGTGTGCTGGAAGCACCCATGCATTCATTCAGCCAGGGAATACTAATACAATGTCCAAGTAGCTTGTCTGATCTAGACTAAAAAAGAGGCATTTGACAAAAATTGTTCATAATGAACTTATAACACCTTCAAGTGTATCTTCAATATCATAAGAGTATGATTATTATCATAACATTTTCAATAATCATCAGTTTGATTAACTCCGTATTTTCTAACAAAAAGAAAAAATATATTTTTATTAAATAAGTTCTCCACAAAGTGATGGAACACTGATTAAATAAATTGAAAGTCTTCACTTGCAGAAGGAGCTCATGGTTACAATTCTGTTTGATTAGATCTAGGAAAGAACAGGGAAAGGAGATTTTTGTTAAGAATGGAGCGTGTCTAAAATCCACAAGAACTTATCACTGAAAGGGACTGCCTGGGACAACCAGACAGCTGATACATAGATTTAAAAAATCCACACATGGGTAGTCTCTTCATATGCTGTAGGCTGTAAAACACTTTCCAGAACCAAAACTTAAATCTGTAATAAAATATTAAAGGCTACAGTTATAATCTTGCAAAGGAACAGAGTTTAAAACGGAGAGAATTTGCAAGTGTCACCAACGTCTTAGGGTCCTGCAACAGCTGGGATCTGCTAAATTAAAATCCTGGAAATTCTAGGAAGCTTACTATATATAAAGCCTACCACGTGTGAAGTTCCACACTTCATTTTCTGATTCCTGTTAACAAGATCATACAGATCATCCTTTATGATGATCTGTTTCTTCTTGTTATTGGAATTTCTTTATTCCCTGTGTCACCTACAACTTCCACAAGTTTATACATTGTTGTCCCCAAAGTAATGCATTAATATACTGAAAACAATTGGTCCCAGGGCTATTCCTTTAAAAAAAAGTCACTGTCAACTTCTCTATCCTGAGAAGTATCCTTATAATACTATTTGCTGCAGTCTTCTCTCTGGCTGTGCTCCCGAACTGCCTTAGAACTCCCTGCACCCATCCTACCATCTCTGTTCCACCCAGCTCCTGCAGGGCACTGAACCAACCAACTTAGATTTCAGCTAAGCATTAAAATCCATTCTAGTAGTTCTAAGAAATCAATTATCTTACCATCTCTGACATAATCTTCCTTTGATAAAACTATGTTGTGATTTATCTTTCCTGCCCTCTGCTTCCCTGTGTATTCTTTCCCTCAAGACTTCGCTATTCTTGCATCCCATGCAGACACAGCAATCTGTGCAGTAGTCTCTGGGCTTTGCTTTGGGATGCTCTGGGAACAAGGTCCAGGATCATCAGGGAACTCCTGGGAACCTTCTGAGAAACTTGAGGGTGCGTGCTGCTGACAGGCAAGGATGAGATAAGGGGAGCCATGAGGGTGTGGGCCTGAGGAAGCTCTAGCAACTTCTAATGAGCATGATCAGATGCCCTTGACCCACTGTGCCCGGAGCCTTTGTTGCAGCTGCCTTCTAATTACAGTGGTCAAGAACGCTTTCAGCTGGTGCTCAGGAGAGGCCTATATAAGAACCAGGCCCAGATCACAGCTCCCAGAGGCAGCCAACAGTTCAGAAGGGTGTGAAGAAGAAGAAAGGGGAGGTAGAAGAGAGACACACAACTGTGTTCAAACCAGCATAAACAGTCTCAGGTATGGTAGTGACACACCACAGAGTAGTTTCCCAGCAGGTTTTGGAGCAGCTGGGAAACTGTGCTGCAGGAAGCGTGCCATCTTTGAAGGGATGTGTCACCAACTAGAAGAGTTACAGGAGAAAATAATCAGGCTGCACAAGATCAGAGAAGATGAAAAAGAGAGAGACAGGGTCTTCTCAGAGGCACTACAGTTTGAATAGTCCTGGACCCCAAGCTGCAGTGGAGATGCAGGCAGTGTCCATCCCATGTTGTTGACCTCCTGCACCGAAAGGAAGGCTCCTGCTCCACCTAAAGGCTTACAACTATGAAAGAGATTCATCACCCTCAAAGTTGAAGAACAGCCAGATGTGCTTTCAAGCAAAGTATCTGGGTCAACTGCCACTAAACCATGCAAGACCACCAGGAAGAAGTGGCAAAAAATAGTAACGGTGGCTCCTTGCTGTGCAGAACAGAGGCACCCATCTGTGGACCTGACCCATCAGCTAGAGAGGTTTGCTGCTTGCTAAGGACCTGGATCCAGAATGTTGTGGAGAGACTGCCAAAGCTCGTCTGACCCTCTGACTATTACCCCCTCCTGTTCTTCCATGCGGGCACCAATGATGCTGCCTGGAGAGTACCAAAAGTGACTTCAGAGCTCTGGGGGGCAATAGTCATGGGCATAGTGGCCCAGGTGGTGTTCTCCTTCCTCCTGCCAGTGAGGGAAAAGGCTGTGAGGAGGAAGAGGTTGATAATGCATGTCCACAACCAGTTGTGGAGCTGGTCTTGGCAACAGGGTTTTGGTTTCTAGCTATGGGACCCTGTTTGTGGATCAGTGTTTGTTTGAGAGAGATGGGATCCTTCTCACTAAGTGGAGCAAAGCTATCTTTGCCAGTAGACTGGCTGACCTGGTAAAGAGACACTTTAAACTAGGAATGACAGAGGAGTTACCAACAGCCCTGTGAGGGAGTGATGGACAGGGAAGGTTGATGAGCAAAGGGCCTGAAGTGATGTGACCAAAAGGGATCACAAAATCAACAAAAAAAGGCTTAAGCAGGGTCACCTCCAGCATCTGCATGTAGGCAAGGATGTGCCTACAAGGCACCATCATGGAGAAATCTCCCAAATCCTTTCCGGGAAATCAGCATGCTGGGGTGCCTCTCTGAAGTGCCCATACCCTAATGCATGCAGCATGGAGAATAAACATAGTGACTTAGATATCTGTGTGCAGTGGAGGGCGTTTTGTTGGGCTCACAGATGAGATGGGATAGGTCACACAACTGCAGTGTTGCAATGGAGGCATATAGGCTCTTTAGGAAGGAGGCTGGGAAGATGAGGAGGTGGAGTTGTCCTTTATGAGGCAGAACAGCTGGAGTATATGGAGCTCTTCCTAGGGATGGATGATGAGCCAACCAAGAGCTCATGGGTAACAATTACTGAGCACACCAACATGGGTGATACTGTAGCAGGTCAACAATCTCTGAACAATCATGGTGACTGGAAGAAGTGCCTGAAGACTGGAGGAAAGGAAATGTCAGGGAACTACAGGCCAGTCAGCCTCACATCAATCCCTGGGAAGGTGATGGAGCATACTGTGTACCTAGACTTCAGCAAGGCTTTTGACATTGTCCCATAAGATTCTCCTAGAGAAGCTAATACAGTATGGGCTGGACAAGCAGACAGTGAGTTGGATTGAAAACTGGCTGAATGACTGGGCCCAGAGGGTGGTGATCAGTGGCATGAAGTCTAGCTGGAGGCCAGTAGCTAGCAGTGTACTGCAGGGGTCAATACTGGGTCCAGTTCTGTTCAACATCTTCACTACTATCTGGAGGATAGAGCAGAGTGTACCCTCAGCAAGTTCACTGAGGACACAAAACCGGGAGGAGTGGCTGATACACCAGAGGGTCATGCTGCTATCCAGAGGGACCTCGACAGGCTGGAGAACTGGGCTGACAGGAACCTCATGCATTTCAACAAGGGGAAGTGCAAATTCCTGCACCTGGGGAGGAACACCACCATGCACCAATATATGCTGGGGGCTGACCAGCTGGGAAGTAGATTGGCAGAAAAGGACCTGGTAGACACCAAGTTGAACATGAGCCAGCAATATGTCCTTGTGGCAAAGGTGGCTAATGGTATCTGGGCTGCATGAGAAGGAGTGTTGCCACAGCAGGTCGAGGGAGGTGATTCTTCCCCTCTACTCAACACTGGTGAGCCCATACATGGAGTGCCATGTCCAGTTCTGGGCTCCTCAATACAAGAGACATGGACACATCAGAGACAGTCCAGGTAAAGGGCCACAAAGGTGATTAAGGCACTGGAGCATCTCTCTGATGAGGGAAGGCTGAGAGATTTGGGACTCTTCAACCTTGAGAAGAGAAGGCTTGGAGGGGGGGAAATCTCATCAATGTATATAAATACCTGAAGGGAGGGGCAAAGAGGGTGGAGTCAGGCTTTTTTCAGTGGTGCGCAGTGATAGGACCAGAGGCAATGGGCACAAACTGAAACACAGGAAGTTCCATCTGAATATCAGGACACACTTTTTAACTGTGAGGGTCACCAAGCACTGGCACAGGTTGCCCGGGGAGGCTGTGGAGTATCCATTTGTGGAGATACTAAAAGGCTGTCTGGACATGGTCCTGGGCAACTGGCTCTAGGTGTCCCTGCTTGAGCAGGGGGTTTGGACCAGATGACCTTCAGAGGTCCCTTCCAACCTCAACCATTCTGGAATTCTGTGAACTCAAAAAGCACTACAAAAATTACCAATGTCCTGCATATAGTTACCTCAAACAGATATTGGACATCTTCAGATACAGCTAACTCAGATTTAGTCATTTAGAGTACTTTAGAGTAATAGTGTAGGTTTCAGAATGCTCCTATAATCCATAGGTATGTCTAAACTGCCTTGGAAAATAACGGTGTTCTGGGACTTGGCATTAGACTTGCGATGTCAATTTTAGGTTTTTTGGTGCAAGACCTAAGGCACAAGATTTGGAAAGAGGGAAATGTCTGGTTGATGTGTCCTGCATTTCTAAAAGTTTTGATACAGGTCAGTAGCTCAAACTATTCTACTGTTCTGCAACAAGGTTGATTTGTCAGCCACAATTTGAAACCATTTTCCAAGCTATGAAAGTGTTTAGAAAGGAATTTTCATGTACATTATTAGCCTAGTGCCAGTCACTGGGAGCAAACAAGCTCAGAATATGCCAGTGGCAAATAAAAACTCTTAAGAAAAGGGGTGGTAATGAGAAATGTCACTAAATTTACCAGGTCACATCTCTCAAAGACACTTTCTCACTCAGATAAAAGACATTGTTTAACAATGTAGGGCACTTCTCGTCTACAAATGACCCCCTACTCTGTAGCTGACTGTGCACAGACTATTTCCTATAAAAAGGGACAAACCTAGGCTATTTCTATCTCTCCGCTTCCTACTCATTTCATATGTCATAATCCTGTCACCTTCCCATAATCTCATGGTCTCTAAATATTTACCAGGACCCATAAGAAAAGAATCATGCTAAATCTAGTACATCAGTAGTGTTCAAAAATTCTAGAAGTCCCATTGTAACTTTAACAATTTCTCCCTGTTTCATTTCCATCATATTGTCATCCTTTTTGCAAAGAACAAAGGAAATTCACCATGGAAACACTTTTTCCTAGCAAGTAGAAATGCCTAGATACACTACATGCACTA
This sequence comes from Mycteria americana, assembly GCF_035582795.1. NCBI lineage: Eukaryota > Metazoa > Chordata > Aves > Ciconiiformes > Ciconiidae > Mycteria > Mycteria americana. The sequence continues at coordinate 106,842,622 of NC_134366.1, read as the reverse complement.
CTCCCTCTTGGAGGTGAACAAACTTCTCAAAACCAAAAAATAGAAAGTTTTCACACTGACTTTCACACTCGCACCATACAAAATCTTCACTCTGCACTTTGAGCGATGTCCAATAAGTCTCCATGAAAGTTAAGTTCCCACTTTTCCAAAGGACATGAGAACTGCAGGGAAGGTTATAACCACAGAGCCTGAGTCACCCTGCAAATGGAAGATGAGCTGATTCATGACACAGTGGAATGAATGCTAAGATCAGGTGCAACAGAGAAGGCAGAAACTTGTGGGGCTGGGGATGACTTCCCCTTTCATCAGCAGCCCACAGTTAAAGAGGAGTAAATAAAATATGAAACTGCGCTGGAAGCCAAACTATATGCAGATCAATCTGCCCGCTCCAGACAAATGAACAAAGGCTGGCCAGATGTTAACAGCTTACGTCCTTATTTCTCTGGGAGACTGTTTGCCTGAGCCATATGCTACAGAGTGCTCCACATCACCAGTTCACTCAAGATCTCCAGTGCAACACTGTAGCACAGATAATCAGAGGACAAATGGCATTGTATTAACGACAGGGCACATACATGTTTTGAGGACGACTGAGAATACGTGAAAAAAATCTTGGAAGAGTAGTGTTAATCCTCATCTTGGACCCTTTCTTCCTTTTCTATAGAGTAAATTAGTAACATGAAAAGAAGGCAGAATTGTGACTGTGTGACACTACATATGTTCTCCTACATTTCTAGATTTGAAGTCCAAGAGGGATGACTGTGATGTCTTGTCTTAAACCCTTTTCTTAGGGAAAAGTTCTCTCTTGCCCTGCAAAGGTTCTGCTCTCCTCACAGGGCACAAGAGGTTCTTCAATCTGCTGAAACTCTATCCTGAATCATCACAAAACCATCTAAAAGCGAGAATGAAGACAGAGAAAAGATGGTATAAATTTGGGTCGGACACAACCAGAATAACACAGAAATAATCACAGTTCTTAGGAAAAATTAGTTTAAAAGAAAAAACCCACTAAATAAATGTATCCATAAACAGACAATAGAACTGAACAAAACACACAAGAACACTTAAAAATTGCTCTCATATCCTGAGCTAATTCTAGCTTTAATCATTCATAATGAAAGTGATAGGAGACAGACATATTTTTTAAATGGACCTTAAGTAATAGCCCCAGACCTGCACATGCTAACTTGAAGCCGTTTAACAGCTGTTTTATCTTCCTGACTCCAGTGCTTGCAGATTACCTTTCACAGGGTATGAGTTCTGTTAAATTTGCATACTCTTCTGGGAAGATTCATCATTCCAAAAGACATTCCATGACTTTTCCAGGATGTTATTTTAATCGGTCAGCAATCAAGACCCTGAATTTTGATAAATTGTTTCAGAAATGGTTATTTCACTGAAGTGAGCTTATTCTCTTCTGATTTGGACAATATCACATTTTCCTACTACTCATCTACATCATGTGCACAACTGTGCCCACTTTTAAATTTTATCACTGCACCATCGATTTTAATTTGAAAATACCCTGCAATTGCCTGATGAATGGAAGATAATTAGATACCCAATCAAAACTATTGTGTGTGGGGAATGCTTGCAAGTTAAATCACTGTTTAGAATCATATTTCATCCTTGTATTATCATTTTCTAAAAAACAAGCACCAAAGCATAGCAAAACCCAAAACAGAACTAGGACAATGCTGTGGTATAAGCAATAAAATTTCAAAGTGCAATGCTAACATCTGTTACAACAAGCATTGCCTTGGAACATTTCTTCAATATAATCTAAATGGGAATTTTTTTATTTGAGTCTGGATTAGTCTTGGATTTAGATAAAGTGATGATTTTTATATCAGATCCATTAGGAAACTCTTGATGATATGGAGTTTCTCAGCCATGAGGTATTAAAGGTATAGAAGGTACTGATCATTCCACTCCTTTATCTTGTGTTGCAAATACCAACCTATCACACATGCACAATATAACGTTTAAACATCATGGAATGGTGAGCAGTTCTCTAAAAAATTCTTAAGTTTGATTTGGTTTTGTTCAAGACACCTGAAGTTTGACAAGAACTTATTCAGTTCATGGGAACCCTGGGGCCTCTTAGGGTGATAGTGGAGGGTGAATCTTCAGTGCAAGATGACACAACTATGTAATACCACTGCATAGCTCTAATTCTCTGCCAGGTGATGTTCTAACCGCTTTTATTTTTTTGGTTTTGAAAGCTAAAAAAAATTTAAGAAATGTATTAGGAAACAGAAGAAAAGGTGAAAAATATTTGATAAAATACTACTGCCATAAGAAAAAAGAGTTTCCTGGCGTGGATGACATTTGCACAAAATGCCTAAAAGACACTTACACATGCCCTTCAGAAAAATTGCAGCAAGTGCCCATCTATATTTTATGTGCCTAAACATCTTCGTTTCAGATTCTGAAATTTCTTACTGAAAGAAACGTCTCAGTCTCTTCCATTTAAAATTACTGCAGTGATTCTTCCCCCTTAAACTACTTGTAAACACCAGCGAAGATACAGTTTCCCATTTATATGAATAGTATCCTGTGATATTAGCAGAAGTCACTTTCAGAGACTGCCTTTCTGTGAAGATCTTAAGGTATCAACTTGAATTACAAGAAAGCATAATTGTAAGACAGAACAGGGGAATTCTTTCTTCTTCACAAGCTCAAGAGAACTTGAAGTAAGTTGTTCCTAAGATTTTGCTGTAGAATAAGGCAAGAACCAGGAACAGGGCAATATGAAGGAAAATCTTAGGCACATCTGTGCCTGTACTTCTGCTTTGCAGCACAATTTGGAAACCACAAGGAGGACAGAATCTCCATATTTCTGTTTATTGACCTCACTGGAACTATCTTTGGGAAAAGAAGATTGGAGCTTCTTGAGATCAGGAACCTAAAATACATTGCAAAGGAAAAAAACAAGCAAACAAACAAAACCTCATTGCTTCATAACGTCTGAAGTTGGATTAAATACACTTTGTTTTGCTAGCATTTTTACATGACTAGTTCACAGCTTTCAAGGTATACCTCCAAGCTTGGTGAAAATTTGCCTTTGTTTTCTTTTAAACCATTGAAAGAAAAATAAAAAACCTCTTTATTTGATACAGTATATATTTCACCAAACACTCAAAGAATATTTAAGGCCATATCAAGGCATCTCAAGCATCCTCCAAACACAAGAATAATAGACTATGTGAATAACTGCCCAGTAACAATGAAAAAAAAAAAAAAAAGACAGCTTTTGCCTCAAAAACTTCATATTAGTATTCCAAAGAAGGCTTAACAACTTATTTTATTTCCAGTCAGCTTTATAAATATTATTGAATACTGGACAGAAGTTATCTGTTTATTTTGTCCCAACAATAGCAATCTAGGCTGGGAGAAGATTGCTCCTTCCCCAAAAGCAGGTGAGCACATGGAGATAGGAGAAATTCCTGGGTGGAATCAGGAAAGGAAAGACATAGCAGAGAGAGATATTTTCTTTTTCTTTAGGGACAAAAATATGAACCAGTAAAAGGAATCTGAAATTTGTGGAAAGAATGAAATGATGCAGAAAACAAACAAAAAGATGGATAGAATATGTGAGGAAGACATGACACCTTGAAAAAATAAGAAAGAGTAGGAAGAGATAGTTTGAAAAAATTCTACAGTTAAACAATGACATTTATAATGCCTCAGTTTTCCTGCTTTCATTCTCTTCTTTCCATGCTTTTCCCTGTATTTTCCTTTGACTGCCTTCTGTGTCTCACATCTCTTATCTTCTGCCTCTCTTTTCTACTTTTCTGCTCTCAAAGTTGAAGGTACAGGGCTCCTTCTAGGATGAAATCACTGGGTACTATTCAGAGCTTCCACCTTAAACATTGCTGTTATGTGGTAAATTTTATGCTTCCAAGCTCATTCTTGGAGAAAAAGTAATATTTTTCTTGCTTCCCTAAAGCCTCTTGGCAACTGTGATGGAGAGTGGAAATCTCTGCTCTTCTGTCTTTCATCAGAAGCCAAGCCTGAGAAGTCAGAGTGCAATCGCACCTTGAAGTCTGCACAATGTATACCTACAGCCACCAAAACCTGGTGTCTCAAGCTTGTTTTCTGGCTGAAATTTGAATGGTCACCAGATACCTCATTTCTTTTCCCTGCCTAATCCCTCTCAGCCCCTCATTAACTCTCTCATTGCATCTGCTTATCCAATGAATTGTTATCAGAACCGACCACTCACTCAGATCCTAGTTTGCAGACTCCACAGTGAGAGTGGAAGATTACAATAAATAATAAGACTTCTACCTTGCTTTTTCTACAGAAATAGACATATACTATATTGAGAAGGCTTGTTTACTAGCTGCTTTTCTTTGGAACAATTTTCTTTTTTCCAGTATTACATTACCTGGGATGAGAATTGGCATTTATGGATGTTAAATGCTTTCATTTTAGGTAAAATTGACCCTGATGACCCACTGATTTTTGAAGTAGATGTCACTGTACAAAATGCAGCACAACCTTAAAAAATCCTCCATGTTAATCATGTCAGCCAAAAAAGTACTATTTTGTCCACTTACAGGGCATGTTTCTCTTTAGTTTGTCACCAAGGTATTTTTAGGTTGTTAAACTCAATTAAGATTGTGATAGAGTCACTAGAGAAAATATTTTATCTGTAATTTTTCATATTGTTAATCTATTTCCTTAGCTTACTGCACACTCCTCATTTCTTCTGTCTTTTTGAAATGCCACCTACACTGATAAAATTACATTAGGAGTTCTCAATATTTCCAGGAAGAAGCAGAGAAATCACATAAAGATATGACTATTAAGTAGAGAAAAACAAAGAGTCACTTGAGACGATCAGAATTTAACTTGTTTTAAAAACAATCCCAGACAAGATACTCAGTGGGAGGGAAATATATATTTTAAAAAATCTAGAAATGTCATGAATATGCTACCAAATGTGAAGCTAAAATGCAGTTTCACTGAATTTTAACATGACAGGGGAGCAAAAAGAAACAACAGAAGACAGTCTGGAGGAAGTGTCCTATCACAAAACAAGGAAGCCAGGATTGCTCTTAGTGCAATGAAGTGCCAACTTTCAGTTTGAAACATACTATGAACCAAAAATTATGTATAAATAAAATGACTGATATGCAGGAAAGAACAGTAAAATACTGAAGTAAGATAAACTAGAATTACTGATTAGCAAATACAGCATTACCTGAAAACCAGTACATGATTACACATTTTTCTGTTTCACTGTCATATTCTGAAGCCTTTACATCTTCTATAATACTGGTAGCTCCCAATAGTTTTGAGTTATTGATAGCTAAGTATGACTTCATTCTCGTGACTCTTCACACCGAAACATGAAACACAGCAAACACAGACCACAGGAATATCGCTTGGTGTGCCTAATTCAAACTACAATCCCAAAAAGGTAGTGCTAGACAGCAGCAAAATTGGAGACACCAATTGCTGCATAATCTCCAGTCAGCTGAAAGCTCACCTGGGAATTGGAAAGAGGACAGGGTCAGGACTTTTCTGAGAACTGTGTGTGCAACAGCTATAATTCTTCAGGGGTGATAAACATTAAAGCTGCCTTGCTTTGAGCAGCAGGTTGGACCAGACAACTTCCCGAGGTCTCTTCCAACTTAAATTATCCTATGATTATATACCATAGCAAACACTTAAAGCTGAAAATCCTGAAAAATATATTGTAACCTCATTTATAAACCTTTGCCACAGGATTATTAACTTTTGAAACAGAATCTTCTCCCAGAGGATGAGAACAGGGCAGCAATCCACAAAATCTAGGACACAGAAGCACAATGGTTATGAACTTGTCCTAGTTAAGTAACAGAACTAATGAAGTTTGTATATTACCCTTATACCAACACAACTTACACAATTTAAACATTAATCCAATGGAAGAGACATTTCTGGTTGTACAAACAGACCAGAAAAACTTACAAAGGATGCTAATAGTGAGCTGTGCTATTGGCAACCATAGAATTTAGGTCACTTGAAAAGTTATAATTGTTGGGATCCAAGCAACACCAAGAAAGGGAGCCTCAAGCCACACTAGTAGTATCAGATATATAGATATTGCCCATGTGCTTCAGGAACTGAAAGCATGCTGGCATAAACTTCTCCATTCTCTCTGTCTACCTTTTGTCTCTCTATGTGACCTGGAGAGTAAGGAAGATGCAGCATTTGTTTATAAGAAAGAGAAGTTTTTTCCACCAAGTAAAAGGAAATGGGTGATAATGTAAAATCTCTGAGGGAAGGGTTCCAAAGGGAAATGGCTGAAATAGAAGCAAGAGATCCTCTGTAATTTTGGCCTCCAGAGATAAATTGGAGTAAGACTGATAATCTAAGCAATTGACACAACTGCCTCATTACCAGGCAAGGTAAACCAAAAAACAGGTTTATGACTTTCAGGGGCAGCTAACTTGTGGACAAGTTAGGTGAGCTTTAATTATCAGGATATAAGATCATAGTGCAAATTGCAAAGAGACAGGAGACAGTGATCAGGCTAAAGAAAAAAGCGGTCAGCCCAAAAAAACAGAGGTTAAATGGCAGCTGAAGAGATGCAATTAGAGTTCCTGTTGACTAAACTATACGAGTATGAAGTTTCTCTATATAACATGAACAAGAAGGCAGTATCTATCCCAACATGTGTTTAGGTGGAAGGACAACTGGAGGAAGTTAAGATAGATATGGAAATTGTCCTAGATTAAAAAAAAAGGAGATCTGTCAAACTGATACAGTCTTTCTGGGAGATGGAAAAATGAGAGAGAACATTGCTCTCTCTTGCTGCTAAGAGTAAAACCACCTGAGTTACTACACAGGCTTCTCTAAACACCCCATTAATTTATTTCTGCTTATTTTATTTTATTTTATATGAGAGTAAACAGAGATGACATTCAGTTACTTCTGGTCTAGGGGCTTGTAGTGCATTTTAAGCATAGAAAAGAAGAACCACATCCTAAACTCAGTGTCATTTTACAACAAAGAGATAAGTTTTAGATGCTATTCAACAATTTTGTCACTTGCAAAAGATGTTAGAAGGATAGTTTTGCCTGATGTTCCTTTAGAGGGAAAATTATGTTTTCAGTGGATGAGTAGAATCATACCAGCACCTGGAGGTCACTAACAGGCCTTAATGGACCCTCCTCTGGGACCTCCACGCACATCTTTAGTCTTGTGTCTTCAGCCTCTGCCATGGAACTGCCCAGCAATCACTAGACCTGACCCTGACCCTGACCTGCGGATTGATTTCCCAGCTTGGCCTTGGACCTGCCTTATCACCATGGACTTACTTGCCTGATGGTCTGCACCCTTGGCTGAGCCTGGACTCAACCTCTGGGCCTGCCCTTCTCCCTTGCAGTGGGGCTGGGCTCTGCCCAGCCATCGCATGTTCTCCCCCTCTGCTGCTGGTAGCTCCCATCCCTCGCTGCTCCCGGACAGCCAATGAGTTATTTCCTCCAGTTTTTCCTGTGCTTTCACTGTCTGCACAGGAAAGGGAGAAACTCTACATGGAGCTGAAAAAGGAAGGATGGAGCTCTAATAATTTCAGACTCAGGACTCAACATGCTCTATAAAAATCACCTGAATTCAAGGAAGCTTTAGCTGCATCTTTCATTACCTGAAGGCATTAATGAATCACACTAAAATGAGTTTGCAGTCTGACACAGAAGGTTGTTGCTTACCCTTCAAGAGAAATAGAAAGACTTTGAACTCAAGTGCAGCACTCTAGCAAACCCTTGAAAGCTGCAATTTTACCATTTCTTAAGTGACCCTGACAGACAGGAAGTCCATCCCTCTGTCCCAAAGGAAGACCAAGAATCCCTATGTTGTGTTTGTTTAGTCTTATCTTAACAAACCCTCCACAATGAAGGTTCAACAACCTACCCAGTCTATTCTACTGTTTTCCACTTTTAATCTTTCTCATAAAACATGTTTCCATGTTTCTAGATTACTGAACTTTTTTCTACAGGTCTCTGATCTACTTCCTTCTTGAAGATGATACTAGACCTGATGTTCCAACTTACATCTAATAAACGCTAAGTAGTGTTGAAGTTTACTCTGTGTGTCTTAGGTGTCAATAATGCATTACATAGGGGTGGTGAAAAGAAGCTGTTTGCTTCCTTTCTACTTTTTACAGTAGGTCAAGCAGTTTGGCCTTCTTGACCTTTACCCAGTTTGTGGTTCATTGTATCGTTTCCTGTATCTTTCTCTGGAGATCTTCTGCCTAGATACCCATTTTGCACTTTTTCACTAACATATTATTTATATTAAAACCTTTCTCTCCTTGTCAAGATCATTCTGAAACCTAATCCTGTCCTCTGCAAAGTGCTTGCAGCTTTTCCCAAGTAGGTATCAACTGGAGATTTAATAAACATTTTCTCTATCCCACTATCTAGAGAAAACCTTATCTCTTTCTAGAGAAAACCACTTGACAGAATCCCATCCTTCTTGTTTGACAATGAACCACTGATAACTACTCTTTGAAATTATAATTCCAAGCTAGAGAAGGATAAAGCATATCATACTTTTTGGTGACTTTTTGCTTCAGCATTTGTTTTAAAAACAAATATTCAACTGATCTGATGTCAATTAACCTTGGTAGCAGGAATATTGGTTAGAGACTGCTCTTACAGTAACTTCCTGAAGATCAAGTTTTCCTACTTTTCTTTAGGAACACCTTTAACATTTTTATAAGTCATAAAACATCACACTTGTCACCTACCCCATCTCCTTGAGACCTGTTATCTTGTCACAGAGGGAAATTAGATTGCTTTACATGATTTATTCTTGCCAAATTCATTTTGGCTATTGTTTAGCACCTTTTTATCTTCTGGGTGATTCCAAACAGATTATCTGCTCAAGTGTCTTTCCAGGAATTAAATTTAGCCTAACTGGTCTATAATTCCCTGGGTCTTTATGTGTTTTGGAAAAACAGACACAAAGATTTCTTCCCTCCCCCTACAATTCACTTTTTATCCTTTAATTCTCAAAGCTCATAAGGGAAGACTCTAAGGTTTAAGTACTCCATAGTGAATTAATTGTGCATACAATTTGAAAATATCTGATTCATCTAAGCAGACTCTAACCTGTTCTTACCCCCCTTCCCCAGTTTTAATTATGCTAGTCTTCAGAGAACAGTCAGCCTTTTTTTTTTTTTAAATGAATGCTGAGGAAGGAAAAGAAACCACCACAAAACTGGCATGCCTCTCTTAGTTTTGCCTCTCTGTCAGTTAATGGGCCAATTATTTCTCTTGTCTTGCTCTGATTAATTACTTATAGGATGTTTTCTTTTACCTACTCTTTAAGGCACTTGGCCCATACTTTATTGCAATTTCTATGACCAAAATGTTTTTCATGGTGAAACTCAGAAGATTGGGAGGGTGCACAGTATGTAATTTTGTCAGTTCTGGGAGCTTCAGTCATTTCTGTCTCAGTAAGCTCCTCCAGTATTTTCAGCCATAGACTTAGCAGATTTTGTTCCTCAATGTTCAGACTGATCAGACTGATGCTTATAATAAATCAGAGCACAAAAGGAACACAATGAAATTAGATTTAGTCTCTCCTTTAAGTGAACCAATGTCAGGATACAAGCCTCCTTCAAAATCATACACTTTGGCAAGTCAAAGAGTCTAAAGGAACCTTTGCTACAAAAAAAATGTGGGTTTTTTGCACTTGGGTACAATGATCTTGGTGTAAAAAATAGTCAAGGGAAAGCATGGGTAGTTTTTACTATAGACAGTCAAATAAGCCCCAGAAGGGAATTAAGTTTATTCAGTACAGCAAATGTGACCTAGTAAGACAAAGCCAAACTTGACTGAAATGCTGGGTCTGTTTCTTTGTACTTAATTGCTGTTAATGAAGGTAGTAGCTCCTTGGAAGTCTGATAGTAGTAGCTCTCTTTGTGTAGGGGAAATTATGCAAATCTTACCTCAGAGAACCTTTGTACATCCTGGGTTAAAGTTCCTACTCTCTTCCACTGATAATATTTGAGTAACTTCAAAATTGCTGGATTCACTGCATTATCAGATGGAACTGTCCGGAAGAAATAAGGATATTTTTTCTTATCAGCCAACTCTGGGGTTGTTGCTGCAAATGAAAGCTGAAAAAAATCAAACAACAGAAAAAATGAAAGTCACCATAAGTCATCTAGCATCCAGAAGAAAAACTTTGTTCTTCTCAGTGCAACAAGACACAATCCATGCATTGTGGTCATGTAGAGAACTTTCATCATCATACAGCTTAGAAGTCCTACCAGCACCATTTACTTACTTTTAAAGGGATTTTTGAAACACCTTAGTTCTATAAACCACCTGCTACAAAATTAAACGAGGGAATCTTCAAAGTCGATGGTGTCAAATCCTCTCTTTCAGATCATGCATCTTACACATTGTGCAGAGCAAGAAGCTCTAAGGGAGTAAACCTCTTAGATGATGAATTCCCCATCAGCTGCTTTCTACATTCTCTTCATAAAAGTTGAGAATTGTTCCAAGGGGATATTCTCAAACTCCTATATATCTCTGAATTAGAGAGTGAACCTCTAGTAGCACCTCTTCCTATCTTCAGGTAATAGAAAAGGTACCAGAAACAGAGGGAATAATTATGGCAGCCAAGGCTGCAGCTCAGAAGTTTACCTGGCTCCCAGTTTCCTCCACTGAAGCAGCGCCCTGTGATCTGTGTTATCAAAGGGGACTCAGTGGCTAATTCTACGCATCTGAAAACACCAGAATTGGTACATGGTTTGAGAAAGCTTATAATGAGAGAAAAGAGGAAACCTGTTAACACCAAAAAAATCAGGAAACTTCACTGAATTCTTCTGCCCAAGTTAAAGGCAGCATATTTTGTATATTCTATTCTATATTTTTGTGAATGATTATCAGGCAGTGCTATGAAGGGAATGCCTGCTTATTCATTTTCTGAAAATGCTCCTATTCCAAAGAAACTTGTGGTTATTTCCTCCAGTATTTCTTAGGTTTCTAGGAATGTGTTTCTCAAGCTTTTTTTTCAGCCATGCATAGCAGTTGAGGGTTTTTTAAGGTACTGATTTAATGTAAATTGATGTGACAGTCAAAAAATAGGCTCCCTAATACAGTTAAGTCTTTCAAAATCAATGAAGAGTCAGAAAGCATAGGTGAATTCAAGCCTATATAAGTACTTCCAACTATAGTATTAAGTTTACACTTTCTTTAATCAAGCATTCAGTACATTTGGGCTAGAAAACCTCTTTTGAAATTCAGAAGACAATTTTCATCTGAAATAACAGCTCTAACTTTTTCTTCATGTTTATAAAATCTAGATTTAGCCTGACAGAGAAAGAACTCATTCTCTGTCTGATTTTAGACTCACAAAGAACATATTGCATTGTTACAACCTCTTAAACCTGAATACAGTTTATTTTCTTAATTAAAACCCCTGAAATCCAAACAACTTAAAGTGTACATAACTGGACAGTTTACACTCTACCATTCAAAACCCGAAGATTCTTTCTCTTCAACAGTCACTAGCTAGAGAAGATTTTTTTAAGACCTTCTGCTGCCATGTAATTCTAAGGTAAAATATTTTTAATATACCAACTGTTCTTTTCTTAGATTTTATGAAAAAAGTACACTATGAGGTACTGTGCTATTATGGTCTTGATTTTCCAAAATCGTATTGGCTGGCTCACTTAGAACTTCGTAACATTTAGTAATCAGCAGTGAGTTTGCGAAGAGCTGATTTCAAGGGAAAAAGAATGAAGGTCTGCCAGGTAGACCTAGCCAGCTTTTCTGTCTAGCCTTGTAATGCTGAACATCATGCATCCACTGTATAATGACAGTGGAAAGAAGGACCTCTATCTCTGACTGAAAAAGAGAGAAAATTTGACTTCAGAAATCCAGAATGAAGAGGAATGCCTCTCAGCAGCTTGGCTGCTTGCAGCCTAGTGGCTGCAAAGGACTTGCTTTTCAAGTTGTTATGGTTTTGGATCGAATGTAATTTGATTGATCCTTAAGAAAAAGAAGTAAAGAACAATGCTGAAGTAACAGTAGTGACAAGCAACATCAGCAAGTTCACCTAACTCAGGTTCACAGATTGCACAGTAAGTTTTTCTGATCAAAAGTACAAAAAGCCTTAGTAATGAGGAGCATCTCTATAGCTGTGAGCTGGCTTTAGGGCAAAGATCTGTGATATAAGCAAGGCAATTCAGATCCGTCCTTTGACATTTTAGTGACTTAAAGTGCCTAAATTAGTATACTAATTGCCCAAATTTCCTTGGGAAACAATGAAGCAAAATCTTACCTCTCTCCATTGACTAAAGAAAGATGAAGACGACTCATAATTTAGATTCCTCAGCCATGTAAAGTGAGATGAGATGAATCCAGGTTTATGTGTAATACTAATGACACCTGACTTAGAAAAGCACATTCTTCTTAATTTTCTTTTTGAAGAAAGGTTGTATTAAAATGTCAAATGGGAAAATGTCATGCTCAAACAATTCTTGGAATGTAGGATATGTTCAGAGGCCTTTCTTTCAAGCATCACATATGCCATGGTTGGTCTCATTCTGCATCACTTTGCCATTTTAATAAAACACTCATGAGATATGGATGAATAACCTGAAATAGTTATGTCAGTCCTTTTTTTTTTTTTTTCTTCTTTCTCACAAATGTTAAGTCATTGAAAAGATTTAACTTTTCACAAAATCATCCCTATGAGAGTTTGGGGACATGCAATGAATTTAACCCAAGAGTCACCAGCACTCAATATTCTGCTTTGAGAGGGACAAGGAGGAAAAGGAAGAAGAAAAAACTCATTATATTTTAAAAAATGGTAATGAAAAGATCATGTTAATAAACAAATTGACACAATGTAGACTTACTGGAAAAGTACGTGGTATAGCACAGCTATATAGAAATATCAGTAAGATATTCATAACAAAAACTGTAACCTATGTGATAAAACAAATAAGATCACAACACAGTCCACCCACATATGCATCGAGATGGTACAGCCCTTGTTAACTGAAGATAAATCCTCTGTATTTTAGGGATAAAGTTGTTTATTCATGGCTGATTTGAAACTTGAACCTATTGAAAGGCAAACTTTTCATAATTTCTTCACTTCATTCTACAGGACTGAAAGCCATACAGATCTGATTCTGCTTTTTGTTACGGGAATTTATTTTTATAACTTTTAGGTATTAGGTCAAAAATCTGCATGAATGGCAATCCTACAGCTCATATAACTTTTTGCAAAGCAGAAAGGTACTATTTTTCACATTACTGTATTTTCAGCGCATACATTGCTAAAAAAATGTTGTTACAAGTGTTACATAGCTGCCTCTCTGCATAGAGGAAGGGTGAGAGACAAAAAAGTTATAAGTGGGATTATAACTCAGCAATAAACACCTGTGGGGTGTATGATGTCATTCTTTCACAGAAAATTATTTTACATAACTGCTAAAGGTGATGGCCAAAACTTCAAGAAGGGATGAAAGGCAGGAAAAACATTTTTTTTTTTGTTATTGCTATAAAATGGAGGACACTGGACATACACCAGGTGATACATCACAATTGTGCGTATGCTGTTTGTGTGTGCATACGCAAACAGACTCTTTGCATATGTGTACGTAGATCTAGATTACAAAAAACATTCATATATATATATATCTATATATATCAGTTTGAATACTGTCAGAAAAACTGAAGCTACTTCTCGGGTCATCCCTGAGAAATCTTTCTTTAGAATATCTGCTTACAATTTGATACAATTTGTGAGCAACTGCTTCTGAACTTAAAATGAGTGTATGTAGGGAAACATATATAAGCTATGACTCAGATGGAGATTTCAGAGATGAAACAGAGTTTAAAACTTTTAAATGGAAAAGAGAATAACATTTACTATTCAAGAAAGAATATTAACGATAGTACAAATTGAGAACCAAATAAACCAACATATTGAAAAACAAATGTTTATTTCTTCATTAAAGCCATAATTTAGTAAAAGTTCTGCTGCCTTAATATCACAATTGAGTCTGCTCAAATTCTAAAATGAAAGACTTTATTTAACAGCCAAAATGTGCTGTTTCTGACTTTTTAAATTATTCTTATTGCTTGTATGATCACTATATAAATGGATTATAGTTAGAAGAGTTTCATCAGAACGCGTTTAGTCTGCACATGTTAAAGAAAACCAATACTGTTAATACCCTAGAAATCATTCAAGTTGGGAGTCAGTGTGAAAGGAATCTGTGTAAAAGGACTTTCAAGTACGTCACCTGAAGTTGATTTACTTCTAAAATGTTTAGCTTGCTGTGGTGTTCTCCCTGTCATATACCCCACAAACCACGCGGGAGCCAAAGCACGGCTAACTAGAGAGCTCCATAAATGGTGACTGCAAGCCAGTATTTCAGACGAAGTCCCAACCCCACTGAAGTCAGTGCCAAAGCTTCCACCAGCTTCCTCAGAGCCCAGATTTCAAGCCTGTCATCTGAGTATCTGGAAATCAGATTTAGTTAGTGAGATTTAACTACGCCGATGTAATTGTAACTCTGTAGGTCATCCTGACATTTTGCAGTATGCTTACACTCAGATCCGTAGTAGGAAAGATTCTACTTTTTTAAAAATAAAAATATAGAGCTGGCTCAAGAGTGAGCTGAGCAGTTGTGCTTCATTGCTAGTAATGGAGAAGCAGAGAAGGAACCCTTTGGCTTTATCTTACCTTGTGAATAGAAAGGAAGCAACGGATAGCAGTTCTGGAATGGACCCAAAGCAAACGAATTCAGGAAATGGTGTGAAATAGAAAAACAACAAAACATTAAAGATGATGCAGAAAGGACCCGATAGCACTATGTGTGTAAAAGTGTGTCTTACGGTAAAGAGTTTTGAGGCCATAAAATGTAGGACGTTTTTGTACTTTAAAAAAAAAAAAAAAGGGTTTGGAAATTACCCAAAATTGAAAAAAACAGTGAGACAAATTTTACTTTCGGATTAAAAAAACCCCAACCAAACATTATTCCTCAGCAGTCAAGGAAATTTCTTTGGCTTCACACTGAGAGTGAAAGTAGAATTTGATAATGGTGAGGAGAGGAGACAATGTTATACAACTTTATGAGAAATGCTTCAGCCTAATACAACAGATGGCCGAGTTAAGGAATTTGAACTGGTGCAC
This sequence comes from Mycteria americana, assembly GCF_035582795.1. NCBI lineage: Eukaryota > Metazoa > Chordata > Aves > Ciconiiformes > Ciconiidae > Mycteria > Mycteria americana. The sequence continues at coordinate 106,827,454 of NC_134366.1, read as the reverse complement.
TTTGCTGAAAAACTTAAAAATATACAGAAGGATTTTATTAGGAGGTTTTGGGGTCAGGTATGTTTTGATAAATTAAATTTTCTTCAGAAAGATGAGACTTGTTGAAACAGAAAAACATTAATTTTGTTGGAAATCCATACAGTTCCATGGAAGGGTTGTGAGCAACACTAGATGGAGTGAGGTGGGGAAAAAAAATGTTAAAACAAAGTATAGAAAGGAATAATTCTGCACAAGGGGAGTAGCAGCAAGCTCTATAACTCCATATGAAGCTGAAATGAGGTGTGGCAGATGAAAGCAGTTTAGATTGATGTTCTTGGTTTAAAGTTAAAGCAAGCATGTTCCCATTTTAGGGAAGTAACAGTGCATTCCCTTTAGAAAAACAGTACAGAAGCAGGAATGGCAAGATGATAAGATCTAGCATTCATTTAAGAAAATGGGATGCAACACTAATGAAATCAATGGGAAAGACTAGGAGTTTTGTAAGAGAGGGTGGATATTAGAGAGCTGAAACAAAATTAGAAAAGGAAACAACACTGTATAGAGAGTGTATATGTTCCATATAGAAGTCCAGAGGCTGGAAGCTGGAAGGCTGAAGCCACTCTGCAGTACCAAGAACTCCAGAGGGAAGAGAAGCTGCCAGAAATGGCAAGTGGTCTTCTGGTGTTTGGTTGGTTTACTATCTCTAAGGTAGCATTTACATTTAAATTTTGTCACTAATAATGTACAGAAGTCTGGTTAAAATAAAAGCGCAGAACTATGCCTGCGGTAAGCAGTCATCCTAATCTAAGGCAATAGGTCTGTTTAAGAGTCACATGTATTTAAGAGGACAGTATTAGTTGAAGTAAATCAATAACAGTAACCCTTAGCAAAGTCGTTGTAGGTCCAGAAAGCTACGAGGGCAGGAAACCTCACTCCCCTCAAAAAGCAAGAGTGGCCTGTGGAGCGGCGTGGCTAGAAGATCGGAAGCATCTCCCATCACAAACTCCCCAGCAGCTCGAAGGAGGCTCCTGACACGTGGCAGGAGGTGCCAGAGCATCTGGATTTGTCAATCCCAAACCGAGAATGTGGTGTCACTCTCACTACTTGCCTCTCCAAACGAGAAGGTTGTGAAACAAAGCTACACACTATATGCACGGAGTATTATACATTGGAGGGGAAAAAGAAAAGGAGGAAAGAAAAAAAAAAGCCTTAGGTAACAGGGTAATCTCCCTTTAATAAAATGTCACCTGCTAAGACAACTGATTCATGTTTGCAAATGGGGAAAATTAGCTTACTGAGCACCAGAGAGATTAGCTTAATTTTCCCAGGCTTCTGCACTGTGGCTTGTACAAGTATTTTATTAATGATGCCTAGAAATTTAAATCTGCACCTGTTGCTGCAAAACTAGTCTTGATGAAGAGTTTTTTATATATGGCAGATATCACCTGTATTTCCTGTACCCTTTCTAGAAAGCTAAATTATGCTGATAAATCAACATTGCTAAACAGGATACAAACTGCTGATTCAATCAATTGGTGATATCATTTATTATTATCATCATAGCTAAAGATTGCATGTCATGTATGCTTAGATAGGAAGCAATATTTTCTGTGAAAAAGGAAAATGCAAAAAATTATTTCCAAAAAGAAGGCAGAATGTCAGAAAGCTCCATAAAAAATACTCTTAGAGTGGCACAGGACTGCACATCTAGAATCTTGTCATAGGAAAATAACAAGGACGAAACTCAGGAAGATGATAATTTGTGGCAATGTGTACTTGTGACACCACACACCGTTCCTTTGTGTGCCTTGCCAGGAGCTCTAACGCTTTGACAAGTCTGTGCCAACAATAATAATACTCGAGTGTGGGCATGTGATGACTTGATGGTCCCAGGAGCTAGAAGGACCAGAATGGAAACTAATGAATAATGAAGAGTTAGGAGATTTGCCTGCTGCAACTCTTGAGGCAGCATTAGATGATGTCAAGTAACAAGTGAAACAATATATTCCTAACCCAGGGACTGAGAATAGATTGAAGCATAACAATTAAATTGCATTTTTAATTGAAGAGTAATTGATGTTTTGTAATAAATATTAAAAGACACAGAATATAAAGATTTAGGTTAAATGTTAATTCACTATTTAAAGATTAACAGTAACTTTACTATAAAAAGCCACCTTGCCTGGATGTGCAGTCGAACTACCACTGAACTTGCTCTTACCACTAGTCAAGTTATGAATAAATTTTAATTTAATAACAATACTTGGAGTAAGAAAATTATTATATATGATCAAGAAAAATATTAAAGAGAACCTTAAGAAATACATGATAGCATGTAAAGTAAAAAAAAAAAATATATATATATATATATTAGGATGCCCCTTCCCATCCCAAGGCACAAAATGTATCATCAAATGAACTTTGATGGATGATTTAGAGAAAAGGTATGTGGAAATAACATTGCAAAGATGGCTGCAAACACCTATATTTGGAAAATATTCTGACATAAGAAGCTAAGTGCAAAATTTCATTGACAGAGGCATTGCATAGATCTTCAAAGAAGGTGAAAGCAACACAGTAATAAAGATCAAGAAACAAAGGCGCTGTTTCTTGACAATTTGCCTGCACAGCTGCTGGTGACAAGAGTGTCTGTATACAGCTGGTAAAGGAGCTGGTTCTGAACCGGATCTAGGAATCAAAGTGGCAATCTTCCCTACTAGCTATACTCTAATCCTGATCCCAAAATAGCACAGGTGACTCACTAACATAAATTGAAAGAAGAAAGAAGGGGAACTAAAGACGACAGTATTAACAAGAAATTATACTTTTCCAGTAGTGGTAAATCAGCTACATTTTTACTTGTCATAAATACTCTTAAATATTTACTTGAATGAAAGCTCTGGAGACTCCATCATACTTACATTCAGAAGACTTTATGGGATTGGACAAACTTCAGTGCTATAACAAATAAAACTAGTGATCATTAAAAAATGTTCTGTTAACTCTGTATGGGCTTTCATTATGACAGTTGCAAAAGCAAAACAGAAGTCTGGGAGAATATCTATGATGGCTCACTAGCTGGTAAATGGGCAGGATGCCTCATGCAAATGGGAACATAAAAATACACATTGTATTAAACACACTGGACAAGAATGGATCTCATGGACGAACATCCCTTTCATCATCCATAACGCATTACCCATCTGATTAGAGCTACTGTTCCTTTTAAAATCAGATGTTTTGCCAAATACTCCTGCCCAATATCATCTGCCGTTACCTTCATTAATTCTGTGTCTGAAATTGCTTCCACTGACTGCCTTTTGGCACCTGGGAGTTTCCAGAAAAAGCACTTCCAGCTGGTCTCAAGGTTGGAAGGCACCCGCCTCCACGCTGATGGCATTCCAGTGAATTAATCCAATCACAATAAGATTGATATTCAGCTGCATGCTGCTCTGGAGACATTTCAGGAAGCAATTCTGGCTACTGAATGAATCAATATTTTTGAGGATAGAAGCGGGTTTTGACAAAATAAAATCCATATGAGAAGTACTTCAGCCGAAAGACATGTGCCTATAGGCTAATGGGAAAGGAGCATTCAGTCATGTTTGCTTCCCACTTGGGTAGCCTGACCTACTCCCAACACTAATTGGTAGGAACTGCAGATGCCTAAATGCAAGAAGTCAGACAGGACGATAAAGTTTGGTCTTCTGGTGTTAAAATTTGATACTCCCATAAAGTCTGTGGGTTATGTTGAAGAATAGTGATTGCATTGATCCTCAGCTGAGGGGTTTTTTTTGTCTTCAGCTAATAGAGAGGATGAACAATAGCTGAAAATTGTCGCAGATCTGCTGGAAAAAAAAAAAAAAAAGAAGAAAACTATCTAGACATTAGCATTACTGTTTCACCTGCCTCTCGGGCTGGCAGATTAAAATTTCCACCCACCTGTTGACACCAGCCAGAGTCTATGTTTAAGAAATTTGCAGAAAAAACTAAGTTAAAGGAATTCCTAGAACAACACTTCAGGTGAACAAAAAAAAGAAGAGTTATCAGTGTTCAGAGCAGAATAAAGCTACAAATCAAATCCAAGTCCAAGTAATGGGATCCATTGTAAATTCTAATAAATACTGCCTAACAAACCTAACGCGTTCACCTTACTTCTGAGACGTGTCAAGGAAGTTACCGTGGAGTTATGGAGCGCGTCCTTCAATTCAATGGTTAACAGTGCAACCAGTCAAGGTGATAGAGACTTTGTTATTTATACAATGTTTCAGTAGGTAGCCAGCTGAGGCAGAATCATCTCAAACAGGTCACCATATCCAAAAGTTAAAATTCAGCATTAGGCTTAACTTGATTCTTTCACTATTAATGGAAAATAAACAACTGCTATCCCCTTTTCATTGCGTATTTCTTCTGACCATTCATTTGAAAAGGTCTATCACAGTTTGAAGCAGATCTCAAAAAAAAAAAAAAGGCACTAAGGAAATAAATCTGGCAATCATGAATTGCTTTTTCTACTCTCTAGAAAATATTTTCAGTTCTATATTAGGCATAAATCATTTACACCTAACACAGGTGTTCTGCTTACTGCTAGAGGTTGACCAGAGCATTGAAATGAAATGGTAGATCTACAGAAGTTGCTGCAAAATTTGTTTTCATTTCCAAAAGGAATAAAAGACAAAATCTTTTGAGCATTTTCATAAATGGAACTGCACTGCTAAAGAGGGTTGTATATCTTTGTCTGTCACATGCAGTTGTTTAGCATTTGGCTACTGGCCTGGATTATACCAGACCTCAGGTTCAAATCCCTGCTCTGCTTCAGTCACAGCATTATTATTTATCCCAAATCAAGTAGAGTCTCCTGCATTCATACTCTCGCTACCCAGCTTGCTTGTCTCTTGTCTATAACACATTATCCTCAAAATTTAGTGAAAACCAACAACTTAGCAAAATATTTCACCCTTGATAAAACAGGCTATATTGCCATAATCCATTAAAAAAAAAAAAAAAAAGAAAAAAATATTCTTTCCAGACCTATTCACAACAGCATGTTCCTGGCTGGCTGCCCAAAACTATTATAATTCTATTAGTATTGTTTGTTTGTCAGACTTCATCCAGATAACACATGTTAAAACTACAGCTGTTCTGTCTACATTTGGATTTTAAATAAGATATCTGGTTTATTATTTCCCCCCCTCCCCCAAATGATGAAAAGGAGGGAAAAACTTCCCCAATACAAAGATACCTTAATTGTGCAATATAGGGTGTCTTGTTCTTGTGAGCAAATCAACCCTGCACTCTTGTTGGAAATGGGGAGAAGGACCATTGGTGAGATTTAAGATGAGAATTCCCCAGTTCTGTGGAGTGGACACCCTAATACAGTTCCAATCCTGTCCTTTCCATCTTTTATTTCTTTTACTGGAAATATGGCATCTGAAGAAATAGAAACACACCATGTTAACTCACGGTTTACTGAAATCCTTATAAAAATACTTTTTGCACAGCCCTAACTCATGAATTAGTGGTTTATTTCTTCATTGTCTGGTTTCAAACCTAAGCAAGAAATCCCAGATATTTCGAGCCAAAACAGATGACATCCTCACTATGCAATGTAGTGACACATAAAGAAGCTGTTTACTCTACAGGGAGCAGCACAGCTCAGAGATGCCTTATCAGGTCCTGGAGCGATACCCCGGCACTAATTCTGCACTCTGCCTGGGCTAATTTGCCTTTTCTTTCAGCTCTGTAACTTTTCTGATATCTCAGCGCTGCATGCTGCAGTCACACCCCACCAGAAGTATTTAGAGAGTAGTCCGACATCGTTCGCTTGGAACTGCACCTTCTCTAATAATGGATAAAGAGGGGTTATGCTACAGAAATCAAGGACTTGCTGGAGGGGAGTTGATGAAATAAAAACTGATTAAAAAATCAGGGAACTTCCTTTGCCAACAGACGTTGCCAGCAAAATAAGTACTGCTTGCCCAGCAGCAAGGGCAACTTGGGTTACATTTCCACTAAAAACCTTCAGCAGAAATGCCAATCACAATTGCGATTATAATATATTTGGCATTAAAATGTCAAATATGTCGTTGATCCTCCACTAGGAAATAACCAAGATCACACATACTTTATGGTTTTCTTTATCTGTAGTCAATACAGATTTTAATAAGATGCTCTAGATAGAAAGCTACGTGTACAAAACCTTTTAGTAACGTATGCAACTAGGAATTCTCCATGCAGATATATTCAAACAATCTAAATCACAAAACTATTTGTCAACTTAAATCTGTATTCTGTGGTTTCTAGTCTATAACTATGAGAGGCTGTAAAAAAATCTTATGAGGCACTGTCGTCTATTTTTAGAAAATAAAAAATGGCAAACAGTCTTGATCCGAGTACAGTTACAAAACAAAAATCCCGTCTCAAATGTCGCTGAGGAAGTGGAAGAAAGCAGGAGCGTTTCCTCCCAGTGCCAGTGCCTCCAGGACATCAGTTAATTGTTGCCTGAGTAACCTTCAATGTGTTTTTCTCAGTACCTGTGCCTTGCAGGTAACTTCAGCAGTTACTATTAATTTAATAAGTGTTTCTTTATGTCTGCATTTGATTTTAAGTACAGTACTTGCCCCTGGTCTTAGAATGCATGCTGGGTAGAAAGCATTAACATTATCTACACCATTTAAGATTACGCACACTTCTATTAGATCTCTCAACCATTTTTTCCCTAGAATGCTGCCATCATCCTCGTTCCTGCAGGCTGAAACCTGAATGTTTTCTCTAGACCTTGTTATCTTTTTTGTCACTTACTCCACGAAACTGTTCACTATAATCCCATCTGTTCCTGAAAATAGTCCTTATTGATCTGCTCTTTTTACAATATTTTCCATGACTTACATCCATCTAGGTGAGACAAAAACTGAACTAAATCACTCCACGTCTATATGTAGTACTAAACACAATGTAGCCTTAATTTTTCACACACAAGGAATACCTTTGTGCGTGATCTTTGTCACAGAGCCAGGAAAGTGCTTAAGAATATAGTTTCATTTTAAATATTTCAAGAGTTATATTGATTTGAGAGAAGGAACTCATATGAAAACTCAGTACATGCATTAGAGTTTGGTAGTGCTTATTAGTTTTGGAAGGCTGGTTTAAATATCATCTTTCCTAATTCAATCTCATGTAATTCATTATTTATTACTCACTGTGTGTGGTGATTACTAAATGTGCAGTGATTAAGTTGTAATTTTTGAAGTCACTTGCCTCTTCTCAACCCTCTCATTTGTGATCCAATGTTTTTTGAATTGCCATTTATTTTTATACAACATTTCTGACCAAATTGTTGTCATACTTGTGCTCCTTTTTTTTTTTTTTTAACCACATATGTTATGGCTTTGTCTACTTGGTCTTAACAGTTTACTGACTTTGGCTTCTGCTATTTTGGATACTGCTGAATTCTTTCGGTTTTTTTCAAACACTGCTCTTGAACATATTCCTTCCAAGTGTGAACATGTCTACTATTTTTACTACATGGGACAAACTCATGATGGGACAAACCCTTGATGGGACAAACAGCAGGGCAAATGGAAAGCATCTTTGACAAAGGTGACCAGTGCAATTCCAGATCTGAAAATATAAGCCATTAATATTCAGGCAAAGGTTTCAGAAATTAAATTGGTGATCTGGATGGCTTTTCCTGAGGAATTATACTTTTCTCCATGCTAACATACTTTCACTATGAATTTTAAAGTACGTCCTGCAGTTAAAATAATGTCAGCTTTATCAAGAATACATATCAAGAGATGCACTACCAACCTATATTAATGTACTGTGCATCTGGGTGAAAAATAAAATACGCTTAATTATATTCACTGTCTTTTTTACAAGTAGGTTATTCAGAAATTCTCTGAAGTTGAACAGTTATGTTTGTTAAATGAACAGCATTACTTTTCCCCCTTTAAACTTACCTACTGAAGAGATCTATGTCTTTGAGAATTGAGACTCCTGGTATATTTGATCACTTATCCAGTAAGAAAAGAGAAGGTAAACCACAAGTGACAGTAAGACCACCTCTCTGTTTGACTGAGCACTCGTAAAAATGAAGGTACTTTTCCTAATGTGCGCATGGTATCTTTGTGGCAAGTTCACAGAAAGTCCTAGAAATTAATAGGGCATTCTTTTTTTTTTTTTTTTCTTTTCTTAATTTGATTATTAGATTCATTCAACTTACTATCCCTAAGTTACTGGAATTGCCAGCTTTCATTTCTACCATAGTAATAGTTTGTTTATTCTCCAGCTTCCTGGACTCCTGATTTTCCCCTTGTAGAGAGAGTCAGATTACTCCGAGCAGAAAAGCACCTCCCACAGTACCGATAAGGAGTGATCAGAAGAAGGCCAGCTTGAATACAACCTCTTGACCCATTCCAAAACAAGGCTCTGAAGATAAAAAGCAGGGAGGAAACCCTGGCAGGAAATAAGCAACAGTGCAAGAGCTGGATAAGAGACCATGAAATAGATGGACAAATGACAAGAGAGAACAGAAGAGGTGCTGTTCAGAGCACAGAAAAAGAAAGACACGCTGTAGGAAAAAAAAAAAAAAAAAGATGCACAGACCAAAACAAAACATGGACAGACACAGTGGACAGATGCAGCGAACAGGAGGAATCTTGGCTTTATTTATAATCTGCTGAAAGCCTGGCTTTGTAAGTACTTGGGCTGATATATGCAAACAGAAGCATCTAACCAGCTGCACGTTCACATGCCCATGTGTTTAACTAAGGAACTTCAGAGGTCTACAGCCACTGAAAAGCTTGGGTCACTTGGACCTCAGAGAAGAGTAAGTAGAGGATAGCATATGCTTTCTAAGACTTTCCTTAAGCCTACATGAGGAATTTTACCTCCCCGAATATTTACAGCAGAGTAAAGCTTCAAGTTTGATGTGATTTATATTGGTACATCATAACTTGTATTGACTTGCCTTGGATAAACCTTAAGGTGAGATGAATCACTCGCTAGAAGCATCTGCTTCTCACTACTGTAGGCACTAATGGGAGATTACAGTGACTGTATCAGATGCAGCCACCTACACTGCACTTGGTCAAATGAATCCCATACAAATTTTCCAATCTATGTAGATATTTGAGCATGTGAAGAAGTAGTGAGTCACCTAGAAGACACTTTGGCCTCTTAACCCCTGAGGATATATAGGTATTTGATCTCTTTAAAATTTTAAACTAAATGGTTAGTAAAACTGCTGGTGTCCTAATTCTTCAAAAATTGTATTAAAAGATAAATACAAATGTCACAAAATATTCAAGTGGATCTGTATCTTCACTGTCTGGAAAAATTCTTACCATAGTGCTAAAGTTTAATGTAACTGAATATTCACTGTAATTTCTCTCAATCTTAAAAATACTTGAACATTCAGGCCAAGTGTCTCAAAACAGTCTTAACCCTGTCCTTACCACATTGTTCATCATAGCATAATAGTTCCACTTCTACATAAACAGCCCAAAGCAACTTATGGGGCAATGGTTTACTTTGTTGAATAAGACTTGCCATTTGATCCAGCGATTTTTTGTAGTGTCATTAAGCACGTAGTCTCATTAAAGTTATATGTCATCCTCATGTAACATCCCTCTGTGACCAGCAAGCTCATTTACCTTGAGCCTCAAGCAATAGCCAAACAAAACAATTCCCATATACTTGCATCTGCCCCTTTTAAGCTTTTGTACGTACACTCATATAGCTAAGGCTGCAGGCAGACCTGCAATACATACAAGCCCAAATGAATTCTGCTGCCAAACTTCCATTGATATCACCTATTGTTGGATTAGGCCAATGCTACACGCCCCTGCTACACCCCAACTGCTGCATGACACTTGAGCTCTCACAAACAGCCATGGGGCTAAGCACTCTCTATTGTCAGTTTTCTGCATGTTCTGCTTTACCAAAAGACAAGTGCAACACAGCTGAAATATAACAGGAAATGTACTTTACCTGACTAAGTCAACGACAAGGGACTACATCTTTAACCCATCCCTTTCTACACTAAACTGCATGGCTTTGCAGAAGCAGTGTGGCAAAATTGAGGGAAAGAGGATACTGGACGGATACTGCAGCCAAACCCAATCCATTTTTGATTTGGACAGTCAGGTACAATTATCCCCCTGTGACAGCCAGCTAAAGATGGAAGAGGCGCAGATGGGTAGGCGGCTTCGTCACTGTTCTTTGCACAAAATGGTGCACCATAGATCTGAAGTTTCCCTGGAGACATTAGGAGCCACAACCAAAAAAGCAAAACAGAGTAAAACATATGATCTGTAAATGCTTTGAATTAGTGGATCCAGAAAAAAGAAAATATATGGAAGTATTATACTCTCCTTCCCTACATTGGCTATAAAATATGTTGATGGTGTCAGGATGTCTTTCAAATTGTAGTTGTTTCAAAGTCCTTTTGTGTTAAAGTGGTGCCTACTTTCAAGCTATTGATCAAATGAAAATGGAATGGCCCCATTGCTCATGGAAAGGATTTTTTCTGTATTCACATAGAGTATGTAATCAGTCAGAAATTATGATGCTATTACTTATTGATGTTATTGAGAACTCATAAGCTACACAAAGATCAATATACATAATTTTCCTATGTTGACAGCCTCTATCTCTCACTGCCAGTAAAACCACATATTTATTAAAGTTCTGAGCCTGCAGGACTCAATTCAGTGTGGTGGCTGGAAGGGAGCTGATCAGGAGGCAGGAGGGGAGGGCAACGACTCCAAAAGGAATATTAAAGCTTTCAGGCATTTCTGCGTTTCTGGGTGCTTGTTTTGGGAAGGTACAGCACTGTTTCACAACAGCTTTCAAAGAGTGAGAGGCCACTGCAGTTTTTTGGGGGATGAGGTTGAGAACAGACACGCTCCCCCAATATGTCTTCCTACCTCTCCCTTTCTCATGCAATACACAACATTTGCCTCTTTCTTGAGACCCGCAATACAAAGGCACAAAACAGCCATCCTTCTCTCCCTGACGTAACCTCAACTCTCCTCCTCTTGAGCTGCTCAGAAGAGGCGAGAACTGGGAGCTATTCCCGGAGGAGGTGGGGTAGAAGTGTGAGGGTAGAACAAGCATCCCAACTACTCAAAGGGCTGGAGAAAGTGGTGCCTGCCCTGGCTGATCTGCCCCTCACTTCCCTCCCACAGTGATCCTTCTCCCTAGCCCCTGCCCCACAGCTGCCAAAGACCACTGGTGAGGGAAGGAGCAGATACCAGTGGGCAGCCTGCCCCCGTGTCCTGGCACAGAGGCAGTCAGGCAGTCCCCACGGCACCTCTGTCCCTCCTGGCTTCCATCCAAACCTAGCGCTAGCGGCACATGCAAGCTGCTGCTGTTGAGCGCAACCAGGATTCATAACTGCAGCCTGCTGCAAGTGTGCAAGCTATGCCTATTTTTGATTCATAGAAATGAAGTTGTTCATAATGCCAAATAATGTATTTTTCTTATAAAATGGAAGTATTTTAAAAAATCCTAAGGATTTTATACAATATAAGGTATATACACATATAAGATCTCCCCTGAGCCTTCTCTTCCCCAGGCTAAATGATTCTAACTCTCTCAGTCTCTCCTCATATGACAGATGCCCCAATCCTTTCATCATTACCCTGGCCCTTTGCTAGACTTGCTCCAGTATGTCCATGTCTCTCTTGTTCTGGGGAGCCCAGACCTGGACACACCACTCCCGATGTGCTCTAGCCAGGGCTGAGCAGAGGAGAAGACTCACCCACCTCCCCTGACCTAGTGGCAATGCTCTCCCTAGTGCAACCCAGGTGCTGCTGGCCGCCTATGCTGCAAGGGCACATTCCTGTCTCATGTTCCACTTGCTGCCCACCAGGACCCCCAGGACCTTTACTGCAAAGCTGCTTTCCAGTCAAAATCCCTCAGCCTGTTTGAGTGGGTGCCTGGGGTTTCTTCCTCCCCAAGGGCAGGACTTGGCATTTCCCTTTGCTCTGCTTCAGGAGATTCCTGCTGGCCAAGATCTCCAGCCTCTCAACATGCCACTGAATGGTAGCCCAACCATCTGGTGTATCGGTCAATCCTATTTTTGTTACACCTGCAAATCTGCTGAGGGTGTGCCCTGTCCCATCATCCAAGTCATTAATGAAGATGTCAAGCAGTATTGGCCCCAGTATCAACCCCTGTAGCCTAAATACTAAATAATATATTTTTAAATGCCTACATGCATACTTGAATTCCATGTTTGTCATCTTCTCAAAATATTTTTGATAAAAATAAATTAAAACAGTAAAATAAAACCAGTGAAATAAAACAGTCATCTTTATGACTTCTAAAAACCACTAAGGTGCAGTTGCAAGTTAAAGCTCTAAAGCAGAATAATATGTATGGTATATCCCTCTATTTTCCTCTTTGCCAACAAATTGATAGTAGAGCAAACACATTATTCCGTACGAATGATGCCCCCTAGCCCTATTATTCATACACAGTTATACAGAACATATCTTCACTAAATCCAAATTAACAGTGTTCAACCTCAATCCTTTGTGTTGTTTCTGTATATGCAGTTACTGTGCACTATTTCAGGCTCAGGTAGCCAGCTTACTGTCTCATTATTTGGATGGCTGCCATTGAAAAAACAGTGTTGAGTCACATAATTCCAATACATGATTTCACAAATGCAAATTCACAAATCCCACAAATGCAGTTATCTCATTGCTTCTGCACTCAGAAACTGCCGTTCATCTAAGAACTGCAGATAAGAGAGTAGCTTTAGATTTCACCTAAGATAATCATGCATACATTTGTTATCACTTCACTCCTCTTCATGAAGCTTGAGAGCTGACAGTCTGAGGAGGTGAATGGGAAAAATCCACACAACATTCACATTTATTAATTCAAATTTATTCGATCACAATCGAATTGTTGTTCACAAAGGAAGGCAAACACCTATGCTGGGGTCCGCTGTGCCCCACACTCTGATGCAAAAAACCTTAAGAACTTATCAGGGGAATGGCCACACCAGGTCAAAGCAAAGATATACACCACTGTTTCCCTCACCTCTGCGCCTGCTCTTTCCTAGACATCTGCTCTCAGCCACTGTTAGAGACATTCCTAAAGGAAACTCCCAGCCTTCAGAAATTTGTGGCTCACAGATTTCTTTGGATCTTTTTGATGTCTTTGCATTTAATATTCCTCATTATTTTTTTTCCTCTCATGAATTTATCTAGTTCAGCTACTTTTTGAAGTTGTAATTTTTGGCCTGCATAATAATCCACAGCAAAGAGATCCACAGCTTAACCATACTTTACTTGAGGAACCATCTTTTCTACTTTGTTCTGAACCTGTTTCTTTCACATTCCGTTTTATACTGCATAGTTCTTGCTTAGAAAAGAGAGCCAATAAACTACTGGCTTGGTAAAAGTTCACAAGAACTCATGACCAACACAATTTTAATTACCTCAGCAATACATTGTGCTCATTACCATACTAAACAATATTTGTATTTAATGAGAAAGTCAGGATTTTAAGATCCAAGTACAGTTGCTTAGCAGTCCAAGGACTAGTAAACACAATTTTGGCAGAGACAGTGGAAATATTCTTTCTACTAACATCAAAGTAGATGTTCATGGGTAAATACTGGTTTTTGGCCCATTACAATCCTAGATTAATCAGTAATTTTGTGTATCCCATTGGTAACGTTAGAGATGTTATCATTATTTGCATGTCTTAGAACTCCTATATAGCAACATGACATATTAAATACTGCAGGACAACTGGCCTATGCACTAACCTTTGATATGCATACAGACTGACGTCTTTAAAGGTTTATATTTTATTACTAAGCCTTCCTATACTCTCTGCAGCTCCCCACACAGACAACAAGCAGAGGGTGGAAGCTACTGGCACAATGCTGCAACTCTGGCAATTCTTAGTTGGAAGCTAAATCTCTCATTCTCAGGCTGCTTTCAATTATACCGAGATAGGAAATAGCATGGAACTGCTCCCAGGATAAGAATTTTGTAAGTGGTTCCGTAAAAGCCCATCCCCACCCCCTGGCAATATATAGAGAGTACAGCCACACTGACAATTCAGTCCCCTTCTTTCTGGAAAATGAAAGGACAGCTGTAAATTACAAAAAACCAAATTTAATATTTTTGTATAATGAAGCTTATCAGCTGACTTACCAGCAAAAATAACTATATGGACAATCTAAAATTCCTCAGGTTTTATCTTGATAATTAGATTTCACCAGAGCCAAGCAAAGATGGACAAAAGAGAAGATGCTGTGAATCCTGTATTTCAGGGTTTGCGGCTGTTACGTATATTGCTAGGAAGTCAGCAACGCTTGCAGCCATCAGGAGTCCCGCGGTTCAGAGTTCCTGGATGTTACAAGCTCCGTCAGGCAGCCGGCAATGCTTCAAGCTGACATTAATCACCTACTTTGGGGTTCACAGCTGTTACAAGCAGTTCCAGCAACTTGGCGGTGCTAGTAACAATTTATTTCACTTAGGAACAAATGCTGGCATTTGGGTGTTGCTTATAATTTCTAAGAAGCTTTTTGCCAATGCTATTAGCTTCCAGAGTCAGCTGGGGCTACAGTAATGGGAGGCTTAAGACATTTTACGAATACCTCTAACAGTGGTGCCTAACAACGAAGAGTACCTTTGGCTATAGTAACTGTGCATACAAACATTGCTAATATGTTGGCAACTTTCCTAATAATAACCAAGTGCTTGATACTACCTACAGCTGTGGAAGCATTAGTCAGTGCTTCAAAACGCTGCTGCTATGTCAACAACATGTATAGAGTTTAACAAGTAATTTTTACAGTATCAGGAGATATTCTGCCAGAGCTCTGTGCTGCAGCTAAGTCCCTCAGCAGGGTATATTAGCTCAGGCTCAGCACTGTGATAATAAAGTCACACAGATTTTGAGCAACGTGAAAATATTGAAAGCTACACCACCGAGAACACAGGATGCCGAGAACACAGAAAGAGGCTCTGCTTCTGAATACCAAAAAAAATATTTAACAGAGCCGAGAGTCTGAGTAGAAAATTTTAATTCAGATATCATAGTCGTTATTCATGAAGATATCTGTAGGGTTTGGTTTTTTAAAATCTGAATTAAAAATAAAAAGGAAAATGCTCAATGCCTTATAAACAAGTTGTGAATTTGCTCCATCATGTCTTAATAAAGAGATGTTCAAGGAAACATTAGAGTGAAATAATTCTCAAAATCAACATAATATGAAAGCTATATTGTAATTCAACCCCTCTATCCTGTAATATAGAAGTGTATTCTATCTTTATTCTACCTCAGAGTAGGAAGAAAACTGCCAAATCCTTCCTTAACTTCAAGTTTCACCTTATCTGCAAATTCCACAGGAGAGTTTTTGAAAATTTTTTGGTTTTTTATTGGCAGAAAACAAACTTCCCTCAAAATTAAAGAATACCTGTGAAATTATTTGTTTCAACTCTTCTTAATGGAAAAAGTGTATTACCTTTAATTTCCTCATTTCATTTTGAAAACATTTAAACATTTTCTTCTACAATTCTTTGGTTCAGCTTGGTTTGCATTTTACATACTATACATCTAAATATGTGATATTAATATTAATGCTTTGAGATGCATTAAGATATCACAAAAAATGTCTAAAGCTAATTTTGGTTTTTTAAATTTTGGAGAGATATTGAAGAACACAATTTTACTGCACAACTGACTCTGTTTTCAAGTTTCTTTCTTTTTCACTGCTGACTCCTTCATAAACATAAAGGGCAAATCATGCTAAACCAGTCAGATCATCTTTTTGATGATCAGGTACAAACTTTGTACCTGAAGGAGAAACAAGGGAAGGAGAAACAAGGGAATCTTGTTTTTAACAAGGCTTTTGACACTATCATATGATATTTTCTAAGCAGGCTAACAACTATCCTAACCAGGCTGAACTACTATTCAGTTGGTATATAACTAGCTAGAAAGCTACAAAAGAAAATTAGCTATAAAAATTTCATAGGATACCATGTGGTCTACTCCAGTTTCATATAGTCTATTCCAGTTCTGCTATCTTGAGGGACTGAATGATGAAATAACATGTAAACTATTAGACTTGCAGGTAACAGTCCAGAGGGGATCCAAGATATAGAAATACCGTTGTAGAATTCAGAACAATGGTAAATGAGAGAAACAGTCTCGAAAAAATAGGATGAAATTCAGTAAGAAGAAATGAAAAACCTTTTACACATTTAGGAACAATGAAACCCACCAAATTAAAAAAAGGTTAAAAACCAACTTGTTAGCCTTGCACGGGGAAAAAAAGATCTGAGCATATAATAGTTCACAAGGTTGAATCGACAATGGCTTTCTGCAGGAAAAAGGGCATGCTGTTTTGTACGAACAGGAGTGTTATCTGCACTCCAGTGGGAGTGGAATTTGTCATCTACTGCTGATGTATGTCAATACAGCAGCTGAGTCTGAGAACATATTGTTGTTATGAGTACCAAAAGGAGGAGAGGTCAACCATTTCTTTTGTGCTTCTTTCCAGAGGCTATGCACAAGATCAACCCAGAAGCTCCAAGTGATACAACTACGGACTTAAAAAGCAACCATTTTCAGTTGGTGGCATATAGTCAGTATAATCTGCCTACTGTAATATAAAACTAGACCTTGATCATTAAATCCCATTTCAGCAATTGCAGGATACCATGTAGTAAGAAGAATCTAGAGAACACGTGCTCCAATAACCCAATCCCCCAAAATATACCCACTTTATTAAACTGAAAACTTGTAGTAAAACCCCCATCGAGACAGCAATGATGTGCTGTAAAACGAGAGCATAGAAAGATGAGAAACACTGCCAATTCCCTTGACCTACATAGAAACAGGGAATTTATTCTGTGAAACTTCTAATGACCTCTGTTAGAGTTGCTGAATCCTGTGGCCCAACAGAGGCGAGGCTGCCACAGGTCTGTGACCCCAGGTCTAGCCAGTAGTAAGGCTGAGCAGGTATTCCCCATAGGGAATACACACACACATGTATATACATGCACATATACACATGGCCAGCCACATGGATGAACACAGACAAAAACCACAGCGCTTGCGAAAACACAGACAGCACCAATGGCCTCATTCTGTTCCCTTTCTGGCTGGTCAGGATGAAAGTGCTTTAGTGGAAAATATATATATATATATATATACACAACATGGACTCGCTTCTGTAGCTGGGCTTAGACACTCAGTCTGTCCAGCTGCTGTCCCTGGACACCCAGGTCTCCCCAGCTGCTGGCACCTGGACATATGAGCCCCTGAGACCCACAGCCCCACTCCAGTTGCTGATGCTCAGGCACGCAGATGCACACTACGGGTCTCTCCAGTCACTGGCCTTAGACCTTCAGCCTACCCAGTAACTTTCCCTTGGGTCCTCTGGTCTCCAGGTGCCTCAGGCACACACACACACATGCAAAGGGGTCTCTCAGCTGTCCCCCAGGCCCCACAGTCTCTTTCATAGCTGGTTTTGGCTTCCTGGTCCCTCCAGCAGCCAGCTCTCAGACCCTCTGGTCTCTCCGCTATCTGGCCCAGACTTCTGGCTGCTTCAATACCTGGCTGCCAGGACTCTTACGCTACTCACCGGCTAGTCTAGCTTGATCTTTGCTAGTGATCGTACACTGCATACATACCCGCACTTGCTCCAGTTCCTGGCACAGCAGACACATGGGCCCTGTGAGTCACGGTCCCCTCTCCAGCTCCTGGCACTTAGACCTCCTTACACACAGATATGCACAAAGTAGAGAGCCCTCAGCCAGAAAACTAGTTAAAAATTTAATGAGAAGACAGGGCAAATGGTCAGGCACAGGACATGGCCAGACAAGTGTACTGACCAGCAACCTGTTTACGCACAACCAGCCTCTTTTAACCCCTTTCCCTGCTATTTTCCCATGGTTGTTCCTCCTCACTTCACCTTGATCCCTCTCTCTTTTTCCCTGCTTGTGGTTACTCCTCTAAACATCCCATAATAAGTCTCACACAATCCCAAGACACTCTTCCCCTGCATCCTACAATGATTCCCACTCCCTATAGGCAGTAACCTCCCTCTTTTCAAAACTGGTCCCAGGACCCTCTCCCATTGACTGCTCTTGATGGGTCTCACACTTGGACAATGGGGCCCATCACCCTCTTGTAGCAGACCTGCGAGTAGCTGGGTCAGGGCGCTCTGTTTCCCTGAAAAGCTTCTGGGATTCCTTTGCCTGCCATTGTCCCTCTGCTCCTTTGCATTCATGGAGAGGAGCTTTTTATCTCATACTGTAACAACCTGAAGAAGTGGGTTATGTTTTGCATGTCAGAGGAACAGAGGAAAGGGAGGGAGTGTCCTGGTTTCAGCTGAGCTAGAGTTAATTTTCTTTATAGTGGCTGGTATGGGGCTGTGTTTTGGATTTGTGCTGAAAACAGTGTTGATAACACATTGATGTTTTAGTTGTTGCTGAACTAATCAAGGACTTTTCAGCTTCCCATGCTCTGCCAGGTGCAGAAGAAGCTGGGAGGGGACACAGCCAAGAGAGTTGACCCAAACTGACCAAAGGGCTATTCCATACCATATGGCGTCATGCTCAGTATATAAAGCTGGGGAAGAAGAAGGAAGGGGGGGACATTCAGAGTGATGGCGTTTGTCTTCCCAAGTAACCGTTACGCGTGATGGAGCCCTGCTTTCCTGGAGATGGCTGAACACCTGCCTGCCCGTGGGAAGTGGTGAATGAATTCCTTGCTTTGCTTTGCTTGCGTGCACAGCTTTTGCTTTCCCTGTTAACCTGTCTTTATCTCAACCCTCGAGTTTTCTTACTTTTGCTCTTCCGATTCTCTCCCCCACCCCACCGGGGGGGAGTGAGCGAGCGGCTGCGTGGGGCTTAGTTGCCAGCTGGGGCTAAACCACGACAGGGAGTGACCACTAGCCTGAGGTGGCAGACTGGTGATCCTGATCCCAGCAAAGTCAGCCACCTGCACTCATGAGCAGAACACACCAAGTGAAAGAACTGCCTACTAATAGGAATACCATCATGCCTTGCCCTACTCTCTGTCTCTTTCTGTAGTCAGTTTCCAGTGCTTAAAAGTAAGGCAATAAACAACTACAAGAACAAGCAGAAAAAAAACCCAAGTTATTAATCTTAGAGGTTGAAATCCTTCCTGGTCCTTGAGGACACCTAGCAGAAAACCTTAAGTAATATGATTACTTATGTGATATTCATATAATTGTCCAAATCACCACAACCAACAGCGCTCAAAACCTCTTAACCCCTCCTGGACTTACCAACCAGTCAGAGATTCAGTGACTCATCCTAAGCCTAGCTGTTTCACCACAAACTCTCTACCATTTCTCGCACTTTCCCTATATAAACATAGTAACATAGTCTACATGCAGCAATTAAATATTCCCTATCTCTCTGTCCCCACCATGTACTTTGATGTAGGCTGTCCCAGAGCTTCACTCTTTGGATGTTTAGAAACTTTTTTAAAACATTCTAATCTAAATACTTTATGACCACTGTACATGCATTTGCTCTTTCAACAGAAAGAATTATTCTTCCTCCTTGATAACTAGCCTCAAAGCTAGTTCAAAAGTATTCATGTATTCATCATAGTTTCAGTAAACAAGTTACAACATTGTTAATCTCTTCCCCCAAGATACATCTTCTATTCTCTTATTCACCTCTTTTGGGCTGTTCCATTTTAAATTCATTAATATTTTGGCCCGATTTTTGCAGAATATTCTAATGATTTAATGAGGTATTACCTCTTGTACTATGGTACTAATTGTTTCCTGCAAGAACCCCTTGCCATGACAAAACTGAATTACCTTTTGCATACACATCACACTGGTGGTCTACAGTTATAGATGGCTCAAGCCTCAAGCCTGTAGCAGAATTTTTTGTAACTAGTTTCAAAATGCATGGTTTTGCACTAGGAGTCCTTCCTTGTTGTTCCTATTGCTGCTTTCAAAAGTGCATGTCCTTCCTCTGGAACTGAGCAAGAAAGTTCTCTTCAGTAATACAATATGCGACAGCTTTGACAGGAGGATATGTAACTTCCCCCAAACTGTTCAACAGCCAACACACTGATGGCTTAGGGGGTCTTTGTGAGAAGGTGATAGATACGGGTTTGAAGTCCTTCAGAAGAAGGAGGGCAGTAAATCTGCATATAGCATGCTTATGAACCCAACAGTTTTGAAGGAGATGTGTGTCTGTGCGTGAGCAGAGGGGAGGAGTAATAACAGGAAATGTTGAGGTATGTTGGACAAACTTATTGATATGCATTGCTTTTGTGGAGGAAGTGTAATTTATTGGGATGGTCTAAGTAACCTTTTATCTTAGTTTTATCTTTTATGAGGAAATTTACAGAATATTTAGCTTTCTTAATATGCACTTAATCATGGTGCTAGGTAAGATTTGTTGATTTTACCTGATAAAAAAATAGTTATTTTCTCCCTCAATTTAGTTGAAACAGTGATATTTTACAGAAATACTGAAAATTTATACTGTTGGAGGTATTTTGTTTTTTAAAAAAAAATCTTATTTTATTTTTTATAAGTCTTTCTAATTTGCATGCTATCAATTTCCTTCAGCAGTATAATCATGAGCAGTAGTCACTGAATACAACAGAAGGTACAACAAAGATGAATAATTTTTGATACTAATTAATTACAAATGACCAATTAGAGGATCCATTAATTTCATTTTGTGGCACCAAATCAAATGGCCCATGTGTAAAACGAGAAGAGTGCTTCTTACAGGGGCAGGAAAAGAAGCAGGCCATTAGGGTATAATCTGTTAGCTTTCACATGCACAAGTCCTAGTGAGGATAAAGAGAAATCTGTCTAGCATTCAGTGGCAAGATCTGTCCCAAATTTGCCTAATTGCTTCGTAAGTGCTATTGAGACAGGAAATGTAGCTGCTGCTGCAGTTGTAAAATGAAAGGAAGAGAAGGAAGATGGTTATTGAGTCTATTTTTAAGTATGAAAAATGCACCCGCGTAGTACAATGATGCAGACGTTCAGACATACCAGAATGGAAATACGAATAGTACAGTGAAAGAACTGGCTTGTGTTACATTTCAAGATAATGACAACCACCCTAGACCTACACATTATAAAAACGCAATGGCTGAATAGCTTATAAGGTTTAAAATTTAGCAGAAGTATCCCACAGGTAGTATTTCATGTGTAAAATATGCTTTCGAGAATTTTATATTACATCACAGTTTAAGAACCAGAGGCCTACTGTCCTGTGAGTGCAGATAACTTAAAGGCTGTCAATACTTTCCTGAGGTCCCTTTAGCTGGAGAGACAACTGACGATAGTGATAGTGGCCCTTCTAAACAAAAAGCGTGCATTGTAACTTTTATTTTAGGTCCTATTATAGCGACAGAAATTTTAAAAAAGTAGTCCTTCAAGAGCCAGGCAGCCTCAGAAGAGACAACGTATCTTTTTTCATTACGACAGGAGAAAAATCCCCGTGAGGTACACCAGGGTCTGGCGTACCAGTTGTGTATGGGTAGTCCTGAAATGCCAAGCTACAACAACAGCAATGAACTTTATCACAGAGCTAATCCTGCCTCGAACGGACGGATGGGACATGGCACTGATGCAGCGTAATGCCACTGAAGCTTCTCCAACTACAGTTCAGAAGGGCTTTTAAACAAAGATAAACTGTCTACTGAAGATAGGTCACAACCTCCACATGGCTATAGCAAAATGTTTCTTCTGAGTGGTTTACCTGGGATGAATCTTGACTGGCACTGAAAAAACAGGTATTTATCATTAACAGAAGTATTATCTACAAGAAGCCATTTTAGCAGTTAACCTATTACAATGTCTACCACTGCAGATGGAGATTAACAGGTCAAGAAAAAAAACCCTCAGTAATTTTCACAGTACTATCAACACCAAAAACCTACTTGTTCCTTTCCTCAGTTAAAATAAGATTAAAAAGAAATCACAGTGGCATTATCTTCCCCCCCCCCCACTCCGTTTTATAAGGTTCATAGTTCAAGCTTGACCTACTCATTAAGGGGGAAAAAAAAGAAAAAAAACAATTTTTGTAGGGAGCATGGAGATTCTTGCATAACAACAGCAATGCAGGAACCGAGGCGTTAAGTAAAACACCAATATCACAAGTGTTGCAATTGAATCTTGAGGGCTGACAGCTCTGTTCAGTCCATGCCTCCAGGGCCAGTGGCAGCTGACAAGCTGGGGCTGAAAATGAGGGAGTTTGTGTACGAATGAGGATCTGATGATATGTACCCACTGACTAGCTTGTGGGTGATGACTCAACTAAGTTTGTTAATCACTTACTAAGAATAAGTCCCTAATTAACAAGTTAATGTGAATGTGGACTTATGGCTTTCCAGCAGTCATCAAATTACAAACCTAATGTCTATGTTTGAATAAAAAAACTATCTTTAAAAAAGCATGGGGTTTTTTCCCTTGGCTAAATAATGAAATTCCATTGCAAGTTAACCCCTGTCTTCCTAAGTCACTTACCTAGATTTCAGAGAGGTATCTTAATTAGATTAAAAGAACATCCTCCATGGATGGTTATCCTGTTTGTGAGCTCACCAAACCAGCAGGTTGAATCCTGCAGGGTTGGCAGATAAAAAAATCTGCTTTCTTCACACCTCCCCCAAATCCTGGATCCATCGGTGGCTCTTGCAGATTCAATCACAAATTACTGTCATTTCAAAGTAATTCTAACAGTCCTCAAGACTCTGCTGGAGTAGCTGGAAATCACAGCAAAGTGGAAGACCCTCAGCCAGGAACCATTCACCACTTCTCCTCATTTGCAGTGTCCTCAGAGGTGTTACTATGAGTTGGGAGACCCAGGAATAAGAGACATGGATGACTTCAAATTAGCAGTTCCTAATCCCGTTGTGCAGGTATATGGCCCAGAACACGTATATGGCCTTTGGCTTTCAGTAGGCAGCACATGAAAAGAGTCGGGAGCCTCAGAACATTTATTTGTGTAACTGTCAGTAGCCAGAAGGAAACAGCAAGCAGGAAAGCAGGTATGAAACTCTGCCTTTCTGCCAAGATTACGTCTATCCTCTGTGTAAAAGCCTAGAAGCCAGGATTTCCAGGATGTATGCCCCTCTTTAATTCCAGGTGTTCACATCTTCCTCTCCCACCATCCAAGATAACACCGTAATCACAAGACAACATCTACACCAAGGAAGGGCACACTACTTGCACCATGCAACAAAAGGTCATCACAAGCCGTGCAAGGCATTCATACCTCCCTTTCTTGGCCCAATCTCCTCCTCTTGTTACATTTTGGAAGAAATCATGGAAGCCACTGCATTTCATAATAGGCCTGACCACACTAATGTGGCACAGACACTTTCACAACATGACGTCTGGTCACTGCTGTCAGCAGATTTATGCAAAAAATCAGATTTAAGCAGGAGCCAGGTGTGACACCACTCAGATTACAGCAGTTCAGGCACGTGTACAAGCAGAACTGTTGGTGCTGGCAGAACTTTAAGTTAAGTAGGGACATGCCAACTCACCGTAGGCAGAGACCCCATGAAAATTCAGCTTCTATAGCTTTTGGGTTAGGTGCTTAAAGCCTTGCTACATTCAACATTAGATGCTCACACTACTCCATATTCCAATTATCCCATAAAACTGTTATAACAACTTCCATATCATAAGTGGGTTTCTGTTGCCTCGGGAGAGTTTATCAGTTAACTAGCTATGCCGAGGGCAGAGAGAGAGGTTTGGCCACTAACTCTCCATTTGGTTTGCAACAGGCATTTCCTCAGCAACTGGTTGTGATCTTAAAACTAGAACCATGAATTCATGGGGTCATTAAGCAGACTGAGGAAAATGGTAACTTTATAAATACTCAGCAGAACGTACACTAATACATCTTCCACTGGAGGATTTCAGTCTTTGCCACTGCAATGCTCTTCGGTGCCTAGGAGAGGTTTGGGAGGAACATAGAATACCACACTTGTTCGAAAAAAAATTTAGCTGACATTTCTAATATCACTAAAATGAAGTTTAAGCTTATTTTTGTCCATTTTATATCTCAGGTACTACTAGAAAGCCCCATAGAGATTCTGACTTAATAGACTTAAAACAGATCCGTAAAGAGATGCATGTGTGCTGACTGTCAGTATAAAAGCTACAGATAACATCACCTGAAAAATATGTCTAGGAGGAAGCAGAAAATTTCCACCCATTGGAGGAAGAGGACTATACCCACTACATGAGACACAGGAGGAAGAAATGAAATAATAACCCAAGAACCAGGATAGTATAAGGAGAATACTAGCTAGTTTTATAAATGTTGTAAAAGGGTAAAGATGGACTAAAGAAACCGTTGTTTTGCCAAGAGGGATTTGTTTGTATTTCTTTGCTCTGAATGGGAACTTGGTACAGCACACAAGCAGAAATTGCTTGGGAGATAATCAGAAAAATTAATTTCTGAAGAACGCTAGTCAGTGATTGCAGACTTCCTGTTAAATGAGGCTAGAGGTTTAAAAAGCACTTTTCCATGATGAAAAAAAATAAAATCATTACGCATATGCATCTACAGAAGAAAAAGAAACTGAGGAAGAGCCTTTAAACATGCAACAGCAGGAACGAGACAGGGAATGAAGTCAGGTACAGGAGGATGGTGTAACAGGAGCCAAGTCAGAGAATCCTACAGCGGGCTGGAAGGGATCTAAGCTCTTCTGGCAGACAGACTGCTCCATTTCCTTAGATAATCTGACAAACACTTAATAACGTTGGAAAGTTGTTCCTGAAGTCTGAGCTGAATCTTTCTCGCTGCAGTGGAGGAAAGATCCTGCCTCTGCTCCTTTCCTCCTGGCAGTCACCTCCTTCATGCTTGAAGCTTGTCTCCATTCTTCCTTCCCACCCTTCCTAGAATAACTTCAGTTCTGGCCTTTCTTTGCAGGTCAAGTTTTCTGGACTGATAATCATTCAAGTTTTCTGGACCGATAATTATTCTTATCCCTCACCTCTGAGCACGTAACCTCCAAGTGTCATGCTCAGACGTGGACACAGGCTTTACCGGGGTTGAGTGATTATCCCATTAGCACATTTCCCCTTGCACTTCTCCCGTTGGTCAGAGAGCTGAGCTAATTCTTTGGGCTTTATTATGTTGTTTCCTTTAGGGAGGTGATGACGGGGTCAAAATTCAGACAGCCCTTGGTGGTTCAAGCTGTACTAACTAGCTGAACGCAGAACAAGAGAGCTGAAAAAGCTCATGAACTTGTTAGTTTTTGGACTCCTCAAGGACATTCTTCCACATTTCTTCCAAAGCCAGTGTATTTCCTGTTGTTTGTTGGCATTTTTGTTCCTATTTTTAAATGCTTCAAGTGGCCACTCATCAGTAAGCAAAGCTAACTCAGAGGGACAGTGAGGCTACACTGTATTTCTGAGTGCAGCCATGAGATATCAGGAGATGGAGATTCTTCTGGAGACTTCTATTTCTTTTTATGCCACTGCTACTCCACTGCTATCTTTGAGTATGGGATTATTGCTTTAACTATTCAATAGCCTTCGAACACAGAGTATACTCATTAAATCATCAGATAGCACTAGGTAAAGATGGGCTGTGAGCAAATTAAAAGTCAAAATTAAAAATAATAAACAAATCTAAATAATTTGAAAAAATAGCTTGAAAATAAATGAGGAATTCAATAGAAATATGTGCAAGCTATCACATTTGCAGGCAGAAATAATCACCTGCACAATCATAAAATGGGAAATGAGTGGCTTTTCAGAAAAGAACATTGGTCCAGTTTAGAGAATAACACTTCAAGTGGGATGTGGACCAAAGAGAGTGTGCCCAGAAATGAGCATGAGGAATGACCAGAGGTCCAGAAAACAACACCTTTAGGGAAAAATTGGGGTTTAACCTTGTTGAAAAGAGACAGTGCATCTCTTTTCAGCAGGAGTGTTCAAGAATATAAAAGGCTTCTTTCGTAAAGAAAGTGAGAATAATCTTTACTCTTTTTCAAAAAGAAAGAAATTATGAGTTTAGATTGCAGCAAGAAAGATTCGGGTTAGATTTGATGAAAAAATAAATCTGCTAGCCAAGTACCAGAGAAAGCAGGTTGCACAATCACCAATTTGAAAAGCTTTAAAAACAGACTGGTAAAAGAACTTTGCCAGTAATGATACAGATAGAACTTCTTTAACTCAAAGTCCTTTCCAACTAGGATTGCCACAGTGACAAGATAATGATTTCTGGGTTTTTTTCTCTATTGGGATTATTAGGTTAAATGTAGAAATAAAATTAAATTTTATTAAAGATCAAATATTTCACTGTATATATAGTTCCAGTGGCTTGCAAAATTAATCAGAAACTAAAGTGTCCAAACACCAGAAAAATCTTGGGCAGAGTGAATCTTATGACAGAGTGAATCCTGTGACCAGCTCTATCTTTCAGGCCTATGCCTGAAAGTTCAGGATGATCACTAACCCAGTCTGAAAATCTTGATTTATCCCTGTGCCCTAATTAACGTCCCATACAGACTCCCATAAGCCCATTCTTTGAGCTGAGAAGCAAACTTTGTGCTATCTTTAGAAATTAAAAAAATTAAAATAAGAAACTCTTAAATGAATAGAAACACATACTAAATATGAATAGAAAGTTGAATAAGAAATAATTTCAACTGATTCCACTCTACACCTGATGTAATGTAGAAAGAGTACAAAAAAACCCCCCTCAATCTCCTACTTTTCCACTTTCATATATTGTTTAACCTACATTTTTGCAATTTTTCTTGTTATATAAATTGTATGCAAAGAGCCAGGCAAATATTGTATCTTAAAATTTAAATGACAGGTGTATGAAGATTTATATTTTTATCACTTCTATTTCTAAGCATAACCATTTTGACAGTATATGAAGCAAGATTTATAAGCCTAGTTAATTTCTATAAAAAATTATATTTTGTTTTCCCCAACAGTGGAAGCCCACACTGAATACACAGTTTACAATCTTTGGGCAATGGTTTTAATTATCTACACCTTTCTTCAACTTTTGTCAGCATTCAAGAAATTTTCCATTATCTAGGTTTTCTTTCTGTATCACTGGAGAGTCAAGCTACTTCTAAAAGAACTGAATGTTTACCTGTACTCAGAAAATATACAAAAGAAACATGTTTATGATGAACACCACCACAAAAGTCTGAAAAATTGTTTTAATGTGCAAGTCCCAAGATGATGGGAATGGCAGATGACAATTACCTGATTATATAGAAGGCACTTCTGCATCTTAGCAAAGCAAAGGCACATTCCCCTTCGTCAGAAGCAGGTTTGGGTTTTTTTTTTTCATTTGTTTGTTTTGTTTTTATGATATTGAAAAGGTCAGTCTATCCCAACTGAAACATGGCACAAAGACAACACTAAGAGCAGATGCTAACAGCCATCAGTTTTTAAGTACCTAGGGAGCAATAACTGGTTAGTCTTTACCTGAATATATGTAATAGGTTAAAAAAAGAAAGATTGTGTCAAATATTTCCTTCAGCCTCCAGTTTTTCACATCTGAATTTCTTTTTAAGCAAGAAAAAGAATGAAGAAGATTGCTACCAACATGGCTTTAAAATGATTGGTAGTCACAGCAGATACACTCAACAAAATATCCTAATTGCTGCATATTTGTTCAAATACATTACCCAATGTAATCGGTCTTACAGAACATATTTATCTAAATGTGTAAAAAGACAGATTTTCTTTAATATGTTTTTATCTGATGGTGTAAGAGAAGTTATTTTTTTAAGTGGTTTGGAAGTAATATGCATGTTTTACTTTCCCATCTGCCTGCAGGCGTGAGTTGGCATTTGCTCTACCACAGTGTCTGTGGTAGCCTACTGAGTTGCCATCAGGACTGCATAGGATGTTATGTCACGTCAGGCCAATAGTAAATGCAACCAGATTTTTAATTAAAAATAGCAAAACCAAAGATGATACTTGTATAAATGTATACAAAATTAATAAACACATATACAAAGAAATAATCCATTGAAGTACAGTCAGGGCTTCTTTGGTGTTTCTGCTGGGGGTAGCATAGGTCTTTTTATTTTCCCTATCCATGTTTTTGATTGTGTTTGCTTTTTAAATAAATTCTCACTAAAACTAGTGGGCAAAAGTAACATTGTCTGCCAATTAAGGCTGAGGAATTACACTGCCCATGAACCCCAAGCTCCATTTTTCTTAGGGGGAAGCCTTTTGTGATTCTATTTCCTTAATGCCTGCAATGTACTTGATATTTTCAACAAGTAACAGCAAAATATATGTTACTTCACAACATGCCACATTTCCCAAGACCTCTTATTCTTTGGCATAAAACTCTGTAACAGGATCAGTATATTTAATTTTCAGGCGTCTTATGCCTGAAATTTTTTCTGCCAAAAATGACTGCCAAAGTCAAGCTAAAGGCTTTGCTTTAGCCTGCAAGTTTGACGCATATGGGGCACATATTGCTTTTGATATTTGTCAAAGACAGATCCTTCTGTGTGTTGTCATTAGCTACTGGTGAAGCAAAATAAATGTCTGCAGAAATTATGTATAGATATATACACATAACACACACAGAGAGTCCGACACTGCAAACACTTTGTAAACACCAATCCTTGATCACTAACGTACCATAACACCAAGCAATGAAGGTCACCGTATGCCTGCACTTTGTGCTACATCATGACTAAACACCCAGTGCGCTGATGGAGTCTATGCTGCCTGTGACACTTATCCCCGAAAAGACTGCACCAAAAAATTAGCGAATTAGCGTGTACTTGTTTTCCTCTAAATCTCTAGTCATATTGTGCATCCTTCATGACGTAAGCAAGGGCGTTACTGATGACTTAGAGAACAAAGTGGACAAAATGTGATCTTGTAAACTTGATTTCATAGTAAAATAATGAAATATTCACTTATGTCTACAGGATTAAAGTACTAATGGATTTCTATTGAAATTACATTTACAAACAATCAATCATAGCAGACAAACAGCTTCACACAAGACTGCAAAATTTAAATACGTAATGTATGGACTTAGGCAGAGTATCTGTCTCCAGGAGTCTTGCCTTTTTGCTGCAACAGATTTCAAGACAATTTCAGAAAGACTGAGAGACCTTGACTGAAGATTAATGATAAGTCGCAACTAACAGCAGCTTCTTCTGCTGCCTTCTGCTTCCACGGTGAGAACAAAACAGTTTAGAAAACCATTAAGATGTGATTCCCCTGAGAAATGCATCCCTATGCCTGTATACGTTGCCACCTTTGATAAAGAAAGAAACAATTAATTCATCGAGGCCAGCCAGAACACTCCTGCTTCTCCCCAGCCAAGCAAGGAGTTGCTGGATGCGGTATCTGGAAAACAGCTCTTGCCCCAGGTGGCACAAGCAGAAGGTAGACCTCCTGCCACAGCGTTGGGAGCATAGGGCATACGGTGCTGCCTCTAACACACCGCTGGACAGATCTGCATCATCTCCTTTCAGAGTAAATGCTTTTAATGAGGACTTGAAAGAAAGAGCAACAAAAACTACATGTGATCCTCCTCAGAGGCTGGGAAGGTGCAGGAAAAAGGTGAGCTGTTACTGGAACAGCTCAGGCCCTCGAGTAATATTCTGTTCAATATTTAATTACTATCTTATTAACTGGGTGTAGACCAGTAATTTTAGAGGCATCTGAATGTAAACTTAAATTAATATATTTCAAACAGCATGAAATAACAAAATGCTTGGTGTGATAATCATTGTTGTCTTAACATCTTTACCTTACCAAAACTATAGTTGTGGCTACTGTCTTCCCCTTTTTCTGTGAGAATGCATGCCAGTCAATCTTTTCAAAATACAATGATTTTATCTACACCTTAATATTTAAACCATTTTTCAGTATTTAATAGAAGTGCTATGTTAAAAGTTGGAGTTTTTTTAAAAAATATCCCACTTGGATCATATCCCTTTAATGTAGGATTTATATGTCCCTGAAAAGGTTAATGCATAGGGCTGCAATGCATTTTATTAACATACTGAACCAGTCAGATTATAGTCACTTGCACATGTGAAACGATGTACTGGTGTGGATGCCCTCTGTATTGCTAATGTCTGATAAGGGGAAAATTATGGATCAACTCTTTTCTTTTTCAGAAGAAAAGGAGCAGACACCTCTCCAGAAGAGAGGAGCAGACACCCTAAGCAGTTTTGGGTGCCCAGGCTACGTGGAGATTAAGGACCTGTATCAATAAGTAACTAACAGTTGCATTAGGCAGGCTGCTGGTGGACACCTCATCCCTCTTAATGCACATTATGGCACAGCCAGTTGCTAGTCACTTATGGTGCAGTAAATTCAAACTATACTTTAAAATGTCATTAGGAGTCATGAAACTTAGACTCGTTGAAACCAAACAACAACAACAAAACAACCAAAAAAGAGCTTTTGGGGATTTATTTATTCCTTTTCTGGATAATTTTTTTCCGAAGATTATCCTACCTCAATATGTACATTTTCTTCTTTCCTAGAAGACTTTTGAATACTAGTTAATTATGCGACAATGATTTTTAACTCCTTTTTAATTGTAAACATTATGTTTGGCAAAGGATATCTCTCATTCTTATAGCATAGCTTTCACTCAGAGCCCACTTTTGCAATTTGCATCACAGGAATGGTGTTTTATACCCACAGAAAATTTTCTTGAAATCTCTCTTCTGGGCAAAAGGTTTTAACTGAGCAGTAGTATTAATTATGCCTTTAATTTGTAACAGTAGCTGATAGGCTGAAAAATGTCTGGAAGCTAATAAATAGGAGTTGAAAGAGGTCCTTATGCTTGTCATTTAATGACAACCTGTTTGTCACTTGTGGTAAAGAGCTGGTTTGAAAGAGTTTGTTTTCCCCTTTTCCTTCCCCCACCCAAGCTGTTTCTTTGCAATACCCCCTCCTTGTTTTCCAAGGCCATTCATGATCAGGTTTTGCTCACTGCAACAGATTTTGATATGTCAACAGAAAAACGATGAGGGCTTTGCTGTGCACTGTTGCTATACAAGTGTTATTTTTGAAATGCCCAAACTTATCTATCGTGATAAGGACTTTAAAAATCACTATTCTTACTGCTTAATTCAGAATCTTTATTTCAATGCAGCCAAGACTGTATAGCTAGAAAACAAAATAAAGATTAAACATATTCACTTCTCTGGATTTCCTTCTGTGCAGATACTATATTTCAGCAGACGCTGTCAAATGGCTACTTGCTCAAACAATTACATCATCGTAAATATTTCCTACAAACTTAACTACTTGTGGTGCAAGTTGCAGCCTTTCCGTCTTGGTAGCATCTATACTTCAGTCTCAGCAGAAAATACCTAGATTTTTAGGAATAAATAACTAAAGTTTTCAAGATGCCTTTATTGAAGACAAACATAACATGAACAAACATAACATAACGTGCCCTTGTGGCAAAGGCGGCTGGTGGTATCCTGGGCTGCACGAGGAGTGTTGCCAGCAGGTCGAGGGAGGTGATCCTTCCCTTCTACTCAGCAATGGTGGGCACACACCTGGAGTACTGTGTCCAGTTCTGGGCTCCCCAGTACAGGAGAGACATGGACATACCGGAGAGAGTTGAACGAAGGGCCATGAAGATGATCAAGGGACTGGAGCATCTCACACGTGAGGAAAGGCAGAGAGAGCTGTTCAGCCCGGAGAAGAGAGGGCTCGGGGAATCTCACCGATACATATAACTACCTGAAGGCAGGGGCAAAGAAGACGGAGCCAGGCTCTTTTCAGTGGTGCGACAGGACCAGAGGCAGTGGCCACAAACAGAAATAAGGGATCTTCTGTCTTAACATCAGGAAATACTTTCTACTTTGAGGGTCACTGAGCGCTGACATGGGCTACCCAGTGAGGTTGTGGAGTCACCATCCTTGGAGATATTCAGAAGCTGTCTGGACACAGTTGTGGGCAACTGGCTTTAGGTGGCCCTGCTTGAGCAGGGGGTTTGGACCAGATGACCTCCAGAGGTCCCTTCCAACCTCAACCATTCTGTGACTCTGCACTTATATATGTTTTCTATTGGTTATGTATTTTAATAATGTTGAAGTATTATCATGAGAGATATTGTACAAAAATTGGACTCTTTTTTCAGGTCACTTTCATTTAGGACTCATACACTTTCAAGAACAACAATATTTTTGTTAATTATCTCAAACTGTGTTTTACTTTGTGCTCTATTGTGTGAAAAAGAAGCATAGTTAATTCATATTAGCATCTGAACAGTCTATTACAACTTTACTGAATTGTATCTTGTTTACTTTCAGATTTTTTGAACAACTTTCCTCCACCTCCTAATGTATTTGTCAATTTTCACTGTTACCAAGCTTTCCAAGCACAATAAGAGCTGAGAGCAAAAGAGGACCATGTAGAAGACTGTCTTTGATTTCTGCATAATTGCATGACTACACTTTTTTGTAATATAGAACAATGTGCATCACATTTTAAACTGGCTGACAGACTACCGGAATTTTAAAGTAAAAGAATAACATGAATCTGTCAGATCATCTGTATAACATCTGACTTCACCCAATTTCTAGTGGAGCTGGAGAAGTCTTGATTAAATAATCCAAGTGATGCTGAGTTTAAAACATCACTCTGCTCCAGTGCCTAATTATGGTTTCTGCTAAGCATTTGTATCTAATTCTTAATTTGCTAATTTTACTTTCTACACACTGGGTACTTATATTTTTCATTATGGTTTAAAGGGCCGTACTTAACATCTTTCGTTGTATGCACTTATAAGGCCACAGATGAGTCATCTCTTAACAGGCACATTGATTAAGCAAATACTATATTGTACTTTACACTACTGTACTCATACCTAAGATCACAGGAAAAATGCAGAGGATTTTTAAACTGATTTAGAGAAGGCATGGCATTCTTGGTCATAATGACACTGAGTAGAGGACCCAGGTGAACTCTTCAGCTTCAGAAAGCAAAGTATTTTCAGTTTTGGTTGAATTGTTTTCTGAATGAGCTTAAAGAATTGCAATTCTTAAAAAGACTTCAATCAGCATGAAAGGAAACTTCTTACTTCACATTCTCTTTTTCTGAAGAATTAGACATCATTGTAAAGTGTATACTCTCAAGAATAAAATCAGCTAATAAGTTTAGACAAGAATACTAGGAATAGACACTTAAACAGATATCTGCCATCCTGATTCAGACTTTAAGTTACATTAGGGTTTTTAAGGGGAAAAAATACTGTACATGTGCTGCAAAAAGAACAATTCTGGTGAACTCTGGAGATTCTCTAGGATGTAACGAAACTCAGTGTTTTCGAATCACAAGGACTCAGAAATATCTGGTTACCACTGGGTGCAATGACAAGAACTTTCTAAAAACCACTCAGGAAATTTTCTGAAAACCATCTCAGAAAATTGTGAACTTCGAAAACATACTTTCCCTAAACCATACTTTGTACTTTCTTCAAATCAAATGGCATGTGATAAAGTCACTACTTGCTTTTCCTTCACTGCAATGAAAATTTTATTTATAAGAAGCAACTTCTCTGAGAAGCTAGACAA
This sequence comes from Mycteria americana, assembly GCF_035582795.1. NCBI lineage: Eukaryota > Metazoa > Chordata > Aves > Ciconiiformes > Ciconiidae > Mycteria > Mycteria americana. The sequence goes on along the minus strand of NC_134366.1, from coordinate 106,793,899 downwards.
ATTCGTTATTGGAAGGTTCTGGGAGATGAGGTGATGGAGGGGAACAATTATATTCTTCTGGCCCATGTAGAGATATTTTCTATCAAAATAAGAGGAAAGGCAAAATATTGCATTAGCTACCTTTATGCAACTGAAAGGACTCATATTTGCCCAGCATTTATTTTGCAGTTTTTTATATATATAGCATGGTAGGATTATTAGATATGAATGAATGGCAGAAATGTCTTATTCCATGTTGCATTGCAGATACTCAAAAGTCTCCTAAAACTGATATATTGCAAAGGTTGCCAAACCTCTTTTCTGTCTAAACAGACTATATTTAAGCTTATATTGAAAAATCTACAGTTTCCATGAAACTCCTTCCTTGCTGTTAGAGCAATTAAGAGATGCTAGTACATAGACGGTAAAAAATATAAAAGCTTTACTATAATTTTTGCACTGTAGTATTACTTTAGTGACTTTGAAACATGTATATTTCAGTTTTAAGACAGACACCCATATGGAATTGCTGTGATGCTAGAAGAAACATTAACTGTGAAAAGCAATAGCGGAATATAATGTGATTCGATTGCAAAAAAAAAAAAAAAAAAAAAAACCCGAGCAAGGACTCATATTTATACTGCATGCCACAAAACTGTTGTTAACACAGATTTAAATTTGCTTCATGTGCATGTTTGTGTAGAAAATAGCCACTCTCAGATGCACAAAACCAGGAGGTATAACCTAATTGATACACCTCATTACCCTAAGTGTGGGCAACACGCACAAGAGCACAGAACTAAGAACTGTGAACTCATTTGGAACAGGCAAAGTGCAGTGCCAGGCAGCAGTTCTAGCTCAGGTCCCCAGCACACTGAAACCATCCTGGTGCGACACTGAGCTAATTTAGCCTGCCTCTCAGTAGGAAATAATTTGTGGGGAAAGCTGCATGCTGACACTCACAGCCCCTGAGTAGCTATGCCAATCCCTGCTCCAGAATTAGCTTAGCCACAGTATTCCTAGGACTTTTGGACCTCTGAGATGGTGAGGTCAGAGAGTGTCTTTAAAAAAAGGTGAAGGAATTAAGAAAGATGCAGAGGAAAGTCATTAAGTTTTGTATCCCCTTTTTGTTCTGCACCAAGAAGGAGGAACAGAAGGACAGTCAAGCTTACAAGACATAATAAATAAATAAATAAATAAATAAATAAATAATAATAATAAAAAAAAAACCACAAAAACCAGAAAGAGAGCAGAGACTGTGGCTCATTGGAATCCGTGATTGGGGAAATCTTGTTGACCAGAAAGATGAGCTGCCAGGACACAGCTGGTGTGGAGAGAGTACAGCATTGGAAGAAAAAGTGGCAGGCAGGTCTCCAGGGGAACGTCTGCAGGGAACTTTATGCAACATGGAGTTACAGTCTTCTAGATGGATTGTCTCTCATATCTCAGGGGACAAAAACAGCGGTCATAAAATATTCCTCAGCTCTACTGGTGAATTTACTATTATGCCATTTGTTATTCATTGATTTTACTTCTGTCTTTAATACTTCATTTAGGTAAATCCAGATTTTTTTTTTCTTTAGCCATCTCTGCTTAAGAGTAGCTGATGTTGAAAGCACTACTCTGATCTCTCCCTCTGGTTGTAGTCATGCAGCAATTACCTTCGTCTGTCTGTCCCTGACCTAAAACATTTTTGTAAAATACAGAGTCATCAAAACTAGCTATTGATGTAGAATGAAGTTGCTTAGTTATTAAGGAGACTTTTAAACAATTCAGCACCTATTATCAGTACTACAACATTTTTAATCCTTTTGCTTTCAGTAATGGATTACAGAACCATAGAATTTTGAGATATAAAACCTCAAGCACTTTAAGACCCTTCCACCTGACAGCTATTCCAGACATGACATATATAGGCTGCAGGGATACTCTGAAAAGTTATGGCCTTTCTGGGAAGATAATTTTGTTGTAGATTCACTTCCACTCAGGCAGATTTCTGAGTCCAAGCCCTCTGAGGGGTTTCCATTCTTCTGGAAGGACCAGGCTGAACAGGTTGAGCTGGATGACTGTAAGACTTGCAGCAGTTACAAGACTACTCATTACTTTGTAAAAACAGAAGAGAATACTGTGCACCTATTTCTTAAGCTAACGCAGCATCTGAAACCTGTTTCTATTTTATTTTACATCACTACTTACAGTATCATCCTGTTGACAGCTGATGAGAATAAGTCACTCTCTAGGACACTGTCACCAAGGTTGTAAATAAAAAGCAAATACCAGACATATTAATAAAGTGACAGCCTAACTCAACTGAAAGAAGGAAGTTTCAGAAAGTGACAATAACAAACTAGTGTTTAAAGAAAGCATCTTTCAAATTTTTCCACACTGATAAGAGGAAATTCACTGCAAATTGTACTTCAAAGTTCCATCTGCTATACCTGTCCTGAAGGTCAAAATTAAGATTTTATTTAATTTCTAAAGTGAGGATATGGCATGAGATAAATATTGATGCATTTTAAGTCTCTATCACTACTCTGTGTTCAAAAACTACCCCCCAATTAATAACATTTCTATATTCAATGTTAGATTTTATTCAATATTCCACCTGAGAACAAGACATAAATTTCCTAAATGTGATTTTCCTTTCAGCATTCACTTTATGTTCATCAACTAGAACAGTATGTAAGACAAGTAAATTAAAAAAGGCAAAATAGATTAAAAAATCCAAGAAATTAAATCTAGTCTGCTGCCTGAAAAAGGCCAGTATTCAATCATCAGAAAACGATGAAAGAAACTCATAACCAGGCTATTTTAAGCTTATTTTATTTTTTTTAAAGCTTATTTTAATTTCTTTTATTCACCCCATCTAGTGACATATTATGGCCTGAAATTTAGGGGTTTGCATCACTTATATTTAGGGTTTATCTTTACTCTTCTCTGAAGCATGTAAAATTGTACTCATGTTTCAAATAAACGATACTGAAAAAAATTAAAATTCTATTAAGTGATTGCTTTTACTTATATTTTGAAACACTAAGTTTTATTAAGTGTTAAACACAAAAGAAAAACTTAAAGCTGAGGGAGGGTGCGTTGGACCCAGGCAGCAATACCCAGCTATGTAATATAAAGAAGCACTTAAAAGTGGGAATCAGAAGGGGGGGGATTGTTGGTGCTGTTGGGGGGGGGTATGGATGCTGTTTTCTAGGTCACAGTTTAAAGAGTGGGAGGGAATCAGAAAGAATTTGTTTAGGTAAAGGAAGCTGGTATTCTCTGATAAAATAAAGCACTGGTTCCTAGTCTTATATAGGACAGTGTTGTTTTCTTTCAGTTGACATTAATTGGGTGGAGTTCTCCAATTTCTTTGGACATAAAAGCAAATAAAAGACAATTTGAGTTTCAAGTCTGGATTGCTGTGGCTTGGTTGACATGAAGGCCCAATTTTAAGACTAGTACTTTTCCATTTCATTTGATGTGCAGTTGCAGAATCGTAGAAAGGAGAGTCCAACTTTATGCATCAGTCAGTACCAGAGTAAAACTAGTACAGATCCTAGAATTGTGTTTGCAATAAGGAAATGGCAATCTGAAAGAGGACTCCTTAGAATATGCCACTTAAATGTCAAATAAGAGAGTGAAAATAAATTAACTTTTCTCAAGAAAATGGGCTGCAAGAAAGATATGGACTTTGGGCAATGAGTCCAGCAAAGGGCAACAAAGACAATTAGGGGACTGGAGCATCTCTCCTATGAGGAAAGGCTGAGAGTGCTGGGACTGTTCAACCTGGAGAAGAGAAGGCTGAGGAGGGAACTTATCAATGTGTATAAATCCCTGATGGAAAGGAATGAAGAAGAGGGGGCCAGACTATTCTCAGTGGTGCCCAGTGACAGGACAAGGGGCAATCCGCACAAATGGAAACACAGGACGTGCTGTCTGAACATCAGTAAACACTTCTTTTACTATGAGAGTGACAGAGCACTGGCACAGGTAGCCCAGAGAGGTTGTAGAGTCTCCATCCTTGGAGATATTCAAAAGCCATTTGGACACGGTCCTGGGCAACCAGCTCTATGTGGCCCTGCTTGAGCACACGGGTTGGACTAGACAATCTACAGACATGCCTTCCAGCCTCAACTAGTCTGTGAATCCCACAAAAGTGGCTGGAGTTGTCGGATGCTAACCCTACAGCAACATGTCAGAAACTTACAGGCTCGTACCAAAGAGAAGGCTAATTAGTTAATTGGTCTCAATTTATAAATCAGTAGGTGGGAAGTACGTACATTCCTAAAACAGAAGCTATAGATGCATTATGAGGATTCCTGGATTAAACAGCTTGTGTTACACAGGAGGCAAGTCTAAGTGATGATAATAGAAATGCATGGATTTCTTCTAGGCCTTCTAGGAAGTGTTTTAAGTTAATTTACTCAAATGAACCTTTATTTTATCAGAAAAAAATTTAGTCAAAGATAGGTAATATAGAAAATGTCATCTGACATATGGCTAAAATTTTGGAGTTCTAAGCAACTTTAAAAATCTCACTTTTGAGCTTTTAAACCTCATCATCTCCTGTGACTCCAGTGGTTGCCTGATCACAGAAGCAACAGTCATAGGACTAGTGGGTACCTTTACAAGGTAAAGATAAAAGTCTTAACATTGGTATAAAATAAATTCTTACCAAAAAAGGGTGATCAGCCATCACTGTAACTGATTTCTTTTTTAGAACAGAAGTCAATTGACTATGTCCCTGCTCTATGGCTTATATCTTAAAATGGAAGGTGCTGCAGCCTCACAGGAATCATTTGCAATGAAAAATGTATCAAACCGAGTAGGTAGATGCAGTTTCCCATGCTGGCTGGCGTACTGGTTAAAGACTGGATAACAGAATGAAGAGTACGGCAAGCATCAAGACAGATGCAAAGGGACAGTGTTGGTAACATGGTAGGAAGACAGTTTTCTTCTGCTTCATTTGCCAGAACAATACATTTCCTGTGACTACCACTTCTCAAGGAGCATTAAGGAATCACATACATGCCTGACAGGCCAAACACTCTCTTAAGGTATCATCCAAACTATCAGCTTTGGTGACCTAAGTCCAGAAAAATCACGCTTGCTAGCCTTGAAACATGTCTTGTTGGGTAGGATGTGGGATGATTTTACAATTGCCACTGCAGTTGCAGTGATTTAAATTCTCATTTAACTGACCCGGTTCTGCAGTGCTACTTTTATCTTTGAATTGAATGTGGTAAAATATTCAGTCTATGCCTCGCAGCTGCATAGGTAATAGTATAATAACATGCAATAATTGCATTTTACTGTCTCAGTTGTTATTAACAGCTGTATTCAAAGTTACACATAGTTTTCAGCTGTCACCTTCAGAGTTAAGACTGCAACAGGTGAGAACATCTGCGCTAGTAACTGCCTTTTAGCTGCAGAGACCTTCTATATCAGATCTGGGGGGGGTTTGCCACCTTATTTGCCCACAAATTAAAAATGCAGCATTTCATATAACGTCATAAACTACACTGAAAATGCTTTCATGTCAGTGTTTTCAGGTCTCTCAAGACTTTGTGAAAATGATAAATAATCCCTGCAGATTTCTCTGTCCACCTAAGACATCACATTGCGGCATAAATATTTTTATGTTCTACGGGTGAACAAGCTTAAGGTGGACATCTTAAGTGCAGTATATCTGTATATCAATGGTATTTGTGCATGGGAAACCATGTCCATGTAGTAAAGCCAAACAAAACCTGCAGGTCTAATTAGGTGTATACAATGTTGCGCTCTAAAACACTAATCATCATGTGGTTATGACAGGTAGACCTCTGCAGACATCACGTTAATGTTCAGTGGTAGCCAAACATTGCAACAGAATATTGAGAATTTCTACAAGAAAACCACAGCACAAAACAGAGGACATCCTTATGACAGTGTATTTATATCCATGATGTCTCCTTGCCTAGAACACTGACTGTTTCCAGTTCTCTTTTGCATACTCTGAAAATGAGATGGTAGAAACAAAGTAGTACAGCAAAATGGTGCTAAAAATGATCAAAATCATGGAATGATTCCCACAATGTGACATGAAAGAACTCAGCAAGAGACACCCATGAGTTTGCAAAAGAGTTATGAAAACAGAAATGATAGTGGAGAAGATGGTATGAAAGTGGAAAAAAAAAAACCAGGTAAAGTGAGAAAAGGACAATAGTTCTCCATATTCTCCCTTCCAGTATGTATTTAGAGACCTGAACTTTCAAGTGTGCAAGCTAAAGAAAAAAAAAAGAAAAAGAAAAGAGGTCAAACAAAAAAGACCATTGCTTCTATGCCCCTTCTCCCATGCTTTTACACTCCCGTGGGTGGGGGGAAAAAAGATAAACCATAAAATCCAGCATCAGTTGAAGTAAAATCTTGGCAGATGTTGTGGCATTCCACTGCACTTTATTGTTGTTGTTTTTTCCAGTACATCATCTTACAGCATATCATTATAGCTGTGAGATACAGCCCCTCAACATAGAGCAAAGAAAACTGGAGAGAGAAGTTTCCAGAAGAAAATAGTGCTCTTATCTTTCAGCCACATCCTTGTGGTTATCCAAGTTCATTTCAGAAGCACTTTATAACAGGGGCTGCCCACTCCCAGTTCCTGTGCAGAGGCCTAATCCAAAGCCAAATGGAGCCTTTCCGTTGCCCTAAGTACATCAGATCCTTTGGACCCAGAAATAAGTGACTACTGTCACTTATTACAGCCTTTTCCATAGGAGATAAGTTGTTGCATTAATGCTTTACAGAATTTCAAATGAAGGGCAAGTTCTCATCAAACAAATGTGAGTAAAATAAACACGGTTCACATAACAATTTGCTTCCTCTGCTGTGAAAGACACTCTCATACCATTCAAATTAAGGTTTTGCCATTGGAGTTTGCTCATCTCTTCTCTTTCAATTCTATAAAAAGCAAAATTACTAAGGAGCAGCTGCCTGTTCTTCAAGAGCAAAAACCTGCAACCTAATCTAAATTCTATTTTTCCTGCTACGTAAGCATTTTTGTTTCTTGATTTGCATTTTAAACTCATTTAGCACTAAAACATAGATTTAAAACAGAAACCAAACATGTTCACTTTTCCACACAAACAATCATGGTAAGTGGTTTAACAATGGAAAAAGACAAAATACTTTTGATATCTAAAAGCTAACAGACCTCAAACTAAACTTTACGTATTGTCATAATCTGAAATGATTTGGTAGGTATCTATCTTTTGTTGTCTTTATCTACTCATTTTTATGAAGTAACTTTAAGGTAATCCCTGCTGAAACATCCTAGAGCAAATTTTTAAGACTGGTGCAATTCTTGCACAGATTCAATACAAAGTCACAGTAGTGCAGCAAGCGTCCCTAAAAAAAGAAGGCAGAAGATATGTCATATTTGTCATGGAGCTTTTCAAGGCCCAACAGGCTTTCTTGAATGTCAGAAATGTTTGATATAAATGAAATCTTTTTTCCTTCAACTGCTCAGCCTGATTCAAGTTAGGACAGATCACAGATTCATTGTTCCTAATACAAACTCTTCTCTTTTTAGCCACCTTTTTTGTCTTTTTATAAAGTTGTATGCACTACCGTATTCCCTGTGTTTTTCTGCCTTCTCTAGTTCTGCAGAAACATTTGTGCATCACAACAGGCTTAGTTGCAGTAACAAATTTTCATCTGGTTTACATTTTTGCCAACTTTTAGGTCAGTAGCTCTTACACAGCACACATGTTGAAGCTAGTTATAAATACAAATTAATTTTCTCTTAATTGAAGGTCACTTAAGGATTTGGGAGACAGTTCTTGTTTTCCTTAGTTCCCTGTAGTGTTTAAAATTATCATATATTATCTTTTTTTTCCCCTCTAAGTTGAATAATACTAGTTCTTTTAATTGCTTATGTTTTTAGCTAATAATCCTGCTTCCTTCTTGAAGACCCTCTCCAATTTAACTACTCCTGTTTTATAGGTATATATCTACTATTGTAGAAACATTGATTACATTCAGTACAAAAAAGTAATTAAGAAGTTATTCCTTTAAGATAAGAGAGTGAACACTACCAAAATATTAAAAGCCTGAAGACTGTAAAATTAGGGTCCATGACTTATGCATTTAAAACAGCTAATGATCTGCATCAACTACGAATGCATCAAATCACTGAAATCAAAAAGCTCTATTTCTATTTTTACCACAAAGTCATTGACAGAATAAAGAGACTAAAAGTAGTGCAGCATTCATGAATGATTTAGTAAGAGGAGAAGATGCCAATTGCATCAAGATTCAGACGTCAGTATTTGTCAGCCAAATGGGACAGAAAGCTCCTTATAAATCAACCCTTAAAAACAACTGAAATAGAAAATGGAAGTGCTGTCAACAGTTTTTATTCATTATCTATAGAAAATGCAAATATCTGGTATGTTGTTCTTGTATTTCATAATATAGTTTCTTCTGTTTGCTGTGTCTTATCATGTGAGACATAAAGGGATATCTCTAACATGAAAGGAATAATCTTCATCTGACGAAATGTATAGCCTAAACATCCACTACCTCCCCATCCCTATTCACTATAAAATTAAATCATTGAAAAAATAAGCACAACAAATGTACTAGACTCCTTTTCTGTAGAAGTCTGACCGCGTCTTCCCACTATGTACTTTAATAGAAGTGCCTGCAACATACAGAAGGTTATAATTTAGTAGCACCTTTCAAAATTTCATCATTTTAATGATGGATTTCCAAAATCTGGTTCTAGATACTTTAACCTCGCCCAGGTAACCCGAAGTAATTATCTTAGGGGTTTTTTGGTTAATTTTTGTTCTGTTCGTATTTCATTCAAAAAATGGAAATTAGAATTACATATATTCTAGAAGAGATTGTAAAATTAATTACTCAGCAGCTATAAAATATCAAAATTAAACTGTTGATGCAAGTAGTATGTATGACACAGTACATACTGACTGAAATTATTACATGAGGCTTAATTATGTTCCACTGAGGTGCACTCTCAAAAAAAGTTGAAGTGATCCGGATGTAGCAAACTAACTTGGAACTAAAAATACACAAAAAACCCAACAAAATCTGTTGCAGAAAGATTTGTGAATGGAAAAAGGTCAACGTAGCCATCCAAGCAAAAGCAAGTCAAAGTGTAGTATCAATGATACTAAGATAAAGTAAATTCCATGCCCAGAGAAGGGGAAAGGCAGATGTCTGAAAATTCTTGAGGGAGCAAGGGGAATGTCAACAAATTCCTAAGAAAATAAAGTAGCATGATGTTATGTGTGACAGTTAACTTGAGGAACTGAAACCATTAATTCATAAGAAAATGGATAATGGATAATATCCTAAAAAAGGATAATAAAAACCACTGAAGCACGTCTCCATTTTCTTAAGGGGCAAGCTAAAAGCAGAGAAAAGGATTCCATTATACCACCTATATGAAACTCAGGAATGGAAGTAGATTTTCCTAATACCATGATCCACACCAAGACTTTAGAGATTAAAATGGAAAGACTTGAAGAGAGTTTGTAAGAAAACACACATAAGTAGTTGAAAACATGCAGCACAGCATCCTGTAGATACTTTAGTAAAGTAAAAGTAAACTGGAGAAATATGGAGCCACTTTTGGATATAGCTAAATGAAATACCAAATCTTGTCTCAACTCCTGCAATGCAACACTGGGCAATAACCTTCAGATTCACTGAGTTTTATGAATTACTTGAATCTAACAAGACCTTTCTCTAGATTCGTGAAGTACATCAGAGGGACTAATAGTTCCATCTAACCATGATAGTTCCCAGTTCTGAGGTATCTCCTAAAATGAAAGAAACCTCCAAAGAGAATACGTATAACTCAATATGCTTTACTGAACCAACAGTTTGAAGATAAAATTATTTCACTTTCATAAGCTGCAGTCTAGGTTTTAAAATAGAATCAGTCTTGCTATTTGCAGTCGTTAAGGTCAGTGGAGAGCTGCCCAGCAGGTGACCAAAGCGATGTTACTTGTCAGTTTGACTGCGCTGTCATTAGCACCAAGACACAGAGTCCATTTTTTAACCATCTTCATTTGTGTTGCTTGCTAATTACATGGTGACAGAAATAGAGCACTTCAAAATAGAATATTTGCACTCACATCTTTTAACCCAAAAGGCACTATTTTCCTACCTTCTAATTCTTTTCCAGGATAGCTGAGGTGTCATCCTCTTACCCCCTCCCAAGAAACATGACAGGTCTCCATTTAATACCAGTGGGAACAGTAAATTGACAGAAAACAACAACTATATGGAGTGACAGAATTTGGAGGACGAATTATAAAAGATAAGCTTATAACTGCATAATTGCAAAGTAACAAAATTTGTAATTCTATACAAAATCTTACTTTGGGCTATCTGAAAAGTCTTACTTTAATTTTCACTTTTTATATTTCATTGCTATACAACAAAAGAATGAAAACAAAAATAGTTTCCAAATGACAGCAAACTTTCTTATTGATGAAAAGTTTAAATTACTAATTTTGGTCCATCCATTCTGATCTCCCTGAAATTATATTGCCAGTTTTTCTAAAAAAATTACTCCATATCAGAAAAACCTCACACAAAAACTCCTGTAATGTTCCGCCAGTTTCATAAATCGTTTAATTTCAGCATGACTGCTTGCTCCAACAATAAGTTTCTCTGGTCTGCTCTCCAAAAACTGATGGCCTGTTTGAAATTTCTGAGTGACTCACTCAATGATATTTGGAAGTTCATAGTCAGGAAACAACCCACTTTTATTTCTGTGAAATCAGCTGCACCATAAGGCCAATGAGTTATGATAAGCAACTAAGTAATGCAGCTAAATCACATCAATGTGGATTAACTGGAAATGAAATTTATTTATGACAAAATTGAATCTGAATATAGTGAGGTTACTTTTGGAAACAAACTTGACTTGGCAGGAAAAGCGTGGGCTTAAAAGGTACATGAAAATAAAACTGTTAAATGTAGAAGAATGGAAACATCTATAGGTAAAAGCACAGCATGCCAGAGAATAAAAAAAGAGTACAATCACAAGCAAACAAAAACTACCAACTGCAGATAAACAAACCAAGTGGCAGTTCTTTGAAATCACACTTTCAACCAGAAATTCCAGCCTTTTTCAACTACAAACTAGAAACAAATATTAAAGAGTCAGCACACAGAATGACAAAAAAGACTTTTATGCTGAAAGTAGAGGACATGTATTTCCTTGGGTTCTTCAACAAAAAAAATATAAAATTAATACGTTTTTAAAGAGTAGGTCCTGATATGGGACATAAACAGAGCAGCAATTCAAAATATATATCGTAGCATGCTCATTTTGGTAAGGGAAAACTGTTAACACAACTTCATGGTTCAAAGAATAAAACTCTGTGCCTTGTATTTAAAAGACATACCATTTTAAGTGAATCAGGAGAACAAAAAATTCCATGATTGAAAGCTAAAACTTGTAACGTAAACAACTACATAGATATATATTTCTACAGAAGAAGTGAAAGCAAGTATGTGAAATCTAGTTAGTTGTATTAAGAATACATCATACCTAGCTTATTGCAGAAAATTCAGGTTTTATGTGCAAGTGATGGCTGATCTTTGTCAAATAATACTGAGCATGGGTCTACAAGGTAGGTGTTCTGCATGTGTGTCTAACAGCTTTTTTTTAAGTGGTACTTTCAGGGGCTGTTTTAAACTAAATACTATCAAGTGTGTGTGCAAGCTAGAAAGAGCGCCAAGCTCCTTGCAAATTCCTTTTAAAATGAACAACATGCAGTAAGAGGCTATGTAGTGTTTTACTGCCTCCCATGCAAATGATCTCTACATTTTTCTCAAAAACAAATTCGGAAACAAATTCTCAATTCCCGTAGTAATTGAGACACTCATGGAGAAGATATTTTGACTAGAAGCTAAAAAGCTAAAAGATAAGGATGAAAAGGTTGTGCAGATGGAAGGTGAATTTATATCACAGAAAAATTTCCAACATATTGATATAATTAAGCCTTCCTAATGAGTTAGAAACCCAGGCTAGTCACACAAGCTATTTTAGTTTCTCTAGCTTTCTTCTGCAGTCAATGGAGAAACACTTCTTGAAGGCAACCCCTAACTCGGGAGCTGATCTTGTTCTCTAGAGGGCAGTCTCTTGCTCTCTCCTTCTGCACTGCCTACAGAAAGACATTTGAAGGATTAGAAATTAGCAGCATCCCATTGTTAATAACCTCATTCCATGCTAAACTGGTGCGTGGAAAGACTGGCAAGAGCAATTACTTTGAGGAATTAAATATTGTCCCAGGTATAAAGCTCTACTCAAATGTTTTGCGTTTAACAAAGAACCCAGGGTATCTGTTAATGCAACATCAGCAGCAGGTTGGAAGGCTTCTTTCATGATGATTAACCAGTGACATGTTTTGTTAAACAGTGACTAAAGCAGAAGGAAACTATTTTCTTACTGAGAAATAATACTAGAAATTTGTCTTTATGTTTGACAAATATTTATAATTTGAAATTTATTGAAGGCAAAACAAACTAACCATTAGAAATCACTTTATAGGAATTCTGCTGCAAAGGTCTGTTAAGGTCTCTTTAGGCTTTATGAAGTGATGCAAACTTGCAGAAGTACTCCTAAGAATGAAATACTATGCCAGTAAGAAATTATTATTGCAGACAAATTTCAACAGCACCTTTCGAAAATGAAATTAGGAAGGTGTAGGAAGGCAAATTTTAAATGACTCACATACCATCCTGCCTTTTTAAAAGAATAATTTTTATACATATATATATATAAACTATGAAAAATTCCAATGGGAAACACTTTTTCAGGACCACTGATTCTGAAATTTATGCAGATTAAAGTGAGGGACAGTACATTTAAGTCAAAATCTAACTAGCTGCTTGCCTCAAAACCGGAGTTAAACCTAGAGAAGATTACTTACAAACTGGTCTGAGCAAATGAGAGACAATGTTAGATATCAAATAGTGTTTGGAACCTGCTGAAATAGCAGCCTGCGCTAAGCTTGTACATCCTCACTATCTCTGAACTTCTGCCTTGCTGCACAAATAAAGGACATCTAAATAAAAAACAAGCAATAAACTGACTTTGCATTTTTGAGGGACTGCTGTAGGAAGGAATAACTTGTGCCATCTCCTTCACTGAGGGAGGGACTAAAGGAAGGTGGCAAAAAGCAAGATACAGAGAACAGTAAATAGTCAAATGTAAGAATTATTCTCAGAATTTCAACAGGGCAACTTATCTCTATTCTGCCAATGAGAAGCAATGGAAAGAGCAAATCACATTCAGTGCCAAACTCTGGAAGACTAGTCTATGCCCATGTCCTGGCTAGCACTGAAAATTATCATCACTTGGCAGAGGAAGGAAGGGAAGTGAAACCAAGTTATCAACATGCCAGCCAGTAAAGGTAACGGTGTTGAGCTCTGTTCTGTGGCAGTGGGACTCATCTCTGAAACACAAGCTTTTTAAAACCTGGTCCTGACAGCATTTTTTCTGAGAAGGAGGAGCGTGTGTGTGTGTGTGTGTGTATACACACACATTTTATATATATATATATAAAAGTAAATATATATATAAATGTATTTTACCAACACTTCAACAATAACTTTGTCTTAGAGCTTTAAAGAAAAAAACTTCAAGCATAAGCAGTACAGCGGCAAAACTCTTCAGAAATACAGGAAGCTTGATAAAAAGAACGTTAGAAAAAAAAAAAAGAAAAGCCACACTTCTTGGCTGGAAAAGTCACCTTCCTTCTGTATCAGGCACATTGGGTAAATAACAGAAAAGTCTTTTTAGTGATGTTTTATTATCTTTTGAGACCAACACCATGACTCTGCTGTCTCTCCAATGCCCTGTGTTACTCAGGAGCAAAAATGCAACTTCTTGATCCATAGGAAGCTAGCCATAGGTATGGATGAATTAGTGAACATCCACAAAGCAGATCAGAAGGCCTGGTTACTGTCTTTTACTCCCAGGAAGGCTTAAATAGTTACCTTTATTTGTTCACACCCACAATCTAAAAGGTCGAACCTGTGAAATTCTCTCATTCCTTCTATTTAATTCTACCCCAGAAAACAGCAAATGTCCTTATCCTCTAAAGGCAGAAAACAGCGACATCATCACCAGCATAGACATTATGGTCCCAATTATATGTTGCACTGCTACGCCTGGCAGAACTTGGGAGCTGTTTGATGTTCTTTTGTCTTCCTGAGCTGGCAGAGAATAAAAGTCTGAGACATGAATTTCCCTACCCTCAGTTAATCTAATTGGGTTGTTCACTTATTTTAAGTGCCAGCATTAACTGTTCAATGATCCTGTTTTGGAAAGCAGTTGTGAGAGGAAGTGGAACCGAAGCACAGGAGGATCAGCTGGGAGTTCTCAAAAGCAATAAAACACAGAAGGAAAAAGTAAATGAGAAACAGAGGATGAACTGGAAAGAAAATGCTAAGAATGCCAGGAAAGAAAGAGAAAGACAATAAACAGCAGCTCTAAAATTGACTTTCCAGCTCTTTGTGACATTCAGTCTCACTGAGACATTTACTTTATGTACCAACAGTACCTTGAGATATTTTTATTTATTTCGTCTTCTTAAAAACTTTCTACTCACTTTACTGGGAAATCTGTGGTAGGTAAGGGGAAGTGGACGCTTCACAGGCTGCGTACAAAGGTAGAAGGTGACCTTCTCATGAGGATGTGTTCAGTCCCAAGTACTAATGCAGAAGGGCATTTTAATTTTTAAGTGCAAAAAAAAATTGCAAATGGTTACAGTGCTCTGGCCACCAAGTCAAGCAATATGTGCTTTTCTGAACAAAACTACCTTCTTGTCTGGAACCTGCAAGAGCAGAGAAGGCATAATATGCACATGGCTTTTAGGGGCAAGTTAAGATAACTGTGTAATAATGAATACTCAGTTATCCGTGATGAGATGACATGCAAAAGAAAGTAGAAAACTTTATTGCTTACATTGTTATGACTTACGCTAAAAAAAAAAAAGGGGAGGTGTGGGTTTGCAGCATCTGTTGCAAAATCCTGCATACTGGGCCATGTTATTGGTACAACAATAAGAGGATTTTATACTATTTTCCAGCAAATTTATTTTTGACACTGCTGACAGCACTAGTCAGAGAATAATCAATACTGCTTAATAACACAGACAACTGTTCATTAAGCAATCAGAAGAAACTGAGCTAAGTATTTTAACATAAATGAGTAGCAGGCATCTTTCAGTTGTATTATGTTACTGTGAGGAAAGCTATGGGGTTGCAGGCATGTTTCAGTGCTAACATACTGAGGTACTGAATGATAGACACACAAAAAGAAATTTTTTTATGACTGTGAAATTAAAGGCATTCCAGAAAGCAAACCCTAACCAAGTATTGCAGAGAAACAAGGATAAATGAAACATTTTTTACTTGACATTCAGTTAAAACTATTCTTGACTTCAAAGTTTTGCTGATTATTGAAGTGAATGACAGCAAAAGAAGGGCTCATCTTGTTTGTAAAGAAAGAAAGTGTTGATTGTCAAGGGGACATCTTTTGGTACCTTTGATATCAGAAATGGAAACCTTCCACCGCAAGTATTAAGCTATGACACTGAAAACAAATAAGGTGTTTGAACTAGAGTGACATAACCTATCACTTGGAAACACAGCCGAGTAAAAAAGACAAATGTACTTTATCAAGTTAAAACTTGAATTACTGTTAGAAAAAGAAAAGAGAAAAATAATGATCAATATTAACATTTTCATACATGGAAAATGTATAAATGCATAAGCGTCTCAGTCTATGGACTGTGTTTACCTAAATTTAGTATTTACACAGTACTTTTTAGAAAACAGGTATGATTAAAATCTTTCTAAATTCTTTGGGTTAGACAAAGGCCATCAGAATTAGCTGATTATAAAACATCATGTTATTATTTACATTGATTCATATCTAATTATTTAAATCCAAATAATTTTAACAACATTTTTTAAAAAGCGAGCATACATTAAACTGTGCGGGTGTACAGAGAGATCTAATTTTTGTGAGAACTTTTTAAATAGCCTTGCAGTAAGAACCGTAATACGTGTATTGTATTTTGCTTTCTTGAACCAGAAGAATGGAAGCTAAATACTCAAAAACTCTCAAACATACACATCAATAAAGATTTCCTTCATTACTAGGATTTTACTGTAACTTGGCCCTTTAATTTCAAGAATCACCCTAGCTAAATCCCTAGTGAGAATATTTGTGGTAAAATAACTGAAATTCAATTAGATTCCCATAAACTAATACTGCAAGTGGGGAGGAAAAAAAAAAAAAGTGAATTAATATGCAGTCTTCTCAGTCACTTTCTCAGAGGAGATTCAAATGTCACAACAGGCAAAATATTTCTCTGGTTAGAACAACAGACACATATTAATAACCCACATGCATCCCTTAGCCTGCTCTGCAAAAAATCAAGAAAGCAAAAAATGAAAATACCTTCTTTAAACACATACTGCCTTGTTCTCAAGAAAAAAAAAATCTAAGCAATCAAAACTAATGTGAAAAAGCAAAATCAACGCAAAAAGGATAAAATCGCCTGCTCTAAATAAGTAAGACGCTGACAAAGCTTGTTTATCAGAAATTCATTCTATAAAATAAATTTACTCTAAAGTGCCAAAACAAATTGGTAAGAAATTTGTGTGTGTTTTTAAGCATGTATTTATTATTTACAAGGGCAGTAGATTTGTCACTAGGGAAAACATGTCTTTTAACTTCATTTAATTAAGTAAAAATTAGTTAGAAACTTAGTGGAAAGAACTTATATCACTTTCAGTAGATTTTCTGTCAGCCTTAAAACTATTGTTCTGGTTATCCTAAATATACTACCACTAAAGCAAATAAAAGGTAAAAATGATCGATATCAATAAAACAGCTTGGGTACCTAAGCAGTTAGTAGGAAGCTGATATTACTTTTCCGACTTGATTTTATTTGCAGTAAAGGTATATATCATAAGACAACTTACCAGGAAGCACTTGAAACTCTTTGAAAGTAAATCCATTATCTTTTCTAGTGTTTTCCTAGCAAGTTGGTTTTCCTTTTTTAGTCTAACAAAGCTCTTTTTGTATGCTGTTTTCACTGTAAGAAGGGCAGCAATACCTGCCTAATCCTCCTGCAATAGTTACCACACAGTTGCTTTAATGACAGATTGACTGAGGAAATGAGACACTTTTAAATCATCCCCTTATAGAGTACATAATTCACTGTTTGTGAAGTCCTCATCTATAAGATAGTTAACAGCCTAGACAGTTTTCTTCTTTGTGTGCAACCATTAGAAAGTAGTACAGAGAATAACCACTGTAACTTGGATTTAAAAAGCCCCTGCGCTCCCCAACAGGGAGCACAAGGAGCAATGAACCTTCTCTGCTGTCACAACAGTTGTGAAAGGCAGGCATTGGAAACAGACAAGCAAACAGAAAAATTCCTTTCTAATTTCAAACTTTCATCTCTATCCATCAGTGGCATGGTAGCAAACAGTCCCTACAGGGTTAACACGGAGGACATGCAGTGTGTGAGGCCCAGAGGAGCACCGATGGTCCCCATACTCAGCTCCTCATGTAAGGTGGGCAAGAGAAGGTCGTTCATCACTTCCCACACCAGCCTCCAACCACCTGGGCTTCACCTGGAATATACCATTCAGAAGACTTCCAGTAACAGCAAAGCTCCCACAACTCAGGAAACTGCAGCTGGCCCTCGCGTAGAAAGATGTCCCCCCCATACACACATTTGAATTTTTGTAGCTGAGCAAGGGATCACATTGTTTTGTCTGCTAAGTCAGAGAAGGTCAGTAACATTATAAATCAACTCCCTGCATACAAATCAAGTTCTCTAAATCTTTATTCAATCTCAGAGAAACTAGATTGAAAAGAGAACATGAAAAAAATTGCCAAATCGTTCCCAAACAGTTACAGCAGCATCTTCATAAATTTAAATTTTAAGGTCTTCTAATACATGTAATATTTGAGTCCTCAAACTATTCTTCCTATAGTTTCTGCAGCATAGGTACAACAGATAATCCAGTAGTTCCACCTGTGCTGGAGTCAGAAGTAAATCCATCTTTCGTCTGTATTTTCTTGCATTTGCTTTACTAAAACTATGGAACCATGCGTTCAGTTCATCTACCAAGACTACTCAAATGACTTCAAATTCACTGATGTTGAGTCTTTACAAGTCTTTACACTTGATATGCAAAATGTGTATAAAGGTAGGATCTATTTTATCACATTTATTCCAAAAAAGTAAGACTTCTACACCATTGCATTACATGTCAGTAAAACTCCCTTTATTTTACATTAAAGAAGAAATTCTAGACCCCATAATTCTAGACCCCATATACATGGGTGAAGTTCAAGGGAAATCAGACTTGAAAAACCTACCATAATACAGAATGGAAAAGGCAGTGATATCAAGAGCTATGGAAAGGCTTGAAAAGATTTGAAAAGAAAAAAACGAACGTTATGAAGAAGTCCAAAAGCATAAAATACTCAAGAATGTACTTTTATCATGGGCTTCAGTATGAAAAAGGGTACTCTTGTTTTAAAGATCACAAGCATTTCTTTTCACAATTCATCTTCTGTCACAGAATGATACACCAGAATTTCTTCTTTCGCCATAACATTGGACTATAGCTCAGCAGGTACCTAATTTCTCGCGTCCTTGTAATTACACACTAAAATCAACAGGCAACAAGGAAGCTAAATAGCAGCGAGGAGACTAAATTTGTAGCACAAATTGATATGTGTGCTCTGCATATATTTGCCAGAATGACAGCTCTGAATGGTGCCTTTTCTCTTCTTGCCTCTTTCCATTTTCATTACGTTGACTTGGTAATTTCCAATTTCAGTATTTGGCCAGAACGTAGACTGGACAGGACCTCTCCAGTCAGAATCTAGTCCCTTGCTATTACAGGTCTGACTGCTCATATTAAGGGATAGGTCCAGAGCATCACTACTCTGCTGATGACAAGCTTCATTTTCAACATAAATATACCAAAAACTTGCATAAGCTAAAAGATAATGTTTTATCTTCCTAGTTCATGTAGAGAAAGCAAACAGCCATTCCTTTTTGCAGCTGACACTTGAAGATTTGCTCATTGAGCACTTCTAACTAGATTACAATGAATGGTTCAAAAAGATGGGAAGCAAACACTAGTGTTAGGTTTGCAGAGGGAACAGGAAGAGCTGGAAACATTGACCAATAGCTTCAGCCACACAACTTAAGCTATCTATTCCACGGAGATTCTTACATGGCACTTTGCACCACAGACTCGAAACAACCTAATGAAAAGAGCAGTAGTACAGACTTGTGGAAATGATGAAGAAAAGCTGCGCTAACAGGCTTCAAGCTTAGCCTCTTCTCTGGCACATGGGAAAAAGCAGGTTCAGACAAGGACTGTGTGTGATCTCAGTGATCGAAGCCTAAGATATGTGGCCATACTGCTTGGAGAACATGTAAAAGCAGTCACTGAAAATATTAATCCAACATAAAATTTGTTGATTTTTTTCAGCTATGAGTCATAGTTTGTGTTTTTGCAAGGGGCAGAAGTGAGGAAAAAGAAGTGTATTACTTAGCAATAAAATAAATTTATATTGTCATGGAATTTAATGACTGCTACTGTAAAATACAGAAATTGCTATCAGAGAATTTGGTGCCATCGTGCAGCAGAACACAAACAACTTCAGCTACATTTCAAACTATTTGTATGAAGAACTTCAACTCATAAATTGCTTGCAAGACCTTCAAGCCACACATGTGCATTACCATACTCTGACCAGTTTATTTATGAAAAGACTTCATAATTCAAATCAAAATATTTCCTAGTCAAAAAGCTGGAAGATCATTCTGTGTAAAAACAAAACAAAGTTACCCCCACACACACACAGAATTGTGTATAACCAGCATACAAACAGTCTTCAGCTTCTCTTTTTATGATGCTCCAAGCGGATTCATACAAAAATCAAACCACAAAAATAGAAAAGACAACTGCACCCTCTGTCATATAGAAAACACATTAGAAATTGATAAGCATTGTGATTTTTTGAGATCTTTTTCAACTGGGACTACCACAAAAAAACAGAAACATCTCTTTCAGAAAAAATCACCGCTGCTTTGTTCCTACATACAAATAAGTAAATACTGTGTACAAGAAAGATGGTAATGATGGTAATAATAATGTAGAAGGGACAACAATGAGAATTTAGATGAAAATACTGGCTTAGCTTTAGTCACAGTAATCTTGAGAAGACTGGGAAAACCAGAGGAAGAGAAAAGAAGAGTTTAGCAAGAATTAACTGAAACATGATTAATAATTGCACATGGACAGAGAGCACAAAGGAAAAGAAAGACGTCATGGAATTAAAACAGTTGAATTGTGTTGGGTTTTTAGTAACCATATTTGATCAAATACCTTGATTATCTGATCACTGCTGTTACCTAAGGAGTTGAAACTTTTGTTGAAAATAAGTTTACCACAGGTACATAACAACTGAAATATTTGACCTTGCTAAAACAATCAATCCAACCAACCAACCAATCCACCAGACTTTGTTAATGATCAGTCAAGTTGAAATGCAGTTATGTTCCTAACAATGATAATGACTCTTGACATTCAATAATTTTGAATTAAGACATGTGTGTACTTACTGAATACTACTGGGTTCACTTATATGCCTAAAAGTTAAGCACGGAGTTAATTTCTTTGCTGAATCAGGACCTTATGTAACAAGTTTATTTTTATCAGATGCATATCAAAGAGTATAATATAAGAGACATTTTTGAATTTGAATGCTGACAGCCTGGTTTCCCTGATTTAAAAATTTCCAGACTTCATGGTTTATTTATAGAAAAATTACAAAGACAGGCATATCCTTTGTTTGATTAAAAGGAATGAATTAGGTAATAGAATAATACTGTTTAAATTTTGTGACACAATACACTGTGCTAGAATGAGAGATTCGTTTTTCTTTTAGCTATTAATTTGCATTGCTTGTACATTGGCTTGTCTGATAGAGGCAATATTTTGTAATGGCTAGAGAACTGGGAGACAAACCGCAAGTGAATAAAAATGAGTTCTGTTTCCTGATTGTTAGTTTCTTTCTGTGTAATTTTCAATAAATGCAAATGCCATGCCTCAATTTACTCATTACAAAAAAAACAGTGGAATTAATTTTAGGCATCACCACCTACCCAAATGTGATTGTCCGTCAAAAGATCAAGTTGTGAAATTGAGATTTAGTAACCAGCAATACAGAACGTGGGTAGTTCTGTATTGCTGGACCTTGGACCTAATTGCTTGGACCTAATTATAATATGGGTTTTGTTGTATGTCAACAAAGCTGCAAACTTAGACTACCCGTTCAATAACGGACTGTCACATGCAGCACGTGCCTAGGTGATACTGGTTAAATGGGTACCTGCTGTCTATTTTGGGCCCGCTTGTGGTATTACTTCACAGAATCAAAGAAGAATTCAGGGTGGAAGGGACCCCTGCAGATCACCCAGGCAAGTCCCTGCTTTAAGCAGCATCTTCTAGATGAGGTAGCCCAGGGCCGTGTACAGTCAAATTTTGAGCATTGCCATGGACAAAGATTCAAAAACCTCTCTGGGAACCTGTTCCAGTCTCTGATCATTCTTCTGGTAAAAAATAAAATAAATTTATTTATATCTAACCATGTTGCAACTTACGTTCATCACCTCTTGTCCTACCATTGTACACCTCAGGCTGGAGGGCCTGGCTCCACCTTCTCTACACTTCCCATTAGGTTGTTCTAATTTTATCATTCGGGGAAAAAAAGAGCTTTAGTTCATAGCAGCTGCAATAGCAACGACTTTCTGAGACACAACTGATTTAAAAAAATAAAAAATAACCATGTTATATCTCTCTGAAAATGATGACAGCTGTGAGGTAACAAAAAGGAATGCTATTCCAGGCTTTCTTCATTTCAAATATTGGCCATGGTTTGGTAAAAAAACCTCTCTCCATGTCTTGCAAGCTCAGTATAACTATGCTATATAGAAAGAACAAAAAAGGTACCTCTCCTCTCCTTGTTACTCCTCTGTAGTTGGAAAGAATTGAAAATAAATTGATGTTTTAAATTCTGGTTTCTTCTCTTTTAAAGGATTTTGAAAATGCATGTCACTTTTACTGAACCACTTTCCCAAGGGCAGCAAAGTCTCAGTTTGTAAGTACCTATGTATTAAAAGATTTTTTAGTGGCAAGCAGCTCCTTGACAGACAAAGGCACAAAGACAAATGGCTGGAGACTGAAGCTAACCAAAGTCTGACTGGAAATATTTTAAGAGTGAATGCAATTAATCAATGGAACACCTCACTTAAGGGTATGCTAGATTCTCTGTAGAACATTTTAAATCAAAAATGGATGCCTTTTATAAAGATATGGTCTAGCTTAGCCATAAATTACTAGGCTGTACAAAGATGTACACTAGATGAAAGATTTTGGCCTGAGTTTTAATTGGATGTCAAACTAAATGTCGTAGTTGCTTCTTCTGACCTGAATATTTTGGACTCTGCAAATAAATTATTTTCAACTTCTACAAAACAGCAGTTTCAATAACAGTTTGTAAGGCCCAGAGTAAGAGTGTGGAAGGCCTTGGATACACGTGGGATAAGCTCTGTGTGATAACTGCACCCATATGCTCTCATGTCCCAGCCCTGTGAATATTCAGGATTCTGGTTGCAAGATGACTCTTTGGGCTTCTAAAGATGCAGGAGCGAAAAACAGAGAAGTCCAATGGCTGTTCAGGACCAATATTTACCAGGCACAGATGATAGCAGAAGGCATCACCCCGTCTTCCTCGATAATTTCTGCTGCGCCTGCCACAGAAAGGGCACAAGGATCTGCTGCATGCTTATAGTTCTGTCAGGCTGTGTGAACGTCAGCAAGCAGCGCAAACAAAGAAGAGCTGATCTGCCTAGCACAACAGTTGGTGCTGAGGACCCAGTGTCCACCACACCATACAGATTAGCTCTAAACTGTTCTTGTGGGTGAGCAGCAACTTCTGGGGGAAGAAGAGTTATTTGTGTTCCTGGAGCACACATGGCTCTTGGTTCTTCCTTGTGGAAGCTACGTCATGCACTCAAACACCTCCCCTTGGTAAGAACCAAAGCATGGTAAGTGGGGACAATAGTAGGATTTATTTCAAAACCACACTCCAGATCTGAACTAAAATGCTAATGTAGGTATTGCCTTAGAGTCCTAGCTGGGCCCAGATGCAGTTGAAAAGCACAAGGACTATTTTCCTGAGAGGGTAGTTCCATGTCTTCATAGCTGCAAAAGAATCTGTTACATCTTTGATGTGTTGGGGCATAGTGACAAACTTTTCTTCACAATACAAAACCTAGAAAATTACTAATGATGAAAACAGAGTCCATCTTTTCTATGTGATTTAAGGAACTGGTGTTCAAATATTTAATAAGATTATTTCTGTTTTAATTTAAGAGCAAAGTAAAAAATAAATTTATATAATTCCTTCATCCCTGGAAGTATTTAAAAGAGGTTTGGATGAGGTGCTTAGGGACATGGTTTAGTGGTGGTCTTGGTAGTGTTAGGTTTATGGTTGGACTCGATGATCTTAAAGGTCTTTTCCAACCTAAACGATTCTGTGATTCCTCTGCGTGCAAACTAATGTGCTTTGGAACACTATTTCCTCCCTATCTTCCTCCAGAAAACAGATTCACATGAACATGTTTTCCAGTTGAAAATGAAAAATACCCTGTTTCCTGAAAAGGCCAAATATTGTCTCTTTACTGAAAGACATTTGCCTTCCTCTAGACTGTCCTTAAAAATCAGGATTGAGTCATTGAATTTTTTCATTGCAGATTTCTGACAAAAAAAAATCTACTGCTTTTTTTTTTTTTTTTTGCAATTACTTTATGTTGTGTACAATGAACTGTTAATATCCACTACAATTTCGCTTCATGCAATTTTCAGATGAATAATTTCCTTCTAATACTTCTTCCTTAATTTAAGACAACAAGTAGGTTTCTCTGTTATCTAAGGAAGGTTTTCTGATTTTTTTTTTTAAAGGTCATTTTCCATGCTTTCATACTATAAATGATAACACTTCAATTTTCCTCTAAAAACATCTGTGTTCAGCTGACTTGTAGATAAGGCTGGACCGAATAATTTTGAGGATCTAGGATGACCTCATATGCATGACATGCCAAAGGACTGCCCTGCATTGCATTTTCTTTAACCTACAGCATAGCTTTAGAAAAACATTTGCTCTTGACTTGCTAGTAAGGTAGAATTGAATGAAAGCTTCAGTAAATTGTTCTATTAAATACCTCTTCTGTTAAAAAAGTATACTTTATTTCTAGCCTTATTTTGTCTAGCTTCTACTTTGAATTATTCTTGATATTTTTCTTTGTAGTCTGAAGTGGTTATCAAAAGTTGTTATATAGTTCAGGTGACAAAATTTCACCATCATCTGTCTGGGGCTCTGAACAGAATTCTTGGAATCTCTCCTTATAAGGTGATCTTTTTACTGCATTTTAGCTATTTGCATAGCTGTTTTCTGAAAACTTTAGAATTTATGAATATCTCCTGATATGGGCACCAGAACTGGACACAGAATTTCTTCCAAAAATTCCGTCATTTATCTGCCTATCCACCCAAGAATCCTGTTTTGTTGAGTGCAGCATCACACTGTGATGACAGGCTAATTATCTACCAAGATTATAGTTCTTTTCAGGAGCACTGCTTTCCAGAAGAGATGAGTATGATCCAGAAGAGAGGAGTATGAAATGTATTAAGACATGCTGTTCTCTCACTAAATCAGGACCACTCTGTGCTAGTGACTTGTTTTTGTTACTTATAATTCCCTAACCTTTGCAAGGCCAATGCCTTATGAGAGATTACTTAGCAACTAACTCAATTTATAATTTTTTTTTTTTCTCAAAAGAAATTATAATTTCATCAAAGCAATACAAGTTTGGCAGAAGGTAATTTTTCATAAATCTGCAGGGGTCATTTGTCTCTTCCTCTGTCTGCTCATAATTAGTCAAAGCCTGTATCATGTGTTCCATTTTGTAGGACTCACTTCAGCCTATATCAACTCAAACTATGCTTTATAGTCTTTTAACTTACTAGTGCAGTGTTAGCTTCCTTCCAGTTCCTTTGAAGTTCTTCAGTGGTCCAAGACATTAAAATTAATGACAAACAGTCACAAGGTGCTTTGACCAATTTGTCAGAAAACTTAAATACAAAATTATTTAGAACAACTTGTTTTAAAATATCTAACCATCACCCTCACAGGTTACTGCAGAATAGCTTACAGCATTTGTTTTGTCATCTGTTCCCCCAAAACAGACACAGAAAGTACAAAAATATTAAATAAACACTTCTACTATCTATACATTGCTACTGACAATACTATTTCCTCCTAACAATGAACTAGTATCATTGTTAGATTTCCTTTGGTTCCCGATATACTTAAACATGTCTTATTGCTATTCTCCTTTCTCTTACCATCCTAGAAGCGCAGAATAATTTGGGGGGGTGGGGGGACCTCCAGAGGTTGCCTAGAACAAATCTCTGCCCAGAGCAGCGCTAATCACATCAGATTGCCCAGGACCTTGTTATGTTCCAAATGTTCCTACCTTCTGATTTCCATCAGTTGTTAGCACTTTCTCCTTTTTAATTTTGTTTTCATTAAATGTTAGACAGAAAACCAGTTAGTTTTTCGTTTGTTTGGTTTTTATAATCAGGGCAGCCTGTAGATGTCCGGATATGGAGTAATTTTATTAAACAAGTCACAATTATAAACTGTGTTAATTTAAACGTAAACCTCTATATTCAATAGTCTTTTTCTTGTTGTTGTTCAAGAAGTTGATGTTTCTAACATATTTAATCCAGACTGAAGTCCTCTATCATACACCTTCATTTTTCCCTGTATATATCATAACTACATCCTGAGTTCATCATCTTGTTTTCTAGTGTGATCTGATCGTCTTGCACAAACATCAGGAAATAACTTTATACTGATTACTTGCTTCATATTTCTCTACCTGACAGTAATCCCCTAAATATTCATTTTCTTTCAAGAGGTCACTGACACAGCAACAAGAAATGCTATTTTTGAGTGCTCCCTCTTGACTTTTGCCCACTTCATCTTTCTTAAAGAGGCTGTGATTGTTGAATTTAACACTCCAATAATGTCAATCTTTCCAGCAGGATTCAGTAATACATAAGGTTGAATTTATGTTTATAGATGAGCAATTATAGTTCTTCTCATTTGAAACTCAAGTACAACCAAGTAAAGAAAGTCTTGACCACTGATATTTTGACCAACTGTGCAAAATATCATCATTTTTGCATTAATGATGCAAAACACACTTTCTCTCTTCCCTATATTCTCTTTTACTTTCAATGCAATGATCTTCTGACCAGCTTAGTCAACCTATCTCCCCCAGAGTTTACATCCTTGTTTTAGTGAAGAGGAAGCCATACAATTTATTCAGTCTCTGCTCAGGACAGAAGGCAACCGCTGTTTCATTACACTATTTCTGTACATTTCTGCCTGCTCTCTTCTTTGGCTTTTGGGCTTGACAAGATTTTTTGAAAGATCTTTTAAATGTTACTGCCTGTCATATTTTTTGATTGTTAGGGTCATTTGGTAACTAACAAAGAGGCCCAAGAACTTTGCTTCTAGAAAAATAGCTTTAACACTTTAGTAACCACCAAATGTCATTATGGCAAGAGATGTAAGTTCTGTTTATCTGAACATAAACACTATTATTCCAGTTTTTTGAAAAGTGCTTATTATCAGCTTGGAAGCCGTATGTTTTCAATACTGCGCACAGTTTCTGGAAAGCAATTTTTCCTTGTATGAGAATAATTTTAAGCCTACATAAGCCCACATCACACGCTGCACACCTTTTAATATTAACGTCCACCTGTCACAGGGAGTTTTCTGAAATCCATTTACTTTGACAACTTTTCAGTCCTCTTGTCAGTATACTCAGCAAGAAGTTATACCCTCCACATCAGCCACAGAAGGCCACATTTGTATCCACAAATGGTCACATGCAATGAGGCAAACAAATACTTTCCATATGCCCCAAAAGCAGATCATAAAATAAGCAATTCTAAATGTCTATTTTAATTTCACACTTCTTTGTAGTGTAAATCACTAGTCTGAATACTTGATAGGAGTTGTACTTAACTGCTGGTAAAGCACTATCATTTCCATAGTTCAAGAAAAGTACTAAAAGTGACTTCACAACAGATACTTTGCTTTCTTGAAAGCCATTGCTGTTGGAGGAGTTCTCTGCTGGAACTACTTCATGAGTTACCTAGAAATAGTACTAGATGAAAGTTTTCATGGATATGATAGCAGCTCAAAAAAAAAGTGATGCATGATCTATTACAGAAAATAAAATTCATTACTGCAGAAAAGCTCTGTATAAGGACTGACTTTATCCCTAGTTTAGAGATTATCCCTCTCTCCTCAATACAATCACTACAAAAATCATTACCCCTCTACAGAAAAAAAAACATACATAAATCGTAGCACTATGATAAAATAAATCAGTTATTTGTATGTGAAAAACAAGCAAACAGATCACCTTGCAAAGACTCTGCTACCATCTAGAAATACATGAACCCAGAATTAAAAGTTTCAATGCTCTGGCAATTGCTAATAATGCCAACACTTTCAGAATTTATAATGTGTGAAAGATAAACCATCTCTAGTGTTCTAAACATAACAGGAACCACCATGGCTCAGCAATTTCAGAATCACAGGATCACAGAACAACAAGGAGCTCAGGAGATCAAATAGTCCGACCTCCTGCTCAAAGGAGGGTCAAACCAATGTTATTTGTGTTATTAAGATCTTTGTTTTTCAGAAAGACTTATTTGCGCATGGAGTCATATTCAATTCAACTCAGAGGTTATAGCTCTCTGTTTCATTGTTATTGCTTTTAAAGCCTGAAGGAGGATTTGGAAAAAAACACTAACAATAAATGCATACTGAATTAAACAGGATTAAAATAAAATCTGCTCATCATTTTTAGTTGATAAGGGAATCAGTAGTGATTTCAGCCTATCAGTGTAATTTCACTGCTATTACTTCAAATTTTTAGTCTACAGTACAAAAATCAAAATGAAGACTGGGGGCTACATTCACAGAATCACAGAACAGCTGAAGTAGGAAGGCACCTCGACACATTGTCTAGTCCAACCTCCCTGCTCAAAGCAAGGTCTACTCAAGCAGGTTGCTCAAGGCCCTGTCCAGTCACGTTTGTGAATATCTCCATCTATAATGGACTTTCCACAATTTCTCTAGGTTTGGTCACGCTTACAATGACATGGAATTTCCTGCATTTCAGTTTGTGCCCATTTCCTCCTGTCCTTTCGCTGACCACCACTGAGAAGAGTACAGCTCTGTCTTCTTCACTTGTCCCCGTCAGGTATTTATACACATTGACATGATCCCCCCAAGCCAGGCTAAACAGTCCCAGCTCTCTCAGCCTCTCTTGATACGGCACACACCCCAATCCATTCATCATCTTTGTGGGCCTCCGTTGAACTCATACGAACATGCCCATCTCTCTCTTGTACCAGGGAGCCCGGGTCTGGACACACCAACACACCACTCCAGATGTGCTCTCACCAGGGCTGAGAAGAGGGGAAGGATCACCTCCCTCAACCTGCTGGTTACAGTCTGCCCAATGCGGTCAGGCCCAGGGTACCGAATATCTCCAAGGATGGAGACTCCACACTAACCACGCCAACATTTATGCTAAAACCAGAGGAGACATTTAAAACAGGATCTCATTTGTGCACTGCAAATATAACTCCCATTTTTATGGCTCCGGATACTTCAAGTATATTTCTAAAGAAAAATTAATCTTAGGGTCAAATAGACATAAGATATCAGTGTATAATGTTTGCAACCTCCAACACAATACTAAGGTATTTCTCCCTGAAAGAACCACCTTTTCAAAACTGTTTTATGCAGAAAATTATTAAGAACTTACATCTTCATTCAAGAGAAAGCTATATAGACTAATAAAAACACAGAATTAGAAATACTGCCAGATATCAGTATTTAATTTTGCTCAATTTCATCAAATTATACCTATTTTAATAAAAACTTCAATATTTTTAGCTCTGATCTGCATGTTCTGTCATACTTTTACAGTGCAGAATTTTATACTTTTTATGATCAAAGAAAAAGTAGAGATACTGCCATGGAAAAAATTCTGGAGGTTCATAAATATTTATTTATACATAATTAAAGTAGTGCATAGGATCTAGGAATCAGCACACAGAGATAAGTATCTTCAAAATATGGAGATGCTTAGTCTCTGAATTTGCTTGAAGAAAGCTTAGAAAACATTAAAATTAAATTAATTTTTATTAATGTCTAGGTTTTGAAATATTAGAGCTTGTTATTTCTAGATTGTGTACAGAAACGAAAGAGAAGATTACCGTTTTTGGTACATGTAGAGTACTTTCATACACGATATCATGACTGCCTTAGCCACAACTTTTGATAAACTAAGGAACGTTGTGATCTATGTGTTAAGGTGGTGAAGAATCATGATAGCAATTCTGGAAAACACTTGCTCTGAAGTTCCAAAAATTGAGTGTAATCAATACCTAAATTATATACTATTCTTCCCCTTTCAGTACTTTTTGAAAGTTATCCACTAGATTATAGATAAACTAAAGGTTTCCTTTACTTTGTAAAAAAATTTCCAGTTACTTGTTCCTGTAAGACAGATAATTTGAGTGCCCTATCCTGAATCGACTCCAAAGAATTGACAATATTCTACATGGATGTAAGTTCAGACATACCAAATGTCACATCCTACATTTAATAAAAACTCAGGCTGACAAGATCAGTCATACGCTCTTTAAGTTATATCTTCAGGAGAATAGGAGATGGATTGTTCCTCTATACATACCTAGAATCTTTGAAAATGAGCCCTCAGCTATAATCACTAAACCAGCTATTTTCTGGTTCTATCCTTACCATGTGTTTATATTGTACAAGGTAACTTCAGGTAGCATAGTGAATATGAACTCAGTTATAGACGAAATTAAGTATCCTAGTACCTACAAGTTAAATACTGCAGAACACAGCTTGTGGGAGCTGGGTGCCAGAAGAGGACCCTGGACTCTGTGCACATTTAACTTCCTAATAACATGAACTGGAAATGATGGTGGTGCAAAAACACAGCTGAAAACAAGCCATATACTAAACAGGGCATATCTAGCTGTCGGGAATGCCAAGGGTAATGGTGAGTGCCAAATCCCCCTCTCTGCAAAGACCAGGCACATCAGTCAAGGTAGCAGATCCCTACATCCATCCGTGCAAATCACAGGCTGAAGGAGAACACTGATACCTGTTCCGCCAAAGCAGCTGGCTACAGTTCATTGTTTTTATCTAGACACACAGATTGCCAGAGCACAGGAGCATTCATAGTTTAGAGACAGTACAATGGTGTAAGTCTTGTTCAGGAGAAAGGAAGTGTAGATGGGGTGCCACCCTCAGCTTGAGGCACTGGAGCTGTCTTTACCATCATCCTAAGCTCAGGGTGCCAACTACCCTGTGCAGTCTTCTCCTACCTCATGTCAGTGGTGCCCCACTGCACAGCATAGTGTTTAAAAGGTTTGTGTGACCAGAAAAACAGCATGTGAGAGACAGTGACTCCGAAACCTAGCGGTTATGGCACTCAGATGTGATTTTGACTGTCTTGTACACCTTCAAATTTCTGGGCGAGTGTTCTGACTGTATTATTTTAAGAGTCATAAGCACCAGCACCTCGTTTACTACCTTATCTGCTGGAAACGTCTTAAAGAAAAACAGTGTATTTTGTTAAGGTCTATTTCTGCTGCTAAGTGACAGCAACCTGCATCGACTAGAGCAGGTCTAGATACGATGCACAAAAGCAAATTCATACATATCCAGCACCTGGAGCCATCCGTCATGGTTTAACCCCAACCAGCAACTAAGCCTCACACAGCCGCTCGCTCGCTCGCTCACTCCACCCCGGTGGGATGGGGGACAGAATCAGAAAAGTGAGAAAACTCAGGGGTTGAGATAAAGACAGTTTAATAGGGAAAGCAAAAGCCGTGCACGCAAGCAAAGCAAAATAAGGAATTCATTCACTGCTTCCCATGGGCAGGCATCAGCCATTTCCAGGCAAGCAGGGCTCCATCACGTGTAATGGTTACTTGGGAAGACAAACGCCATCACTCCGAATGTCCCCCCCTTCCTTCTTCTTCCCCCAGCTTTACATGCTGAGCATGACGCCATATGGTGTGGAATAGCCCTTTGGTCACTTGGGGTCAGCTGTCCCGTCCCAATTCCTTGTGCACCCCCAGCCTCCTCGCTGGTGGGGTGGGGTGAGGAGCAGAAGAGGCCTTGACTCGGTGCAAGCGCTGCTCAGCAGTAACGAAAACATCCCTGTGTTATCAACACTGTTTCCAGCAGAAATCCAAAACAGCCTCAAACTAGCTACTGTGAAGAAAATTAACTCTATCCCAGCAAAAACCAGCATACATCTGAGACAAAAAGGGAGCTGCCTTGTACATTTAGGCATTCCTAAAATCAGGCAAAATCTCCATGAAGGTGATTTTTTTCAATCAGTGTGTTGGTCTTCAATGTATAATACTGGCTTAAAACCTCAGTAGAGGCATACAATTTCCTCTGTACTGAGCCCATAAAGTTGTTATAACAACTTTGAAGAGATTTCTCCAGATGACTATTAGATTGCAGAGCAGGAAAAAGGATTTGGCTAACAACTTTTCATTTTGTTCATTACAGCCACTTCCACCACAGCCAACTGTGACATTAAAATTAGAGCTGCAGTTTTATATATGGTGATTAAACATAGCAAACAGTTGCAGTATGATGAAAGACAGACATCGTTTCAGAAATAACTGGCAAACACACATACTCTGAGAACATCAATGATTTTTCAGAGGAATGGAATACAAAGTTAGGCTCTTAAGCTCACTGTACAGCACACAGGGAGAGTTAAGTGCCTCAGGATGGGACTCAAATGCATCAGGCGTGCTGGGCATGGAGGTGGTTAGAGCTAGAGCAATGAGCCATGCCAAGCAGAGTTGTGCATCTGAAATCCCACCCTCCGCAGGGTTTAGGCAGCAGACTTTGTAACTCCACGCTCTTGGGGACCAAAGCGTGCTCTGAAAATGTGTACACTTCATTCTTTTTCACTATTCTGTTTCCAGGTAAAGTTGAACAGTGGGTACGCTTATTATTCCATAAAAATATTGGTTAGAGCACCCAAAGAGAAGTGGAAACCCATCCCTCTCTTCAGTGACACAGGTACTCACACAGAGCATAGTTACATCAGTAATCACCAAACAAGAAGCTGAGACAGTACCACTTCCAATCCATAAACATTAATTTCACTAGGGTAAGCACTGAGCTATATGAGGACCATTTAAGACAGTTCACTGCAGCTTTGATGTTTTGTGGCAAAGCAGAATTGCCTCCCTCAAAGGCCAAAAGCAAAGGAGGTACAAAACCAGAAATCATTATATTGGCCACAATAATCTTGATGACAATTCAGAAAAGTGACATTTGTTTTGATCTCTCTTCTGATTTTTTTTTAATAATGACTGTAGGAATTGCAGTCTAAATTACTGGCAAACTCACAAGCAGTATCAGCTGGGACTGGAGCACTCCTGACAGAACCAAGCATGCCACGGAGGCCTTTGTGGTTGACTACCAAGAAGACAGGCAGAATCTACACTCTGAAGCAGTGCAAGATCAAGTGCAAAGTCTGACAACAAGTTTATGAGATGAATGCTGGGACTGGGCCTCGAGGTGTCCTCATATAGTGGGGTTACCAAAACTCATTTCATACATGGACAAGTCTGAAGCTCTACAGAGTTCATGAGATCCACATTTCATTATTCATCTAGGGAGCTCAGGCAATAATGTTACACTTGAGGGTGAGGTTTGCTTTCTGGGACCATACATCTTATAAACACAGCTTTTGGGGAACACATTCAGGTAGGATTTATATAGCGTCTGGACAGGCAGCTAAGACTTCCAAAGTAGCACTCTCAATCCACTTATTCTCAGTAAACATGAATCATTAGATCTACTGCAGAGTGCCCTCTCCCCTTTACAGCTACACTAAGAATGTCATATTCTGTGTGAATTCATTTGTGACTGGAGACACAAGCTGTCTTTTCAAGGCAATTATAATACTATAATAATCTGTCTGTAAAACAGTGGAATATTGGGCAACAACATTTAAAGTTTCATTTTCCTGGATCACATAACCAGTTAGACCATTGAACTAACTATGAAATTACACCCTCTTGGTTCATCTGCAGTAATAAATGTGGACTTCTGGACATAAAAATAAATGCCTACTGTTCAAATGAGCAGTCTGCAAGCCATGACTAATTGGCAATGTGTTGCCTTTAAGTCCTCCTAGCACTGCTTGTGGCAATGGGAAATTGAAAAATTAAGAATGAGGCTAACAGAAAGAGCAAACCACAGAATTATTTTTACAAAGATTATTACTCAGTTTTGTCATCTTGTGCTTTAATGATTTAAATTGGAAAAAAAAATAACACCTTCTTTTAAGGCAACATAAGTAGTGGAATCATAAATCTCTTCTTGTGGTCTGGCCATTAGACAGTGATTAGGAGACAAGTCAAGCCAGCGCAAGCATATTTGTTATGAGGGAAGATTTGTGTTATAACTGAGCATATGCCTCAGGCAACCTTGAGTACAGTCTATGCATAAGGTGACTATGATAACGATAGTTGCAAAAACAGTAGCTTGAGGGCTTAATCAATAAAGGTGGATGTGTCAGGCAGTGAAACTCAGGGCCTCGTAGTTGCAACTTTCTGCCCTTTGCTCTAAAAAAGGAAAAAGAAAAGAAACAGTTTTCTGCATTTTCTCTCTTCTTCCCAAGACAAAACTAGCATAAAAATAGGAGTTTATCACATCATCAGAAAGACTCCCAAAAGCAAGGACAAAATCACATTGGTCACAAGAGTTTTCACACTGACTACTCAAAGAACTCATTATCAACATCAATGTTAACAGCATTAAGTATTATCAGATTTGGCAACTGTAACATTACTGAATTTTAATAGCTAAGACACAACAATTTGAAAAGATTGCATGAAATTTGCTAGGTAAAAATTGATTCTTAAACTCCTGTCTCTATAGCCAATTTTTTTCCAGACTGGTCTGATGACAGTATGTAATCTGCAATTCTGACCTCCTGTATCAATATCCACAAATAACATACAGGACTTTTATATAACAGTAAGTAATTGTTTCTGATCTTTTCTTCTCTTTCGGATTTGCAAATCAGATTTTTTTTAACTTCTCATAAGCAAGCAGAATAATGCAAAACAGTTGAAGGGCAGAAACACCTGGAGAGCAAAAAGTCACAGGAAAAAAGTTTCAAAAGAGGCTACTTATGTAGCACCCACCTATGCATGTCAGCCACATTTCTGAATGAGAACTAATTCTGATGCATTGTAAGAGAGTATATATACATTTATCTGAAACATGACAGTGCCCCATCAGCGATAGACTGAGCCATAAAAAGGACTGAAGATAGTTTTAGATAATTCTAAACATATATATATATGTGTGTGTGTGTGTATACATATATATGTAGGTACACACCCGAGAGAATGAGCACCTTAGTCTTCATACCTTTCTTTATTATTTGATTTTCATTTTGTTAATAAGAGCTAAACACAATTCTGATCTTCTCCATTGCTTGCTCAGTCACTCTGCTTTTCTCAGTAGCATTCAGAGCCTTCAAAAGACAACCAATAAAAATCTGCTTACCTAAACAAATCTTTGGATTGGTTGTTTAAATTAAACAAGAGACAGCAGGAAAATAATCTCTTTAGCATGAGTATGTCTTTATAGCAAAAAAACCCATTATTATCAATGCTGCAAGTCTATCCCACTTTCCCAGAACTGATCCTTTCCTTGCAACTACAGATATTCTTAAACAGAATAGTGGATCCAGTTTGGAAATTTGTTTACAAATGCAAAATCCAGCATCCAGCTTTTGATCTGTAACTGTAAACTATGTCAAATCGAGACTGCCATCACTCTTACAAGGTCTTATTTTCAAAAAGGTTACAATGAAGAACTTTCTTGCTCTGTTTTAAAGAACAAATTAAATCTTGCTTTGTGTCAACATGGCAATGTTTAATT
Source organism: Mycteria americana (assembly GCF_035582795.1). Classification (NCBI taxonomy): domain Eukaryota; kingdom Metazoa; phylum Chordata; class Aves; order Ciconiiformes; family Ciconiidae; genus Mycteria; species Mycteria americana. The sequence goes on along the minus strand of NC_134366.1, from coordinate 106,758,657 downwards.
ATGAAAACAAACTTGTAGCTCCCAAGCATTTCATGCAATACTTTAGACTGCTGAACTGGAGATCTTTCACTCCCCAATCGCATATATTCTTGTTCCCTCATCTGAGTATTGAAGGATTTGAACAAACCTTTCAGAAGCTGTGCCACTAATCTTTTTACTTTCAGGAAGCAAACCCACATAATGAATTCACATCCTGATAGATATTGTGCCCTCACAGTAGCTTAATTATAAATAATCATAGAAGTTTCCTAGCTTAGTGTTGTAGCATAATACAAACAAAGCTCATAGTTGTTATACTGTCAATCCTGCTGTAGCTTATTAATCAGCTTGTGATAGGCTGTCTATCAGATAACAAAGTCTAATGGACTTCTGCAAAATAAGGGAAGATGAGGACTACACTTCACTGGGGAAACGCTTTCCTTTACTCTGAGAATTAGGAGCAGAATGTCTCATAGCTTATCACAGAGTTCAGAAATTTCAAGCAACTCATCTCCTAAAAATGAATGAAACCAAGGTAAGACCAGAAATCAAAATAAATCTGGATTTGCAACTACAGTTAGGAATTACAACACAGAGAGAGCCAAGAAGAGATTCTGAAAGACTGGAAAGGTGCAATTGTGGAACTATTTTTCAGTTAAAAAAATAAGTTTCGACTCAGTTACTTAAGCTTTCTATAGCTATAAGTCTTGAATGTGATGAGAAGGAAAAGGAAATGCCTTATTACAAGTCTATGCTTAAGAGCTGTGCAATATGTTCCTGTTCTCAGTGTAATCCTAGGACCAAACCTTCTTACTCCAACTATGGATTGTTTCAGCAGCAATTTTGTATGCATTTATTAGTGCTTTTCCAACAGAGCCTGGATGCTCTTAAGCTACAGTGATCATATCTATTTTCCCTGACACTGCAATTCTGTTTTTGCTATCTGTGATAACTAAGGCTAAAGGAAAGAAATGTGTTTCCAAATCACTTTAAGTTCAATTAAAACATAACTAACCCTTGGTTTATAGGCCTTATTTTTCTCCAGTTGTTTTAAAACTTAACTGATGCCTTGAGAAAGCATTCAGCAAGATCTACAAGTCCCCAGGAACTGCTCCAGAGGTATGGAGTACCGAGAATACCAAGAATTAAGATGGATGCCATACTGGTCGTAATACTAGATGAAACCTATACCAAGAACACTACAGTGCACTTGAGAATCAGGCCCTTAGAAAAGCTTCTATTATATGAGGATTTGTACTTCAGGGCTTACTTTTCTATAAACATATCAGCAATGTATTACTTCTTCAATGGAGCATAATTAAGCATTTTTTGATTTTAAAGGCCAATAAATATTTTATTTCCATTTCAAAATTATGTAAAGGTGCTTTCTTTTTGCAACTGCTTGGTTTATGAGTTTATTCTTCAGTCTATGCCCAGGAGCTGCTGTTGCTGCATTTGTGTAAATTATGCCATCCCTCAAAATAAGTAATTAAGTAATTGCTGCCACAACAGCATTCAGGGGAAAGCAGGTTAATTTACCACATGAGAAAGCTTTCCTTGTCCTATAATAGGACAGTAACATGAAGAAAAACATCAAAGTAAGAGAGAATGAAATGAAGAAGTGGATTTAAGATCCTGGGAGTAATAGTATGAAGCAACAAATTTTATCATACCAATTTTGCCTTGACTTAATTGTATTCACCTTCTTACTGTGGCCACGTTTGTACGTTCCGAGGACAGCAACAGCTATGGCAGAGGGTGCTTTTAACTTCATATAGGGCCACTCAATCCAGGCTGGTCAAAGGGACTGGAGAGAAAGCTATCCTAGGGCTTTCCAAGGTGGCTGTTGAGAAAGAGGCCAGCAAGCTGGTCTTGTAGAACACGCTCAAAGCTGCCTTTCAGAAACAAATTCAAGCAGTCACTCTGGCAAACAGCATACCAAATTAACCAACTCCAGCTTTACAGAAATTATAGGTATGGTGAAAATAATCAGAAGGACCATATTTGGGGAATTGGTGGTAAAAGAAGCTTGAAATCAACTTTCTAGAATATTTGAAATGTTTCAATATTCACAGAAATACAATACCATAATCTGAACATTTTGGACTAAATTAACAACGATTGCTGAGAACCAACCAAAAAGTGATAAAGTTCTCATATTTTCAGTGAATTGAGATAGTTTTCAATCAATATAACCTTTAAAGTAGAAAAATCATACACAGATGGGCAACCAATTAGCATCTGATTTCCCTGAGCTAGCTTTCAAATAAGAAATATAAAACAAGATTTGTGTAAAGTCAGGCACAGGGAAAAATGGAAAGGGGAGCTCAAAATTCAGTGCTGCAATTGCCAAGAAACTATAATAATGCTCCCACCTAACAATGCGAGCCTTCAAGCCACGTTTGTGGGTCACAGAGTAATGAAAGCAATGGGATCAAAGAATCAAAGGACGATTCTTTGGGCTGGCAGAACTGTGCATAGAATCAAAGATTATCATTAATGGGGTGTTAGTGTCACACAGGTATGTCCCCACAAATCATATGACATTTCCCAGAGGAAGTCAAGAGGAGACATGGTGACCAGCTATGGGCTAGAAGGAGACTTAGCAGCACTACTGTCCAGTGGGTTGGACTATACAGAAAACAGACATCAAACAAGGTGCTAGAAAATGTGCCTTGAAAAAACCTCAAATCTGAAAAAGAAATCGGTGTATATCACAGTCCTCCTCATTCAGCATAGTGAAGATTCCAAACCACAAGTGATTTCCCAAAGAAGCAAACCTTAAGTCTGCCTATCATATTGGGACAGGGAGGAAGAGAGAAGGAAGAGATGGCAACAAAAGCTACCCATCTACTTCTCAAAACCACCTCCAGAAAAAGCGGCAGGAAATAGTAATAAGCCAGCCTGAGGGGGCGTGAAGGGATACCTTTTGTAGCAGTGAAAGAAGCTGCAGCAATAGCTGCAAGGTGCAATACTGAAACATTTTGGTAACTAAGATTTTACTTGGCAGGTCTATCCTAGCTGAGAGGCTGTGGAAGCCATACAAGAAAAGACTTCAGCCTTCTTTTACAGAAACTATCGGAGGGAGGGGGGGTCGTGGAATAGAAGCAGTGAGACAGAATACTTTGATAAAAATTACACAGGCAAGGAAAAAAAAAAAAAAACAACAAACCAAACACACAGCCGTTATTTATTCTGATAATAAAATAAGCTGGATATTGTAAACACTTTACCTCACCGATAAATTGAGCTAGCATTAAAACACAAGGCTCTGTGTTTGGAAAACATCAATGCTTGTATGTTACGCTATGGTTTTGGGGGTTTTTTTTACGTATTTTATTTTTCTTCAGGAGACCGTTCAGATTCAAGGGAGGAGTATATGGAGGAGAGGGAATATCTGATTTGTTCAGAATTAAATGTGTTTTCCCAAACCCCAAGTATACTGCATGGCAAAGTGACATCCTTGCCTTTCCCATCTGGGCCTGTTCCCTAGACTATCACTCATTCATTCCATATTATTAATCCAACACTAAACAGAAGTGAATGAATGATTGTGGAAAAACAGCTAAGAACAACAAAAATAATAAAAAAAGATTTTTTTTCTGTCAGAACATGCAGATCATAGTTAGAATAAATATACAGGATCAGACTTCAACTGCTTTGACCTAACTCTAGAACCGTATTAAAATATCTTTATTCACGCTTTATGTAATGAACTGAACTTGCTGACGTTAGATCAAAGGCAAAAACTAGAGTGTATACTGTAGTTTGCCATTTTCTCCAACAGTAGAAATACAAGACAAATGAGATGAAAAAGAACAGCTAATCATATTTAAATAAAGTGAATACTGGATAGAAGCCAATTTCAAACGGATGGAAAGCCAGGTTAAGCCAACTCATCTCACTATAAATCAATTTCATACATTCAAGCAGAAGGAAAGAAGGGAAAGGAAGGTCCTAGTAAATCTTGCAGTGCATTTGGAATACAGGAGGTGCATTTCTTACCACACCTCAGCCTGGAAATTTCCTGAAATTTTCAATTTAAACTTTGTGGACCAAATTTCTGCTATTAACAGCAATGTAATGCTAATGTCTCCCCGGGGTACAACTGAAATAACGCACTGGGAGTCAGGGTCAGTGTTTTTATCACTATGAAAGAACTTTTGCCACTAAATTAATTCTTCTGTGTTAGACTAGTCTCCCCTGGTGCACTGCAACATTCATTTCTCTAAGTTTAAGGGTGAATATACAACTAACTTTCCAAGTCTAAGTCTGCTCTGCATTGTGCATGTGCGTATCCATCCCCACACAGAGAGACACAGTCTAATTAGGAGGTATGGTACTGCTGATCTGTTTCAACTCCCCATGCATTTTCTTCCCCAGCAGCAACCACAGGGCTTCAGGAGGGCCACATCAATAACAGCAGAGCTCCTGCTGGCGGCTTGTATCAAGGGGAGGATTTGCAGAACTAAAAGGTCTGTCTCCCTCCAAATTCACCAGAGCTTCTCTCAAATGAGGAGAAACTTCACAGGAAATTCTGCCTGAAGGTCAGTCCTGCTGTGTTTTCTTCCTGTTCAGGAGCTCCTGGGCATTCCTACGGTGAAGTGAGAGAAACTTCCTTATGTGCTCAGCTAACTCCCGAAAGCAAGACCAGAACATCATCAGGTTTGCACCTTATATAAGACCTCAAGAGTTGTTTCCCTTCACAAAGTGTTTCCCACTTTGCCTGTTAAAAGTACAACACAAGTACAGAAAGCCTACAAAATCCCTCCAATCCCAGGAGATAAAATAGGAAGGAAAAAAAAAAAAAAAGATTATGATGGTGAATTTGTGGGCCAAGACGCTGAAGACTTTAGTTTTGTAGTGCATTGGGTCATATTCCAGTGGGAGAAAGGCCTGTTCAAGTGGCACTGCCTGCATCTCATAGATAGAAGTAGCTAATCTTCTTAGCCAAAGACTAGTTTAAATGCCCTTTTCATTGCTCAGACTAATAATACATGGAAATTGTGCAGTGAAGGCAAAAGTAGCACAAACTCACTGTGCTGGAACAAATGTGACAAGGAATGTAAAAAAAAAAAAAAAAAAAGAAAAACCAAACGCATTTTTTTTATCAAATGTTTATGTGCCCATGCCAGAGCTCTGGGTAACAAGCATGAGGATTTAGAAAATTCAGATATTAACAAGAAGAAATTTGATTCGGCGGCCAGTATAGAAACCTCTGTGATGACCTGCATTACTTAAGTGCTAAAAAACACTGATTACAACCTGCATATAGTCGTAAAATTCTGTATTAACAAGAATTTTGATGAGTAACAAAGCCAGCTAACAAAGCCTGGTTTCCTATAGATACATGTGTCCTAAGCTTCTACACAAACACACAACCACACACTCCAGCTCCTACTTCATATCCTTCTGGGCTTCACCCTTCCTCTGCATTTTCTCAGCTTACTTTCTGCTGTTGTTTTAACTCTCTTCTCAATGCAATCAGTCCCCTTCCCATAAACAGCAGCTGGACAAGGAGCACCACATGTCATGGCTGGCTCCAAGCCATCTCTGTGCTCATGCTGCAGCCTCTGCTTCATTCATGTGGATCCCTCTCCTCAGCAGCCCATTTTCACAGAAATGTATAGAAGCTAATAATCTTTGGGAAATCCTTTGTTAAAATTTGGTTGCAATTGGCCAGTGGTCAGAAATTGTTAGGAGGAACTGACAATGCAATCACATCAGCCTTGTTCAGAAGGAAACCAAGGACTAGAAACTTCATTGATTTTCTTTAACATCAGCAGTCTTTCTGGTAATTCAGAGATGGGATCTTGAATGCTTATGGATCTCTGGGTAGGCTCTTTAATACTCAACTGCATTAAGCTAGAGAACTAAAGGAGTTTTCCCTTTCTAACATGTGAACTTGCCCTATATTAATATGGGAGACTTATGTTTGCTGAAAGTCCAGCCCACAAAATGAGTAATACATCATGATTAGGGTACCTATAGTTTTCTTAGAAAACTTTCCTACATGAGATGCTGAATCCAAAACAAGGTTTCTCTGTTTTGAATGATCTAATCATTGGATCACTTGTAGCTGTTACGTGCCTAGAAGCCAGTAGTTATGAATAGATTACATTAAATATGTAGAAACAGAGGGTATTCCAAGGAAGAAGTAACATTTATACTTTGTTTCTGGCAGAGGCTTATTTCCAGAGTTAAAGGAAATTGTAAACGAAGCAGGCTGTAAGAGAATGAAAACAACACAATGAAAGAAAAAGACAAACCTCCTAAATGGAGAAAGAGTTTCACAAGTCTAATGGTTGGACTTGATGATCTTAAAGGTCTTTTCCAACCTAAATGATTCTATGATTCTATACAAATTAGGAGAGATTACCAGTTTGGTCAAAATCCTCATCCTGGTTAAACGTTTATGTTAATATGGCAATCAGGAAAAGTGAGAGATGGAAAATGGAAAACAGGAGAAACAGCAATCTATACAAATTAGATGCTTTTGCCACTGTAAGAAATTCACATGGAGAGGTAAACAGTTGATGGATATCCTGAAATAGAAGAGAAAGACTGAACTGCAAAACCACCTCCTCTGTTTTGCACTACCTAGATACTAGTGGGAATGCTTCAGTGTACGAAATAAAAATATGTAACTGGTCTTTTGCAATATATTGTAGATACTAGATATTGTAGAAACTAGATACGTAGATATTAATGATTCTTCTTCACTCTGTTTAATTGCCTTGAATACACATTGAAAAGGAATGGGGATAAGATGAATCCAGAAGAATCTGACATTGAAATATTTCCCCTACAGCACAGCAACTGCCCGGTATTATACCTTCATGCCTTTATGACCCACTGCACAGAATATTATTGGCACTTTTTATCCAAAATACCAAAGGTTCAAACAGATTCCACACCACAGACTGGAGATCAAAGCCGCACATGCAGTGTTCAACCCATGCTCAGACTGTCAGTCAGCAAAGTAAGGACGACTGGCACACAAAGATTACTCAAGGGGAAACTTTTCATTTGTTGGATTTGAGAAGCTAAGGAATGGGGGTGTGCATCTGTTCTGCTGAGAATGTGTGTTCAGAAAACAGTTTGCAGGTTTTGTCACCTAGCATATCTCAGTGAAAGCCCTTAAGGATGACATAAGTGTTTGCCGGCTAAAACAACTTGCTCTTTCCACAGAAACAAAATGCTCCATTAAAAAAATCATTAATTTTGTTACAGTAAGAGATAATTAAATCAGTCAGAAGCTGAAGGCAGCCAGTTGAGAACAGAATCTCCCATTCTGTCGCTGATCATAAGTAAATCAAAATTTGTCAAGATGGGGGAGGAAAAGTACCCTCTGTTTACATATGGTACAGAAATAAGGCAAGTCACCTTCACTCTGAGACTCTTCCCAAACTGTGATAGTCTTCATTTTTTCACATTGTTGCAGGCCGTCAGTGAACTGAATTAACCAGTGAAGCAGAAGTCAAAAAGACAGTGTCATCATCAACAGCGTACAGTAAGGAGAGCAGAGACTGAAGCTGTCTTGCAAAAATTTATTTCCTTTTTTTTTTTTTTCTCATCACTACTATGACATTGTCTGAGTAGGAAATGCAATGTGATAATTTCCAGCACATTCGTACTCTTTGCCTTTTACTCTGTTGCATGTTTTTGAGACTTTTTACTGGAGAGAATGAGGAAGAAGCAGAAAAGAAAAATTGCCACAAACAGAGGAAAAGCAGTCACACAGAAACTTGGAATTCAGGGCTAAAAGGCTTTCAGAAAAGTTTTGCAGGCAGTCAACCTTGCACTGTATTTGCTAAGGAAAGTAATTTTTCAGTTGTTATATTCTGTTATCTTTCTTTTCTTTCCTATTCCTCCCAGTACTATTAGTATCATCCTGCATTTCTCTTGCACAGAAGACAGTCATCACTTTGCTCAACCACATGACACCTGTGTAAATCAAATCAAATATGCCTGCTAGGGTTAAGAGCTCTGTTTTCGTAACCGCCTGCACAGGGAAAAAACGATGGAGTCAGACATCCAAATGCATATCCTCTATTCAATAATACAATGTCAGGTTAGTTTTTGTCTATATACTGTTTCTCCTCTACTTGATTGCAACATAAAATGACTTCATCATGACCACAAATTCACCTAACTATTTACGTGAGTTTGCTGTGATTCCCTGAGGTGAAGTTTCAAGTTTTGAGGGAGGACAGTCTTGTATTTTATCGGGCTGAATATTATTGCTCCACTTCCGAGAACTACAGATTTCTATCTATCCCTTCTATTCAAGTTATGCTTTTAATGAAAGATATTTATGACAGTGGATCCAGAGGAGTGGAAGGATTTGTACTGCATTACCCCACTATGGTATACATGCTATGTCTGCTGATTTGCAGATACACATGTTGCTGTCACCGTATGACATAACACTTTCACAAACTGTATTTACACTGTTTCCGTTCCTCCTATACCATCCACTAAGCCTTGCCACACTTCCCAGCCACGCTGTTATGTGTTCTTTCATCATTCAGTCAATCAATATATAAAAACCTGACACCAAGTGGAGTTATGCCATGTGAGGATTTATCTAGTGCCTGCAGGATACTAAGCCCAAGCAGCAGAGAATCCCTTAATGTACCGATATCATTAATAATATTTAAGACTTAGTCACAGCTGTAATTGTTAAACACAAAAAAAATAGATGCTGTCTGGTAGCAATGCTTCATATCATTATATAAGTTAACACATATATTGACATATTCAGGCATTTAAAAGCAAAGAGAAGCTTTCTAATTGCCTTTCCTTATTGACTGAGCAACTGCATTAACAAAATGATTTTGAGGCCTTAGCAGGCAGAACTTGACTGCAAATGAAAAGGATTTAGCACAGTGAAATCCAACTCCTTAAAACATCCTACATCATCTGGAAGTTCCATGTGACAAATTCCAAAAACAACCCCAGAGCTCCAGCCACACACTTCATTATAGGCCATGGACAAGGCAACTTTTAAGAGAGAGCGTTACACTATAGTTTGAAGCTTTCTGTTGCTTTCTCTGTTATCCCCAGAGATACACTATTACTGATGTTTTTCACATCAGAAAAAATCCTGAAGCATAAGAAAAAAAGATCTGATATGACAAGCATTGCAAACACAGTTAACAAGCTACTTTAATTATCCTCCTAAGATTTTCCCATTTGTACTCTGATCATCATCTTCTTCACAAACTTAATTATGCCTCATTTGTTCATTCTGCACTAATCTCAGTGAGTATTCCAGGTGGAAAAGAAGAGTCTGTTTGTAACTGAAACCTCAGGTAACTGTTATATATTATTATTTTATTATTTTGTTATAGAACGTTTTGTTTATTTTGATAAAAATGATACAAACTTATCTTTGGGCAATATTAATATTGAGAAGGAAGCCGGCGCATTTCCACAGCTGAAAAGCAAAACTGGCTGGCTACCTTTCATGAACAGCCATCAATGGACAGATGATTGAAGAAATTAAGAAAATCATGCTGTTATCATCTGTATTTTAAAGATTAGTATTAATAAATTCTGACTCCTCAGCAGAGGGAACCTTTCCACAAACTTGACCTTTGAGAAAGTCAGAAAGAACAGCTGAGAATAAGTGTGCTTTGTGAGTTAAATACTGTGATACGTACCCAGTTACTACTTACAATTTATGCACTTCCAACACTTTTAAAGTCAATAGGAATTATTGCATTATGACTGAGTAGAGAGAGTAAAGACCCCAATGTACCATAATTTAAGGCCTGACGAGTTGTTTCCTCTAACTTTGGATAAGTCCTAGATTTGTTCACCTACCATGACTGAACTTCATTTCATTTAGGTTGCTTTTTTAGATACATTTAGATACATTAAATTAATTTTATTTAATTAATCTATTGAGGCACACGACTGCTGCCCCATAATCACAAGCGTTTTGAGCACAATGCCAAGCCTTAAAATCTAGTACTATCTAGAAGTAGCTGTTCTTTATACATTTCTCTGACCTTCAAAACTGAGATATACTAATTACACAAAATGTTAAGCTTGAAAAGCATCAAATACTAAGTTTCTAAATTTTAAAAAAAGACACAGATACAAGATAGTCAGCATTTGAATATGTTCCATTCCATGCCTTACCTGAACCAAATTCCATCCCTTTAGAGATTCAGCAATGATAGAAGTAACTGTTGCACATACGCCACCAAAAACCATCAGATGATTAGGTCCGTATTTGATTGCATCATAGAAGGCTTTGAGTCCTTTTGCATTGTCACACTGGAAAAACAAAAAGAGGCAATATTCAATGTCACAAATAACATAATTAACTAAGAAATAAACTACTGGGCAGGAAAAAACTTCAGGGGTTGCACTGTTGTAAAAATTGTACAATATATAACATCTTAAGATCCAAATATGAAAAATTGGAGCACTCTGTTCTGGATCCCTAAAGTGCTGTAGTAAAAGAACAGGAAAACCCCTCCTTACATGTTCAAAATGCCTTATGTATTCCCTCCAAGCCAAAGCTGCAATATCTGAATTTTGATACCACCATTTGAAAAAAAATAAAAAAGCCCCAACAAAAAAATCATTAACTGAAACCTTTTCTACATTCAGAGCTACCATTTCCAAAAGCAAAATTTAGAATGTTACATCAGATGTCAGCATGACTTCCATAGCTGGAGGAAAGTTTGACACTACTCATGGTAGCTGTAAAGAAAGTTCTGCCTCTAATGAAGACTCCTAAGTAACCTCTCCTTAACGTCCAACCTCAGTATTCTGTGCAAAAATGTGTAGTAGAGAGCCTGTTATTTAGAAGGACAAACACAAAGTCTTAAAAAAATATCAAAAGAATATTCTTTTAAAGTGTTAAGAATTAATTAGTATGCTCTCATAGCTCACCCTGCTTTGAGCAGAAGGCTGGACTAAATGACCTTCTGATGTCCCTTCCAACCTGATTTATTCTGGGCTTCTCTGATAATTAGTTCGATCATTATTTCAGGTGTAAAGAATTTTACCATAAACTGAGACCAGGACTGAAAACTGAGAAACAAAGGATGATGCTAGTCAATATTGCAAAAGATATGAATATCAGTCCTTCAATGGAGTACTACCAATCATTCATAACAACTTAGGTACACATGGCTTAATTCCCGAGCTTGCAGCAAAGTATTAATAAAACATATACCTGAAGTTAAGAATTTGATTCCAAACTGTACTGGAAGTCAGGAGTGCCAACAGGCTATAAAAGTAGCTGCCACTGCTCCACTAGCAGCCACTTCTTTATCTCTCTTTTTGAAACAAAACTTTCTGCCTTCTTTTGCCTCCTCTACAAAGTCTTCCTCAAATATAGTCTTTATAAGAACTACTATACACCAGCCTCCATTATTCATTATGACAATTCAATAAAACAGTTCATTTACTATCAGCATCCAAGTAGTAATTGTATTGCATTTTGTTGAGATAATAAAGATTTTGACAAAGAAGTTTGCAAGCTTATATTAATCGTCTTACTGAATTAATATGCTAAAAGAAAAATTATTCTATTTGCATTCTATCTGCAAGAATGGAATTATTGCTCCCGCTTATTCAAACGGATACAGATTTTTACTGCATAGACTTTTTAAAATTGCATAATATAGCAAAACATTTTCCTTCTTATTACAGAAAAAAAAAAAAAATCAGTATGGCAGAGGCTGCCTTGTCAGCTCACAAGCTTACAGTGGGGAGGAATTAAGATTGTGATTACTGGAACAAGCTGCATCCTTCCAGTCTTATTCTTCCACGCCCTAGTTAAAGATCAGTTTACTCCAAGCACAAGTAGAAGGCTCGGCTACTTCTTTACTTTTATAAGCAGCCAAGGACACTAGAGCTTTCAGTATCTGAACTTAACTGACATTTGGCCAAGTCTTTGTCCTCATCCACTTCACCATTCAAGCTGCAGTAACAGAGACTGTTAAACTGGTTTTCATACCAGCTTAAAACCAGATAATATAATTATTTTTTTGCATTATGTCACGTTTTCAATGTATCACTGAATAACAGTTTAAGAAGAATATAAGTCATATATGAAATAAGGAAGATCTTACATCAAAAAACACTGATGCATCTTTTAAGTATTATTTGCCTACAAATTGTTTCTCACTGCAGTAAAGTAACCTTATGCAGTTAAGGATCCCGGCAGGTCGATTTGCTGGCAGATCCAGAATTGCTATTATGATAAGGCTTTTTCTTTCTTCTTTATCTGATATTTTCATGTTTATAAAGATACTTGCTTGAAAACAACACTTTTTCAATCACACAGCAATCTCTTGGGAAGGTATGCTGAAAGCTTTGTTAATCTCTCCCAAAGTGAAAGGTTCACACTGCCGAGATACATTACTGATCAATCCAAAGTACATACAATAACTTGTGGGCTTCTCTTCAGTGTGATTCAATTAAAAGCCTACTGTGTTTTCATCTTCACACTTTCTTCCTGACTCGTCTCAGCTCTCTCTCTTTAGGCCACCTCAAATAATTACAGGACTCAAGTCTGCTCCTTCTGCAAAACTGCCAAAATAGTCCAAAGTATGTCTCGGAGATAAAGAAAAAGAACTTAATATTGTGGCTGGCCATGACTGGACAGAAACGAAAGGAAAAATAAGAAAGATGGGAGAAAGCAGACTTTCACATTTGTTTAACATCACATTTCACAACATACACTGTGTATAACATTCTTCCCTGCAAGCAACAGAACAGTCTGCCACAAGTATTAAAAAATATTCAGATAAAAATAATAGCCCTACCAAGCCAGACAGACAAGCAGTTAGAAAAGGCTTCTTCCCGCCTCTAGTCTGAGGAATGTATCCTTAGCAAGTTCCTGAAGCCCTTTTAACAACATGACTTTTTCAGAGATCCCAGAAGGCCACCATTGCTGCTCATGATCATCCATTGGCAAACCCTACATACATAACCCTAGTAGGCAACTTCGTTGAAAGACAACAAGCACAGACACCACTGAAATTCCCACCATATAATAACCAAATAAGTTATTGAATTGCTGTCACCAAGTAACTACAACCAGGTCCAGGAACAATGCTATGCAGCAATCTAATTACAGTGCAACATAAGACTGCATAAGAACCAAAATCCACATCAAAAAGCAGAGGCTAGAAAGTCCTGGCCACATGTGGATGACAAGAAGCTGACTGGCTTATTAATTGGAGCATGACTAACAGCAATGAAGGGGAAAGAATCCCTCATAAAAAGTCACAAACTTAAATGATGAAAAATATCACCCCCAGGAGCCAACACTGCTTTTGCTAGTTTTGCTCTTTCACCTAAATTGTCAACATCTCTATTTTGCTGAGCTGAACTGCAGCCAGCTCACTTTTGAGTCATATATGAAAACAGACAGCCATGCCGTGCTGCTGATCTTGGCCACACATTGAAACACTGAGGATGGTTGCAATACCTTTCATTAGAGGAATGTAGTTTTACCATAACTGTAATTTCAAATACATGCGATTTGGTACGTGCTACAACTTTCTTCAGAGGAAGGGGCTGAGAACTACTCACCCCAAACGCATTAATTGCTGTGCTTAGTCTCAGCCAAAAGCCAGTAATGAGCCACATGTAAATAGCAAACATACATATTAATGAAATAATTACATTAAATGTATCTCTTAGCACACTGACTTCATAGAGATTATAAGGACAATTCACAAGGAGAAATACCAGCAAATAACCAAGCAAAGGTCTGTGAAGAGTCCTAGCTCTCACTGCAACGACTGATTAATATCGCAGGTGGCACCTGACAAAGGCATAGTTTCCATTTCCAAGGAAACAGAAGCACTTATTTTAATTAAGAAAAATAGCCAGATGAACTGCTGCATAGGAGAAGGGTTGAATGAGTTTGGGGATTTAAGTGTTAACCTTCCTGAACCCTCTTCAAAGGAGCGGCTAGCAAATAAAAACTATCATCCTCCACCAAGAAAGGAACCTGAATGAAGAGGAAGAAAGTACCGCCTGAAGTATAAGGGACACACAAGGACAAGAAACCTTTCTGGAGAGAACAGCACAGCAGCCGAATACGCAAGCGAGACCTTCTCCAAAGGCCCTCTGCGGCTGAGAGAAAGGATGTCCCCCATGTGAAGGACACACATCACTGAAGTCAGGAGAAGCAGCAGAACTGACTCATGAGGGTTGCTGGCTGCCAGGAATGCTGTCTGGCAGACAGGGAGAGAGACGTCGGGGTGTGTACTCAAACCCTCAGGGCCATAAGTGTGACACAGTGCAAACCCTTAGTGCACAGAATGGAAATTCGTGTGGGTCTGATACGTAAAGCTTTGCTGACTCCTAGAACATTGATAGGTTTGACTGGTTACAGGACTAGCAGAAGAGCAGATACTTGTAATTTAACTGATCTCGTTAGATTTGCATAGCAATAAGAACTATTTTGAACTGATGCACTGGTCAGATGCATGATTATATTTAGATTTCTAGCTGTTGGATAGCGTGCCCAGCTGTCTCCCAGTTAGCTATATTCTGCACGACTCTACTTGTCTGAGTAAAAGTAAACCTGAGAAACAATTTCGGTATCTATTGAGCTACTGACTACTGAGGTTAGAGATCTTTTATGGTAAGAGGGAATAGCCAACAGCTGTCATCTGCATAATGAATATCAAACTTTTTCAAGAGATATGAGAGCTTTCAGCAGCACTCTGCACTGAATATCATCGGAAAGAGAAGCAAGTGCTCATAAATATATGATGAGACTTCCCTGAAGAGAGAGAACAGAGGTACAAAGCCTTATTCCTATCCTCTGCAAAATCTTGCTCAAGAACTAACTCCGTTAGACTATCAGCATGAAAGAAGCAAAGAGTTGAGGAACACCAAAATGATTTTTGTCTGATTTTCCTTGACTTCTTCAAAGTCAGCAAGCAATACAGACAATTCACTGAAGAACATATGGACAACTGTTCTGAGCTACAACAAAGGTCAACCAGGTTAACATCCAGTGCCTGGGTTTATGTGCAGGGCATGTTTCTCCTGAGGTATCCTCTTTGTTTTCAGGAATCTGCAGCTATGTATTTTCAGAGCCAGCAATTCTATTTTTGCATGTAATCACTGTAGATGGATTTTTCCTTCCATGAGTTTGTACAATTGCTCTTGGAACCACCCCTTTGACACCCACAACATCCGGTGACAATGTAATTATCCAGTGAAAGAAAAAGCACTTCCTGTCATTTGTTCTAAACTTCTTCACACTGTGCGAAGTAGGTGTGAAACGCCTTGCCAGGGGATGTTATAAATGTTAAAGGTTCACAAATACATGAAAAGAAATTGGACTAGTTCATAGATCAAAAAACAATCCCAAACTTCTTAATAGACAGACAGTGATTTTCTTAGGAACCTCCTGAATCACAGATCATCGGTGGCTAGGACAGTGTTGTGGGGAAGCAGGATTAAATGCTTGCCCCGTCCTGCCCTGTCCTACAGATCGGCTGTTCCAGGACAACGCTGGGTACTTGCACCAAGTTGTGGTCTGAATCACCGTAGCCATTCCTGTGTTCTATATTTGAAAAACAAAAACAAAAGCAACCCCCTCCAACAACTACATCAAACTTTTTTACCTTAAAACTGACGTCAATTCATCCAAACTGTAGGCTCTTCTGTATATGATTTCTCTTATCTTCTAACTACTAGCAATCAGATTTCATTTTGGTTTAGAAGGAATGGACACAGCAGAAGAGAACTTAAACTCTTCAGTGAAATAGTTCCCAGTAAATTAACCCTCTCACCTTGACACCTCTTGACACACTTTGAGTCTTTACCTAGCAACTTCTTTATCTGATCCTGCCTGCTGTACAGGGAACAGTTCACAGAGTGCTACCAGTAAGGTACTGGTGCTTGGCATTCCATTTAACAGCTTATATTCTGCCTCAGGTGCCCCCTGACTCCACAGCAAGGATGACCACTCACCCTTCTGTCGCCTCATTCCCTAAGAGACTGTCTAAACACCTTGTGAAGGCTCAGCTTCTTGCTCAACGTCATTTTCTTTTTCTTGGTTCACTATTTTGGAACTGAGTCCACCCAGTAAGATAAACAAAAATTTCCTGTCTCTCCTTATAAGAGGAGTATATATACTTTCTCTATTCTTTTTTCAATTTATACTTTTTTTTCCATTTACATGACTTACATTTTCTGTCTTGTTACTATTTCTTTGAGTATATAACATTTACACTGGAGGAATTTAAGAACTGCAATATGAAATGGAGTTGGAGTGTAGCAAGTAGATAAATCCTAGTGTAATCAAAATTGACTCTGCCTAAGTTCCCACCACAATTAAATATGTAGTAATAGCAGAGATCAAACTGACTTCCTCTTTTCACAGTAAACTCCCATTCAGAGTGGAAGTTGAAGCCTTTCCTTGATCTGTAGCTGTTGCACAGAGAAGTTCAGAAGATCATCAAGAAACATTTTGCATATTTGTGATATGAAGATCGCTCTATTTCATGATTCTGTATTGGGTTTACGTGGCAGGGTTTTGGTAGCAGGGGGGCTGCAGAGGTGGCTTCTGTGAGAAGACACCAGGAGCTGCCCCCATGTCTGGCAGAGCCAGTTCCAGCCAGCACCAAAACAGACCCATCACTGCCCAAAGCTGAGTCCATCAGTGACACTGGTGGAACCTCTGTGATAACACATTTAAGAAAGTAAAAAACAGTGCACAGCAGCTGTGAGAGAGGAATAGAAAATGTGAGAGAAACAACTCTGCAGACCCCAAGGTCCGTGAAGAAGGAGGGGGAGGAGGTGCTCCAGGGGCCGGAGCAGAGATTCCCCTGCAGCCCATGGAGAAGGCCATGGTGAGGCAGCCTGTCCCCCTGCAGCCCATGGAGGTCCACGGTGGAGCAGATATCCACCTGCAGCCCGTGGAGGACCCCACACCTGAGTAATTTTAGATAGGGTCCACGGTATCCTTGTCTTCTGGCTGTACCACTGATGAAATGCAGAAGTTGTTCTAGCGCTGTACAGTGATAAAATTCATAATTCAGGTAACACTGGCCAGGACTTCTGTAAGTTGATGAACATTAATTCAAAAGATTAACATCTCATTCTGGACCACTAATGGAAAGCTAACATTTGGGCCTTAGAATGTTCCTATTGTCAATATAAGCAATTAGTCAGATGTCACAGTATAAGTTACTGAGTTTTCCTGGAGTATTCTGCAGCTGGACCCATCAGCTAAGCGGAATCAAATTGGTGTTGATTCAAATATTCCTGGGCCAGAAGGGATTTTATAACACTCACACTATATTTGCTCACCCACAACATACAGTCCATTTTATTTAATTCATTCACTTCTGCATCAGTCCAATAATATTACAGAAGACAGTTTTACAGATCTTTTCTAATTACCAGCATCGAATAAAATGGATGAATGTTCACACATGCAATGTCATCTTAAATTAGAAATTTTTCCAAATATCCTTAAAGCTGCATGTGGACATTCACAATCACAGCTTCATAGCATAAATGTGTAGAAAGCAAAACTAAGTCTTAGTACGGTACTGTTTTCTCTGGTATTCCAGTGCTCAAACACTTATCAGATATTTTGGTACATTCAGTATTAACAGGGAAACCAATGCCTTGCTCACTTCTGCTTCTTCCTCCCTACATAATCTATACTGCTCTGTTGCTATTATGTTTTATGGAAATAAGTGGAATTATGGAAAAGCATAAAAGTCCAGAGGAATAGTGTAGGAAATATAATATAATCAAATAGACGTTTAGAAAACAGATAACATGTCCTGTTGTTGAGAATAAACTGGCTTAGTTTTCTCCAGCTTTTCCACTTTTTAGCAATGATTTCTAACAAAACAAAGAATTAATTTTAATTATTCAACAAATGAGGAAAATATCTCTGTTCTTTATTTGCATCAAAAGGCTTTGTAAAATTCCCCTAGGAAATCAGTTGTGTTTTTGCGTTTAAGTAACCTCAAAAGGTGCTAATTGTTTCAGACACTTCACCCCCAAGATCATTATCACTTAAATTTATTGATGCAAACTACTTACTATTTTGTTGCCTCTCATTTTGAGAGAAAGACGTGCTGTTGTAGATTTACAAGGCATTTGCCAGTTGCAGCTCAAGTACAAAATGAAGAGCTAAGGGAGATGATTTTGGCAGGCTCAACACACAGTCACTAATGTCAATTGTTCAGTTGTGTACTTGCCTCGTCTTTCTTTTTCTCCTCTTCATTCATTACCATTTATTATTACACTACCATAAATAGCCTATGTTTTCATAGATCATACCAGATCCAGTCACACTCTGTTGGAATATTTTGGTTAGATTTCCTTTCATTCCATACCCTGGTTTTTTTAGAATGTAGGGAAGAAGTCACAAAAGTGAAAAGCTGTGTGTGATCACATTTAAATATGATATTTGGTTTTCTTTTCCAGATCTAGAGTATGAACACCGCAAAAGAATTGACTTTCAGCATGAACAATCAAAAATAATAAAACAATACAGAAGTATTTCATCCTATGTTTAGTAAAATAAATTTTCTGAAACTGCCTTTAAAAAGTTGAGTTTTACCAATGTTCTCCTTTTCTTATGTCTACTATTGACTACATACTTGGTTTTAATAGGAGGATTGTTTTTTCCCAGGTGTTCTGGTTTTGCCTGAGGTAGAGTTAATTTTCTTCACAGTAGCTAGTATGAGGCTGTTTTGGATTTGTGCTGAAAACAGTGTTGGTAATACAGGGATGTTTTCGTTACTGCTGAGCAGTGCTTACACCAAGTCAAGGCCTCTTCTGCTTCTCACCCCACCCCACCAGCGAGTAGGCTGGGGGTGCACAAGAAGCTGGGAGGGGACACGGCTGGGACAGCTGACCCCAAGTGACCAAAGGGATATCCCATACCATATGGCGTCATGCTCAGCATATAGAGCTGGGGAAGAAGAAGGAAGACGGGGAGGATCGGAGTGACGGCATTTGTCTTCCCAAGTAACCGTTATGTGTGATGGAGCCCTGCTTTCCTGGAGATGGCTGAACACCTGCCTGCCCATGGGAAGGAGGGAATGAATTCCTTGTTTTGCTTTGCTTGTGTGTGCAGCTTTTGCTTTCCCTATTAAACTGTCTTTATCTCAACCCATGAGTTTTCTCACTTTTCTGATTCTCTCCCCCATGCCACTGGGGTGGAGTGAGCAAGCGGCTGTGTGGGGCTTAGTTGCCGACTGGGGTTAAACCACGACACCAGGTAATTTGGGGAGAAGGAAAAATCATCTAATGCAGGGAAGGGTCACCATCTCCAAACTGTTGACTTGCTTCTTTTCAGTACACTGAAAATTGTTGTGTACTGAAAATGGTGAAACTCCTTTTAACTGCAGCTATGCTCTTTGCAGCAAATAAAAGGAGGGACTGAAATAAGAGAAGAAAATATAAAAGGAGAAAATCCAAATTTATAAATAACAATCAGGAAGCTCTTGTAGATGGAAGAAAATGGAAGCGTTCTAGCGCAAAACATTTGAAGTAACAGCAATATGCCTGGCATGCCACTCTTGAGTAATAAGCTGCAATTGAAATTGAGATAAGAGTGCAATGATATTTTGAAAAATCACTTGGCCCTCAGCAATCAGCAAGAATCAGTTGTGGGAGAAGTCTGCTATATGAATTCTTTCTTTCCCATGACCTACTCATTCCTGAAAAAGACTCTAGTTTTATAAGGGGGGAAAAAAAAAACCAAAACCAAAAAACCCCCACACTTTTCTTGATACTTTTCTGACATGAAATTAAAATAAGACATTATTCTGAGTGTGAGAAGATATGGAAAAAGAGCTCTTCAGTAGCTTTCTGGTTTGTCATGGTATGTGAGTATCATGTTGAAATAAAGTCTCCCGTTTGTGCCTTGGTCATAACGGCAACAGGGCCTGTCTCTCAGTGCACACAACTGCAGAAATTTCTAAATAAACATTCACTGGGGATGACAAGAGGCACAGATGACTCCGAGGCCCTTCAGAATCGTTCTTACAGCTTCTGAAAGTCGCTTACCTGGAAAACGTGAGAAGATCTCTTAAGCTATCACAAGGATGTCTGTGGCGTTCTTGAGAATATATTTGAATTTTAATAAAAGGTCAGAAAGCATCTGGTATTTTTGGAAAATAAGATTAAACTCTTTTCCTTTAGAGGGTGATGTTCATGAAGAGTGCTAAGTGGTACAAGTATCTCCCAGTACGGCTTTTTCTGATGTAACATTGTTTAATTTTTTAAATTTTATTTTCATTCCCCAACAAGAATTTTGGAAACACAGACACAGGTCAGAAGAACAATACAAATGACAAAGTAAGAGTTTAAAAAGGACTTAATGAATCAAGAATAGCAAAAATAAATTTCTTGACCCAAAGGTCAAGAAAATCTGGTGTAATATTCTTCAACGCACATCTGTGATTTTTAATTAAAATCTTTCTGTGATGTAAAACAGTTGAACTTTGGTCTATACTGAATAAAACTCTGCTAAGCTAATTTATTTAAGGAGGAATAATGTGTGATCATTTGGATAAGCTACCATTTAAGTTAGCCCATAAAAGCCAAATGAAATTCATGGTATGTTTTAATTTGGCTTAAGTTAACATAGCACCAGACTACAATAATTCCCTATTTTATAGAAGTCTCAGGCTGGAAATGGATAGAGTGCATATCAGCACTGGTAAACATCATACTTTTTTTTCCTTTAATGCCTGGCAAAAGAGACAGCGTGGAGAGAATACAATTTTATTTTAACCACTACCCAGATGGCATGACAGTCAGTATGAGAGTAGGCACAGTGGCTTCACAGTCCACAGGTACCAAAACCCCTCAAAATCCAAGTATTGGTTAGGACCCTTGCTCCCTTTTCCTAAAGACCAGAGTACCTTTTTCCTCCCCCAGGCTGAAACCCAAATTTTGAATTATGACTTGCCTTACTTATGCCTGACAGTGGATTTCTCCAGTAGGTGGAATATGCCTGCAATGGCTACAGCACTCTAAAACTTTCTCCTGATCCCATGGGCCACCACATTTCATGCACTACAAATTGTCACAATAAACTCTGTTATTCACAGGAGAACTACACAGTCCAATCAACTTACCATTTCTGGGAATGTTTTGAAAAAGAGAGATTTTTTTAGATTTAAAAAAAAAAAAAAAAAAAAAAGAGCAGCAAATTGATCTACAGCACCTGACAGACTGAACATGCTCCTGGTTCAAACTCATTGTGACAAATGGTGTCACCATGTGTGACATCATTGTGCCACAATGGTGCACTATCCCTTTCCCACACATACAAGTACTTCCCGAGTGCAGAACAGGGCAGGAAGGCAGACAGCAACAGAGAGACTCCTAAAGGGAACCGACAGACTAACACAAACCTGAGGTGTCACGGGCTTAGCTGCAAGAAGGAGCAGACTCAAAGTTGAGCCTCAGAGGCAAAGGAAAGAAAAAGGAGCAGCCCTAGAAGTACAGGGAGATACTGGAAGAGAAATATGTTTAAAAAGGATTCAAACTTCATGAACTCTACAAGCAGGGTTATCAAAGATATTTCTTTGAGCCTTTTATTTAATAACTTGCCCAACTTAATTTGAGTTTTCCCTATTTAAAGGCTAACCTTGATCTAGTTGGGTTTTATATTCCAGGGAACTAATGAGTAGAGATTAGCAACCACTTCAAAAACATGGAATGGTGGATCTGTCTGACTTGTGGTCCTGTCACATTCACACATGGACAATAAATTTCTTCAGCTTTAAAGCTATGCAAGCAAGATATTGCCTCCATGCTGCAAATTGCAACCTGGTTAAAAAAAGAGCTGTTCCTTTGCATGATCAGGACAGGCTAGCAGACTGCCAAATAAATCCTCAACACTCACATTCAACAGCATAGTATGGGACTTCAGCAAGCAGAATGACCAATACTCTTCCCTCTTGGAGCACCTACAGAGGATCTTAATTAAGCTTGCCGAGAGCAGGGCATTACTCACTTGATGTATCAACCCTTTGGGGTTCCCTCCTTATGCTGCAGAAAAAATAGGACATGCGGAACAAAAGTGAAATAGAGCTGGGTTGCGTGCAGGTGAAATGCCCACAGAGTGCATAGATCAAACCTGCAGTCAGCCCCAGATCAACCTCCCAGATATTTAAAAGCAAATACGTTCAGTGCAAGTCTGGAAACTGCAGACAATCCATACTAGAAGCTAAGACCTGCTAGCTTGCCCACCTCAGCCTAATTAGGTCATCCTAATTCTCTTCCTTAGTTACCTAATTTAGTTTGTTAAATGTGGTATATGTTCTGAGACACTCAGAACAAACTTGTTTGTTCTTCAACTCCGTGCCTACTTGCCACCCAAGGTGAACTATAAGAGGTGTAACGCAGAAGAGAAACTGTTTTGTCTCTGTGCATGCTATTCTTCTTCATAATAAAATCCCAACATGAACTCCCTCAGACATGTCTCACAGAACTAGTAATTCCTGCTGGTTGTGCGTAACCAAACTCTACAGAAATCTCATTGACACATACCATGAGGAAGTTCCAAACCACCAAATCCTCTGTCATTTGTCCAGTTACCTTCACATTATGGTTATATTTGGCACCTCACTGATTGCTGCTATTAGTTTGGCACTTAATGCTCTGCTAGGCACTGCTACCCTGTAGGCAAAGCTCATATGCATGAGTAGAATTCACGGCTGTGTGAATTGACTTTTTTGACTTGTCTAAACTCTACTAAAAATGGCTCAACTAATCTCTGCTAAACTCTAAATGGCTAAACTCTACTAAATCATCACAGTGGAAAATTCTCAGACCAGTTTAGTACCTGGATAGACAAACAGATCAGTTTATCCATCGGTCTACAAGACCTCCCTGCCTTAAAAATCTCCATGATTTTGCCAGACTCAGTCCTAACTTGCCCAGAGATTTAAAAAAAAAAAAAAAAAAAAAAATCACGCAAATATCAAGCTCCTTGAGACAGCCTGCTTTCTGTTACACTATGTACTCCAACAGAGCTGAATTGCTTTAAGATTGCACAGGGAACTGAGCGGATTCTTGACATCCCTTTGCCAAATAAGTACTGACTGTCACCCAGAATCCTGACAGGCTGAAATGGTACAAAACGCTAATAGAATGATTTTAATCATTTTGTCAAGCGTGGCTGACACTACATTGTCACGTGGAAAAAAAATTACTTTGTACAGTTCTGGGTCAATTTTATTTCTTACTATGGCATCACAAAGGTAAAAGAAAAGGTGTGAATAGTTAAAATTTTCTTGGTGTTTTTTTAGGTAACAAACTGAAAGAAAATGTGCAAGTCCTGACCAGGTGAAATATTAAATTGACAATGACCCTGCCCAGGGAAACCTTTCTTAAAATATAGCAGTGTTCTGAATACCTTAATAGATTTCAAATGTCTTAAATACAACACTCTAGGGTGCCTCAAGGGGAGGAAAGATGTTACTGTCATTAAGTGTCTTCTGGTACAAAGTAGTGGTGCAGTAAAAGAGACCTAAATAGGTTTTCTGTTGGTTACCTGAAACTGCATAAAAATTGACAGCTGTGGAAAGTGTCGGTGCAGGAGGGAGGCACAACATCTATTTAAAAACCAGTAGCAAGAGTGCATACTAGCAAGCCTGTATTTCAAGGTTTTGAGAAAATACAAGAGCAGACACACTCCAGTGCTGTAGCCCAGATGGCACAGTAGCGCAAAGAAAAACATTTTCTACTTAGGCTGTGGTCAGAAACCATCACCTGCCTGCTACCCTTGCACAGCCCACTGAGAAAGAGTTCATGTGAGCGGTTTCCGCTTCAGGTAAAGCAAGTTTGACTGATTACAGTTGATATTGATAGTTGTTCAAATACAAGTCAGCTGACCTCGCACTGAAGAGGACGAGATTTCACGTCACCCTTTCTACTTTGGCAAATCAGGCTGTGTATGTACGTGTGTGTGTCGGTGCATGAATGCAGGAACAGGGACAGACAGAGGAGAAGGACAACAGTTTTCCTGGTTGCCACAGCTCTTCCTGCAGCACTAATTCGACTGCTATGCTTTGAGAGTGAACAACAACACAGTAGTCAAAAGGAGATGCTCTTTTCAACATCCCTTATCTCAGCCTCAAGAATATGACAGTTTACCAGCAGACTTCTACATACTAATCGTAAAAAAAGATACCCACAAGCAAACAAACAAAAAAAACCCACCCACCCCACCGATCTCTCCAGCAATGGAGCTGGAAACACAAGTCAACTTGTTGGGCTAAGAAGCATGCGGTGATAAATAATGTCTCAGGTGCCAGTTAATGAGACCATGGAACAGCCCCTTCCTCAGGCGCAGTGGAGATTGTATTCCCTAGCAACACTAAAACCAGTGAAACAAACAGGGATAGATTCTCCCACTGCTTTCTACTTACACTGCTAGATGCAAACTGGTGGGAGAATGAGTGAGTACTGCCTTCCAGGGTGCTCAAAATGCAGTTTAAGCTACTACATGAGTTGGAAGATAGGAGACTCACACCCACACCAAAGAAGAAGAGAGACAGGCAAAGATACATATTAATCATAAAATGCACAATATTAACATGGATTTGGGTGCCATATGGTGTGTTAACATGCAAACATGTGCCTCAGTTGGGGAAAAAAAAAAAAAAAGTCTCATATGTCTCCCCTAACCACAAAAGCTTATTCACTTCTTTAAGCTCAGCTTACCAGAATTGTTCAACAGATATCAGTTAGAAGCAGATATGACAAAACAACTACACCTCCAGATTTCAGAACTCCTCATGCTTTAAATTCACTATGATAACAAAACTCTGTTGAGGGAAGGAAAACAGAAAATTTGTCCACTGCTTTCTTCATCGTGTTGTAATCACTTCTGTGAATTTACTTTATTTTTAAACTATGACTAGTGTGTATTCAACCGTAAACATTAGAAACAAATAAGAACATAATTAATTAATGTCACAATAGAAAACAAATTTAGAAGAATTAGACTACAACAGTTATTTGCAGTGTTACCCAGAGAAAATATTTCTCAAGTTTGTGCTTTAACATTCAAATCAACATACAAAAGGCTTTTCAGTACTTAAGGCTTGCTCCATAGACTACTGATAATCAACTTCCGAGTGCTCTGTTCTTCTGCTCTATACCACAACATATGGAAAACAGAGATTAGCTCACAGCTAACAAAGTACTGGTTCTTCTGTAAAATTGCTAGGAGCTAGTCAAAAGAGAATCTTTAGAGTCTTGTTTTGGTAGTTTTCCGACTTGTCTGTGCATTAACTCCATCAGGTGTATTGTTAGCAACTTTATACTCATCACCCCCATATTCCTCACTGACTAGAAATAATTTGCTTTCTAATGCAATTCTTGGTTTATCACTGTCAATGAATTTGCTCACATACCTTGAAATGTCATTTAACAGTCTAGTTTGGCCTTTTCAAAAAACATTTAGCAGCATTAGCTCCTGTACTTTCTCAACTTCAGTAAATATTGGATAAGTTCTTAATTGCAAATTCTTAGGTTCCAGCAACTAGGATGCCATGATTCTAAAGGCCATTTAATCAAAAGTATGTAAAACAATATGACTATTTTATGAAAGACCTGTGTAAATTAATCTGATATAAAGTATTAGTTCAGCATAGAGACAATCTTTTTTTTCCCCAAGAAATCACATTTTTATAAGATACCTGTATTAAAAGTGACACAGAGATTGTGTAAAATAATGCAAACAGCACTGCTTTCTATTTAGAAATAATAAAACAGAAGTGATATTGGCACAGCTTTAATCTGTTATAAATAATTTAATTGCCTGCCATTTGCAAATAAGCCCCATTTTAAAATCTCACAGTTTCTGTAAGCACTCCTATTGACATTACTCACTGTGGGACTTCAAACTTTAAGAAAATATTTATGATTGAGTAATGTCTTCAAAAAAGACATTTCTTCTGCTTAATGAAAAATGTTTATTTTGTGTGGAAGGATTTTGTTTCCTTTTACTATAAACCACAAAAACAGGCATCAAGGACCTGAGTAGAAGATACCTTTTTTCCATCTGACCATCTACACAGAGTAATGCTTCTAATTTAACTCAAATAATTTCAGGACACCTTTAGCAGAAAAGCACAAGCATACCTTGTCCAGACCATCTTGGGTCTGGCAGTTAAAAAACTCTTCTGAGTGGCAGGACTGAATTACCTCAAGCTGAGAAGAGACATAAACACAAGGCTCTAAATATCAGCTAATGCTCTAAACACAAAGGTCAAAGTCAGCTACCCTCCTTTTATGCTGAGTCCGACCCCTGCCAGCAAGTGCTTGTCAGACTAACCCTTTTTAGACTCAAATCTAAGTGCAGTAACTCCTTGAAGCCATTGATCTCTGAAGAAAGAGTTTGGTGATGTACAAATATAAACCCCTCTTTTGATGTCATTGATTAATTCTATAAGAAGCTAGCAAAGCAGAGAATATTAGCTTGGAATTCAGTAAGTTACAGTAATGATTCATGAACTCCTCAGAAAGTACAAAAAGGCAAAAGCTGAATGAGCTAAAGGGAACACCAAGGCAACCCCACAGACTGTGGAGCCAAGTGGAAAAGGACAGAGGCCAAGACTTCACCTTGCCAGATCTCTCAAAGACACAGCTTTCTCCTTCAGGGAAGTTGTTGGAACAGCAAACCATAGCGTTTTGCTCATAACTCATTTACCTAAGCTCAGCCAAGTCACACTGTTATGTTTGTACATTGGAGGGCTGGGCTGCCCTTCAGTGGGGCCTTGACAAGCCAAAGGCATGGGTTGACAGCACCCTCATGAATTTCATCAAGGCAAGTCCAAAGTCTTGCATGTAGGAGAAAATAGTCCTACGCAACAGTTCAGGCTGGCTACTGACAGGCTAAGTAGCACTGTTTGAGAAAGGAAAGCAGGAATCTGGTGAAGAAGAAGTTGAACGAGTCAGCAGTGTGCCTACGCAGTAGTGAGTGCTAACTGCAGACTGGTCTGCCTTAGCAAAAGCATAGCAAATGGTTTGATGGGAGTCACTATTCCCTTCTATTCATCATTGTTAAAGCTGCAT
The DNA here is from genome assembly GCF_035582795.1 of Mycteria americana. Taxonomy (NCBI): domain Eukaryota; kingdom Metazoa; phylum Chordata; class Aves; order Ciconiiformes; family Ciconiidae; genus Mycteria; species Mycteria americana. Next base: position 106,731,603 of record NC_134366.1, on the reverse strand, counting down.
TTCAAGTTATGCGCTCATTTTTGAGCCTTCAGATACAAAAGAAATACTGGTAAACAGGAGAGAATCCAAGGAAAGCCATCAAAATGGTGGTGGAGCCCACGATGCATGAGCAACAGCTGAGGAAGCTGGGCTCCTTCAGCCTCAGGAAGAAAAGGCTACCAGGGTCTCTAATTGCAGTCTTCTAGTCCCTAACAGGGGGAATAGAGATGGAGCCAGACTCTCCTCATAGATGCCCAGTGGAAGAACAAGAGGTCACAGTCTCAAGTTGCAGCAAGACAAATTCTGATTAGATTAAAGAGGAAAAAGGGCAAACTGAGTGATCAAGCACCAAACAGGTTACCCAGAGAGCCTGGGAAATCTCCAACCTTGCAAATTTTTAACACTGAACAGGACAAGGTCCTGAGCAACCTGATATATATTCAGGATCAGCCCTACTTTGAGCAGGATGTTGGACCAGATGACCCCCAGAGGCCCTTTTCAATCAAAATTAATTTATGATATTTCAATAGCAAGTAGCCACAAGAGCTGAAGCAAAGCAAGAAAGGCAAAATCAGCCTCACAGCACCATGTTCAGCCACAGCAGCCTCCAAGGCAGCATTAATTCTAGCTAACCCAGCAGGAATTCCAGCATTGATGCAACAAGGTCTGCAAAATTTTGAGCAGCACCCATGAGCTCTGAAAAAAAAAAAAAAACCAACCAGGGTCTTCACCCCATTTTTGGGATGAAGCTGTGCAGTTAAAGACTGCAAAGTTTCTAGGCTAAGGCTTGTATCACACCTTTCCACCACCACTAAGAATCAGTTTGCACTGGGAAAGCCGAAGATGACTTTGGCTAGCATTTACTTATGACAGCAGTAAGAACATATATAAAATGCTTCAGAAAGAATGGCATTGTTAATTTTCACAGAACAATTGCATGATCTCTGGCTCTCATGTGAGATTTTATTTGAAATCTTGTTTTTTGTTTTGCTTTTTTAAATTACATTTCCATCATGATTTGTTCTCTGCTAGCATAAAGAGCATTATTTACAAATTGCTATGGATAGTTGGACAATTGGTATCATCTGCTGTTTTCTTTGTACTAACATCAGACTGTTTTGCTGCAATTTTTCTAACTAGATGAATTTCAATTTGTCTAGTTAAAAACTTTTTCTTTTTTAAACATCGTTTAGTCAAGCAAGTGATATCTATGCTCTTTCATTTTTTACACACTTATCTTATGTTCACCCAGAAACTTCAAACAGGCGAGGAAAAATACAGTATGACAATATTTAGTCCACAAACACAGGATTTTCCACCTTTTGCTGAGGTCCCAGGACAATTCCTTGCAAGTCAGAGTTTGCTTTCTCTGCGCTTCTGCAATGATAGTAATTTTCCTTGTACTCATTTAAATGAAATATTGAAATACTATAATCATTTAAGGTATTTATAGCTTAATGTAATTACAACTTCCCCTAGAAAACACCAGATTGTCTAGGCTATATTCCTGGAAAGAAGGCATCTGCTAATCTTGGTAAACAGAGCGGAAAAGTGGGATCTGATTTAGATTAAACAATCTTAATATCCATTCATTGCTTTTCTCAGGACTATTCTGAGGCTGGGACCAGCCCCAGAAGTTGCCAACATATGATACACCCTGCATAACTAAACCCTTGCTCCCCATCACATCGCTCTCCAGCTGTAGGGGGCACAGTGTTTCACCCTGGAATTGCTACTGGTCAGGAGACATACAGAAGCCTGCAGCTACAAGAGAAAAACACTTAAATGTAACTCGTGTTTCAGCATCAGGATCTTGTCTTTCAGGCAAGTGCTCTACTCTATAGAGCTAGGAGGTGGAAAAATAGTGTTGGGAAGTTTTTGGGGTAGAAAAATGGGTGGGAACAGAGAGATGGTAAAGTTAGGAAAGGTAAGGGGACCTGAAACAATCCTGGCAGACAGGAATGGCACCAAGTGAATCTGCACTAAAATACTCTTCTTCTAAATTGTGATTGTGAGACCTTGTCCTTTAAGGACAGATCTCATTTAAATGACTTCCTTTAGGTAATCAGATAAAAAACACTTTTGGTCTCCTACCACCTGATTAAAATGGGCAGGGAAATAGCAGATGACAGTTGTGTGTGCAAGAATGTACTGTCATGTATAGCTCCCATCTTTTCCTCAAGTACTCCATAGCCCTAGCACCACTTCTGCCCTAAGACATCCCAGTTATTTTTACCCCAATCCTTCTCCTTCACACTCTATTGAAGATCTTTCCGCATTCATGCCTTCTGCATTCTCTTACCCCAGGGCTAGGATTACTTACAGAGCTCAATTAAAAATAAGCATAATCATAATCTTTTCTGCTAAAGAGAGCCTGTACAGCTTCTATATGCTTCCCTGTGTATCCTACAATCTGTCTTAGCCATATCTCCCAGCTCCACTAATACTTGATCCTGAGCTCAGATCTGTGTCTGACCCAGCACTCCTGGTACCTTATCAATACTTCTGTCCTGCATTCCCATTGACTACTGGCATCCCTCTTTCAAAGGGTACAACCAGAGACACCTAAGTAAGTACAAGAGGCTGGGCATGCTACTGCAGCAGATGTACATACAGCAAATATCCTCTGACAAACAACTTCTGTGATGGACTTCTGAGAATTTATAAAAGTATTTCATAAGATAGCCTTGCCATATTGCTAATTTGGATTTCTAACAGACATCCAAACATTTTTTTACTGAGCATTCAGTATCATTTCACTTGGGAGAACATCATGTGTGTTACCTCATTATTGTATGCTCTGTTATTCAGTGTAGTTTACACAAGGCTGTTTCAGATCTAGCATTCTCAAATGTTGGCATTCAAATAGAAAGGAAATTGTCCAACACATTGCAGTATCAGTATGGAAAGTGTATTTTTAAGGAAATTTGCATTTGAATTTTTTTTAGTATAAGGAGATGAAAAACAGGACACGCTATCCCTATGCTTTATGTAGTACTATCAACATGATCTTTGCTGTTTTGTTTTCCAAAAACCATAAATGTTAGTCCCAAATATTCATGATACTAACTTTAAAATACTCTCTTGAGTGTAACATACCTGTATTGATTTGACCGATAAATTACTCATGGAAGATAACTTATAGAGGTTCAAGAGAAGAAGCATCTCATGCTAGATGCCTCCTCTTGCTTCTCCCTTGTCTTTGTCCTAGCCCGCTGACCATGAAGAGAGAGGGATATAAGCCATTGCACCAGCAGACTAGTACAAAGCCGCTGTAATACAAGGACCTTCAGGACTGTCAGCAGACAATTACCTCAGCAGAGAACAGCAGCGTGCAGCAGCTGTAATAGCTTCTGTACAATTCTTCCCCATCCCCCAGTGTTCAGCAAACACTATGAGATCAGAGAGAGAGAGAGAATAACTGGCACTTTCTTGTATGTCAGGAATAACCAGCTTCCTATCACCCACCTCGTGCAGGTAGTACAATTTAAAAACTTAAGTTCTTTAAAAATGTTAATTAAAGGACAAGTAAGGAGTACAGCCCGTCAGCAGATGGGCAGCAGATGACTGCAGTAAGCCCAGCATTAACACTCAACCTGATAAATTGCAGCATATGAATTCCTTTGCCTGATTTATTCTCTGCAAGAGCAGAGGGAATATTGTTGCATTCCTGATTCTCATATTGACCTGTAGTTTGTCATTAGGCCATGCGTTTTATTTCTTTATAGACTCTGAATTGGCTAAAATCGAGCCCTTGGATGCTAATACGGTGGATTCAAGTCCCACAAAGTTACATATAGGATCCTAATTCATTGCTAGATGCAAGGCTGTCATCAGCAAACACTAGAACAAACATTCTTCTGGGCCCAGAGTAAAAGATGAGTTTCTACAATGCCTAATATTTTTAGTTAACAGTAGTGATTAATCGCTAGCAAAGTTAATCCCTGCTCACACACACAAGAAAATAGCTTACTTCTGCTACCAGTTATTTTTAGTTCAGGAGGCAAAGATTTGTATTGTGCATTTTAAGTTTCTCTTTTCTACACATGATGCTGTCTCTTGTCAGGAGCCTGCGCTCTGAATTGTTCAAGGTAATAAAAAATCCATTTCAAGCTACTGCACAACATTGTTTATGAACAGTCAACAAACAGTAGGAAGATTAGACGCATGCAAACCAATAAATTTACTGCTACTATTCAAAGCCTATGCTAAAATCTTTTCTGATAAAACAAAAGGAGAATGCAAGGGGAAATTACACAAAAACTGATGCTTGAAGTCTAAGTGATGAACAGAGAATGAGGAGGGTGAACTACTGTCACTCATCACTCCATTTAGCCATCTTTAGGATGTTTTGACAGCAGATTGAGCAGCCTAAGGAACCTGGTAGACTTAAAAGACTGGATCTCACTGTCAGAGCCACCACCCTGCCACCTCTGTACACACTGGAGGTGCACAAGGAGTGAGCTGGGTCTGGCAGAGCCTGACCAGGCTGGGCAAGAACCACATAGCAGCACCATGGGAAACACGTGATGCTGCCACCTTCTCTGCCTTTGGATAGACCATGAACACCTGGGAAGCGGCATCTATGTTTCTGCTCTCCAGGCCTGTTACCTTCTGCCACTTGAGTGTCGCATGTCCAGCAATATGCTCCTCACAAGCACAAGACCTTTAATAAAACCACTGTGAGCCTGTCCTCAAAAGGGCAAACCAGAAGCAGTTTGTCAGGTCACCGAGATCTCCTCTGAGGACAGTCTAAATGCCCATACTCATCCGTGGGGAGAAATATGCTTTTTTTTTTAGGGTGAAAGTCATCTCATATAAAGGTAGCTCCTTTGTTGCTTTTTTGAGCCCTTATTTAAAAGTCTTGGGACTTCTTGAAAAAATATGAAGTTACAGCAAGCAGAAAAAGCCTAAAAGCTAAGTTGTTAAAGCAATCCATGCCCACTTTCTCCACCCGTGCCCTTAACACAGCTGAGGCTACGGCTTATCCCAATGACTGAAGCTTAACTAACATCTTGCTGCTGATGAGAGCAAGAGGCCCTGACCTTCTGCTCCTGTCACCCTCTCAGTAAATCTGGTTTTGACAGTCATCCGATCCCACGGTGAATAGACTGAAACTATAAGAGTGCAGAAAAGTACACAGGTGATTTTTCCCCCCCCCGATCAGTGGGTTAAATCAGCTTACCCTGAAATCAGTGGCAAGCAGGCGGGAGGGCAGTTCACGCAGGGAAGGCACAAGAAGTCCCCCTTCCTGCAGCAGCAAGCCCATAGCTGGGCTGGCTGCACTGCAAGAGTGCCCTCGATGATAACAGCAAAGCTGCCTCCCCAGTGTGTTTTATAACAAAGGGCATGTCTTTGCAGCTACTAAGGCCATACTCCCACCTTTTTTCTTGTTCGTTTGCTGATTTTCCATTCTTTCTGCCCTAGTTTTTTTTTTTGTTTGAGTGCTCACACACATGCATAGCCTTTCAACATATGCCTTCAGCTTACAATTGTAATCAAAAATTAATAATAATAATAATAATAATAATAACAATAATAATAATCTGGCTTTACTAGGCATCCAGCTGACTTCCTATCACATCTACCTATCACTGTGAAAAAGGACATTTAATTCCACTTCCATTTAGCTTGTCTAAAAGATGATTAAACCCATAACTTTAACCAGACCCATGAGTGCATACACATCAAATGGGCAGTGGGTGGTAGCCATTAACACTACCAACAGTAACGGGGATTTCTTTTTCTGGCAACATTTCTGAAAGTCTTGTCTTCTGGCCTAATTTTTAAGTTAGTATTTTCAATAGTTCCGTGCAAAAGCAGTTTCATGAAGAATTCTTTTGATATTACACATACATGCCTGATCCGCCTCTTCCTTACAGCAGTTATTTGCTACAGTAATTTCACTATCTTCAGAGGACTTGGTTCTAACTAATTTAAGTAAGTTCAAAAGTAGGCCATGGAAACAAAATGAAGTATGGGCAAAGTGCAAGAGCACTTCAATAGTCTCATTTAATTTGACATATAAAATAAATACGGATTTTATTCAGGGGTGTATTGTCATCTTCAAAAGATTGCTAATCCTAGAATTCATTTTATTGAGTCCTTGGTTGGTGATTGTTAAGCAATAATTTATTTCAATTAAATGACAGCGTTTTTTAAGCTCAAGGAAGTGACTTGGCAGACAAGCAATTCTGTCTTTGGAGCTTTCATACATTTATTCATCTGCCTAAATTTCCTAAGACTTTGGAGTTCAGTTGAAGTTTCATCCTGAATTAATGATTTGAGGAAAGCAATCTGTTTTGTTACAACACATAGGAAATGAAACAAGGTGCATGTTAGGGGGAGCAACGGTAATGTGATAACTTCAGGCCTTAAAAAAAGCAGACGCAAACCCACTGCAATCATTGGCCAACGCAACTCCATGTGCCAGAGTTAAAATTAGCCCACAATAGCTATGATTTTTATGTCAATAAAACCATAGCTTTCCCTGAAAACAATCCATATATCATACAAAGCTGTTAGAGTCTTTCAAGCCAGTAAAGGTGTTAAACACTGCTGATACAGTTAAGAAGTACCTCTGTGCCTGGGAGATAATGTTTAACGTCACTTGGTCGTAAAAATCAGGCAAAATAATCAAACCCACTAGTAGGCACCAGACCTTGGCATCCACAGTGATCTGACCATTCCTAACAGCGTCTGAGAACTTGCGAAGCTCCATTCACTCACACCAGGCTGCTGTGAACGACTGTGCCCTGCTATAGTACTCCATTTTTGAAATCTTTTTGCCTGCACATCACTGGAAAAACAACAACAACGCCTGAAGCTTTCTGATAATACATTTTTTCCCGTTGTATTTTTCAATTTGGAAAGAGCCCTAATAGCTCCGTTTTCTATAAATGGATGTTTTCATTTGGCAGAGGAGCAGCCCTTAGACACCTGTTCTGATGAAAATTGTTCAGCTGGAGTGCATTAGGAAACATTGAAATCTCCTTACAGAGTTTATCAGATTTGCTTTCTTCAGCCAGCACTGAAAATAAGTTATAAGTTAAAAAACTAAGCTACAGTTTCACATTATTAGACCACATTGCTGTAATTATAAAAATTCCACACAAACCCAAAATTCCTGGCCTTACTAAAATATTCTTTTCATATGTTATACCTACAGATTATTGATCCAAACTAAGTTGTTGCTGCGTTACCTCACCATCTCCCAAGAACATAGTTAGGAAGTACAAATAAATGGATTTCAAAATGTGCAACAGTAATACCCATGAAATTGTTTAGTCTGCCATAAGATAAAAGCATTTAACAAGGCTCTCTGACCGCATCTCTTGCGCTCAATCCACACGTACACCTCCATACTACTTAGCCTAACAGTCCAGTTTCTATTCTGATGCCCACATCTGTCACCAAAAAAGAAATTAAGCCAGTCTACCATGAATTCTTCTCCTCCCTGAATCTGGGATTTATCTCCAAGGTATGTGCGAAGCTGAGCACTGTACAATGCTGAAGTTCCGAAAAGCGTCAGGTTCATTACATAAAGAAATTAGAGGAGCAAGAAATAGGGACTTAAATTGGATGATACCTTGATGTTAGGATTTACAGATAAGCTATTTTAATCATGAAAAGAACCTGGTACCATATGACTAGGAACCCTTGCTACACCTAAATAAGCAGTGGGAAATGATCTAGGTTTTTTTAAACTGTATTTTTGAACTCAAGGTCCAACCAGTAGACAGTCCTATGATATTTTACCTTAGAAGAGGGTTCATGGCGCTGTGACACAAAGAAAGAAAAATAAAAACAAACCACAAAACAACCAAACCAACCAACCAAAAAAAAAACAGTCATCACCCTGAGAAACTGCTATGGATTCTGAAACCTAAACAGATCTACAGCTTTTTGCTAGTAGCAAGAAGCTGTCATAAAAAGAGGTACAAAACATCCTGCATACAGTTAGAATAGCCATTGGGATTCTCACTTTATGCATGCATATCAAGCCGAATTAGAAACTCCAGTGCTGAATAATGAAAATAAACATTTTTACAGCTGTAACAGTCTTAGTAAAATAACTGTGCTTATTTAGACAGTGTGTTTGTAAAACCCAAGAGCTTTAACCTCTAGAGTAATAGTCCTTTCCAGGTTCAGCTTGTAGCATAGGTCAGAAATTTAATTCTGTGCAACCCCAAATATTATCCTGATTGTCTGGTGCTCACAACCCTTAGCTGCACTGGCAGCTGGAGTATCTGGAAATCTTACACACTCATTGAGCAATGAGAACATTTAAAGAGTGTTTACCAGCACTGCCATCTGAATGGCACTGAAATAAATTAGGACAAAGTTCAAAATTATCTTCTCAGCAAACTCTGAGATACATCTTATGATCACTTACAGTTGGTTTATATTTTAAAGGCCAACTTATTTCAAAGAGGGAAGAGACTGTGATAGAGGCTGTGTTCATACTTGTTCCCCTTACTAAGTGTTTCTATTGACTGTGGACATACTTTATTTTGGGAGGAAATGCCTCTAAGTTGTACATTAAAACATTTATAATAAAATGTATATAGTATTGTATGCATTTGAACTACACCTTTCTGTGTAGTCCAGCATTATATCATAAGAATTTTAATATTTGGTAATAGGTAGATCCCTTTCTCTTACAATGTAAAATTGGCGATATTTCAACTTGGTTGATTTCCTAGCAGTTACACAGCTTCAATTGCTATCATATACAATATTTTCTGAATATATAAATAATTGCAAACTCTACAAATGACAAGGTTCCATTTACTCATGTATCTTGACATTTAGAAATTCTTATGCATTCTAATTACTTTTCCCTCTGTACAACATTTAAATATCTCCAGAGATTTCACTATGATCATTTCCACGTATATCAGATCACATTTAACAAATCTCAATAACATAAAAAATATCACCATCTCTGTGAGTAGCTCCAAATTCAGAATTTCAAACTTACTCAAACTACAGTAAAAACACATCTCCTGATTCTTTTCCAACAACAAATTAATTTGTTTTTATACTCCTTTAGCCTAATACTAAACATGGATGACATCTTAACAAATAATTTCTTCAAGAGCACTCTGCCTCTCACTTCTGTCACTATGTAAGTCAATTTTACTCACATAGAGAATCAACCAATCACTTGGTTTCTCATCTGCTATTGCATAGCACCCATGGGGCAATCACAGAACAAGCTTATTCAAACATTAGCAGAATATTAGATTATTTCATCTGTGTTTCGATCAGGCATTTCAGTTGGGGCATTCTTTTTGCTTTTCTTACATCTTTCCTTGCTGCTCAGTTTGTCTCCTTCAGCTGAAAAAAAGCTGCAAATCAAAACCACAGTACTGTTCCATACAAAACCCATGGGTGGCACATGTTCCAAAACACAGGTGTTGCCACTTACACAAAGCACATAAGCAAAGCATCAGTGTAAAAGGAATTCACCGGAATTAGGCCTGTAAAGACCGATCTTCAACCACTATCAATTCTTTTCTATCCCAGCAAAGTAAGTTCACACCAATAGTTAGGTCTACTCTTCAGCCATCCTAAACACCTTTAATTATTCAGTGAAAGATCATGCTTCATAACTGGCACTAATACTGTGCCCCCGCTATCTTCCTTGAAGTCAATATTTCAGTTAGATCACAACCGCTCATTAAATATATCTTAAATACTGTAGCCTGGTATAAAAAAAAAAAAAAGAAAAAGTATCATTTACTTCTCTTGATCTAGTTAGAAAAAATCTCTACTTCTTGAGTAGCTCAGGAGATAAATATTTTTTTCTTGACCATTAACTTATCTTCAGAATTTAAGCTTTAACCACCCCCTCCCCCTCCGATTACATTTATAATTTCAGGTTAAAATAATCAGACTCTGCAATACTTTGCATTAAAACTGCAGTGTATAGGATAGAGTGGTACCCATTAAAAAGTGTTTAAGTTTGCGCGTTTCAAAAACGCAACAGACTGCTTCCATGGCAGTATTGTACACACATTGCTACTGCAGCAGATCGAGACACTATCTCTCCGTAAAGCAAGAGAATTGTGCAATAGCAGAAATAACTGCCTCATGGCCCAGGACTGCATAGCACGCCGGCTGATGCTAATAGAGCAAGGAAGCAAAGTACTGCCCCTCCCAAAACTTCCACAATAATTCTATGCCTCTTCAGCCATATTTACGTGGCAAGTTTTTACAAACATGGCTATTTGCACTCCACTCTGCCCACGTGAGAAATTTCTTTAAAGAAAATTTGGTCCTTTACTGCCATCAAATAAATATATCTAGAAAAATCACACTATTTGTCATTTAATCCTATAAATGTAATGCATTAAGCCAGTTAGCTTATGGTGGATGCTGTACAAAATGAGGACGCAGTATTACAACATGCTGAAGTTGGTGGTCAGTATTTTACAAAATTAAACCTCAAGTTGTACTGATTAATATGTCATACATATGTCATACACTAGTTCTACATTAATCTTTTGAGCAGGCCTACACATCTATCCCTTAATCCTTAAAATTAAGCACAGAAACAACACAGTGTTTAAGACTGTGCATGCCTCACTGCCAACAGCAGAGGCCTTCACAGAGCAGTTCTCCGAGTTGTGTTGAGGGGCCAGTCCTGTTTAACATCTTTATCAATGATCTGGATGAAGGGATCGAGTGCACCCTCAGTAAGTTTGCAGACAACACCAAGCTGGGTGGGAGTGTTGATCTGCTTGAGGGTAGGCAGGCTCTGCAGAGGGACTTGGACAGGCTGGATCGATGGGCCGAGGCCAATTGTATGAGGTTCAACAAGGCTAAGTGCTGGGTCCTGCACTTGGGTCACAACAACCCCAGGCAACGCTACAGGCTTGGGGAAGAGTGGCTGGAAAGCTGCTTGGCAGAGAAGGACCTGGGAGTGTTGGTTGACAGCCGCCTGAATATGAGCCAGCAGTGTGCCCAGGCGGCCAAGAAAGCCAATGGCATCCTGGTTTGTATCAGGAATAGCGTGGCCAGCAGGACTAGGGAAGTGATCGTGCCCCTGTACTCGGCACTGGTAAGGCCGCACCTCGAATACTGTGTTCAGTTTTGGGCCCCTCACTACAAGAAGGACATTGAGGTGCTGGAGCATGTCCAAAGGAGAGCAACGAAGCTGGTGAAGGGTCTGGAGCAGAAGTCTTATGAGGAGCGGCTGAGGGAACTGGGGTTGTTTAGCCTGGAGAAAAGGAGGCTCAGGGGAGACCTTATCACTCTCTACAACTACCTGAAAGGAAGTTGTAGAGAGGTGGGTGTCAGTCTCTTTTCCCAGGTAACAAGTGATAGGACAAGAGGAAATAGCCTCAAGTTGCGCCAGGGGAGGTTTAGACTGGATATTAGGAAATTTTACTTCACTGAAAGGGTTATCAAGCATTGGAAGAGGCTGCCCAGGGAAGTGGTGGAGTCACCATCCCTGGAGGTATTTAAAGGACGTTTGGATGAGGTGCTTAGGGACATGGTATAGTGGTGGTCTTGGCAGTGTTAGGTTTACAGGTGGACTCGATGATCTTAAAGGTCTTTTCCAACCTATATGATTCTGTGATTCTGAGAAATACAGAATATTTTCACTTGAAAACTCCCAGGCTCAGCCCCAGAATTACCTGTGATAAGGGCTGTCTCAAACACATTCATTGCAGTTGTATTTTGGATCTACTAAGTAAAAAAGAGGATAAGATAATGTTTTCCTTCTTCCAAATGCCTCCTCACCCCTTTCCCCAAGGCGGCGGTGGCTTCCCTTACCCAACCACTCCCTCTCCCACCCAGGCGATGCCTCAGCGTTGCCACATGGCCCTTGAACATATGGCTCAGGCACTTGGCTCTGGAGCTGCCAGGAACACACAACAAAGCTAAAGTAGGTTAATGCTAGGAGACTGCTGAAGTCAAATTATAATCTCAAATAGATTTAAGTGAGCAGAATTGATGAACTCCACTGTTTCTCTTTAACAGCATTGCTCTGATCTTGTTTAACCACTGAATAGATGCACTGATCTCTGTATGCCTATTCAGCTGACCTGAAGGCAGCCACATGAATATACCCCTGAATGAAGGCTCTAGTCTCTTTGCACACAAGTGATAACCTTTTTTCTAATAAAAGGAAAAGATACTTTGTTGCTGAAATTGATGCCTTTACGAGAATCTTCACTACATTGCCATTATCGCCATTTACTCAAGTTATTTCTATTTGTAAATAGCAATGTGAAACGCAGTTCCTCAGAGACAGGTAGAGGTAGACCACTGCAAAGGTTAGGAAAATGGGGTAGGAAACACACAACAAATCTCTTTTGTTTGCCATGCTCCTTTTAGAAGTTTGTTGTAATCATGTCTCATGTCCTTAAGTTTGTAGCAATGCTTAGATCCATCCACACCCCCGTGCAGGACAGTAACCAACAAAGAACAGAAGGTGAACAAGTTTTGACATGCTTCAGCTTTCAACACCCTCATAAGACTGTGTTATAACAGAAACCATGTTTCACTGTCAAGGCTTATCGGTTCAAGTCCAAATTATATTAAGGTATATAAGTTCATAATAAGTACCTTACATGAACAGTAAACTAGAAGTTGGAATTTGGCATAGATCTAGTACTGCCAGTCCGAGGTCAGACAGGGAACCCAGGTGGCAAGGAAACTGGATGCCAAACATTCACCAAATGGAACCAAAACATTACTTGTACCCTCGATCTACAGTTAAACACGGCAGCCTTTAGCTGAAAAACACGTTCATGTTTGAGTCATGTCTCTTACTTCTGACTTGTGTTTACAGGCCCCACTGCCATCCCCAGTTCCCAATTCTCCACTACCGTACATTCATCCCTGTTCTCATTCCCCCAACAGAAGAGACCTTGAGCTTATTAGTAATTCATACCAACATTAGTTATTTCACTTAAAAATGCCCAAACCGTCTCTCTTCATTCTCCTCACAAGAATATAAATTTTCTTTTATGTATGGACTACAGCACATTTCAAGTTTGTTTTGAAAGTGTTGGGGCAGAAGCTTACTTTTGATTTTAACATGAAGTTTACACTCTAAAAAATTTGAGCATACACTTCTGACGCTAGTCATTTACTAGAATAAATTTGTCCCATAACTCTAGATTAATATTCCTACCATGAAAAATAAGAATAGCCGCCAGATTATCTAGGTACCAAAACAACAGATTAAGGGCTATATCTAGTTAAAAGAAATTTATTGAAGCTGAATCACACAGAGTTGCTTCAGAAAGAGGGGCAAAGAAGTTGTCTTCCATTATTGTCACTTGTCACAAGAAAAATACCTTTCACTTGAAATAGTAATGATCAGATTTTTAAGAAAAGAATCATTTAATTAATTTTCACCTTGTACTATGTTATTATACAAGATAACACAATTAAACAGCTTTATTAGAGTTGAGGATGTAATTTTTTTTTTAATGTGTCTTCTCAATAAGATTAAGATCATCTCATTGCCCATTTGGATTAAAACATCTTGATTTACAAAACTGAAAAAATGGTATTCAGTTCGCTCACAGAAAGCGGTTCTGGGGTTATACTATGACAAAAGGCTTCAGCCGCGGCAATGAATTGGCGTTAGGTAACAAAATGGAAAAGGGACAGAGCTTTTTTGTACATTAAAACTATAGTGGCCAGTTAAAAACTGACAAATGTACAAAGAGATGAGATAATTAACACCTCTTAGTTCTCTTTTTAGTCTCTAAATTACAACCTTCTTCCTCATGCTGGCACACTATTAAGAGTCATTTTGTTCCTGCAGCAAGTTAGGCATCTGATGCAGCATTCCTTACTGGTGTCATTTATAACAACTGGAAACACTATAGATGTAAAATAGACCCAGGTCAGTCACTGTCAGTTAATATGTAAAACTACACAGTTGTGACAGAGAAGAAGTTGTTGCAATCTCAAAAATAACTGAAATGAAGGATGAACCTAAGGGCACATAGTGGAAATGAGGAATTTGCAGCTAGACTTTTTGAGTCTTAAACCCAAATTTTCAGAGGGTATTAGAGATTTTTGTTACCTCTGCATCTCCAAATTGATGTGTATAAGAGGACCCTGACCATCAGTAGACTAGGGCTCTATATGTTATGAAAAAAATGCCCCACAATCCCTGAAAATTTCCAAAACACCAGAAACCAAAACAAACAATAATTTTTAGAAATGTAAGGTTTGCATTTCTAAGTCACACTCTTTTCCCAGTTCCTATGCTCAGCATTTGAAATCTGCAAGTCTCTGGTTCCACACGTAACACTCCCAATACCACTCTTTCTTTCTGTCTCCATCTGTCTCGCGTTCTAGTTTTCTTGTTCCTCTATCTCGTTTGTGTTCCAAATAATGAGAATTCTAGTTTCTAGAAGACATGCTACCATGGGCAAATATCCTTAGAGCAGAGGGACTGTTTGAGGTAGACACTGAGAACATTAACCATATTAGATATCAGATACTGGACACATGTAAATATTAAGATTTAGGACTAGACAGTCTCCTGGTTATAGTTGCACTGACAGATGTGAATTTGTCCCTGTTAATACATTAAGTTATGCTGCAAAGTTTAAACCTGACCTTAGGGTTTTGACTCTTGCAACTAATTCTTCCTATTGGTGAAGCAAAATTAAGCAGAGGACTCTACTGTGCTTCTTATACAACTATAAGAAATCTGATATTTCCTTCTCCTCCCCTTTCCCTCCTAAATGAATGCAAGAAAGCTAATATTGCATAAGAAAGATCTTAAGAAAGCAATTTCATTTTCCCATTGTTTTGAAGGAGGAAACGAGCCATGGGGTGCAGACCACCCAGGCAAGTAACTGCTTTGGGATTGATGGTCAGGATTCCCCTACTTTGAAGACAAACACATGCCCTGCAGCAAAGGGCTGCACTGCATATGGGCACGCTGACTTTTATCAATTTAGCTTGCATAACAACAGTCCATTTCGTGCAGCCTTGTCTTTGTGCTGGGATTATGCATGCTGGCTCAGTAGCTCATGCTTTTTGCCCCAGAGCATCACTGGCTTGCACCCAGGCTAACTATATAAACCTGCTCAGACTGGGCTTAGCAGGATGCAAACACACCTCTGACTACAGCAGGCACCATAACTATATTGTTCTAGCCCACAGCTAACAACTGGACTATATAACATACCTGTACAAGTTGCATATGTAGGTTAAAAGTAATTTACTTAGTCTGCAGAATCTACAGAGAAACCCAAGAGTGTAGACATGGGATACTCTCTACATTCAGGCACACCAAAAAAAGCTTTTCTCTCTACGTTTCCCTTCAGGGTTTCCCCTTGTGCCTTGAGACACTACCCTGGGAGCTCTGTGTCACGCACAGATAGGTGGACATTAATTTCTTATTTTAAAAGTGGTTTCTAAAAGGTGGGATGGCAGTTTTATATATCAGTTACACTTTCTTCCTTGAGTTACAGTATTGTTAACACGTCCACTTTGTAGAAAGAAATGCTAGGTTCTTTCAGTAATCACAGTAATTTTTTGCCTTCATCAGCACATATTCAGCCACATTCCTCCAGCTGAAGGTTTCCTAAGCATGAAGGAGCACAATGAGAGGGCGTGAAGGTGGATTAGGTTTTGTTTTGTCAGTTTTGAGTTTTACCCTTTGATCTTCGGCCGACACCGGTGAGGTTTGTGCCTGGGCTCCACCATGCAGACCAGCACCAGCCCTGTGCTAGGCAAAACAGTGGAGCAGCAGCTCTTACTGATTTTCTACCGCATCATGTAATATAAAGTATACGTAAGTTTCCTTAACAAATTGAACTGCTTTATTACACCTATTTCAATAGTCTAAATATTTGCTAAAATATTATGACTGTAAGGAATAACATAATGAAACACTAAAATTTAGCAGAGCTTGGACATACACTTATAGATAGGTAAAACAGAACTACACACTAAGTTTGGAGCTTATTGGTTGGAAACAGAGAGAAAAATATTTGAATGTAATGTCATGTGTGAAAACATCCAATGTAATTTTTAAAATTATCTACCAAAATGTTTCCAGACATAGATGGTAACCCAAGAAGGACTACCATGTACATCTCAAATCATACCATTCGAGAATGATTAATTCATAGTGCAACAGATGCAGAGAAAGGCTTCTAAAATAATAATGGAAATGGAAAGCCTATCTTAGGGGAAGGCTAAATGAGCTTGACTTATTTATCCCACAAAATAAAAGGTGCAGAGCATAGTCCTGTTTCTTTGCCAACTACATCAAAATGGAATTAAATGAGATTAGGAACTTAAACTCGTGATAATTTTTATTTCCACATTCTGTTTTGAGCATCTTGAGTATTTTGGATATTCCATCTCTGAACAGAATATGTTTAGGTCACAGCTAATGATTTGCATTGCAACCCTGAAGATGGGAAATTACTTTCCTTTTTAAACAATTATTCTGAAATATCTTTCAGAGTATATAGATACATCAAGCAGATCTGACCTGGCCCAGTATGTGAAGCGCATCACACTTCCACATATGGTAACAGTAATAATTCTGAATCACATCAAGCTGAAACCTAAAGTCAAAGACATTCAGGGAGACTAATATGCCTGACACAAGAAGAGGGCAAGACACAAGAAACCTACCAAAATCGCTCAGCCTTCCCTTCTGTACAAAATGTCAGTATTATTGAGAATTTTTTGTAGATGTTTTCCATATGGAGATCATATAGATGAATTACATAGGTACAATATTAGCATTTATTTCATGTTACACTTACTATAGTTGTCTTATAAATGTTTCCATGAGATGTGTTCTTATGGACACTGAAATCTCATTGAGGGAGGGAATATTTCTCTTATCTTGTCTTCTGGTAATAGTCTACTTCTAGAAAAATCTCATTTATAATACCAGTTATAATCACAGGATTGGTTGGCATTCTTCTTGCAAAGTGAGCTAATATTTATGAACAATTTCAGAAGGATTTGTAAATGGAGGGGGTCCTTCCCTAACCCTTCATCCTGGGGAATGATATACACGAATTGTCTATCACAAAGCAGCTTCATAGAAGTATTTATTAATGAAATATTGGCATGGCAATTCTTGCAGAAGCAAACTCATATTCTGTTTTAAATGCAGAAGTACCTGGTAACCATCTGGTATTGGTTCTTTATGCATACAGAAAAAAAAAAACCCACCAACTTAAAATGTTTCATGATCATATCAAAACATAGCTGCAGTTAAAAAAATCACAGAAACAATTTAACTTACTGGAAAAATTCATTTAAAAAAATCCCTGCAGTTGTCATAGCTTACGGTTTAATGAATTGGTTTTTTTCCTTTAATTTAAAATCAAGCATGAGATACATAATAAAATGGAGATGGTTATACATTTTATTGCTATGTTAAGGTTAAGAAATAAATATGCAAATGAGGAATTTCAAATTGCTTTAGAGACCACGCAAGCAGGCAAAATTTATAAACATGAAAGGAAGTCAGCCCTGGTAAAAACTCATGCAGCTCCACTGACATTCTTAATAAATGTTTATTTTTAGAAACGCATTTATACGACTTATGTTAACACTTCGGGATCTGTACAGTACGAATACACCTGTTTCCATATTCATATTTTCCTAAATTCTGCCCTATCAACAGTTTTCAACAGGTCCTTCTTTTCAAGAATTACCCTGAGCTGTTGGTTGTGACTCTTCTTTTCACTTTGAAATGGTGGTACATTTTAAATTCATCTTAATGTGATGGATTTTCCTTTTAGTGCTATTTCTCCCTCCTCCATACTGTTCATTGCTTCTGTTATTGTTTATAAATTCTGGTTTTGTGCTGACTGCGACTGAAATCCAGAAAGGATCATCCTGTTCCCAAAAACGGCAAGGTCCGAATCCTGCCCTGAGGGTCAATCCATCAATCCCTAACAGAGGCATTAGCACAGATTCTCCCCTAGACTGAATGCATTACACATGGGGAGGGTTTGTCTTACATACAGCAGACCACCGCGATGAGGAAAAGCTTCTTTTTAATCCCCAGGCACTGAATTCTAAAGCTGCAAGAAACATCACGTCTTGCTCTTTGCTTTTTCACTTCGAGTGACTTCCTAAACTTACCAGTTGTTTTCAGCCTGGTTTTAGCCCGCATCTCCAGGGATTCATCCTCTCCTCCTATCCATCGTTCTCCTTTCATAACCCTTCACCTTTCCGAGGTGCCAAAGGTTTATTTTTAAGTTGGATGAAAACTAATGACCAGGTAACAGGAAGATGCAAACTAGAGCGCTCTAACTTGTAAGGTGAGACAGCACCATGGGCTCAGTCATCTACCAAGCGGTCGGCACACGGGTGCTGTCTGGCCACACACAAACTCCACGTTAGCCACAGCTGCCTCTTCCCAAGGCGTTAGGGAACATGAGGTAGCTGGCAGTAAAGGCTGAACAGGGACAAAAATCACAGTGAACACAAAGAAAGCTTGACACTATGTTTATCACAGTGCATGTGGAGATCAGGCAGAGGGATAGATGACCCAAATCTCCAGGACACCAGGCTTTATTAAATATTTTTTTCCACAGAACAACTCATTTCTAATTGGATTCTACACATTTAATTAAAAGTACACTGTGGCTACTCCTTTTCTCCACAATTATATTATCAGTTACTGAATACCGGCGTCTTTTTTTCTCAGGAAAAAAAAAACAGTGAAATTTAAGATATCTTTGAGTACTTGCTGAGCTTTTCTCATTATTTGCACTACAACTAGCTTACTAGCATCAAAATTCTGGACTGTACTGTTTGGCTTTATAAAATGATAAAATAGTAAAATCACAGTTTTGCACTTCCAAGCAGACACACTTGCAAGTGTGGAAGGTGAAATCAACTTCTCTCTTAACTGATTCTGTGTAATCTCTTGAAACAGAAATATAGAGAGGAAAATAACCATGGTTGGAGGCTGAGAAGTCTCCATGAAACTTTCCAAGAAGTTTCCTTGCTGTGAATCAGCACAAGGTAAGAATCTACAAAGCCAGTGTCCCATCTAAAAAAACTTGATCATTGCGATCCAGTGTAAAATTCCTTCCAGTTGTATTACTAGTCCTTCCTCTTGTAACTTTACAGATTGCAAACAAAGAACCCTTTACACTATCCCCAAAATAGCCTGGCCATTCTGTGCCAGTCAAACCACAACACTGAGTAAACTCAGAGTTTTTCACCACGTCTTAACACTTAATTCATTATTTTCTGGAAAATAAAATTGAAAGGCAGCTGTTTCTTAGCTTAGCTCTATTGTCAAAGCCTACTTAAAGCAAGCAAAGTTTAAAGATGATGAAAATTTCATCTTAAATACTATCATACCCTGAGAAGGTAATAGTTATTTAGAAGCGGCATGCCAATTTAATGTATTTGTAAAGACTGTTGGACAGGCAGTCACAAAGTATTTCCTCCCCTTCTTCTTCCTACACTTACAGTTTTAATTCCCAAAGTGCTCCGAAGTCCTCCAAAATCCAGATCTCCTTGCAAACATGCATATCAGCTGAGGTTGAGCAACAAGGAATCAGGACCATTCAGTGACAGATGATCAAACTGCTGAACATCACAATAAAAATATGCAAGATAAACACAGACTGAGCTCTGCCTGAGATTTACTGACTGCAGATACCAGGCAAGTATATTTACTCCAGAGCATAACATCCATGTTCTTTTCTCATAAACTCTATAGTGGTGACCATTATGAAGGCTAGAAGCGGCACCCTTCATATGTCCCAATTATTCTTTTTCATGCAGACATGAATCTTGTGGAGTGTTTGATAACTTAAAGTAAGGAAGAAGACAAAAAGGAGTGATAGTAACAGGACCAAGAGAGAGATTGAAAATAAGCTGGAGACAATCACCACAACTGCAAGGCTTTCAGCATCTTGGACTCACAGCAAGGAGTTTTTCTCCTTTCCATAATACTCTAAAACAGGACAGATAGTAATTTAAGCACCACAATAGAATACCTGGGGATCAACCAACCATCTATCTTCCTTTCCACCTATGAAAATTATTCACATCTCTTCTACTATCCCCACTTTTACCCCAAGTCCTTAGGTACATTACAGCCTATGTTGCTTTCTGCACTGATGACTTGATATTAAATGGTACCTTAATTTTGTATTTTCAGATTTTCTGTTAGTTGGGCTAGGGAGACAAGAGGTCATATATACGTGAACATCTTCTTGGAAACTCCCAGCTACCAACTTCTGTGCTCAGAAAGTACCTGGGACACAGACAAGCAGATCCAACCCTCCAAAAGAACAGTTTTGAGTAATGAGCATGCCTTGGCTACACCATCAATCAAGTCATGCTTTGGCACAAACAGTCTGCCAAATCTCAAACCTCTCTACTTTGATTAAGGTCATCAAGAAGGCAGACCCATTCCTGAAAGCAAATACAAAAATCTCCGTTGATAAAGTTTGCAGCTGACAGGAAAGAAAGATTAAAAAACAGGTGAAGTGTTAATGATAACAGCTCTACACAGCTTTCTGGAGCATAGAGATGGGCTGAAAAACATGAGTTTCAGTACTGCTAGACCAGCTGACTTGCCAGACAACCAGGAATATACCCCACACTCAAGGTGGGGCATTATTAATCTTGCTTTTTCTACAACTAATAACAACTAGACTGTTAATATTTCAATTATACTAAGAATAAATGCTTGGCTTTACTTATATAAAGTATATGCTTATTTGCTTACTTATATACATCCTCTTTGCCCATAAACGAGATTTGCAGAATAACAGAAGGTCAAACCATTTCAGCCCCAGTCAACAGTGGCCACTGGGTCCATAGCACTTGTTTGAGGTGCTGGAGTTGTGGATTCCCATGTCCACCTTTGTGTGCCTTAGCTTTGTAGGAAGCACAAGTGAAGCATTTCCTGGGAGTTTGTCTTTTAAAGGCAAAAATGTACCATTTCTGTACAGGATCTATTAGATACAGTACATGTGTCTTGCAGATGCAGATGATAAATATGCACTGCATACTTATGTATGTATAATATAATTTCATGTAAATGAAAACCAGCTTTTCATATATTCATGGAGTGTCCTTCTAGGGCTCCCAGCTGAATAGGAACGCCTTGTGCCCAGGAACTGGGCCACCTGAGCTGCCACCTGCAAGGGCAAGCCAGGACAGAGGGTAACCGAAGTCAAAAAGAAAAATAACAAATTGAAAATCTGATGGAATAAGGTTCGGTCATACCCCCCACCCCTTCTGCATCTAACTGTGATAAGAAAGGGACAAAGAGACGGGAAGGACAAGGAATTGAGGCAACAGGGGCACCTGGTGTTATGACCGAAGCCAATTTGGGGTCCCAGTGTGGAAACCCCCGAGTCCAGCCTGCGCTGATCTGCCCCTGTGGGCAAAGCTCCTTGCTCACCACGCGTGCCTGCTCCTCCGTGGCAGCTGCCATGTGCCAAGTGCCAGAGAGGCACTCCCCGCCCAGGCACCCCGGAGGTTCCCCAGCCGCACCCTTGCCCCGAGAGCAGCGCAGCGTGCAGCCTGCCCTTCCAGCAAAGGATCTTCTCCCCGGCTCAGAGTGCAGCAGCCAGCACCCAGCCCACAAGCAGCTCTCCCCTGCCACCCAGGTCCAGTCCTGTCAGTAGAAGATAAACTATTCTTTTTTTCTGTTTAAAACACAAAAATGAAACCAAACTTTATTACAGAATAATTTATCAGCATGAGAAAAGGGTGGGTAGCTGTTGAGTATACATTGACAAAAAATGCAGAGAAGCCTCCAATGCAGGTGGTTGACAGTCACCCAGTTTCAGAATATGCATGGACTACACCCAAAACCAGAAAGGATGTAATGTGCAGATTAGCCTTTTATCCAGGTGTCACAAGCCTCTGAATAATTCCACCTGATGCGACACGGGCTTACTTCTCATACATGGCTTTCTGAATAGCTGACAGTCCCATCAATAGAGCCACTGTCATTGTGAGATTGTACAAGCGCAAGCACAGATGCAGTTCTCCAAAACACCCATATCTATTTGCTTTTTGAGCAAAACAATTTCTCATAAGAATATGCTGGTTTATATATTTCAAGACTCCGAGCATTCTCCTCCTCCTGCCTGTTACCCAGGGAGACTATACGATGGCATGGTCACCATGGAAACAGTGGACAAACTTAAGATGTTTTCATCGCTGTAGATAAAAGCCATCTGCATTATTTTTTTCATTTCTGTTTCTCACACCACCAGCGCAGACTCCCAAGCCAAAACGTAGCAGCTGTGGTGCTGTGCAGCCGCCAGGAAGCATGATGTACCGCTCCCAAACCCTGACCCCCACCGCGTCCCTGCGCCCGCGGGAGGGGAACAGGGCAATCCACCTACCCGTAATAACAAAACGTGATTGCAGCAGCAGCCGCCTGCCCTCCTTCCTCCCCCACCTCGGCAAGAGTCTACTCAAAGACATTTTTCTGAAAATTTTCTGACCTCATTCCAACGGGGAAAAAGTACATAGTTTGCCTAAACGCACAAAAAAGGGTTGGAGAGCGTTTGTGTAGGTTTATACAGAATGTATGCCAACTCAGATTTTGATTCTTTAAATATGGTCCTGAGTTATTTCCAAAGTACTTTTTTCTCCCAAATTGATTCATTTCCATTCCCACACATTCATTCAAAATGTAGCCCCTTACTGGCTCCACAAGCTTCTAAGCTTTACTTCTGAGACCTTCTGTCACAAATGTGCTTTACTGACCCAAAGATACCATCTTCTACACATCGGGGACAGATCTTACTCAAGCACACCCTATCTTCAATCAAATAATTTTAATAATAGATATTACAAAGAAAAAATTTGCCCACATAAACAGGGAACTCTGGACCCCTACCTTGATATAATTTGGGCTACAATGTATCTGTTCATTTTTTACTGATACAGCATGGACCTGTTCAGTTTTTACTAATACAGCATTTCAAGGCTGGGACCCAGCCTTGAAAATTCAGTGTTGAATAATAATTTCAGTTCCATTTTTTTCCTGAATTAGGAATCAGCAATCACCATGAAAGGTCTTGTCCATGGGTATTTGGCATTACTGATGCCATCTCTGTGTTTATTCACGTATAGTTGATCAGAAATTTATAAATAATTATTCTGACAATACAGGAGGTGGAAATTCAGTGAGCACTCTTGAAGCTGTGCTGTTTCTCTGTGGTTAACAAATAAAATCATTTTTTTGTTCTGCAGTAGGCTGAGATGACTGAATACAACCAGAAAGATCTATTAATTAAGTATCAAATTAAGTTTCTGCAGCGTTTTCCAGACAACGACGACAACTGGATGTTCCATTATGCATAACCTATTTGCTAGAGGTTGAGTTTTGGGTTGCTGTTCTTGCAGGTTTTTGGTTTTTTGTTCCTCACCAGAACTTTAAGAAGTTTCTGTTTTCCTAATCATTAAGCCGAATTTGTGACATTGTTACATGAACATACCCTTTCCATGTACTAAAAAAAATTACATTATTGTAAAAAGCCAATTTCTTCACAATGGCACTTCAATTAAGACGACAGACATCTCGGAGGATGCTTCTTAATTTTAGTAATCACTTGTAATTCTGTTCTTATCTTTCAGTGGGTGGAAATGCACTGTTTAATGTTATATGTCTGTTACCTGCTTATGCTGTCTGTAGCCTATAAATCCTCTTACTATTATTAAAACAACAGTATGAAATAATATTCTTACTGGATTTTGTTAAAGGTGGGAGTTTCCTACCAAATCAAGACCTGCCTGTAAGTTCAAGACAGTCAAAGAGGGGGCAGCTGGTGTTTTGGAGAGCAGGAGTTTCTTTCCTGCTTGTTTAAAGCCAATTCTACCCTGCACAACAGTCTCCAACACAATCCTGCCCCAGGCTATGATCAGGTCACTTCTTAAGCAACTTTTTAGTAAAATAAAAAGACTTTCTTTTTCTCTCATGTTAAAGTTATTTTTCTAAATGCCGCATCGGGGGTTTTTTTGTTTGTTTGTTTTTTTACTCTGAATCCTTTCCAGTTTCTTTGCTGAATGGATAAAACAGAACCAAGTATACTCTTCCAGTAAAGGTCTTAATGTTCAATCAAGAATACCTATAAAACATTCCTACTACCGCTTGATATTCTCATATGCTCAAGAATCACAGATGTTTGTTCAGCCATCAAGTGATCCCCAATTCCTTCTTCAAGTTGCTACATCTGTTGTCATCATACCAAATTTTTATGTCCAATATCCTACTGATATTGTACACAAAGCATGAATACAGTTAGCTGTGGTAGCTCAACTCTCTGAATTAAGAACATAAGTAAATTGCTGTTAGTTGATTTCAGATCCCAACTTCAAAATATAACTGTTTTTTTTAAGTTTAAAATTTATTAAACTTTCAAATCAATTAGTCTGAAATTGGCCAGTCAATGGATGATGGGGATGACAGTCCATCTACACCAGAGGTGTCGCCCAGGTCAGAAAAGCATACCTCTCATATCAACACCACCTCCACAAGGAAGAGAAGATGGGTTATATTTGTGGGCGACTCCCTTCTAAGGGGGACCGAGAGTCCGATATGCCGGACGGACCCTCCTCTTAGGGAAGTCTGCTGCCTCCCTGGGGCCCGCGTGAAGGATATCACGAGGATACTCCCTAGCCTGGTACGGCCCTCGGACTACTACCCCCTACTGCTTTCCCACGTGGGGGGTGATGAAGCTGCAACATGAAGTCCTAGGGCAATCAAAAGAGACTTCAGGGCCTTGGGACAGTTAGTAAGGGACTCCGGAGCACGGGTTATTTTCTCCTCTCTCCTTCCAGTTGTGGGCAGGGACACTAGAAGGAACAGAGGCACCCAATCTATTAACTCATGGCTCTGTGGCTGGTGTCATACCCACAATTTTGTTGGTTTTTTTTTTTTTTATAATGGGATGGCCTACACAGCACCAGGTTTGCTGGCATCTGATGGGATTTATCTTTCTCAAAGGGGAAAGAGAATCTTTGCTCAGGAGCTTGCAGGGCTCATTGACAGAGCTTTAAACTAGACTCGAAGAGGGAGGGGAGTAATATCAGGCTTGCCCGAGAGAAGCTGAGGGACGATGTGCCACAGTCAGAGGGAGCGGGTGCCAGCGAGGGCACTCGGCCTGTGTCTCTGAGATGTGCGAGGTACGCTGGGGCACAGCTGAAGTTGTGCAGAGCTGAGCTAGGGGATGCTGAGGTAATAGGAGCCAAGAGGGAAACACCAGTGAAACACCTCAAAGCACACAAAGGGTGTTCCTCTATGAAGGAGACATGGACAACAGCCCAGCTGAAGTGCCTCTACACCAATGTACACAGCATAGGCAATAAAACAGGAGGAGTTGGAAGCCATTGTACATCAGGAAAATTATGATATAGTTGCCATCACGGAAACATGGTGGGATGACTCGCACAACTGGAGTGCGGCGATGGATGGCTATAAACCCTTCAGAAGGGACAGGCGAGGCAGAAGAGGCGGTGAGGTAGCCCTATACGTTAGGGAGTGTCTGGATAGTTTAGAGCTTGATGATGGTGACGATAGGGT
Source organism: Mycteria americana (assembly GCF_035582795.1). Classification (NCBI taxonomy): domain Eukaryota; kingdom Metazoa; phylum Chordata; class Aves; order Ciconiiformes; family Ciconiidae; genus Mycteria; species Mycteria americana. Next base: position 106,706,075 of record NC_134366.1, on the reverse strand, counting down.
GGAGTGTCTATGGGTAAGAATCAGGGGGAAGGCCAACAAGGCAGATATTGTGGTGGGAGTCTGTTACAGACCACCCAACCAGGATGAGGAGACAGATGAACTATTCTATAAGCAGCTGGGAGAAGCCTCACGATCACTAGCCCTTGTTCTTGTGGGGGACTTCAACCTGCCGGATGTCTGCTGGAAATACAATACAGCAGAGAGGAAACAGTCTAGGAGGTTCCTGGAGCCTGTGGCAGATAACTTCCTGACGCAGCTGGTGAGTGAGCCAACGAGGGAAGGTGCCCCGCTGGACCTCTTGTTCACGAACAGAGAAGGACTTGTGAGCCATGTGATGGTTGGAGGCCGTCTTGGGCAGAGTGATCACGAAATGACAGAGTTTTTGATACGTGGAGAAGTGATGAGGTGGGTCAGCAAAACTGCCACCTTAGACTTCCAGAGGGCAGACTTCGGCCTGTTTAGGAGACTGGTCGAGAGAGTCCCCTGGGAGGCAGCCCCAAAGGGCAAAGGAGTCCAGGAAGGCTGGACATTCTTTAAGGAGGAAGTCCTAAAGGCACAAGAGCGGGCTGTCCCCAGGTGCCGAAAGACGAGCCGGTGGGGAAGACCACCAGCCTGGCTGAATAGAGAGCTTTGGCTAGAACTCAGGAAAAAGAAGAGAGTCTACGACCTCTGGAAGAAGGGGCAGGCAACTCAGGAGGACTACAAAGGTGTAGCAAGGTTGTGCAGGGGGAAAATTAGAAGGGCCAAAGCTGAGCTAGAGCTCAATCTGGCTGCTGCTGTAAAAGACAACAAAAAACACTTCTTCAAATACATTAGCAGCAAAAGGAGAGCTAAGGAGAATCTCCAGCCCCTAGTAGACGGGGGAGGGAACACAGTGACCAAGGATGAGGAAAAGGCTGAGGTACTTAATGCCTTCTTTGCCTCAGTCTTTAATAGCAGGGCCAATTGTTCTCTGGGTACCCAGCCCCCCAAGTCGGAAGATAGGGACAGGGACCAGAATGGAGCCCCTATAATCCAGGGGGAAATGGTTAGTGACCTGCTACACCACTTAGACACTCACAAGCCTATGGGGCCTGATGAGATCCACCTGAGAGTACTGAAGGAACTGGCAGGTGTGCTCACCAAGCCCCTTTCCATCATTTACCAGCAGTCCTGGCTAACTGGGGAGGTCCCTGCTGACTGGAGATTAGCAAATGTGACACTCATGTACAAGAAGGGCTGGAAGGAGGATCCAGGGAACTACAGGCCCGTCAGCCTGACCTCAGTACCAGGGAAGCTGATGGAGCAAATCATCCTGAGTGCCATTACACAGCATGTAGAGGATAACCAAGGGATCAAGCCCAGCCAGCATGGGTTCAGGAAAGACAGGTCCTGCTTGACCAACCTGATCTCCTTTGTATGACAAGGTGACCCACCTAGTGGATGAGGGAAAGGCTGTGGATGTTGTCTATCTAGACTTCAGTAAAGCCTTTGACACCGTTTCCCACAGCATTCTCCTGGAGAAACTGGCTGCTCATGGCTTGGACGGGTGTACTCTTCGCTGGGTAAAGAACTGGCTGGATGGCTGGGCCCAAAGAGTGGTGGTGAATGGAGTTTACTCCAGTTGGCGGCTGGTCACAAGTGGTGTCCCCCAGTCCTGTTTAATATCTTTATCAATTATCTAGATTAAGGGATTGAGTGTACCCTCAGTAAGTTTGCAGACAGCACCAAGTTGGGTGGGAGTGTTGATCTGCTTGAGGGTAGGAAGGCTCTACAGAGGGATCTGGACAGGCTGGATCGATGGGCCGAGGTCAATTGTATGAGGTTTAACAAGGCCAAGTGCAAGGTCCTGCACTTGGGCCACAGCAACCCCATGCAACGCTACAGGCTTGGGGAAGAGTGGCTGGAAAGCTGCCAGGCAGAGAAGGACCTGGGAGTGTTGGTTGACAGCCGCCTGAATGTGAGCCAGCAGTGTGCTCAGGTGGCCAAGAAAGCCAATGGCATCCTGGCTTGTATCAAAAATAGCGTGGCCAGCAGGACTAGGGAAGTGATCGTGCCCCTGTACTCTGCACTGGTGAGGCCGCACCTCGAATCCTGTGTTCAGCTTTGGGCCCCTCACTACAAGAAGGACATTGAGGTGCTGGAGCGTGTGCAGAGAAGGGCAACGAAGCTGGTGAAGGGTCTGGAGCAGAAGTCTGATGAGGAGCGGCTGAGGGAACTGGGGTTGTTTAGCCTGGAGAAAAGGAGGCTCAGGGGAGACCTTATCACTCTCTACAACTGCCTGAAAGGAGGTTGTAGAGAGGTGGGTGTCAGTCTCTTCTCCCAGGTAACAAGTGATAGGACGAGAGGAAATGGCCTCAAGTTGCGCCAGGGGAGGTTTAGACTGGATATTAGGAAATTTTACTTCACTGAAAGGGTTATCAAGCATTGGAACAGGCTGCCCAGGGAAGTGGTGGAGTCACCATCCCTGGAGGTATTGAAAAGACGTTTGGATGAGGTGCTTAGGGACATGGTGTAGTGGTGGTCTTGGTAGTGTTAGGTTTACGGTTGGACTTGATGATATTAAAGGTCTTTTCCAACCTATATGGTTCTGTGATTCTGAGAAATCAGTTGACAGCCAGAACTATGTAGCTCCAAGAAAAGTCAATATAAGCTACAGAGAAAAGATAACCAAGATTGAAAAAAATAATAATAATATTAAAATATATGGTTTGCAACCTTTCTGCCAAGATTTGCTAGTTCCATATCCTTTTGTTTAAATAAATGGAGGCAAACACAGAAAAAGTTAAAGCTGTAGTACAATGGAGTGGCCTTTTCATTCAGATAAAGAATCCATCAGTGGCAGGTGCAGGACACTGGATGTTTTGTGTTTCCTTACCAGCCTGATAGGAATGCAGCATTCAAAAAAAAGATAGTAGTAGGAAAACAGCTGCAAGACGTTAGCAGGTTTTGGTCAGTGTGAGACTTCAGTCTCTGTAGGCTCCTGAAAGAGCGTGTCTTTCTTAAGCAGGCAGAGATCAGAAAGAAGAAAATTAGAGCCTCCATAACATGTTATAATCTTTCCTCCAAAAAGACTTCCAAAACAGAAATGGGCCTTAAGATCAGCCCTCCTGTAATGTTATCTTATCCAGCATTTTTGATTGATTGGTTTTTTTTCCAGGGTACTCCGTAGTAGCTGGAAGCAGGGACATTTATCATCCTTTTTGCGGATAGGATACTGTAATTATGACCATCCTCACTAATCCAACCTATAAACTTATTAAGTGAATGTAGCCTATACAAGCCACAGTAGGTGGTCATGCCTAGTAAGTTTAAAGATCTCCTTCCATTTATCTTATCAAAGGTGAAATCAAGAAGCATTTTGTTACAATTTGTAAATGTCCATAGGAAAGAAAAGCTTTATTTTTAGAGACCAATCTACCAGCCAGAGTTTAATGAACTCTAATGGCTGCATGTTGCACATAGAAGTAAAAAGAAGGGGCGGGGGAAACAACAACCCTTAAAGCAAAATTAATAAGTACCTATTCAAATAATTTAGGGATATGACAGATTCTCCAACATTATCAGTAGTTGATTTCATAAGAAATACAACCTAGTTCCACCAGAATTTATGGGAATGGATAAATGATCACTCGGTGAAGTTCCAGGCACAAATTACACGTTCTTTTGAGTCTAACAGCTCCTCACTTGGGTCTGCACCAAAACAACCCTATATACAACCCTGAAGCATCCCTCATGCCATATAGGTTCTGGAGAAATCTCTGGCTTCTTTCTTAATTCTGCTACCAAATCTATATGGTCAGGCATCATATGACTGATTTATTTCAGTCCTTGAAGTTGTCTGCTTACACAGAAGTAGACATGCACATCAGAATATACTGCACTACTGTCCAACGTCTCTGTGACCAAAGTTGTCCATTCTTTCAGAGTATGCTGAGCTATATCCAATTCCTCTTAATCTGTTTGTTTGGCTCACTCCTCTGTGTGGGTAGGAAATAATATGGAGCTTTTCTGGACTCCCTTATGTACTATATGGAGCTGTAGCAGACAACATACAAGTTTACGACTCCCTCAGTCCAGTAGAAGTGGTATGAGGATTTGAAATTGAAGTACTTGTGATGGGATTTAGCTTGTGATTTGAAATTCTACCTGTCATTTGAAATATAAAAGATTCTTACTCTTCAATAAAACTTCTCTACCACTGCAGAGAGGAGGAACGGTTTGTTTTACAAAAATTCTTTGGGATATAGACTAAATCAAGGCAACTAAAAGCTTTCTCTCCAAATTTGTTTTACTGTAAGTCAAAGCTATATCTGGAAGGCTGGCTGTGGAGAAGCTTCGTATGGGAGGGCTGACGCTACGTTTTGGAAGTTTGGTGAGGTGCAGAGCACCAGCGAGCAGAGCAGGATGGGACAAGCACAGAGGTCAGGGAAAGGAGGCAACAACAGACCAGTAGCAGGCAGGAATATCTGAGGAACTATCTTTAAGAAAGGAGAGGTAACTCTGGCAACTGTAAAAGTCAAGGACACTGTACGTGAGCAAGTCCAGGTAAGACAATGTTTACGGAAAGTGAGATAAGCTGCACTGGAAGGCCTTGCAGCAGGGTGCTCGAGAACAGCTGTTGCCCATGAAATGGCTGGATGAATGCTTTTCTTTAGCAGACCTCTGCCTCATTTTGTAACTAAAGATGTTTTTGGATACAAAAGACATCCATTGACGCCACAGCCAGTTCTGGGAAAGCAAAGGGTGAGGATGAGAAAGCATGGTTCAGTAATATTACATACAACATTAAGAACTAGTGAGAGATACATAAATATTAATACTGCTTTGGCACTTAAGTACATACGCTAAGCAGCTCTGGGGAAAAAAAAAATCAAGTTATTTTTGAGTGTTCTTTTTCACCTGAGATATACATATATTTGTTGTCACCTTATTCTGATAGCAAAAATGAGTGCTTTTAGCCAACCAACAGTTTTTTCTGTTATCTTTTATCAATGTGTATTTATTGTGGTACCTCAGACCAAGCAAGCCCCAAACCTATTCTCCTGCCTTCCATTCTTCCCAAAGGGTTAGAGTTTCTCTGTTCATCTGCTGCTACACCCAAGAGCAGGATCTGTTGAAACAATTGCAACAGTTGGTTGAAAAAAAAAAAAAAAAAGAAATAAAAATGGCTTTTTAATTACAGTGTAGCTCCCCAAACCAGCACTCCTGGAGCTGCCCATGTCTCCACAGACATCCCGATGCTCAGGATGATCTTTACATCTATCTAGTTTACAAGCATGCTTTCAGAAGTCTTCTAAGGATAGATAGCTCTATGCGTCTTGAAATACAGTGCCATTACTTTCAGTGATAATGCAGGCTTGTGACTTAAAAGGACAGTCAAACCTTTAATCCTTTAAAATTACAAGATGAAAGAGAGGATTAAAGCAATATTTTCAAAAATGTCAACGTGATTCACGTGTCTAGTTCTCTCCTGAAATTTTGAGAATATAGGCTTTAAAGTTGCTTAACAACTTATTTTAAAGAACCCAAATCTCTAAATAATGATAAGTATGCTCCAATTATGCAAAAATGAAGTAAGAGAGCATGTTCAGAACTGATTCTTAAAAACATTTAAAGAAATCAGAAGATAGAGGTACAGAAGTGGTCAGATTTTTCCAAAATCGCAGTACAGAGCAGCATGTATACGTTTCTATGATTGGACCTCACACATCTGATAGAAATGTAAATTGTTTAGAAGCAAAAGGGTTTGCTTTTTATATTTGGCATATATATAGTTTATATTTGGAAAAATTATAAAGCTACAGTTAGAACCAAGTCAGCCCATTGCTCAATACTAAATAACAAGGGAGACAGAGATGTCTGGAGAAACAAACAAAAAAAGCACCCAAAAACAAGGAAAAAGAAAAGGAGCTTCTTATTCTTTTGTAAAACTTCTTTCTGTTGATTTGTTGATTTACTCGTCCTTCCTAACAGAACGGTAATCAGGATTTCAGATCATAGGGCATATAGCCTTCCCTCATGCCATCTGCAAGCTCCCATGGCCTAGCTCTCCTTTGAACCATTACACAGAAGTTTCATCTTTCACCTCCACACCCCTAACTCCTGCCTGATGTGGGAGACAGTCTGGCCAGTCTCTTAGAGGTTTTCCCTTCTAATAGACATGAAAGTATTTCTTTACTACACTAAATGTTATCCCCTGTGCTGAACCAGTTACTAAGCAACTCCTTGCTGCCATGAAGGTCTAAATTCTTGCCTTCCCCTTTGGGGGCTATTTGGCTTTATGCAGCAGGAAGGAATAAATCTTTCACTGAATCTAACAGTTTATATCACTGTAAATAAAAATAAAATTAAAAAAAACCCACCACAATACAAATATTTTAGCAGACTAATGTAGTTTATCACTGGCTCTTGACTGAGACCAGATGTGATGGTAATCAGCCACTTTGGGGTGCCAGCAGCATTGAGGCAATTGTAGATCATCTACAGAGAACAGGAACTACCTAAGTCTTACTATTTGACTACAATCCACATAAAAAAGAAAGCTGAGAAGAAAGTAGTTACTTATCAGTCACCCTACATATTGCATTTTTTCCTTCTGTGTCTCAAGGGAAAGCTGTTCTAAAAGAACAGCTTCTTTATACAAAACTTCTTTATACAAAAGTAAAAAGAAGAAGTATATATACAGGTCTTTTCTCCCACACATTTCTAACTAGTCTAAGAATCTGGTTAGATCTTATCAGGTTGGCAGCCAGGCTACATCCCTATATGCCATAAAGCTTATGCCTATTCACTTTTGCAACTTACCTTCATTGGATCAAACAAAAATTTACTAGGTCTACAGGCCAGCTACTAGAAGGAAATCTCATCTTATTGCTCTGTGAAAGCCACAGGTGCTGGAAAGACATTTGCTTTTTATCTCTCACAGGAAATCAACAAAGCTAATTAGGTAATCACCATTGCTATTTGAACAAATTGAAAACAAAATAAACCCCACCAATCTCATCCAATCCCCATAATTCTTAAATTCTAGTTTATTAAAATTCAGTATTCTGTCATAAATTTCATATTCAGCTGATTTTATAATCAATTGAAATGTTTAAACAGATAAATTTAAAACTTTACCACAGAGAAATAGTACTCTAGAACATGCCCAACCTAGTATAGAATTGCAGGACTAAAGGACCTCATGAGATTATCTACTTAATCCCCAGTCAGTGTATATTCTCAGCTTGATATATATTCTTGCACAAATACAGAGATCTTACAGAGGAATAAAAGGAGCCCTATTTCATATATACATGAACAAGCACGAGACAAGTCTATTTAGTTTGTTTTGTCTTTTTTCCACCATTCTCCACAATGTAATTTAAAGCTTTTTGTCTGAGCTATTTTTAAATGTTTCACTTCATTGCTTCCACTTATTTCCATTAAGCAAAATTTTCTTTACTCTGTTTAATCCAATTATTAAACAAATGTTAAATTAAAAGGTTAGTCAGGGGATTAGGATGGCAGAAAAAAAGACTGCTCAGCACTTTATGTTTCCTGTCTGAATTTCCATTTGTATCACATTTCTATCTATAAATATCGCTGATTGCACATGTCATGTTAGACCTAACTAAGGTAAGAGTTCTGCTTTTTAGAATAAACAGGTATGCATTATTCTTGGCTTTCGTCACATTTCATTCTAAAAGCTACTTCACTTTCTCAGGAGGAAGATGCACCTCCTATGTTTGTAGGGTACCAAGTCAGCTGCTAGACTTCATACAGTGATACCCAACTCTTTTACCTGGACTGTGTAGGCGGGATCATGCCTGTCCTGAACACGTGCAACCAAGGAGCAAGATTTCACCCACACCCTGGACCTCAGCTTGGACAAAGGAGCAGAGCGAGAGACCGGTGTGCCTAGCGCACCGCTACAGCGGGGAGAGAGCACAGGTTCTGCTTGCTAACCCATCAGGCAGCAAGTCATGTCAAGACCAGAGGACTGGAAGGGCAGTAACTTGTCTCTGAAACAGGGACATTAGAAACTGGAAGTCACCACTGGAAATGAGAGTAAATTACGTATTCTTATGGATCTTTTGGAGAAGTATACAGCACCATTCTACCCATAGTTTACTGCATAGGCTTAATTTAGCCTTACATAAATTACCATCTGCAAGATGCCCCTAAACATTTTTTTTGTCTTTGCAGCTTTCCACATATAGTACATTCTGGGCAATATACTGACTAGCTATGCAAACATTTTTCCGTCACATTTGTTAGCTGGTATTGTTTCAGAATCAGTGCTAGTTTGTTTTCCAAGTACATCATTGCACCACAGATTGATTTAAGAGCTAAATTGTCATACTTGAGACCAAGTTTTTAAATCCTAGCTCTACTCCTGAGATACTGGATTATTTTACACAAGTTGCTCAATTGCCAGCGCGTCTACCTCCCCACCTTAAATCCTGTTATCCAGGTTGGACTCTCTCCTTAAGGCTATGAGATCCATAGCTGATAACTATGAGTCTTTCTAAAACCTTTGCAGATTCATATGTATTTTTCTACTTGAAATCTGAATGTAGAGTTTACTAAGGCAGATTAGGTGAGGAGAACTCTGAGCTACTGCCAAGCTCCCCCCCATTCCTAGCTAAGTGCTTCACATATTTTGTTTTAGGCTCCTCTGCCCTGGCTCAGGGGTTCCGATAACTTACCTAGCACATAAGAGGTTAAGGACACAGGTGATAAGGAAAAGTCTGTTTCACTGTTTCAATATGATCAGTTAAAGGCAGGAATTATTTTCTAGAAGTGGGGAAATCTGGAAGGAAGGAGATATTGCACAGAGATTTCTTCACAGAAGTAGCTAATAAATTGCTTTATCAATGCTATGAGGTTAACAAAAAATTGTTAGTGCAGCAAAGACAAACATATAGAATAATTGTCTGCATAAGAAGTAATGGGTTTACTGCGAATAGTAGGGGTTTTCACATGTTCACTGTGAGCAATTTAAGAACCTCACTTGGCACATCAGAATCATCACCAGTAAAATCACTAAAGGAATCACTTGTCACAGACACCAAAAGCTGCAAGGTCTTTTGCATTTTCTGTCTGTCTTTGTTTATGTGGCTGCTTAATGGCAACAAATAGCTGATCTTAGTTCATCTTCTAGACAAAAATCAATCAAAATGGTGAGAAATTTGTAATGTTATTTTGGACAATGCCACCCCGCATATATGGAGGCACACTCTGTAAAAGAAAAAGATCTATTAAAAAAATGAAGTAAAAGATACATTATTTTGAAAGACAGGTTATCAAACTGTTTTCTGAAGTATTCCATGAATTGCTAGCCTGAACTAAAGATACCTGTTGCTAAGACCTCAGTGCTGACAGCCTACAGTCACAACTTGCAGATGACTTCTTCTTGAGTACCATATCCCAAATGTCACTCAGCTGGGAAGCTGACAGTATGCACGCACTCAGAGGCAGGACTTTGTTAGCAAGTTTCAAAATTAAATAAAGCCACAGAAGATTTAGTCTGCAAGAGCATAACAAAGATAATTTCTGGTCTGAAGTAAACCTATAGCCGACGTACATGCACTGTTTTAAATAGCAGATGAACAGATATGTCTTCTCACTGTGAAGGACATGACTGGGTTTCAGGAAGAACCAAGTAGTCTATTCCCTGCCTTATTACCATAAATACATCAAAAATCCACGTGCACTTCCTACAGATATGGGTCTATGAATGCCATTTGTTTCACTGTGAAACCATCTGACAGCACAGCCTTCCTAAGTCCTCACCTGAATTACAGGCTCCAGTCAAATATATTCCAAGTTGATCTTCTGACACTTCATCTTTAATAGGTTAGAAATAATATATAAGCCTAACACAACCAACATCCAACTGACTGAAAAACAGCACTTTTTTTTGCTTGTTTTATGTGGGGGGAGGGGGGGCAGAGTGAGGAAAAAAAACCGTAGTCCTCCTCACTGCATAGCTTAGTTTGGCTAACCTTCTAAGGGCTCCCATTAAAATCATGGGCCTCTATTTTAATTCAGTAAGAACAAATGCAAATTTTACATTTGCAGATCTATAGATGTAGGATAAATTACTATGCCAGGAAAAAAAAAGGGGTAGGGGGCAGGCGCTGATCTCTTTTCAGCTGATGGTGTATTGTATACTCAATAAAAAAAGCAAGCACCATACCGTGATATACGAGGAAGAGTACTGTCCATAAGACAACCAGAGCAGAACTTTTGCTCTGTGTGACACTAGCAAGGTCTTTACCAGTATGTCCAGCTGTGGCTGCTAAAACTAAAGAAATACCCAAACTTTCCACAGTTGGCTGTTGGGTGAGCAATGGGACCAAGCAGAAGACTAAAAAGGAAAAGGCTGTAAGGAGAGGTGAAAGGAGTTGTGACAGTTTGCCCTGGAAAGTGAAAACTGGTAACCATCCATCAGACTCTTCAAGTATTTAAGTGGTAAATTAAAGGAGTATGAGTACCATTTTCTCCTCCATGTCTGCTGCTGCCAGTAAAGTACGGGCTTGCATCACAGATTTAAGGTAGAAAGTTTCCAGTGCCCAACACTGAAAGCTAGAGTATATGACTAGAAGAGGATTTGAATCTCCATCATAGGAGGTTTTTAAGAATAGGTTAGACAAACACTTATGAGAAGTGACACTTACAATCGATCCTTTTATATTTGGACAGGTATATGGAAAACACAGCCTCTCAAAGCCCCTTCCAGCTCTCTTCTCTCCAATTTGCCTGTCAAGGATTTTCAGAGTTGACATCACCAGCCTAACTTGAACATCTCACATTTTTCCCACATTTTAAACGCCACAGCCAGTTTAATGCCAAAGCATATGCAGCTTTCAAGAAATTATTACCCAGGCAGATTGGGATAAGAGGCAATGAATAGCAGAACTAAGATCCACCAACCAAAGGAGCAGGCAGCAGTATTGTACTGCACCTTGTTTCACCATCCAGTGTTTATAGCCCACAGCAAATTAGCTTATGAACCCAACAGTAACAAAAAGGTGAAGGAAAACATTCAAGATCCGCAAAGATGTGACAGGGTATTAAAAAGCTCCCTTCTTCACTGAATCCCAGCTGCCTGCCAACAGCACTACGGGCAGATGTAGTGAAACACTGGTGCAATGCTACAGGGCTCCAGTAAGCACTTTGAGCACAGGCCAGAACTGGAAACCAGTGAGAACCGTGAGGCTCAGTTTACCAGCGACTGACCTTCAAACCTTGACAGGTTTGGCCAGTCTCTCAGGGACAAACATCAACAAAAAGCAGAAACAACGGGAATGAGAGCAGCCAGGATTTGAAGAAATTTTACAGGAAGCAGTGCAATACAATATTTTTGTTAATCATTGTATGTAGTTTCCTTTCCACAACCATTATAGCGACCAGAGAGCCGTGTAGCTTCTGATCAGATCAGGACAGATGAACCTCTACTTTAATTTGAATTGGGTCAAACCAGATGAATTGATGGTGACTCATTTCAGAGAATATAGCTTAACAAAGTAATAAGAAAAGCTGGCAGAACTTATTCTCCCATCTGAGGTAGTATTATTACTAGGAGTTAGAAAGTGTCCTTCACTTGTACTTTACTGAAAGCATGCAATCTTTCTTGTGACTATGCTGTCCCAGTTTTCAGGTATTGTCATCCTGCTGCATGGGGCAATGCTTGGAATCATTTCAAAGCTGAAATTCAGGGAAACAAAATCCTGTTTTTGAAATACTGTGTGGTGGGAGGACTCAGAATCATTATCCAGGGTTTATGGTGGCCTCTGCAGAAAACTGCTAAAGTATACTCAGTTTGCTGCCAATTAAAAAAGCTGATTATCTCTTCAGGGACATACTGGCAATGTTGGAAATAGTTTTCGTCACTGGTTTAAAGGTATCTATGCGTGCTTTCACACTTTTTTATTTTATCTGTTATGTACTAGACAATCTTGAGTTTGACTTCTTAGATTGCAAAATCCTGTTGATATTCAATATTTGAACAGTTTAGTCAGTAGCATGAATAATAGTTCAGCTTTAGAAAGCATTCTCTAGACATCATATTTTATCAGGTATCTATGCTCAGTTCAGTAGAAGCACTAAACCCACAATGACTTTTGTACTGATAATGTATGGACATAAAAAAGTCACTGCATCAATCTGCGATCTAATATCACAGCAGTAATAAAACTTTCAGCAGGGAAGGGAGGGTGGACAAGAGCTTTAAAAGTGAACATTGAAGTCTGACACTTGGGTACCAGTATGAGCACCAAACGTGGTTGCTCTGCCCATAGCTGACCCTTAGCAAAGAGCTGAGAGAGCAAGATGTGAGCTTGCACTTCAGCTCTTCTTGTTCACAGTCTGGCTTCTTTGCAGAAACCCACTCTCATCAGCAATTCAAAGACGGGTTGAGAAATGGAGATGCTGAAACACAGATACTTGCCTCATTCTTCTGACTATAATGAAGATAGTAATTTCCAACAGCCAGGGGAAATCTTAAATCAGGGCAGGCAGATTCATCAAAACTCACCTTCCAACTTCTAAACTAATTGCAATGCAAAACTGCCATAGAATCCTAAGCACAAACGCTATAAACAGGCTGACTGCAATTAGATACGTGGATACTAACCAGAATCAGCTACAGCATTTCTTACATCAGCCACAGCCATACAAAAGAAAGCAAGCGCAAAACTTTAAGGATTCCTTATCCTTTGCCAGGTCACTCTTTCCCCTCTAACATTTTAACAAATAAAAGAAACCCAGCAGTTCAGGCACACACTTGGTTTCTCCTCCTATCACAGGAGGTGACCTTATTAGACTGCCACATCAATGATTCTTTGATGCATCTCTGTCCCTACACTGTCCTGACAAAAAATCAAAAACATCAGTAACCACAGAAGCTAGGGATAACCACTATGCCATGTTTTATAAGTTTACAGTACTGTTATTTATAAGCTACCACCAAAACCTGAAGCTAAGGCTTTGACTGTGACACTCACCTGGCACTACAGCAGGTCCCCTGCATGAGAACTAACGGCTCGTAATATTCTGTGTTAATTTATAAACCATGTTATGGTCCCTGGCAGTATAGGACCTCTTTTTGCACTGAGGTGAAGGAGTTCATTCCTTCAAGATCTTTTCCTTCTCATTTACCTCACAATAAGGTAGTAGTAATTCAAGTGAATTGAATTACACAACATGGAGAGACCATGCCTGACCTTACACTTCCCAGTATATATTTACATCATCTCACATGATTCTGCAAATAAGACAGAGGGAAAAGAAAATGGTAGTTTCTCTTTGTCCTGCCCTACTTGATTCAGCATACAGCTCTACTGCGTTCTACTTGAATTCTCTTTCTGTGAGCTGTTAATAAATTTGTTTTCACAGCGTACCTACAGTAAGAGCAAATTATATCATCTTTAACATTAAAACAAGGCCCAGAGGGAAAGGTCAAAAAAAACCAACTCACCACACATTTACTACTAATTTTGGGCACTCAGTCTGAAAGTGCTGAAAACTGCTTTTTCAGAAGACTTGTTTCATTGTACTCTTCCACGTTCAAAGCCCAGCTACTATTAACTTCAGCTGCAGCTGCAAGTACTCAGTGCTTCTGCAAATCAAACACTGAGGTCTCAAGTCAGCAACCCAGAAAATGAGAGCCACCTGTGAAAAGCTGTGTTTCTCTGCCGTGACTGGCACTGCATTAGCAGAAATGCTTCTTCACAGCTGTTCAGCTGTGACTAAGGCTAGGCAAGATATCTGTTTGTTTTGTGGAGGTTGGTTTTTTTATTTTATTTTTAAAGAAAATGGTAAACTATTTACAAACTCAGGTTGAATTCAGTTAATATAGATCTGGACAAGTGGGAAAGCTCTACAGATATCTTCCCTCTGAAGCAGCCCTGGCTGAGCGCTGGATACCCAGCCCTGCTGCTGCTTGGGTATCAGCATTGCAGAGACTTTGGCTGGTTCTATTTGTGTGAGGAGGAGTCACGGGCTATCTGCCCTTTGGGTGCAAAGAGTTAATTCAAGCTCTTGGAAGTAATTCCTGTTCCCTGCCTGCGAACAACTTCCCATTTCACTGCAAAGTAGCAGTGGTCTGAACCAGGGTGGGCCGTGGAGTAGGAGCTTGGATAGCCCTGTTGGCCACTTGCCTGCAGCAGCTAGGATCCACTGTACCTCGTAGGATCTGTGCTGGCTTGCAGGTGCATGGCTTTGCTTCAACACAAAAATTGCACTTGGGTCACCTGAAAGTTGTGAGCTTCAAGGATTTAAGAGCCACAAAAGCTCTGTTCAAGATACAGCAGCAACAAGCTAGTCATTCCCCCATTAGCTGCTTACTGGGGGAGCTCCTGTGCCAATTCTTTCCCTACAAGGAGAAAAAAAAAGTGATATTAATTGGATGTAAAGTCTGTAGAGGTTTTTAGACTGCTTTAAAATTCACCCATGATTTTATTCCAGGTGATGTTCTTCATTTCATTATTGCCTCCAAGATACTTCCATGCTTTGATTTTCATTTTTCTTGCATCATTTTTGCTAAGGGTCAAGTCTTTTAGTACATAAACTATCCTCATAACTAGGCCATAGGAATAATTCAAATTGCTCCCTAACGGCAACAGTTTAGTGTTTATTCTTTCAAAGTTATAGTTGTAGAGGTACATGACTTGCACTTCTATTATATATAACCTTACTGCTACTCACTGTATTTATGTCTCAGCTATAAATCTCTTGTCTCTGTCATTAAGTGCTGGCCAGTGCCTCTGGCCACACACAGTAAGGAATTACAGTAGTAAAATCTGGCTTACTTCTGGCAGTATGCTGAAAGTAAAATTTTCAGAGGAATTTTTTTCAGTTCAAGTACCTATTTGAAGCTTATAAAATTAGATGATGCTGCATACTCTTTGCCCTTTCTATTTCCAATCTCTTTATTTATTAATTCCCTTTTTATTCATGTTAGATATAACAAAATTCTGTAAATGACAGTTGCATAAAACATTCAGACTAATGACCAGCAAAGCATTATTTTATGCTAGTAGGCTGCTGTCCTTTACATTAATCGCTTTCTTAAGGGACATATTTATTATTTTCTCACATTGCTGTTACTGGAATACAATGAACTTTTTTTCAGTTATAAATAAAAGGTTTACAGTTTGCTTTATTCAACAATTTGTAGGATTTTATTTTGTTACTTTTTAAATAGTTTTCAGGCTGCATCTGTCTTGGTAAGTTGTCTGGAATGATTTTATTGCCTTATCTTGGTCACCTTGTCTCAACCCATATTGCTAGGTAGCTGCTGAACCAGTCACCTGTACATTTGAATCTGTCACTTGTTCTTTGTTGCTAGAAACCGGTCTTGCGTGTGCGTCTTCTTGTGCCCTTCATGTTTTACCTCTGTTTATAGATGCTAGGTGCATTCTTGGTCAGCAAGAATATTGGGAGTCTCAGGACTCTGACTATCTCCGCATAGTACTATTTGATTTGCCACCACTGGCCTGATGCTTGCAATCGCATTTTCAGCTGCTGCTGGCTTCAAAGCTTCATTTGCTATAAACAAGATGGTCCATATACAGTGTGACATGAGCTGTACTGGAAGGCTGCCTTTGCCTTCTGCTGGTGTTTTTCTCTAGTCTACTAATTCTTTCTACAGGCTTTGTTATTCTGATATGCTCCCACTTACCTATTCCTCTCCATCTGGAGGAGGGGGGGAAAAAAAACAACCAAAAAACCAAACAAACCCAAAGCCCAGGTTTTTGGCAGTCCTGACAATTTTTTCTGCCTTGTCATGGTGAAAGCTGTGCTGCAAAGAGGATTAGATATGTTCAAGCTCGTGACAAGAAAACTGAGGCCCATTAACTCTAATAACACTTGACATCTTCTGTTGTTCGTTATGCTATCAGGTTACAATGGAGAACTTCCCTCGGCCAAACGCTATAGTGTCATCTGTGTTTGTGTCTAACTCTCCTGAGGCCTCACACAGCTAAGCTAATGTCATCGGCACCACTAGGGCACTAGGAAAAAATGCAAAATGTCCTTCAAAGCTAGGTGTATCAGCTAAAGGCATGCAGAAGGCCAAAAAAATTGTTTTCTTTGTAAACTGTTGCTTTAAAGCATTCTAAAGGGAAGCATCTAACACTGCATCTCTTGCCTGTGTGACTGCGAGGTTTTTAACAATTTTCAGTTAAGAGTAATTTAATATGAAGTGAAAAATCAGTGAGTCAGTAGGTACAAATTTACCTGGGTTTCTGTAAAAGTTATTACACTGTTGATTCCATCTGAAGATTGTATGATCTTATTTTAAAGCTTCTGCTTCCCCCAGGCTATCAATTTGGTTTGATTTCTTCTTCCAAAGACACTGCTGTTGTAATATTTCTGCGGGGTTGATCTCCAAAGGATATTTTCAAGTGAATTACTTGAAGCCTTTGCCTAATATGTCCAGGTTTTTATAAAGGACAACCTACATTACCACATGAGGTCATAAATGTTTCTATATACAGCAGACATTCATCATTATTAAAGTCATAGGCCTGGATATGCCCCCAGTACTGATACCGGACTATTACCCCCACTCATTTGTCTCTCTCCTCACATTCTGGCAGATTTTAATTTCTTAACTCTGAAATTGATGTCCAGATCTTTATTTGTACAATTACTTTTTCTTTGTTTCACAGCTCCACCCCAAGGATTAAGAAGCTCGTGCGAGTTGAATTCATTTCCCGTGTAACATACACTTCATATTTGCTTCTGCTAGTAAGGGAATCGCTGTTTAATCCAGACACTGTACAAGCAGAGTTACAAAGATGTCATGCAAGGGCTGGCCTTCTGAACAATAGGATTACCAGCAAGTAAATTGTTTTCCTGTTGCATTTGCACAGATTAGCCACATTGGATATAGCAAATCGCATCACAAAGCAAAAACAGGTTATCTAAAATAGTTGAGTGGCCTGCATGACAGTCATTGCTTCCAGAGTTATTTTTGTCAAGGTAAAGACAGATGCTTATAAAACTATTTTAAATGGTTGTAACTTGACCTCAAAATTTTCATCTGCAGTAATGCAAATACTATTATTTATTGCTTTATAAACCCTAATTTGCATGATATGTATATTCATATACTTTCAAAAAGATGCTGAAATGATAAGGAGGAAAACAACAGAGAGTGTAGTAGTGTTTTGCACTCCTAGAAGATAAATATCACATTATCCTAGAAGATAAACATTTACAAATAAACATTTGCTTTGATTTGGGGGGACACACACAAAAAACTCAAACCAAAACAACAACAAAAACCAAAGCACATCTGCCTTGGTAAACAAGGTTCCTCTGTCCCTCACACCAGCAGCTGGATAAGAACTGAGCCATAGGGTCAACCCAAAGACCTGCTCAGGCCAATAACCTTTATTACGCAGTGGCCAGGATACACGGTAAGGAAAATGTAGCTTGAGATTGGCTTTGGTATATTTCCAGCTGGAAGGTGACCATTTACTAAGAGTTCCAAAAAACAGTAAAATCTTATTAGACTGCAATTAAAACTTTTTAGGCACAATCTTTCCTCCTTTCCCCTTTCAATCTTCTTAACAGAAAAATTTTAGATGGCCAAAGTTAGGGTGATTGAATATGTGTATTAAAACATTTCGCTATGAACAGACACTGAAAGAGCAGTAAATGATATTTGTAAGATGCATCCATCACCATCCAACCCATGTCATTTTAGGGTGGGATGGGGCCCAGGGTGCACTGTCCCCTCAGTCCTCTGGTGCTCTGGTTTCTGGTGGAAGGAGAACTGAGCAAAGGGCTCCGTCTACTTTACCAGGCTCCTGCATCTGCACAATTGCAGCGCCAGCGCTTCAGAGCATGAAGCAAACACGCTCATTAGCTAACATGCAGCCCATGAGTGCATTACTGTAACGAGAGTCTTCGCTAAAAGATGTGAGTAGCCTTTTAAATCGAAAAGCCATGTTACCCCCGCTTTATGGTATTACAAACTCTACTGGGACATCTGAGGAGGTGGAGAAAGGGTTGGTATTGTGCCTTATCTCGAAAACAACCATGAAACCAGTACTGTGACCATTATTTCAAAAGAACTTCCCATCTTGGGCCTCCTATGGAGATTCTGTTTCTTCCCAAAAAATGTAATCTAGAAAAATTATCTGAAGACTGGTTTCAGTCATCTTTTTTCAGTCACTTGTTTTCACAAGCAGATAGAGTTAGAAATTGGCACTTTTAGTGGCCACCGAAACAGTCAATCAAAAAACAGAAGGCTTTTCATCAAATGGAGAGTTCAAAGAATAAATTGAGAAAGCAATATTAAAAAGAAAAAAAAAAAAACAACACACACAAAGAAAACATTTTTAAATATCAGTAGTTGCTATTGCATTGGAAGCATTAGTACTTTGAATCTGAAGATATTTTTCTCTAGATTAATTGTTTGGCTGGTGTATTCCAGTTTATCAAACTGGGCTGCATTGTCTGTCTTTTGGAGCAGGGGAAGGGGAAGATTAGCCTGCAGGCTGCAGGGACTGCTACAGCCCAGGCAGAACCTACATCAAGCATTCAAAAAATGGGTTATTTTACATGGCAGAGAAAGGGATGATAGACACAATTTTGTGATTACATATTTAAATGATTTTATTTTCATAACTAGCACTGGAAGTGTTAATACAACATATTGATTGTAGAGTTACGTTCTGGAAAGAAATAATAGCCTGGCACAGATGTCTTCAATCATTGGAAATCATTGAGATAGATAGTTGGGAGAGACAGCTTCTGGGTCTGCTTCAATTTTATTTTTCTCACAACAGCAAATGTAGGCAGGTCCTTGCTTCACAGCCTGGTCTTAGCCAGCTCGGTGACTTTCTGAGTCGCAGCAAACTGTGCCCAGCCTCCTCTGTCTCTAGGAAATTTTTTCAGTCATTTCTGTCACTGGCTTCCTCGTCCCTGCTCCTCCCCACAGCGTCCCCGATGCTCTTGCTGTTCTGCAGGCTCCCTGCCTCTGGCTGCCACCCTCCCTCTGGGCAGACCTCTGTTCACCTGCCCCAACAGCAGCAGCCTCCCATCCCCACCAACGTCCTGCCCAAACAAGTCCTTCCGATTAAAGGAATGAGATAAAAAATTAAAAAAAAACAAAAGAACCCCCAGCACTCTAAATGAAATATGCCATCAGTCAGGCCTCCCAGTCAGGTTTTCTTCCATCCCCTTCTCGCCTACTACTTTTTCAGTCTGTCAGTGAAACTGAGACAGATAGATAGTTGTTTTTCTTTATCGACCCCTCCACCTCATCCACCTGATCCAGAAATTCAACCTTAGCTTTTCCCTTCCTCCTTCCTTCTCCAACTCCTACCTCTTCATCTTTCTAGTCTTTCCTTATCCTACAGCTTGTTCTACTCAATACAAGTCTAAATTCAGTCTTCTCTTCTCAAACCAGCTCTCAATTCTGCTTGGCCATTCAGTTACTTCTTTCTGTATGTAAGACTTTATGCCACGCTGAATTTTGTAGCACATGAGATTGACTGGAGTATTCTGTCACGTAGTCAGATAAATGAAACTTCAGTAATGTAAAAAAATCCCATTTTTTGTCTTCTAGAAAATGTTTTCTGTGAGTGGGGGGGAGATTTTTCCCTGTAAAAATGGAAATTTTTACTTTTTGCTCTGAAACCAGAAGGCAAGGAAAAAAAAAAGTCGAAAGTACAATTTCTCCTTCCACCCTCCTCTCATCAAGAATGTTTTTGTTCAGTTATTTTTTTATTATTCTGGCTAGCTCGTGTTCTCACTGCTACTCATGTTACCTTATTCACTGCATAAAACACTGGGTTTCCCCCTTCCCCCTTTTAGTGATGTTACAGTTTATAGCTCCCCAAATAATTCAATATATGGTTAATTAAACAAGTCTTATCTCCTCCCTGTCAACAACAGCAGCTTTTTATGCCCATTTGTCATCTTCTCTACAAAAATCTTCATACTTCCATGCATTATGTTATAGAAAATGTCTATGCACAAAAATAAATTCTTTCAAATACTTCCTTTAAATCAGTCCCAACAGGACACTTACAAATCCTTAGGCACCTGTTCATTTGTTTAACTTTTTTTTTTACACTAATTGCTTTTGCTTTTCTACCACACTGGCTGCATGCCACTGTTATACATTTTGTACCAAGAGAACAAGATTTCTGGGATCTTTTTGGTTACTAAAGTTACATCATATGAAAAAGTACTCTTTTTGGGTCCCTGATCGTCATCACAACATAAAGAACTTTAATTGTTTTGGTCACTGAGCCCTAAACTGTTTTGTAATTACAAGCAGATTTGACCCTGACTCTTTATGCCAAGTCGTATTTCATTTAAACCCCAGTTCTGATCTGGTTGCTCACAATGAGCACATTTCTAAAGGAAATACTTTAGAATTATCCTTTAAAGGATAATTAATACTCCAATATCCTTTAAAGTTGAATTGAAAGAAAAAGCAAGCAAAACAGGAAATACGTTTCCACTTTTTTATTAAAATGAGAGCTGTTGTAAATGTCAAACTGGACAAAGGACTACAAAGAAAGTCAAGAGGTTAGAAGCAGTTATAGAAGAGATTCTGCTCAAATACAATTTATACATAGAAGCTTACACATGACTTACAGATGAAGTTTGTGATAGGATGCATCTACTGTTTTCTTAATAACCTTAAAAATTATAATGTGTACTATATGGAATTAAGATGGGTTCTGCAGTTACTATTTTTTGAGTAATTAATCACCTCTGCTTTAAAAATACAATTTTTAATAACATTACCATTTAATTAGACAACTAAAAATGGATGTCAAAAGTAGCAGTGAAGCAAATCCCTCATATCATCTTCAAAACCTTTGTGGAGACTAGCAACATCTCTTTTGGAAGAGAGGAAGGCATTCTGCACGCACAGAGATATCACAGATCGCCCCTGCGCTGTCCTCCCTGCAAACAGCAGTGCAAGAGGTGTGTATGTTGCTGATGCTCATCTTGTGAGTCGACAGCCAGAAAGTAAAGATGAAACTAGCCCACAATCACCTTCCATGTTGTATTCCTTCTGCAACTTAATCGAGTGCGAACTTCAACTTCAAAGTTTGAGAAAAACACATCTTGCATCTTAAAGTCATTTTTTATGATTGTGATAAAGAAGATTCATGCACTGATTTCTCAGATCTACGTAGTACTGTTTATGCTGGCAAGATTTCTTGAAAGCATACCCCATTTTTTGTGGAACTTGTAAGAACAGCATAATTTTAGAAAATATCTTACCATATTTCTCAAACATTTCTCAAACACTATGACATGATGCAATTAGCCTGTAACGTAATTAGATGTAATTAGATTCTA
Source organism: Mycteria americana (assembly GCF_035582795.1). Classification (NCBI taxonomy): domain Eukaryota; kingdom Metazoa; phylum Chordata; class Aves; order Ciconiiformes; family Ciconiidae; genus Mycteria; species Mycteria americana. Next base: position 106,684,760 of record NC_134366.1, on the reverse strand, counting down.
AGAGGGAAGATATTATTCTCTTCTATTTGGCACCATACCTGGAATACTCTATCTAGCTTTGGGTTTCCAACAAGAGTCCAGTTACCAGGATGGTCAGCAGCCTAGAGCACAGAGCCCAGCACCCAGAGGTTGAGGGAGCTGGGCTTGTTTAGTTTGCAGGAGAGCAGGCTGAGTGGCAACGTAACAGTACTTGAAAAGGAGCTACCAAGATGACAGTCCTGGCAGATGATATAACAACGGGCAATGCCTACAAACCGCAGCTTGGGAGATTCAGCTGGGCACCAGGAGTAAAGTTTTCACTAGAGCAGCACTGGGGCAGGTGGCACGCCAAGGCTGTGGAGTCTCCATCCTGGAGGCTTTTGAGGTTTGGCTAATCGAGCTGTGGCTGACCTGTTGTAGCGTGGGCAAGAGTGCTACTTGGAGCAGGAAGTTCGAGTAGATGGCCTCCAGAGGTGCCTTCAAACTGACAGGTCTACGACTCTAATGAAGTGTACCCATACTATCATATTTTAAAACAGATTCCTACCTAAAAGTTACCTATACTAAAAATACCTATTCACAAATACCTATTTGCAAATGCATTAAGAAAGCTGGTGAAAATGGCTCCTGAAGTATTTTTGCTTTAAAGATTTTTTAGTATTTTCTGTACATATCTGCCAGTTTAACTGTTTTGCTGTAGTCAGTTCAGCTTTTGTTTGAAATTTTCATCTAATGGCACAAAGTAGGAAGGGACCCGAGAGAATAATATTTAAATCCATAAAAAGTGGTATAGAGTTTGACTGGTAGTTACACCTGAAATATAAACGTACCTTACCTTTGACCAACCCAGAAGATGTACTTTGAAATGTGAGCACTATCTAACTTTAATAACTCTGTTTAAAATTAAAATGGAATAAAATTGTTCTGAACTGGAACTGGAGTTATACACCTCCTCACATTGATCCTCATTCAGAAAGAATTAACACATATTTATAGCTTTCAATGGTAGTACTTTCTCTGAAGACTGATTCAGAGATTTACATAAGCGGGTCTACTCACACACTTAAAGTCAGTTCTCATTTGTGTTTTCTACCCTGAGCTGCTTTAATTTTCCGTCCTCTTTTTAAAGGTGTGCGTGCAGGAGACACGAATGATATTTTATTTCAGGTGTATCATGGCTTTGCCATCTATATGCCATTCAGATTTAAAAGAACCAACAAAACAACCTGCTAGCATAAATCCAAATGGTATACATTTGCTATTGATAAAAAAGGCTAGAAAAAATAAGAAGCATGTGCACTGTCCCTGGAGAAGCAGGAAAAAGATCCATCATTTTCACATCTATCACCCACATGCTACCCCCTGAAACAAAACAAAGCATAAGCACACACCAAAACCCTTCATGCCAGCAGTACTAAAGGTTGAAGAAAGTGTATTTCAGAACGCTCTTTGGCTAATATCTATCATCTCCCCCACTCCTCCTGAACTTGCTGCTTCTTTTCCAGATCGCTTAGCCTCTCTATGAATTACTTGAGGGTCCAGGTTATCCAGGGTTTTTCATGTCATAGTACATCTAAAGGAGAGTTGATAATACACATGAAAATACTCTTTTGAGGGGGAGAAGGAGAGAATCTTGCTCCTCTTGGGAGATCCAGCAATGTTACCATTTCAGGGCATCTAAAGGAAACCAAATCCACACCTGATGGACACTTTTTCATAACTTCTGTACTTTTTTTTCTCTTTCCAACACCATGGCATTTGAGATTCAGGAAAGAAATCTTGAGGGAGCTGACTGTTCTATGAGAAGCACAGGTTTGCCCAGGAAACTGGGCAAAAAGTGGTGCTAGGAGAGGGAGCTGATGTTGCGTGTATCAGGCGACTCAGAACTGGGTAAGTTTTTGCGAGCTGTCAGTAATGACGATGTAATGGAGGCTTCCTGTCTTACTGAGCATCATTACCATGGATACAGAAAATATCTCAATTCAAGTTTTTTCGCCTTTTTTTTTTATTTGGCCAGTAAAGTGCTTGCTGTGCTTCACTGCCGAAATCACAGAAAGTTCTAAAACCATGTTGCACTGCAGCTGCCAGACATAATGATGGAGTTTGATGCATAGCAGTTCAGCTGGAAACTGCCAAGGGACAAACAAGGAAAAAAAATTTGCAGATACTCATACAACTGCATGTTGCGTGTAAATGGTTCCTTTTCCATACATTTCTATATATTTATTTTTCAAGTATTGCAATTTTAGCCTAAATTATTTCAATGACAAGCTTGACATTCTCTTCCTTGTCAGGCAGCAACACCTTTCAATACTTTCTGGTAGCATGCGCTAATTAAAACTTACAAAAATGTTTATATAGTAAATATATAATACATAACTAATATGTTATATATAGTTATTCTATGTATCTTCTGTAATGAACTGGAGCCTTATCTCCCCAAGATACACCTTTGCCAGTGCCAAACAATGATCACCTCTTCTGTGTGTGCACATGTATACGTATTTTAGCAAAAACACCAATGGGGACACTTTTTTATTGTACGCATCACTTCAGAAATGCAAAATGAAATATCCACTTGGATGGTGCAGGAGCTGGAGTACAATCCACTTAATGCTACGTTTTATCACAGTGTAATTTTTTTCCCCAAATTAATCTGATGGGCAATTCTAGTACAGAACTGGAATGCAGTAAATTATCCCACCTCCGTCCTACAGATAATGGAGCAAATCATTACCCACTGTAACTGAGTTTTAATTTGTTACAGCGGAAGAAGACAATTACAGGTCAACCTGCCAATGGAGTAATTTGAGCAAATGAAACTAGTTGACCTTTCTGGTATGCTGTTCCAGGACCAGAATCACTCCCCTGCTAAGCAGCAGCAGATGGCCAGAGCTGTGCAGTTCTGCTTCCTGGTGAAAAGTAATTTGTTTTTCAGGATTGTTAGGTAGGTAAAGAAAGAAGATGCAGGCAAGCCCTTATTTAAGAATCCGAGCCCGACACCAAAGCGCAGCGACAAAAGGGGCAAGCAAAGTGGCTGGCTGCTTGGAGCTGGGCTCAACCGAGTCCACCTGCGACTCGTGCAGCTGCTCGGACTCCTGCGTTAGCCTGGAGCATCCATGTCGACCAGAGCTACCCAGAAACGGTCATCATGGCACACTGCACGTCAGAAACAGCACGTGCCAGCGTTACAGCACAAGAACAAAAACGGTGGAAAAGAACACCATAATGGAAAATATAAAAGCAGAAAAACATGAAGAGGAAAAAAGCATGAAGTCGAGAAGATGAAAACATCACAGGAAAAAGAAAATTTCATTTCAAAACGTGACAAAAAATAAAATTTAAAACAAAACCTGAGGTTGTGCAAGAAGGAAAAAAATCTTTTAAGCTTGGCTAAATAGTTTTGTCTTACACGTTGTGGATTCAAAGCAGGAAATCTGGAAAAAAACCTTACAGTAACAGTGTTACTGGTCAATTCCCAAAAGCTAAGAAACAAAAAAATTTTTTACTTCTGTCCTCATATATTAAAATACAGGAACTGATTGACCCCACTATTAGTCTGGTTTTACTTTGGTCAAATTTATTTTATTTTTGTCAGCATGAAAAAGCAGTAACACTGGTGAATTAGAGGACGCTTTTACAGAAGAACACTTATGCTACCCCAAATAACTGAATTTTTTTTCCCCTTCATATTCTTAAAGCATGCAGTCTTCAATATCAGCAAAATACTTTACTGACCACCTTAAATATGAATTTTCTGGAATGTTTATATAGTATATTGAGTACAGAATGACAGTGCATGATAGTATGTACTTGCATCTTAGGTTTCCCAAAAAGTACCTGATGCTAAGAAAAGATTCATTTTTGGAGGTAACTTTTCAGAAGTCTATAGTTACTAATAATCTAGATATTTTCTTCTTTAAGCATGCTGCATTTTTTTTTAATGTGAGACAAAATTATGCTGCCATTTGGGCAAATGGCAATTTGTTAATATGGTTGTTGAATATGTTTTAAAGTCAAGCAGAGCAGGTTCCCTAAAATAACTTATTTTAAAAGAATTTGTATTCAACAGTGCTCATAAATAAACAGAGCTTAAAAAAAATCCTCTCATTAGTGGTGAGTGGGAAGCCACTAATTCCCTGTTGTAGGTCCTAAGCCAACAATTCCTGCTAGTTTTAGGCTTTCATTTTTAAAGCTATTAATATTAATCCTTTTGAAGCAAATAAAGCATTTCGAATGTATGAAAACCAAAAGAGTGAGTTCTTGATTCTGCAAAGAGCTTATGCGCTACTCACAGTTTTACCAAGAAATTAAAGTTTCTGATCAATTTTGCCGTTATTCACTTGAAGATATCCAAGGAAAAAACTAATTATCAAGACTCCTAATGTTCCTTAGACACACACACCTGATGTGCATACAACATGAGATTAGTTAGGTAAGAGGCAAAGAAATTAAGTTCTTGCATTTGAACCTCTTAGCTCTGATGCACGACCTACAGGCTAGCATTAAGTCCCTTGTTTACACTTACCCATCCACGTAAGAGGCTAATCTGGCTATATGCACTTTTGGCAAACTCTTCCCAGACAGATGAATGGATTTTCCACAAGGAGGTGTTAACCAAACATTTATGATCGCAGGCCATACTTACTGGGTCAAAAGTCTAAAAAGTTTTGCTTGCTGGAATGATGCATCGGCTTAAATTTATGCTAAAAATTCTTACTACCATTGACTTTATAAGGCATTGTGACCCAAAGTATTGCTGTATGTTGAATCCCCTGCAGAGTGTTCATAGACACTAATCTCACTCATTCCTCTTGTGCATGCACAAGACTTTACGTAGTGTAGCTCAAAAAAGCCTATCTGTATTAAATTAAATTTGTAAAGCAAATGTCCAGGATAAAATGATCAAGCTTAATATACATTACATCTGGTTTTCATAATAAGAGACAGAAATAGGCTACAACATAAACTTAACCCATTCTATGGTTAAATGTGGTTTTGGGGGAAAAAAATGCTGTCAAGCATGTGGGAAGTTTGTAAGCATGTGTATGTACGCTTACAAACATATGTATAGGTACAAACAGATGAATTGCTCGATCTGAAGATTAGTTACCCAAGAATTATGCAGGCAGTTCATGTTGTAAATGCTTTAATTAAAAGCTTTTGCCACAAAGGTCGCAATTGGAAGAGTCTGTTTCAGGTCTTCACTTTAAGAAAATTCAGAAACATTGCAATCGAGGAGCATTAAGGCATTACATACAGTCTTTGTTCTCTAACTTAGTTTTCTTTGTGCATATGAGCCATCTGCTTGGAGGAAAATGGGAAAATGTCACTTTTAATAAACATACAATGCCTGTGGCAAATTAAGATTGTATTTGACAATCCTACAAAACTACAGAGGAGGCAAGTTTGTTAACGCTGATTATCTTCCAGATCTTCAATAGATTTTCAACAGCCATTAAAACAGGCATCTTCAAAGAACTTGTCAGGGGAAAAGTAAAATATGGTTATGTGGAACAAATTCCTTCATACAAAGATTCTTTTTACATGGTTTCCTATCCAGGATCTGCAGTCTTTCTGCAAGAAGAGGAGAATGTTTTGGATCACCACATATCCTATTGCATTTGTAATGATTATTGTTTAATTTTGTGACAGTATTCTCTTAATTGTCAAACATTACATGTCATTTTGCATTTGTTATGTCCTGAGCAAACACACTAAACTTTGTATTTTAAATCATCCATCTTGAAAGCAAAAGGGTACATGGGCTTTAACAGACTGAGCAAATACAAAATTATGCCTGAGCCTGGTGACATATAATGAAATTATTATTAACGGGTCAATTTAAAAAAAAATCAGCACAAGGACTATTATTATTGTTGTTAAATAACTTGTGCCTTGAGAACAGGGCATGGGACATAATGAATCTGTGAGGTTTCATTATGCTACAATGTCTGCCAAAACCACTCTTCCATCTTCTACCAAAACCTTTGATCTAAGTTTTGACATAATTTCCACTTTATAAAAGAATTTGTCTTTCTCATACATTCATTAAAATTAAGGTTGCATTAAACTGAAATAGCAGGATGAGAAAAATGTTGAAAACCAGCTCTAGTTCCACATCATCTGTGTGTCTGGACTTAGATCGCCGCAATCCAGACAGCAGCCAGCAAACAACTCCTGAACAGCACCCTGTGGAAAGGACAGCTTCTGCCCACAGTACACCTTGCTTGCACTGAAATTGCTCCCAAAACAGCAGAGAGCAACTGGGGAAAAGATTTCCCTTTGGCAAAGTGCTTGACTGAAAACACTTCAATTTTAAAACCACACCAAACCGCTCAGAAAATATTCTCAGATCAAAATCAAAACCTACATTCTCAAAAAAAGACATCCTGGACATTCCTAAAATAGAAAGATAATGGACAAGTTTTCTATTGCTGGCAGATGAATTGGTGCAAGAGCCTAGCACTGCAACCTGCTGATGTAATTGCTCTTCTAGCAGCTCAGTGAGCTTATACTTCTGATGCCGAAAGACCCGGGTTCAGTCTCCAAAACAGACCTGAAGGAAACTGCTCAAGGAAACTGCAAAGGAGAACCCTACTGCCCCCAGGGGCAGGAGTAGGCATAAAGTGTTCCTGGAAAGATTTTAACTTTTAAGAGGGGATAACAATGCCGACACTTTTGGATGCTGCTGATACTGTCAGACTTGCCTTCTGTTTCCCAGAGTTTTTGGTCTGGGCAGTACCTTTCTGATGTCCTTCCCCTTCTCCTTCCACCATCAGCTCACCCCTGAGTGACTGAGAAATTAGCAGGAGTTTCCCCTTAGTGGTAAATAAACTCCAATTTGGGCTCTCTAATATCTGCCTTTAAAATTACAACGTTTTGGATAGCTGCTTCAAACTACAGGATTACAAGAGCATACAAAAGGAAACCTAGTTCTGGTCAAAAATAGAATCATAACCACCTTTGAGCCATCCTTCTGTATTAGCTCACGTATACATCCCGAAAGAAAAAATACTCTAAACCAGTTCCTTAAAGATGCTCTAAGGTCTGAAGCTGTATCTGACACCATTATTTTATATTACTATTCTTTTCTTTTATAATAAATGCTACAATATATTACACTATGTATGGTATATACTATACTATTATTATATACTCTGATATATCAACATATTAGTGAGAAGACTATACACCAATAAGTGCATTATAAATGATGAAAAAAGTTCATGAGAGGAATACAACAAATGCCTCTGCATAAACCTCTGGCTGCCATATCTACTTTCTGCCCATTACTTTAGTCTTATGCGTAAAGAAACACTCAGACCTTCTGAGCAGCTATCTGGCAACCCTCTGTATTTTTCATTTGCATAACACTTTCCATGATAAAAGCCATTTCTATGGAGATATAGGACTCTAAAAGGTGAGGTAAAGTTAGTCCCTGAGGAAGAGAAGTGTCCTTTGTTGTGTAGATCAGTATATAAAAATCATTACAGATTAAGCCAGCCTATGCAGATCAGATTATAAAAACTAATTTACTGCTTCACACCAGAAAAAAACCCACCTTGGGCTTTGGGCTCCAGTTCCTCCATCATCAACCAGCACAGCATATGAATCACACTCATGTCATGCATCAGTCTACATAAAACATAAACCTTCAGCAGGAAACAACAAACAGTTGCCTCTTTCAATGAGGCAAGAGGCAAGGCATAGATGACTTCTTTTTTCTTTCTTGTTGGTTTCAGCAGGTTTTGTTTTGCTTTGTTTTAACCAGTGTTTCTCACTGTCCATTCCTCAACAACACCACGAGGACACATGCTACCCTAAGTCCAAGACACTAGAAGTACTGTACAGCAGCAGCAACACAAAGCAACCTCTTGAATAAGGTTTGCTTGGGACAGAGTATTCATTAGCTAGAGAGAAGGAAGGTCTCCCGTTTCTCCTGTTCTGCCAGGGATTTGGGGCTGAGAAGAAAGAAAGGTTCAGGGAAGGAGGCCCTGGCCTGAGGTGTTTTTACATGACTAAGAACAGTGAGATGGACTGTGGACAAATTACATTTATGGAGCATCATATGATAGACTAACAAATGGGAACAGGTATGAAAAAATACGCCAAAGAAGAGTAAACAGTAACTAGAAACTTACCCTAGGTCCTAACTTGGGATCATCACTCCTCTCCAGCTCCCTCACCTCTGCTAGCCCACAGCTTGGACTTTTCTGAACAGAAACAGAGCCTTTGTCTTTTGGCTTGAGGAGCTGGGAGGTTGCTACTCGCAGCTGGGAAGCAAGAACTGTGATTGCTGCATATGCAGTCAGACCATATTTTCTATTTAAGTATTATGTTGTTCTGGTCCTCTTCTCCACAGAGAACAAGGGAAAATCAATCTAGCAGGACTTTTCTGCTTGACAAAGGGTTTTGCTTATGATTCCTAAAAAGATCTAAAACCCCTCTACAGGGGCAAATGAATGCAACAGGCACGGCTTGAAAGACATATGGCAATTGCAGGTATCAGGTAGCAGCAAAGATGTACAGGATAAGTGCATGCATCTATTACAAACTTAAGAACAGAGCTGCATGCAACACAAATCAGAGTAGATGCAGAGAATCTCAGAAGAAATTAAGTGGGAAGGGAAAGAGAGTAGAGATAAAAGCAGTTATATGTATTTACATAGATTAAGCTTGGCAAATTGACAACAAGCCAATATACACTTATGGAAGTGGCTGGCGGCAACTGATTACAGGAAAAGGAGGAGAGGAAAATCAGAAATTTGCAAGTGCTTCTAGGATATATGTGTCCATGTAACAAGATGGAACAGCTGAAGAGAAGAAAGTGATTTTCCAGAGCCACAAAGAAAATCTCTTTAGGAGAACATCACTTGTCTGGCCCCAGGGAGAACAGAAATTAGATTACACATACATGCTCTATCCTATGCAATGGGGAGAATATAGCACTAAAGAAATGGCAAACTGACTTCAGCTCTGTGAAGCTTTTTTTTTTTACCATGACTTTCTCACACATAAACCTAAAATACACTAAAATCAAAATTTTTGTTTTCAGTCCTCATTACTGTTAAATAGACTTTATTTAAGACCTGTTTTGCATGGAGACTTTACCTGCTCTTCTGAAGAAAAGTGCTTAGGTCTACAGAGTAAAGTGGCTTGAAACCCATTCTTGTATCTGCCCAAGTGGCCATAGCCAGAAAACTACCATCCCAACACGCTGCAAGAGGCAGAGCTAAAGGATACTGTAAGATTAGAAACAGGCAACATTGAGACAAGGATCATTTATTACTCACTGTCCTGAGACTGGCATCATCATGTTTTTGTCCGTGTCCTACCTTCTTGCTGTGTGACAATCTGCCTCTGCTGTGACTTGGCTACTTGGGCAGGTCACTTCCTAGCCCACACCCTCTGATATTGTTGTTATCAGCCTTCTTCAGAAACCTAGGAATAACATCTCTACACAGACCCATCAGCACTACTTCTAAATACCATGGTGAAACCCTTCTTTAGGCTCTTTCAAATCATAAGACCCATGGCACAGCTCTTCCTTGACTGGTGTGCTTAATCAGAAACTTACCCTGGAAAGTTCTGAAGAACAAATTGATTTACACATCCTCTGTTCTGGCTAACATTTCCAGACCTACCCAGGCACGTCCCAGAGGTCCCTGTTCTTGCAAAGCAGCCCCTAACAGCACTCCAGACCTTCTTCTTTCTTAGGTCAAACCCCCAAAGTCATGACAGCCTTCTGTAATCAAGCTTTTGTCTCAACTTTGTACCTCCCTATGGTTTCTTTTTTCTTTTAACACCACTGCAGGAATGCCCAAGAACTGGTTTTGTGTTCATCTCCAGAGACAGCAGTCCAGACTTGTATTAACCTGTGTCAGCCACTGCAAGGGTTATACACTTACTTATTTATTTAATGCATTTATTTCTCAAAAACAATTGTATGAAAGAATCAAGAAAAAATAATAATGCAATAGATGATTAGGGTTTAACACTGCAAAAAAAGAACAAACTTGCTGGTCAAAATGTCATCTTTGGTCTACTCCTCACTCTGATGCACTCTCTCAATTTAAAAGTATGTCGTTGATTATGAAGTCATTTATACTAGTGTCTTGTTACACCTATGAAGATACACAAATGTATTTGTTAATGTATGTAGATTTCACTGATCCACAGATTTTGTTCCATAAAAAACTAGCAGCTGGATAGATTGCTGCAGCACTAATGGAAGCACACTGTTCCTTCCTCTTCCCAGTTTCTTAGTTCTAGCAGGAATCTCTCATTTGACCTTGGGCAAGGCATTTAAATTCTCTGCGCCTGTGTTTTCTCATCTGTAAAATTAAGGCTATAATGCCTACCTACTTCACAAGAGGGACAGTGTTAAATTTAACGTATTAATGTTTTAAAGTGTTTTCAGACAGCTGGATCAAAACCACTACAGAATGTAAGTTATTATTAAATTATGCTTCACTGAGTTAATGCTGTTGCATTACTGTATCTGATTAAATAAGGAAAAATATTCAAGTGACACCTCCTGGATTTTTTTTTTCCAGAGGATGAAACTGGTGTTCTTTCACCAGCCTACAGATGGACTTGAAGGCTTATTTTGGAGAAAGAAAGAGGCGAGGAAATGTAGTAGTCAACAGAAGTGACAGAGTCCTGCGGAGCGGATGATTACGAGGGCATTTAAAGCAATTGCAAGGTAGAGCAGAAGGCAACTGCGCCTTGTGCCCCACTGTGACACATCAGTCTCTGGTAGCAATACGGTCTCCGTTCATCTCCATGCCAGTGGGACAGGAACACCCCCTCCGTACCATCACCATAACTGCTGCGTTTGGCCTCCGCTCAGAGTAACGAAGTGCAAGATCTGTAGCCTGGAGTCACTTTCCTGGTGGAGCCGGCCAGCTCTCAGGCACAGTTCAGATATACTTTGAGCCTGTTCAGTCATGGCAGCTAATCCATCTATGATGAACGTGGCACATAAAAATGTCAGTTATAAAAAGGGGGATTTATCGCAGGAGGGTTGTTCATACCTGATGCCTCTCCTACATCTCCTCTTGACCTGATGCGCAGATGCCTGGTCTTGTCCTGTGATCTCACATCAGGATCTTGTTGTGGGGGGGGAAGGGGAAGGAGTGTTTGGAGCAAGAGCTGCAGGAAGATGAGAAGGGTTTTTGACAGCATGTTGAGTTGGATGTTGTACTGGTGTTGATGCCGCTGGTCCCAATGCCATCAAGGCATTTCTTGTGGATGACAAGGAATCTAGGAAAGTAGTGATTAACATGCATATCAGTGTGATTGACAAGCTATGTTGTCTGCTTTGTGCTAACGTATTGCATGGGCAACACCTATTCTAGGCATATCAGAATCAGCATATAGATTTAGAGTACAGATTTAAAACAGAAATATTTAGCATCTTTCCCAATAAATAAAGAAAAACTGTTTGATGGATCTATCTGCTCAACAGACCACGGAGATCAGATTCTGTCTGGTGAGGGAACGTTTTCGCCTCGCACAGTACAAAGGGACAGTAGGCAACATTCTTTCAGACTGCAGAAAGACCAATTAATTTACTCTCCCCTTCCTCTATCCCCAATTTATGACTCCAAAGGCAAGAAAAAAATAAGTACAACATTAGGTTTGATAACCTTCTGATAGTAGTGAGCTATTAAACATACACAAACCAGGGAGCTTGAAAAAATATAATCAGGAATCATATTGTCTACCTTCCAAATCTGCCAACAAGACTGAAATGGAGGTTGCAAAGTCTAAGGTTGTATATATATATTTTATGTCTTTTCTGACACCATGCTGCATACATCAAAGTATCCATTCTCTTTTTTTTTTTCTTATCAGATCTGCAGAGAGGCTAGACTACATGTTTTATTACTATACCAGTCAAAGATCACACAGCTTTCTATCAACAATGATGCTACTTCAATTTCTTGAGAAAAATGTGTGGGACATGAAAACTTACCACAAAAGCAGTGATGCCACTTTTGTTTGCTTGAATCCCTGCAGAACTGCTGCTATGTAAAATGTGTGCAGTAGCTCCTAGGATTAACTGTATGTTAGCTCTACTTTCTGTTGGTATTACACACAAATGCTCCTTCTCAATTTTCCTCTCTTCACCAAGGCACATGTAAGCCTTCCACAATGACTTTGCTTTTTTTTGTCCACCTCATATTTTATAAAATCTAAGTCAAGTGCCTGACGATGATTTCATAACTACTTCTGTTTTATTTATTTGCTTATTTGGCTGACTGGTAATTTTTAAGTCCCTGGTATAACTAACACATGATCATCCAGAATCAGCCTCCTGCTGCCAAAAATTATCTGTGTCCTTTGATTGAAAGACCAGCCACTTCCTTTGGCATTTTTATGCCAAATGTTTACTCTGGATCAGCAGCAAAGAGGTAACATTTTGCAGTCTGTTACACATGGAATAGGCTACCTCTCCATGTAACTCCTACCAGATGATTAACTGTAAGGACTTGAATAACCATATTCCTGAGTGGTAAGCACGAAAATGTATTGTCAGAATATCCTCAACTAGGAGATGACTACCTGATCACTACTGCAGCAAAACAGTTTTCTTCCACCTCTGATTTCAGTGATGCCGCATCTTCTAATATTTACAACTCTACCTCACAATATCCTGTTTATGCCTCCCAGCGAGGCTGGCTGGAGGAACAATGATGTGATTTATGTGTGAAAGCCATTTACCCAAAATAAACTACAGTAAAATAAAGTATGCTCAGAAGTATAATTTAAGACGACTACTGTCATGAGAAGATAAAATGCATAAGTTTGTATTTCATTCAGGAATAGTACAGCAATCAATGTTTCCAGTAATATTTCCAGTGACTGATTCAGCAGGCTGTTGCAGGGCAGCGGGGCTGTTTAAGCAGCAAGCTAATTTCCTGATATTATTTCTATGCACAGAATATAAAACCTTATAGATAATCATTTGGCTAATTACAAGGGCAAGGTGAAATGGCACTGTGTATGAAAGAAAAGGTGTAGAGAAGGAAAGCAAGAACCAGGTGACAGAACAATTAAGCAGATACAGTGAAATGTAAGGATGTCAAGTCGTGAGCAGAGTGAGAACGCAGGGGGTTGCTGCCAGAAGCGAAAGGAACAGGAGGAGGTGCAGAAAAGATGATCGCCCTCTAAACAGGTAAAAGTGTAGCCCCCTGCTGTGGATTCTTTTTTAATGATCTACTAATGAACGGATTTGAGAGGCTTCCATGTTTCACTACTCCTGGCACAATAAAAACGCACTATATTTTTAATACTTTAAGTTCCACAGGTTGAAAGGTCTGTTCCACAGTTTTTAATCTTCTTCCTAGCTGTTTCACAATTATAAAGGACAGGGAACGTGGGGCTGTTTGCTCTGTATGATGCAGCAAGTACATTTATACCCCTGGCATTTCCCTTCCTTTGGCAGCTCCCCCACAGAACGCCCTGTGCGTGGAGAATATAGAAGCAGCAGGACAGAACATCACAGCAATCACAAGCCTCCTGTGTATCTGAAGCTGAGATAATATCTCCAGCACTGAAGCTAAGAAACAATTTCAGTGACATCTGGCAGAATTTGCCAGATGTTAATATGTGAATTCATGCATGGTAAGACAGGAAGAAATGCAGATCTTCAGTGAATGAGCTGTACAACATTGAAGAACTGATAAAAAGCAGCAGAAATGAGTCGTGACAGAGAGAAAGAAAAAAATAGTAGGCCCCCTATATGACCACTTCTCAAGCATACTTTGGATTTAAGTGAATGTTGCTATAGGTCTTTGTTCTTGTCAGATGACAACTTCTTGTAAGATTTTGATGCATTTAAGGTATGAGATCTTGTCTATATCTATATAAAATAAATAAAAATATATATTAATGAAGATTTAGGGATTCTCCGGGCAGCTGATGTGTTACAGCCAATGTAAATATGTGACAATTGGTGCAGAAAGAACTGATGCTCCCAAACTCCCTCTAATCATCTTTTTGTTAAAATATATGTCCCCTCATCAGTAATGAACAAAGATACATTTAACCATTTATCTAAAACTGAGGAAAACTACCAAATTAAGTCGCATGCATCAAAGACCTAAAGACAAGTAAAGAAAGTATTTATTAACCTTGTCTATTGCTAAAGCTGGAACTCTGCACTTGTCTGTATCGAATTGTACCTACTTTTTCCAGACTGTTTCTCCAGTTCATCAAGATCATATTACATTTTAATCCCATCCTCCAGCTAACACCAAGGAAAAAACATCAACACAAATCTCCAGATTGTGTCCTGAACTCCTGTGCAGACGTCAGATAGGAAGAACATGTTGCATTTTTATTTTTAGATTCCAGCAGAAATGTTGACACGTTATGGCCCCAAGTTTCCCTGCTTCTGACTTTCAGAAGGATTTAAAATATATTACTCTAAACTACTCAGTTCACTTCAACAGCTATGGAAGTCCTACCACAAAAGCAACTTGAAGCTACAGGATACCACCAAAAGTCAGTTACCAGACGTATGGGAGTCTTCAATAAACAAACAAAGCAGCCTCTGTTCCCACAAACTCTTTGTTTTGGACCAGGCATTCACCAGACAGGATACATCTACAGGTTTTCAGGCTCTAGCCACACTGGCAGAATTTCCTTCACACACTTTTGTGTTTGTTTTGTGTCTCATTGATATACCCCTGTTTCACTCTCCAAACGCTCTCCATACAGGCTCCCACCAGACTTGTGTAAACGCATTACTAAGTTCTCATCCTGCAGTGCCCCACATAAGAAGAGTGTCAGATCCCACCCGGATTATACCAGCTGATGGCACTGCCAGTGCCATATGCGAACCGCTGTGTAACTCTGCAGGCTTCCGTGGCCTATGAGAAAGCCCAGAAAAGTATTCACCCAAGTCACTGCTTGCAAACCAACATGTGCCAGTATTGTGGGGTCCCCTGTACAGGGGAACTGACCGGTACTCATCTGATGATCCAGGATGATGAGGAATTTGACAGCTGCTTCTCCCCAGGACTACATGTTGTATGAGAATATACTACTGCTGCTACAACTACTACAACTACACCTCCTACTACTACAACAACTACTACAACTACTGCAACTACTACTACTGCTGCTGCTATTACTGCCAGAAACAATAGATATGTAATAATGATCTCCTTTTATATCGAAATGCCATTCTTTCAGATTTAAAACAACTCTGACTTCCAGACTGGAGACTCTTTCATAACAACCAGAAAAGTTGTGGGTTTTTTTATTCCTATAAAATATCTTGTTTTCAAATAATACAGATTCTTCCACTTTTTTTTTTCCTGATGTATCTTAAAAATTCCACCCTAAAAACATTTGGAGCGTCATGATGTGAGGAACCTCACATCATGGATGGAGCCTCATCACTGTGATTCTAGCAGTGTTAATCTTACATATAGATTGACATTTGAGTCAGGTTTAATATAATAGATGAACTCAACTCCTGAGCAGTTCCAGTTATGTTAAGATGTTCAGTGACTTGTAAAAGTTGCAAAAAAATTACTTCTCTGCCAGGCTGGGGAATTAACAGCATACTGAAACACAGAACTCTTCTCAGGTTGTTTGCTTTGTTGCAGAGAACTTTTCATCCACCTGCTCATTATTAAGAGAACTTGTTTATCTGCCAGATGACTGTTGCAACACAGAGTGCAGGAGTAGTGAACAATTCACTCATTTACTTCTACTGTGCTTTTCCAAAATATTTATGGCAAAATGCAGGTTTGCTCATAACTGATTACCATCAATCCATTTTCATTACTACTGTTCCTACAGAATTCAAGATATATATGGATTATAAGAATGTACTGTCCCTCCTTGTATTCATTTCACTATGCTCTTTTCTTCCTTGTCTTGCCATTTGTTTAGGTGTTGGGTTTTTTTAAGCTCTACTATTTCATATTACTAAGACTGCAAATTTTAAGCTGGAAAGGGAGTGGGGTAACATGCATAACTTTGACTCTTTAACATGGTTAAGTGAAATAGTCAATCTTTACCAATTCCAATTCTCTTTCAGGTTTCCTATTAAATAGTAAATCTAGGTAACCTCATACTTAGTTCTTATACATTGGTTTTCACCATGGACAAAGCAGGAAATTATCAGTCTGGCAATACTTCAGATACCCAGATATTCCTGAAATTCCTTCAATGCTTCCCACTCAGGCTTAACTTAGCTCATCTTGCTAGACAATCACAGAATCACAGAATCACAGAATGGATGAGGTTGAAAGTGATCTATGGGGATCGTCTAGCCCAACTCCTGTGCTCAAAGCAGGGTCAGAAAAAGCAAGTTGTCCAGGACTGTGTCCAGTTGTGTCACAGAATCACAGAATCACAGAATAATATAGGTTGGAAAAGACCCTTAAGATCATCGAGTCCAACCATAAACCTAACACTGCCAAAACCACCACTACACCATGTCCCTAAGCACCTCATCCAAACGTCCTTTAAATACCTCCAGGGATGGCGACTCAACCACTTCCCTGGGCAGCCTCTTCCAATGCTTGATAACCCTCTCGGTGAAGAAAAATTTCCTAATATCCAGTCTAAACCTCCCCTGGCGCAACTTGAGGCCATTTCCTCTTGTCCTATCACTTGTTACCTGGGAGAAGAGACCGACCCCCACCTCTCTACAGCCTCCTTTCAGGTAGTTGAAGAGAGCGATAAGGTCTCCCCTCAGCCTCCTTTTCTCCAGGCTAAACAGTCCCAGCTCCCTCAGCCGCTCCTCATAAGACTTCTGCTCCAGACCCTTCACCAGCTTCGTTGCCCTTCTCTGCACACACTCCAGCACCTCAAGGTCTCTCTTGTAGTGGGGGGCCCAAAACCGAACACAGTATTCGAGGTGCGGCCTCACCAGTGCCAAGTACAGGGGCACCATCACTTCCCTAGTCCTGCTGGCCACGCTATTTTTGATACAAGCCAGGATGCCATTGGCTTTCTTGGCCGCCTGGGCACACTGCTGGCTCATATTCAGGCAGCTGTCAACAAACACCCCCAGGTCCTTCTCTGCCAGGCAGCTTTCCAGCCACTCTTCCCCAAGCCTGTAGCGTTGCATGGGGTTGCTGTGGCCCAAGTGCAGGACCTTGCACTTGGCCTTGTTAAACCCCATACAATTGACCTCGGCCCATCGATCCAGCCTGTCCAGGTCCCTCTGCAGAGCCTGCCTACCCTCCAGCAGATCAACACTCCCACACAACTTGGTGTCATCTGCAAACTTACTGAGGGTGCACTCGATCCCTTCGTCCAGATCATTGATAAAGATGTTAAACAGAACTGGCCCCAACACCGAGCCCTGGGGAACACCGCTTGTGACCAGCTGCCAACCGGAG
Organism: Mycteria americana; assembly: GCF_035582795.1. NCBI lineage: Eukaryota > Metazoa > Chordata > Aves > Ciconiiformes > Ciconiidae > Mycteria > Mycteria americana. The sequence continues at coordinate 106,667,403 of NC_134366.1, read as the reverse complement.
TAAACTCCAGACACTCCGGAGTGTCTTGAGTATGTCTGAGGATGGAGACTACACAACATCTCTGGGCAGCCTGTTCTGGTGTTCAACCACTCTCACAGTAAAAAAAAAAAAAAATTCTTATATTCAGATAGAATCTTTTGTGTTTCAGTTTATGTCCATTGACTCTCATCTTCTCAGTTATCACAAATGAGAAGAGTCTAGCTGTTTCTTCTTTATACCCTCCCATCAGACATTTATAAACATCAATAGGTTTCCCCTTGACCCTTCTCTTCTCCAGGCTAAATAATCCCAGCTCCCTCAGCCTCTCCTCATATGAGAGATGTTCATCATCCTCATAGCCTTTGGCTGGACTTGCTCCTATAAGTCCATATGTCCGTTGTACCGGGGTCCCCAGAACTGGCACTCCAGATGTGGCCTCACCAATGCTGACTAGACAAGAAGGATCACCTCCCTTGACCCGTTTGCAACACTCTTCCTAATGCAGCCAGCCCAGGAGGCTGCTGGCCTTCTTTGCTGCAAGGGCACATTGCTGGCTCATGGTCAGTTTGTTGCCCACCAGGATCCCTAAGGCCTTTTCTGGAAAGCTGCTTTCCAGCTGGTCAGCCCCAGTGTGTACTGGTGCCTGGTGTTATTGCTCCCTGAGGGTAGAACTTTGCAATTCCCTTTGCTGAACTTCATAAGGTTCCCGTCTGCCCATTTCTCCAGCCTGTCAAGGTAGCTGAATGGTAGCACACCTACCTGGTATGTCAGCCATTTCTCCCAGTTTTGTATCACCTGCAAACTTGCTGAGGGTACAGTCTGCCCTATCATCCTAATTATTAATTAAGAGGTTAAGCAATACTGGCCCCAGTATTGATGCCTGGGGTACGCCACTAGTGACTGATCTCCAGCTAGACTTTGTGCTGCTGATCACTACTCTTTGTGCCTGCCAGTTCAGACAGCTTTCAGTCCACCTCACTGTCCACTAGCCCATACTTCATTAGTTTGTGAGCTCCTTGATCACTTGTGTTGTTAGGAAATTATCACCAATGCCTTCCAGAAACATCCTGAGCTGCTTGTGTCCTTCTGTGTTGTCCCTCCAGCAGACATGAGAGTGGCACAAGTCGCCCATGAGATGAAGAGATGATAGCTCAATGTGGTAGTTGCACTTTACCTTCATACCAGTGATTCTCCAAATATCATCTGTTTTGCCTTCCCTTACATATAGTATTTCAAAACTAAATTTTGTACGTCATGTGCTCCAAACCACTTAATCATCTTGGTAACCCTCTGCTGGACTCATGCCATTACGTCAATGTCTTGTTCCCAAGAGCCCCAGATTGGTTCCTTTCAACCCTATCTTGCTGAATTCCCGCCATGTAGATCCCTGCCTCCAGTCATCAACCACTCCTCCAATCTGATGTCATTGACAAACTTGCTAAGGGTGCATTCCACCCCATCCTCCAGGTCAATAATATAGGCATTACACAAAATCAGCTCCAGCATTGGTCAGCCTCTGAAGGACACCACTGTTAACTGTCCAGTCTCCTCAGTCTTTAGGAGGAATATATTTAGTTAGAGGGATAAGTTCTAAGTGAAATGTTTTAGAACTGAAAAAGAGTATTTATAATTTGTTTTTCCATTTAAGGATCTGTCTCTGTATTTTTACCGACCCATAAAATCCATTCACTATAGCAAAGTTTAAGTATAAAGTATTATTACACTACATTTCTGTTTTCAGAAATGTTGAGGATTTTTATCTGACCAACTTCATTCTTTGTTTATGAATTACTTGCTCTGTGATACACACAATTTCAACTCATATTTCTGCTTTAGCACAATCAGACCTACATGAATTGCACACTGTTACCAGAGGTAAACTATAAAAGCCTCTTAAGAAATACATGCTCAATCTCTTACCATTATAAAGAAGAAACCCAAAATAAAGTTTCAGATAGATAAACTACATTCATTAAGATAAGTCTGAAGTGGTTAACAAGGTATATTTCTTCAAAGTCAAATGGAACAACATAAAGAAAACATCTACTCTGCACAGGAAAAAAAGGCAGGAATTTAAGTTCCACTGCAAAAACGCTGACAGGTACTATGCTCCTTACTTGACTGCTACACATTATGAATCTCTCTCATATTTTTGTAGTATCATCCATTACAGATATTCAAAAGTGATGAGCCAGGCTCCAAGATATCATGGAACTGAACATAATCATAATAAATTTTTATTGCTTATTTGCCTTTTGATTTCTGAATGTATTCGTATTACCTTTTCAAGTTTTATTCCGTAACCACACAAGAGACTGCAAGTCTATTTTTAAATGAAAGCATTAGAGTGGCTTCCTGACCGTTCATCACACAACCTTCCCCACCACTGCCAGCACTCACTTCAGAGCTCTCTCCTACTTGTTTTTTTCTTGCGTGCTATCGAAAGTGTCCAAGACAGCAGCTTCATTTTGAGGACCCAGAGTTTTCCCACAGTTCCTTACACTCTAAAAAAGCCATGTTTGGGCAATCCTGAGTCAAAAGAAGGGAGGATGATCTGGGGCAACCTTTACAAGAAATAATAATGGAACCAGCAATTTTATTCATCAGTTCAACAAATTAGAGGAACTGATACAGGACAGAACTGTCTGGGTGTGACTCACCTGTGCATTATGCATTGGGAAATACAAAAAGTGGACTAACACTCACATAAGACAGGCAATACCGAGATTCTGTGTGGATACTCCAGTGAAGCCAGAAACCACAGTCATGGGGTTCTACTTGTGATGTCTGGGCCAATGAATATTTAATTAACCCAAATAAAATGCGACAGTAAAAAAAAGAAAGTTTGGTGTTTTGTTTTTTTTTTTTAGGGCAAGTCAGCTGAGTAAGTCTCCTGGAATGTGATACTAGGGATTGACCTCCTCTTTCAAATCAGGCAGCGTGGGGATTCGATCAGATCCCAGTTGGGCAAGTGTCTCTTCTGACTGAAGCACCTGCAGGCCTCTGACCAGCCTCGTCACCCATCTCTGAACCCCTTCTGGTACTCCTGTGTTCATATTTATGACGGAGTAGAGTACAGCTCATGTACAGATGTATCACTGATTTATTTAATGTCTGTTTATAATATTGTAGCCACTATTTTCCATTTCATTTGTTATGCATTGCACTTTAATTTTAATGTATTTGCTTTCCTGATGCATCTGCCCACTGAGTGGGAATTTTAACTGAAAACCAAACTTGAACTCACTTAGAATATTAGAAATTTAGCATATCATTTTATATTATCTCACAAAATTAATTACATATGATTACATATGTGTGACAGGATGGTCTGAACTGTGGCTGAAGTTCCGCAGTGATGATAAAAAACAAATTGCTAAGTTTGGGAAAGGTGATGATGATTAGACTGTCAAAGGATCAGTGTCAGAACAGTCCTATTTAACATTTTAATTTTTATATGGAAGGAATAAACAACTGGTTAATTTTCTGGAAATTTACTGATGCTATTAAACTGGGTGCTACTGAGAATACTAATGAAGACAAGGAAATAACAGCAAGGAACTTAGTTTAGAAATATGTTTAGGAAATAACAAAAAGGATTAAATTTTGAAAGCTGCAAAATCATTAATTAGAAAAAGCATCCTGCAAAATTAAGATATTCAATAACAAAAACAAATCTGAACCCAGTGCTAGAAGAAGCACTGGAAGCAGAAAATTAGACAAACGTGAAATTTACAGTAGAGGTAAACAGACCATGTATTAGGTAACACAGGCAGCTGCTGGGAGGTAACAGTCCCTCAGTTACAAAGATGTATTTCCATTCGTGGGTTTAATTCTCAGGCACTGAGTGGTCTCCCATGTAAAAACCCAGGTGATATCCAGGCACTGCATTACCACACACACAGAATTGAAGGTATTCCCTGGATTAAGAGAAGATCAGTTCATGAGTAGGAAAGAGTGAGAAAATTATACATGCACAAATTGCAAAGCAACTGCTTAACAAGCTAATGATCTTCATGTATCTGAACAGTACAAACAAGAAATCCCTATCTGTATGCCCAGATACATAGTATGATTCATTCAACCAAACTTAAGACAGTTACGCTAAATATTCTAGGTTAGTTTTATAGACAGTGGAAAGAAACAGCCTCTTCTAGGACAGGATTCATCTCATCCTAAAGCAGACGTCTAAATGTCTTGACTATAAAGGCTGACCAGCTCAGACACATATCTAAAAATAGGTGTGATGAATCAGGCATCATCTTTGTATCCTTCATCACTTATCTCAGTTCAGCTTTGCTGGGTCCTATCCATACGTATGGATCCTGGTTATGGATCAGGTCTTAAGAAGGGAGAGGAAGTATTTAGGAACTTTATAAGGCTAAACTAGCAGTACTTAGATAAAAGTAAGAATGAAAGAATTCTTGATAACTATCAAGGCAGAAAGTCCTACAAGTTAAGTGTATTAGAAAGTATTTTTTTAAATAAAAAGTAATGGGAGCTTTAGAAATACCATCATTTCAAATTAGATAATTGTACTGAAAGTAGTCCTCTTACAGAGAATTAAAGAAATGTCTATAAAGCATAAGAGCTCTCATACAGGAGAGATGAAACCCAAAGCAAGAAAACAGTCATTTGGATTTTGTATTCAGAACTAGCCACAATCCCACACCTTTTCCTATAGTACTACATAGGTACACACATTTACACATATAGGTTTTTTAGGTAAGCTTAAAGTCAAAGTACGCAACATGTCTGTCATATCATTCCTATTGAGAGAACTTCCTATTTATATACATAATATTCTGTAAATAAAGATTAACAATCTTTCACTGATACGTGAAACTGTAAAATCTTAAAATATCCTCAGTTTCTCATGCTAATGAGTTTTTTTGTCATCAGGGAGATGGGCTTCAAATTTCTCTCAAGCAGAAAAGGTCATACTGTGGTTCTGTCTATCAAGAAAATTCAGACTGAAACAATTACAGTTTAAACTCCTTATACTTTATGAAGACAGCCTATATCTCAGCATTATTCCAAGAAGGAATAAGTAAGTGCTCTCTATGCGCTGACAACTCAAGGTCATGTCAAAGTTTCTAGAGACACTTTTACCTTCATATACAATTAAAAAATAAATAGGAGTCTTTTCCTATATAAGATTTGTATCCCTCTTGTTCTTCAGACCTCAGCACGTCAGTAGGAAGAGCAGAGCCAATTGCTATGGGAACCATGCTTCTACAGCGTGAGGGTGAAGTAGGAGTCAAGTAGGGGAACGGAGAATGGTGATACTCTTCTGTTCTCTCTCCAGAAAACTAGTTCAATGAATGATGTAACTCCTGGAAATTCTGCCTTGCAGCAAGAAAATAAAAGCACTTTGTCTGTTTATCACAGCCAGTAGAAAGTGGTGAAACGAACGTGATCCACAATCAGCTATACAGAGGTGACAGCAAGATCTTAAATCTAACAGATATGGCATTATATATTACAACTAAAATATGAAATCAGCAAAGTTTAACCAGAAATAATGTTAAATTACCCATTGGTACAACTTTGCAAAAGATGCAGTAAATTCTTCATCTTTGGAAGACTCTGAATAAAAACTGCACATCTTTCAAAAAGATAAATTACAGTTCTGAGGGAAACCGGTGAACCTGACATAGGAACCACTTGATGGATAGAGTAAGTCGTCCATGGAAGTTCGGGCTAATGAAGTCAAGATTACCATATTTCACAGATTAATCTACTGGTAGGTTTTGACAGCAGTAACAACAAAAATGAGAAATGAAGAACTAGCAGTTCTTGTTATAAGCACACCACACTCAGCCTACTAACACTTCTACCACCGTGCCCATCATGGCCAAGATTATTGTATTAAACCTATTATTGATAGACCAATATCTACATGCAAGTATCCCTTGCAAGGTGTACATGTTTTATTTTGCTTTTCAGTCATCTGGTTTTCTCTGTTGTTTGGTATGTAGGCTGTGCTACAAAGGAGAGGTTTTCTGATATTCCTGCAGGTTCCTCCTGTGTTTTCCCATAAAGTTCTCCACATAACCTCCTAATAGATAGATCTTAGTCCCAAGGATAAAGGCTTGGCACTTCACTTGGCTTAAAAGCATGCCTGTATTACAGCACCACTTTGACTGCAGCTACCAGGACACCAAACTTAAGATGAACGACCCTCTGACTTTCGTGTCTTATCATTGCATTTCTACGGATTCCACAGGTTAAATGTCTTACTTTACTAATACTGTTTTTCAAGTTTTGTGGAGAGAAATTTACACCGAAGTTCATTCTTCTGGTGGTGGTTGTGGTTTCTGGCTATGTAGACTTAAAGATCAGACCTTTATAAAGCACCTTTACCTTGTCAGGACTCAGTAAAACAGTCCTTTGTGTAAATGAGAATCAGATCAAGAGTATTATTATAATACAAGTACCTACATGATTGCTTGTATCAGTGAGGTTTTAATGATTTAATAGGTATCATATAAATATCATAAACCAATTCCAGCCACCTGTCAGGTCTTCATGTGAGTTTTCTTATGTATTGAGGAATTCTTATTTCTATTAGTGTTGGTTTGGAATTGGAACATCACCGGAACAAAATGGTGAATGCAATTCAACATCCCTACCTTCATAGTAAAAATGAACAAATATTTCATTGGACATAATTTAATCACAAAACTGAGAAAAATCACAAAAACCTCACAATTTTCCTTAATGCATTTAACATAATTTTCAGAAATTTTTCGATTCCAGCCTGCAATCTATGAAATACCCTCCGCAAAGTAGTGCAGCAATACTGGAACCACTCAGCAACAACAAGCTCACTAGAAACAAAAACGTGAATAAAAATGCATTTCTCTGCTCTTCTTCCTGTTGCTAGATACCTTTGGAGTTAACGTCCCTCACTACAGCTTCAAACCCCACTTCTTTAAATACAGCGCTCTGTTCACAACATTTGGGTCTTTGAATTTCTCGTGTTTTAGATGGTACTAAGCCATGCACTCCTAAAGGATGCCTGTGTTTGGAAATTGCTCATAAGATATTCAGGCGACACTTTTTCCTGTTCCTTCTCTTTTTAAACCTCTGTGAAACGCCTACTTCCTCTTCACAACATTTCATCAGCCTCCTGTTGATGACTCCTCTTTCTTGGATCCCTGCCTCTCCCGCTTACTGTGGGCAGATGAGAAATGACAGGGCGCTCAGTGTCAATGGTCATGGGCAGGAGAAAGGAGCTCTGGAGCAGCAATGATGTAAGCCCAGATAATGCATATGCTAACTGCGAGCAAGAAGACCCCTGCAGCGGGAAACGAGGGTAAGAGCCACAGATGGAGGAAATGGACAACAGGACTGAATAGTTCGACTATGATGGACATAGAAGATTTGGAGAATAACCAGAAGAATGGTTATTCTGTGTGAAATTCTATACACATAGAATTTCACACAGAATACACAAGCACTGTTCTCTGTAGCCTCAGAGAACAGTGCTTCATTCCTTTTTTATTCCAGATTCCTTCTGTATGTTTAAAATATTTACTGTGCCTCTGTGTAAAACACAAAAAAGCTTCTAACGGTATGGTATCAGTTGGTATCTGAAATGGATAGATGGTACCTGAAAGACATTTTTATTTTAAAAGATTGCCGATGCAAAAAAAAATGAATAAACTTTAATTGTGATGCAAAACCAAAATGTTTAATCTTTCAGTGGAACTACTCAAATCAGTGAAGTGGTCTGACCACCTCTTACTTACTTTGAAAGAAACCCTGGTTTACTTCTCCTGACACGGTATTAGTTGTCCAGCAGTTCACCATTCTTGGAGCAGTTTGTGAGGCTGCCACACTTTAGCCTAGCTGCAAATGAATTTTTTTTTTTAATTCCTTGCCTTCAGAAGCAAAATAGGTCCCTGCATTATTTTATCACTGCTTTACAGTGAAAGCTAAGGAAATTGCAAGATGTGTCTGAGAATGACAGCAGAATGAAGACATCACTGGTGGTATTTCTTTAGAGGCTGACTACACAAGTCCCAAATCAAAATCATGTAAATTGCTCCAAAAGCAATAGTATTCACCAGAGACTTGGATTCATTCAAACACAACACACCAGCATAAAAAGCTTGCCCTGAAGTTGCCCTAAACAAAGTGTACTCAAATGCACTAATTTTTCCAGAATCTGATTATTCTGACGGATCTCCATTTTCATTTTAGAATCCAAAAAGAGTCATTTTATGAAACTTTTACAATAAATTACAAAATATATATGTGTATAGAATTTCACACAAGCAAAACATCCATGAGGAGACATGAGCAGGGAGGTGCAGAACAGGAGCAAGAGATTTTGTGAAGAATTTTGCAAGGGGTTATTAGGAACGGAAAATCCAAACATTTAATTTCTCCATGAAAGAGAATTCTGGAAATAATCCATTTCGTGTTGACTGAAATGTTTAATCTTCATAAAAACAGTAATTTAAATTCTGACTTTTTTATTAATGTAATATGGTTAAAAACTTTCTACCATCTCAATTGAAATTAATTTTGAATGGAAAATATAAGTGCATGTAATTTCAAAAATTATGTCAAGACTACATCTAAACTATCCTTCCTTTGGCTTTTGAAATTAAGGCTTGGTGACAGTAATGTGATTTCACAGTCCTTGTGATTTTGAAAGAAATTGCGCTCTGCATGAATAGTTCTCCTCACAATTTTCTCCTTATACAAGAGTTAAAAGCAAGACCAGAGAGCAGGATACATTTCCCCCACGTCACAAAATTTCTTCTATGACAAAGCTATAAATGGGAAGGCATACCCATGCCACGGCCATGCGCCACGTGGCAGCAGCAAGCCCTTCATCAGCTCAGGTGAGGGGTGGCCTGGGTGCCCACGGGGGTGGCACGGAGGAGCTTCCTGCTCTTCACTCCTGGCCACAGTGCTGACACCACCCCGGTTCCCAGCACACGATATGGCTTTGCTGACCTGGTTTCCAGGTTTTCTGGCTAGACATGAGAGACCAAAGAAGGATTTTTTGTAACCGATAAAGATGAAGTGGGGGTGGTGGGAAGTGAGTTCTCTGGACCGTCTGCTGAAATCCCACTGAAAGCCGGAGGTGATGGAAACACATTGTTATTACAGCTTTTTACATTAAAATTCCCACAGCCATCTAGGGTAGGCTCTAGCTGACGCAATACAGATCTCCACATAGGAGACATCTACATCTATACTAGCCAGCTGAGGCTCCCTTTATAGTTCAGAGAGAGAAATAAGCTTTCTCTAGGATACAATTCTTTTTATCTTAAAATAGTCACCTAAAATAGGTCAGATGAATTTTTCCACATAGAAGTGCCTACTCCTTGACGGTACAGGAAACCCTGCCACACTAGCTGAAGGGAGATATCCCCAGCCCAGACCTTCAAACCCAGGTCAGATGAAGCCCAGTCCTAGCAGAGCCCTTCTGCCCTCGATATGCCTGGAAACACCCCTGGCTTCACAGCACCAAACCCCTCTGCGGGGTTGTCAGCCCTCGCTGGATCCACCAACCAGCTCCTCTGCTCAACTTCCTTACGGCTCGGGAGCAGTAACAGGAAAACAAACAATGCCAAGCCCAAATCGGTTTTCTCACATCAGATGTCTGCATATACACCATCCATATATATAAGGTGCATTATACCGAGCAACTTCAAAGGCCTGAAATAAATGAAGGGTGACACTAAGAAGATAGAGTAAAAAGATAGAATTACATCAATGAAAAAAGACTGGGTCCTTTGGAGCCAAAAGGTAGGAAAGACTACATTCCTTTTTGCTATATGAGAATTAGCTCAAATAACATTTAGAAAGGGTTAACATAAGGCAACTGTTGTGCACCCTTTGTACATCTCTGAACCTCTGCTGCACTGAAAAGTGAAACATTAGAATAAAACTGAAACTGGATACCTTTCGTGGCAGTTCACAAGAATAGCTTATAAGGAATTTAGCCAGGCTCGTCTACTTATTCTTCTTAAATATATGATTTCAAAACCAAAGAGCTATTGCCAGGAATCATAACAAAGACTTTTTTTGGGGAAAAAATATAAATAACAGAATACCTTTTCTTCTTGTTTTCAGTTAGACAGTTCTAATAATAGGGATAGTGATACGTCAGTTTAGGAAAGGTAAAATTAGCATTTGACAAGTATTTTATGGTTTACAATTTTCATGCCTATGATACTGTATTGAGAAACTGTATTCTCTAAGTTGCAAAATACAATACCTTGCTCCTGTGATTGTTAGATGTCAAGAACTGTCTTACCAAACACATGGTCTTCTAATAACTTCCTAGGACACCAATTTACAAAAGTTTCCAAAATGCCAAGTCTTTACCAAACATGAATGACATGATGCTTTTGGTTCGTATGCCTCTCCTGGCAGATAGTTTCATAGAGCACCTCAGAAGACATGACTGTACAAGATGGAGTTACAGATCATATGCAATGAGTTGCACACATGAAGTAGCTATTTTTTCTTGTTTATGAAATAATAGTCTAATTAATAAGTGATATTGTATGTTAATGCCATTGCAAAATGTCTATCTTTTTACTTGCTTTTAAGTAAGTAATTAGGAAATTCCTCTACATGTACAATCCAAAAAACTTAGTGCAATGCTTCAGTTTACTGCATCTTGAGCGTGGAGCAGAATTTTTTTTCTTATTTAGGTAGGATAAGAAAACAAGCACACCTTGAAATTTTCACTGTAGAAATAATTTGCTTGTCAATGTCACTGTCAGTGACTGTTCCATTGCTGTTTGTTTTTTTTTTAATAAGCACATAAAGGTATGCCTTAAATAAGCTGACACACAGCTATCATGTTATTGTGTAATTCCATTACAAAGGAATCAGTTTATTACCAATGAAAAGACAACCAGCCTTTAAGTCAGACTGGGACATGTTGTATCATCCCTGTCAGAGATGATACACATTAGGATAGACTCAGCCAAGTGTCAACAAGCAATCTGACTGCAAATCAGCACTACTCAGAAAATCCCAGTGGTAGAGTTAAGTCTGTTTGTATGCTCAAGCCACGTCCCAGACAGCACTTGAACGTTTCCCGTTAACATCATCGCTAACCAAAGCACTGGCTTCACAGTCCTTGTATTGGCTACTAACTCACAGAAAACTAGGTAAGAACAGAAGAATAACTTTGAAGGACCAAAATATTGTTCTTTATCCACCAGTAAAACTATTTTTAGTTTTGCCTAAGCCTGTAAGAATCCACCAGCCTGGTCACCCTGAGGATGGCGTAGAAGGAAAGCCTCCAGATGTCAGCCATACGGTGAAAGACAGAAATAAAGTGATAGGCAGACAGCGCAATTATACCTAGCTGCTCACCCCCACAGGTAAAAACCTCGAGGGCATAATTTCCCCTACTACACTAAAAAGCTGCTCCATGGTTGGATTCACAAATCCGCAGAAGCAGTTTTTCTGCCTTCCCACACCCTTTGTCCAGCACTTCAAGGATTAGGGCTCTCCACACAACCCAAGTTCAGCCCTGCTTCAGTTAGAGGGGGGAAACACATCACACCCCCCTCCAAGGTGCCCCTGCTTGAGGTGGCTGGAAAAAAGGGACCTATCAGTCCTGTTAACACTGTCCTTCTGGTATAAAGAAATAAACATTGCAGGCATAGCTGTACCATTTGAGGGATAAGAAGCCATCTACCAAACTAGATCATTTTCACTCGCTTGCTCTTCATTCTCAGTGAATATTTAAGCATTTTTTTACGTGGAAGTGCTACACCATGAGTGTTCAAGGGATTTCCACTTCCAAGGAATTGACAGCATGGTAATTAGGAAACGCACGTTAAATCATAGGAGACTTGAAAGAAATCAGTCAAAGAAAGCATTCAGTTCTCAGCTCAGTGCCAAAGCCACCAGATTATAAAGTACTCTGCTCAAGAAAGTTTTCCCAAAGGCTCCTGCTGAAACAGCTTCATTTAATACAAAGAACTCAGGCAGTTCTTGCAAGAGTGCTCCCTTTGCTTCAGTTAGCATTCGCATTCTGGAGTAGTGACAGCTTAATTAGTTGAAATAAAACAGTAGCAAAGCAAAAGACTGAGAACCCTCCCCAAAACACCCTATCATACAGTAGGGCAGTGCTCTCTCATGGGAGGCAGAGGACGTGGATTCAAAACCCCAGGGGCACAGAAGAGAGTGCAACCCTGCTCCCTGTGCTCGTGAATGAAGCTGCAACGCTGTTCAAGCCCTGTGCGACATCATATATTGAGTGATTTCTTTCCATTTCTTATATCAGCAAAAGCAACACAATTATTTTTGGATGTAACTTTTCTTTCCTCTCTTCCTAATTAACTATGCCAAAAAGTCAATTATCTGTCCCACTCCTGAAAGATCTCACATCCAAAGAGCCAAGCATCTGTATTTTCTACTGAAAAGAAAGTTAATTGACAGGTTGTATAAGGTCACATATGGCAGATCTGGGCTCACAACTAATAAACAGAATCAGCTCTCTCGCATCCATACTGTCCCTGAGAAATTATTAAATCCAGGGACTTCTGTAGCTTGTCTGTAATCAGTACTTAAAACTTGAGACTGTGCGCTCTACTCTCAGAACCAGGAAGAAAAATCAGAAATCTTAATGCCCCACATTTTGTTAATCTCTTACAAGTCATCATGACATGTCTTTTTCCAGGGGTTGTTTCAAAAAGATAATTATAGATTACTTCAATATTTCAGTTCAAACTGTAGAGGTCAGTGCAACAGAGCTGAAGTTCTGCAATTCAAATCTATTGAACATTTATGTGGGGAAAAATATTTTGGAGCTGCTCCTAGAACTGGAAACTATGCAAACACAATTAACAAATAAACATCCACCTACACCCCCCCAGCCCAAATGAAACAGGATTAAAAGCACTGAATCTGAGCAAATACCAGTAGGTTTTAATTGCTGCCCACTTAAACTCACATCTACGCTTTCCAGTTATTTAAGCTGAAATGTTACTGCACATCTTCATCTTTTTACATGAGAAACTAAGATGTACACATTTTTGGGACTGCATATCTATAAGTATATTTCCAGTAGGAACTTATAAACAAATAAATAAAACAGTGAATTGTATTAAAAGTAATTTAAAAGACAGACATTTTCTTAATGAGTATATGCAGTTGATACATTTGTGTTACATTATTAAACATGGAAGCTATCCTCAAGTAACTTTATAGCATATGGGAACATATTTGTTATATGTTAAGCACTTCAAAAACTACACATAAGTGCTTATGACCCAAATGCACAATTAAAATTACATTAGAATTTCTCCCTTGGATAATTTTCTAGAGCTTCAAAAGAAGACATATAACACCTTCTTCCCATTATATGATGCAGTGCAACTGTTATTGGTGTAATAATGTCAAATTTTAATAACTTAATCATAACAGTATAGTCCATGTTTAAAGGTTTATAGATAAGCAAATATGTTTAGACGCACTACTGTGCGACTTCAAAATATTAAGCAGTTTACTAATGTATATGGAGCCCGTACACACATATGCACGTGTGTATGAGTCTGAGGGCATCTGCTCCACAAGATGCCTCCGATGCAGGAGGCAGAAGTTCAAATCAGTGAAAATCTCCTTAAGAACAGGTTTACAATCCCAGATCACCCTGATATGCAAGTCCCTTCTCTTAATTTTGTCACAGTTGTTTTGGCCAGCCTAAAAGACAGGCCTTAGAAATTAATTGTCTTAATTTAATTTCTGCACAGAAGGTAAAGAGATATCTCAGTCCCAGAAGAAAAAGTAAAAAAAAAAATCAGCTTTTCTCAAATTTGAAAGTATTATAACAACAGATATCATCTCAATACTCTTTATATCTAGCTCCTCAGAACCCTCACCTCTTGTATCAGCCCTTAATTTTTCCCCAAACCAGCAAGTAAGGCTTTACACAGGCAAATGCCCTGCCCTGATGGCACAGCACAGACCCCTCTCCTGCTCACAAAGAAGCAGAAATAGAAGGCAGCGATCTATAGAGCTGTCACCAGAGAAAGCAGGAAGAGCAAGACACAGAAGACAGTGCAGAAGAACAGAGCGACTCAGCAAGCCATGGATTTGGGGAACGCTTTCTGGGTACCTCAGAAACACCTGAAGAGCCATAGGTGTTTGCCATCCCTCCTAATTCGCACGCTCTTTATTCCTGCTTCTGGCACCAGCAGGGCACGACTGCACTGCAAGATCCCTGTCACAGTCAGGCATCCACCTAACAGCCCAAACTTTTCCAGCCAGCCGCATTTACTGTATTTCAGCAGAGTGGGATTTGCCAGGAAGGGATTCAGTCGCAAGCTTTCAAAAGCATGATCACAGAGGAGGCTCAAACGTTACACAACTCTACACCTACGTCCATTTACCTGCGTGTCGTGGAATGATACCTGGAGTTCATAGTTCTTCAGCATCCACGAATGTTTGTATAAATGTTTCAAGGCTAAATGGACAGCGGGCAACACGCCTGCTGTTAGGTTTTTCCGATCAATCAGGCAGCTGGTGGGTGAAAGCCCGAGAAGAGAGAGGCGAGTGCGATCCAGTTCCTCAGAGCACCTGATTATTAGTAACACAAACAGCACCAGCATGTCTAGTTTCCAGTTCCAGAAAACCATCTTTCTTGGTGCTTTTCTCTTCTTTCCTTCCCTTCCCCTGCAGCCCACATCCCTGAAGAACAGGCCTTAGATTCCCTGGTTGCCCGACATTTTGCAGCCTTCCTTTGCTTCAGTCAGCTGTGGCCCTCTAAGAAAGGAGCTAATTGTTATTAAAGGATAAAGACCTCTCTACGGCTGGCTTTTCCAATTTGGACAGTAATCCAGCTCACAGCAGTGCTGTGAATCAATACTTCACAAGAATAATCTTTAGGCAAAGTGCTCTGCCAAGTCTAATTTTAAACACGTGTCATTTTAAACATTTCTGTAGCAGAAATACTCATCCATAGGTGACAAATCAATAAACAAACTAGTATGATTCTTTTGAAAATGGGTATTCTAGGGATTGGTCGAAGTGGTTGCATACTGAACTTGTATTTGCAGCAATCTGTACAGCGCTGGGTTGGAAGATTGCTTCAGTTTGTTTTATCTTGCACATATCACATTTTAAATTGGCTTCATACAGACCAAACAGAGAATACGCAGTCTTGAGTATTGATAATATTTTATATACTTCTAGTGCAAAAGCTGCATCAGCTCAAAGCTGTATATCCTCTGCCTGATTCTGCTTTGCTCAGAAACCCCATGCTTCCCTTAAAATCAGCATGAGCTCTAAGCATATACAGAATTCAGGCCTGTTTCTCCTATATACAGTCACATAGCTTTTGACAGGCATTTCACATATTGTCGTAGCTAGCTAAGTAATTTCATCACACTATTTGCAGTTTTCCAAGTAATATGCCAGGCTACGGAATGGAACGGGTGCTGTGCGTGCAGAAATACAGAGAAAATAGTAATGCAGGAGAAAAGGTTCTTTGCTGCGGGATAACCAAAACTCACCAGGGTGAGAAGGCAATGTCTACGGGACCACCACACCAGAGAAGAACCTGCACCTCTGTTCCCCAGCACTCACAGCCTACCTCACCCCTCAGGCAAGCACCATCCTCCCTGCCCCTTTCACAGCAGGAATGCACTCTACTCTCACGTAAGCAGCCACCTGGTGATCCCTTCCCTCCATGCAAGCAGCCAGCTCTCCTCATCCCACCCATGCACAGAAAGCCCCCCCCCACCTACTGGGATGCTGTCGTAGGCAAGGGAGGGAAATGCAAGAGCCAAACCCAAGGACAGGGAGGGGAAGAACATCTGTCCTGGGAGATGCTTGTTTGTCCAAGAAGAAAAAAGCTCCTATTTTCAGTGCAGTGTCATTATACACACAGCTGAATAGCAAATTCTTTTGCCATCTTGTGGAAATTCAAGATTTCAAAAGAAATGCCCTGTGCCAAGCTGGGATGGAAACCCAAAACCTCAAAGGTTTTCATGACTCAATAATCTGAAAGAAAAACAAATGGAAGGGCTCATAGACAGAAGTTTGATTTGGTATAAATCAAATTTGAAATTATATGTTCAGAGCTTGGCAATTTATTTTGTGAATAGTTGACATTTCAAAACAAAGTATTCATTTGCTGCAGAAAGTAAGGGTGTTGTTTTAACTTTCAAAACACAGTGTTCCAGGTCAATAAATTATTTTGAAACTGACATGCAACTAAAAAGCTTCTACAGAAAATCTCCAAATAAAGTCTAATTATAAACATTCTACTTTACAATTACAATCTATATATTGCATGACATGAGGGCATGGAAGTAAACAGATAAATAAATGTAAAAAGAGCAAAATAATATTGAATGAAGAAGCAATAAATGTCTGCCTTGGGCCCAGCGAATAGCCCCAAGCAGGAGATATGCTCAATTTATTACTAACTGTCCACAGCTACTCTTCTGCCAACTCACTTGTGTGACTGGGTGGGCAAGAAAAGAACCCAACTGATTATTATTCCTCTCCATGCATTCTTGGACACAAACACGAGGTGAAATACAGAAATACCTGATGCATAACCCTTGCTTTTCTTCATCACCATTGCCTATAGTCAGAAAGCAGCAAGGCTGTACGGAGTCCTTTGTGTGGGGAAGGAGATACTGCTTTTCTTCCTGTGCAAGGCTGTACCCAAATCAAATGCAGCAGGGTCAAAATTTATTAGGGGAATTCCCTATCCTGAGAAATTTAGCACATTAGCTGGGCACAACACTAAGTAGGAAGCACACTCCGGTAGCACAGTCCTGCACAGCAACAATTTAACACAATGACTTAATAGGCAGATAGACTAATAGGCAGATAGACACAATAGACTTAATAAAGACTATTGCTTAGTCTTATGATTCTATAATGTGATTATTGAAAATATATTTTTTAAACACTTTTTAAACTCGGGATGAGATTCTTCCTGGAGCAGAGGGCCAGTGTAGGCCAAGATGTTGCTTAAATCCCACTTAATACCTTTCTTAGAGGCTTAAACAGGATTTTGTTGGTGAATAGTCCTTGGACCAGCCTTCTTTACCAGCATTATTTCAGCATTGAGCACACTAAGGGAGAGGAGGGGAGGAAACCAGGAGGCATTCATGGTGCCAAACCTCAGCAGCTAAGGTGCTTTGAACTGCTCTTCTTCCTATGCCTAAATCTTTTCACCAACTAAGCGGGAACATGGGGCTCCATGAGTCATAGCTTTGGCTCATATGTAAGTTACAAAAAAATGTGGTTTGAATATCCAATATCCTCTTCTGTGTTCAAAAAACAAATCTGCCACCACACCTCATTCAATCCCTGTTGCCCAACGAATGGGTTTAAACTCATGAGAGAGCAACTGTGTATCAGAGGCTATGAAATCATTGTCAGCACCATATGGATGGACATACATTCTAAGGACATACATTTTAGGGATCATCACCTCATTCTATAGATATGTCACTGGCTTCAACCTAGACGAGTCTTTTTTTTCTCCTTGTGCTGCTTTCGGGTCTCTTTAGCATTGCTGCATTTAACCCATGCCTGGCAAAGGAACAAGATCATGTACTAGTGCAGCCTCACGTTACTTGCTTCCTTAAAATCTGCTTCCTGACAAACACATTTAACTATCTAACCAGATGATTGTTTCTCATACAGTATTTTTATTGCTGTAATCCTCTAATACTTGTGTCAAAACATGCCCATATGTTTTCATTCTGATGAAAAAACTAGCCAGGTTTGCCATGCACGTGATTGATCATATGGGTATAATTTTCAGGTTTAGAATAACATGAGGCTTAATACCTACAAAAGCACATTGTTATGCCCCGTCACACATTTGAAGATAGAGTCTTTCAACTGAGTTTACTCAACACCCTCAGAATTTACTACCAAAACATAACAATTGTGAAATCTTAATCTGATAAATCAACTCACTGCATCCTCTATGCATTTCTCAAATGTGAAGCTGAATTTCCACAATTATTTGAAATAGTACTAATTTTGAAACTTGATTTCAGTGTCAGAAAATGAAGGCCATTTCACTTTAAACCCTGCCTTCCCCACTATTTTGGGAGGCCTTACCGAAGGTAAATAATTGTTCTTCGGCACAGTAAGGATCACGATAGCTTTTGCAAGAGCTAGCTGAAAGCCTTGGGACAGAGCTGGTGACCAGATGACTCACTGTTGGCATCTCCTTTGTGAGATCTGCACAAACTGAGTAATTTTCAGAGAGGGAAACTGTAGGAGGAAATTATGCTCCCTCGTAGGAGCACAGTCCCCGAGAACTTAAAAAATAAAAAAACCTGAACACCTGGCATAAATGTATTGCCTATAGCCAATACTTTCCAAAGGCAAAAAGAGAAATCTCTTCTGTGTTGTCCTCCTCACCACATTATCCTCTGCCTTTATAGCATTTTAAATTGAGTTCTCAATCCCCTGATCAGTATTTCTGAACCATAAATCACTTAAAGAGTTATTAGTTCATGTAAAAGGTTGACTATAGACTGTATTAACTGTGCTAAAGGCTGGCTATATATTTAAGCTATATGTCACCTCGCCTCCCACACAGAACTTCCTCCCCCTTGAGTAACACCCATTAACATTTATAGGGTGTTCTAATCCCAGCCTCAAATGTTAGTTTTTTCAAAGTAGGTTATCATTCACCCCTCTTGTCCCATGTGTTTCTGTTCTTGCTGCTTAATCGCTCAGTGTAATTAGAGTACAGAGCACTCACACATCCTATGAAACCTTGGTAATGCGTTGGAAACCATTATGATTTATTTTGGATGGCAACTTCTGTTCTTACATTGAGACCAAGCCTCTACTTATGCCAAGAGCAGCTTCAATATTGAGACACTATTATCTGCTCTAACGTGTCTCAGCTTTTTAAGTAGTCGGCTGTTCAGCTAAAATTATTTACCTCCCACAGCATTACCCAAATGACCAGGCTATCTACTTCCAACTGCCCTACCAATACTGACCAGATTTGCTTGTAGCCAGTGAGATTCATCTGGAGAAGGCAAATGAAAATTTATTTTTGCCACAAATCCAAGTGTCTGACTCCTCATATGTAGCCTGAAAATCTCATCTCTGCTTCCTTTCCCTCTTCCCCGGCATTGCAGCACAAAGATCAAATTCATTTCCTCCATTCTGAACAGAAGGCTTGAAGAAAAGAGATAAAATTACTAGTATATACAGCATCAGTGAGATTATTCCTGAAGTAATAGATCAAATTCTAGTGGCAGCACTTTGAGAATGAAGACGACAAACTGTAAAAGATTCAGAAGAAAGCCACAGGAATGCATAAAAAGCTGGGAAAAAAACGAAGAAGCTCAGTCTGTCTAGTTTAATGTTCAGAGGCGGCTTAATCTATAACTTGCTCTATAACAGATGAAAAAAGGATTCTAATAATACCAAACTTTTGAACTCATTGGTCAAGGAAAACACACTTTCTAGCCTTCCGTAAACTATCCCCTTTAAATGAAATAACCTTTATTAGATCAGTTAAAAAGAGCTGTTTGCTGCTGTAGCTGCACTAAGGGCTTCTGCTGACATTGAGATAACACCTCCTGATACCCACCAGTGACATAATTGTGCCAGCCGTATAGACCTGCCTTGAGTAACGAGGCCCTAGGGACGTAGTACTCCCACCATGTCACTCCTTTTGTTTACACGGTGCAAGCTGTTATTTTTGCCAAGGTCAAACATACCATTTCCAGATACATGTTAATTACAAAAATGACTATATTTTAAATGACTGGTTTTTAAAAATACCTGTCCCTTGTATATTTCTTAGCTACAAGATCTCTGAGATGAAATAATCTAATTCTAGAGGTTATTTAATTTGGATAATACTGACACTGATCCTGAAAGGATCTGTATCCCAAAGGCTGAACAAAATCAGCATTTTATTCCACTAGGCAATTTGAAAGTTTAAAGCAAGTAACTATGAATGCCTTTGTTCTTAATTAAAAGTGGCAATTCTAGGTCTCCTCCTCATAGAAGCATGTTGCATTTTCATAGGTGGGCTGGCTTTCTAAAGTGCTGAGCATCCAGCAATTCCCACTGATGTTGACAGAAAATGCAAATCACTCGGTGCTTTTGGAAAGCAAATCTTCAGTTCAAGGACCTAACTTGAAACTCTTTTCTTTTTAAAAAAAAGAAGCGATCTGGAGCTGATACCATTAGCATTCTTCACAGCAAGAAATAAGGAGCGGAGGGGAGTTTGGCTAAGTTTAAAGATCTGGAATGCAAAACTTTTTGTATCACTTTCTCTACATAGTGGTAACTATTGCTATTTAATTTCTTCTACTACATTGCATAAAGTCTTCCTGCCACTAGCACATCCCTCCAGATTAGATTCTCACCAACAGCATGGAATTTGGTCCTGCTTATAATTTTTAGAAAGGGAGAAAGTGGAAGGGGAAAAAAGAGAAAGTTGGCTCTCTATCTCGGTCAACCTCATGTAAATTATTAATACTTAGGGCTCTCTGAATTCACAGGGGAGAGGGGAAAGCAAAACCCAAGGTGCTTTTACAGAACTTTAAAATGATATGAAAGACCCCACAGAAATGCAGAGTTTAATATTTTTATACCATACGTGTATACTAAAATATGTCTATACAATGCTGTTAAGATACACAGGAGTGCATGTCTGATAATCACAATGCTTGAAAAATGTTACATGTTATATTTTGTACTACACTAAGTGTTAATCTGTCAAAAACTGTCACTTTATATAGAGTAAAAATTGTAAAGAAAGATATGTGTTCTTTGCTAGAAAAAACATTAAATTCCCTGTGAAAGTAGGAGCAGTAAACAGTGGAAAGGAAGTTAATTAACATCCCAAAAGGGGCCTCTCACTACTTCTCCCTGGAGGTTTTGGATGTAAAATGGTTACTTAGACACCTATTGTGTGTATGAATCTTCACATAATTCTGTAGTTCAGTGAAGCTGCAGCAGAAGCTGAGGCCTACCATAGGTAAATGGTAAATTAAAATACATAACTACTTTAAGGAAACAAAAGATTGAACAAATATATTCTTTTAAAGATATATGGTAGTGATTCTTTAATTAAAAAAAAAGAGATTCTAGAAATAACTTAATCAGGCAGACAGGATGAGTTCCTCTAATGGGGATTGTGGCAAAATGGTCTTACAAAAAAGGTGGAGGTAGAGAAGAAAATGGGGTTCAGCCAAGAATTCAAAAAACATTCTGCAGAACCAGCTACTCAGTGAAGGAGCACATGAATCCGGCAGACCCAGCTTGCCAAGAAGCAAGCTAACAAGGTTTTCACGTATGTTCTGTGACAATCTGAAGAAGGGAAGAAGACTTCCGATTCCAGCAGGATCTAATCCATCAGAGCCCTTCATACAAGGCTGGATCCCTCGGATAGCCATAAAGAAGTCAGAAAGCCTTGGTCACCCTGCACAGCCTGCCTTGCCAGTGATTTCTCAGCTCCGTAGCCGGGAAGGGATTGCAGGGACAGCAGCATATGCAAAAGCTGGGAGCTGCTGCTCTCACAGCATCAGCGGTTACAGGGTCAGCAGAGTTTAAGCTGGAAACGGCAATGGACTTTTAAAGGGATTTCAAGCAAATCACAGTGAAAAGTTTTCCAGGGAGGAGGATTTTGGGGGATCCTGAAGACAAGATCGGAGGGCTTTCTAAAGTACATATTCTAGTTTGCAGTGGAGCAGGCAGAAATCCGCAAGTGAAATATATGGTCTATATTGTAAGAGCTGGATAATCCTAATGGTCCTCTGATCATCAAACTCATTAATTATTTAAGAGAAGTACCATGGCCATAGTAGGAAACCTAAATTTTCTAATCCTATCCCTCAAACTTGTGATGTTCACTTTAAAGCAATTAGTCCATTATCTGGGCGTTCATCTCTCAGGAGCCTCAGTAACAACAATTTGGACAGCCCTGCTGAATTAGCCCTTATATTCTTCGTTCTTTGTGACTGTTATTTTCAGAGAGAAGGTGGATATTTGCCTTTAATTTGTTAGCTTTCATTTTCACATTTGAGAATACTTATTTGGAAAATACTATGGATAAAATTGTCAGAACTAAAGGCCGATGATAATGAAAAACTAAAGGCACAGAAATTGGACATCAATCACTGACTTGGCAATGAGATTACATGGTTATTCCATCACAAGGAAAAAAAAAAACTGAAAAAAAAAAAGTGTTTGCCAGTCAGTATGTCCCATTTCCACTCAGCAGGCAGTATCAAGCGGCCCCCAAATCCAGCAGATCTTACCCACAGCAAAATCCTCCTCTGCAAATAGAGGAATCCCTGTCTATCAAAGAAGACATCCCACAAGTGTCAGCGGCACGGCAAGGGGAGACAAAGCATGACTGAAAATATATTCCAGCTATTCTTAGGGGCACTACCTTCTAAGTTGGAGCAATATTGTGGCTGAACCAGTTTGCTTCTGGAGTCAGGCTACTTGTCCATTAATGCTGGAGCCAGAGGACCACAACAGTAATACAAATCTCATTTCTAGTTCAGCTAGACCCACAAATCAGAGAACAGTGCATCTGGCTCCTGAAAAGCTTCAGGCTCTGTCACTGATTTAGTTCCAGGATTCCTAGTACAAAAATAAATTAAAAAAAAATGTGAAGTATGCACAAACCTTCTCAGTTTGGAATCCCACAGTCTGAAACAGAGCTCCTGGGATATAGGGGGCTGCTGCATATCAACGCCCATCTCCACAGGACTGAGTCACACCCGTGCTGACTGGCCTCAATGTACCTCTCTGCTAGCCCCAGCTGCTCCAAAAATTACTTGAGCCAAAATCGTCACGGAAGGTTTTCCTCTGTTAACTTCCACCACTTGATTCCCTGAGCCAGACCTCCATATGCAAGGGTTCAACCCTTCCTAAGGAAAAGTATCTCCTTTCCTACGATAGCAATGGCCTCCGCTTGAGTTTCATGAAAGAGCTGTTTGGCTCCCGCCTTCTGCAGTTTGCTCAAATGCATTGTTCTTCCACCATATGCCATGAAAACACCCATAAAGCAATGAAATTGAAAGCAGAGAGCAAAGCTTGAGACATGCATGCATCATCATGCTCAGATCATTAATGTGAGATGGTGTTTTGTAGCCTTGACATGCAATGCTATTTCTGTTGTCATCCCAAATAGTTACGTGTATTTAATTAAAACAATATAAATATTACATTGACGACTTTTTGTGTGAATCCTGTCATTAAATCTCTCTCTTCTAGCTCCTTCCTCTCCCTTTTCCTATCGCAAATATTTTCTTCACAGTTATCACCAGGATATTACACCCCATCTTTTCCACAAACTTGAGTAATTCACTCTGGTTGATAACCATATCAGAGGATAGGGCCTTCCCCCTCTTTCTGCAAATGGAAATGGAAATTCCTTCCTGGATTTATTCAAAAAATAAATTTTCCCTGCTGATGGAGCGTGTTTGGCATTTGAATCAAAAGATTCCATAACAGTGTGTTTTGCAGTATGCATAGGATAAGTTATACGTGAAATTGCAAGACATATGCCAGAAAATGATATATCGGCTTTAATCTCTTTGCAGAGATATTTAGAGGATATACATTCTGCAGGTCTGGGATCCACACCCAGAGGAGTGGGTGCAGTGAATACATGATTTCTCTCCTCTCCCCACCCACATCTTAGCATCAGCAGCGAAGCCAGCATAGAATTAACATAAACACTTAACTTTTAGATTATTCCCTCCAAGTTTGCAAAACTCTAAAGCAAAAAGAGGTTATGTCGCAAATGGAGCCATATTACGTGAAAGTCAAAGGGGACACTGACTATTTAAAGAAATATGTCCCTTCCAAGCCGAACGTCGCCAGCAGAGTAGACAGTGATCGTCATCCATACACGTAGCGTATTGCATTTTAATGCTACACTCTTTGCATATATCAGACAGCACAAGTACTTGGTAATATTTAAAGGTAAGAAATTACCCAACTACTTCAACATATGCCAGACACAAGCTCATCTGACGATACAAGAACAAACGTCTGCCAGTTGAGTCTGCTGTAAGTTGGACCCTCTTTTAGACCCTGACATCTCCTGTGTATTCAGCTGACTGTTACTCTTAGATGACCACAACAACACCTTATCTGTCCCATTTTGAGCACTACTTTAAAAATGAAAATAAGGCTCCAGACAATTTAGTACTCAGAGCACTCACAAGCGGGTCAGGGCGGCTCACCCCCAGAGTCCCGACTTGGCTTTGGTACACCATACTTCCCCATGCAAATCCAGCTGCTGTTGGAGTGACTTGAATCTATGCCTCCTAAGACAAAGGGCCTAACCTCCACATCGTGCGATTTCTTTCTGGGGAGTGCTCTTGCTCAATTCTGTTAGGGCAGAGTTTGTCAGATGGCAACCGGTAGCTGTTTGTCCCTCTCTGAGGACCATCAGGTGCTATTAAACACTAAGCTCCACGCCCCTGGATAGACACCTTATTTTGCACCACTGACACAAACCTGCTCTCCTATTTCTAGAATGTATTCCCCATCGTTAGTAAGAGTAACTGTGACTCTTACTTCAGCTTGCAGGAACAAGACATGAGTTGACTTTTTCGACATCATTCATGACTGGACTTTCTGGAAAAGGCATCTTTATTTGGAGGCTGAGGGTCTTTTTTAACTTAGAATAGCTGGTAGGAATGACCCAACTGGTACATAGCCTGTACAACTTTCTTAAATTTTGAGGGAGGAGAGTTTTACTGAAAATACAGCTAATTTTTTAGTAAAAGAAGAAAATAAAGAGGTGTATTTATAATATACCTAGACTGTAACTTCCTGTCAAATTAATTAGTCAAGGCACTTTCCACTTAATTACAGAACAGGAGTAGGCAAAAATGTATTAAATGTCAATAAGTCCACATTTTCCTTCAGATTTTGTGGAGTCCTGTGCATTTTCCAGAGCTCATCCTTCTATGCCAACCTGCTCTTTAAGGGTATTAGAGTGTATCATTACACAAAGATGAGATTATTTCAGGATTACCACAAATTATTTGTAGTCGTTAGAGAAAATGAAATAATCTCATCCCCATAGTATGAATAGTCTTCCCTCTTTGTGATAATATACCCCACTTACTTCTGGAAGATATTTTTTTCAGCTTGTCAAGACTCACTTTGATCTTCAGAAACAAGTGACAGAATTCTAACTTGCATACACAGCTTTCTTGACTATACGTGTTCAGATTCAAAACAAATTCAGCCTGTCTGTGCATCACTTGCAGCACTGCTCCTACAAGAAATCAGAAAATATATGCCATGTTCGAGGGACGATGTCCAGATGCAGAAGGGCAGATATCCAACTCCCATTAAAGCCCTTGTCTTCTTCCACTATGCCTCTTCCTCTCGTTTCTGCAAGGTCAGTTTTTGCCTGATGCAAATGAAATGCTGTTGAAATTGATCATATTGTCTACTAGAATGTTTAATTCCTTTATTTTAGGGTTATTCTGCTTTTTTTCCTGTAACAGATGTGTGTCAGGGTGCTTAAGCAGAAATCATCTTTCCTGATTTACATGAAGTTGTGAACTACATCTAGTGTATGTAAAGCTTTTTATTTCATTATTTTGCAAAACATTTCTTTGCATTTTTGACCAACTAAAGTTACAATCACAGGGATGGGAAAAAGGAGAAATATTATATCACGGTTATTGATCCAAAGCCATAAACTATCAAGCACCCTTAACTTCTAGGACCTGGTCCAAGGACCGTTGGAATCAGTGAATTACTGCCATTAATTTCAATGGGTTTTGGATGAGGCTCTTTACAGATGATCACTTTATAAATTCTCTAGTTTCTAAAATAACGTAATTATGAAATTTTGCCTAAGAGTCTCATCTAGAGTTTGCTCCCGCTCTCATTGAAATGAACAGCACAAATTAAAGACACTAACTTAGACCAGAGTTCTGCGAACGCCTACGCCTGAGCTTTGTTTTATTGACTGAGCCTACATAGAAATGTCCAAATAGATAAAGACATGCCCGTGGGGCAGCAACACCAAACTGGATCAGGATTGCACTCCAAACACATTTAACCATCAAAAATTAACCACCAGGATAGAAGCCTCTGCATTTTTATGTACTTGCTGTAACCTGTGGTCATATTTTGTAACAAAGATGTAATTCACACAATCACAGCTGGTTGAGGCATAGACTAAGGATTGTTCTTAAGTGCTTAATTGAGTTTAAATGCTTTGAAAAACACTAGGGCTGCTGCTCATGTGCTCAAAGGCTAGGGAGTTCAAGCACTGACAAACAACAGTCTAACTTAGAAGGCACACTGCAATGCTTCAGGTGGTTGATCAGAAAGTAAAGGCATTATAATGCTTCATTATACAAATCAGAAATATCAAGCAAACTAAAATATTCAGTTCAATCCTGATGGAAAACTACCTGAATGCATAATTTAAAAAAAATCCAATTTTTTTATTTTCATTATTATTTTTCATGAGCTTTTTGTTAAAATATTACGCAAAATTGCAATACAAACATCAGATTGCAACAATGAGAGATTTTGGAAAGACGTGAGGGAGAATATATGAGTTTCTGAATCACTGCCATACACTTCCTAAGCATTATAAATATACTACAATTATTTCTCAAGCTACCAAAAAAAACCCATGTGTTCAAGGCTCCACATTCTCTTTTCAAGAGCCAACAATGTCACAAGCACCACCTGCGAAGCCCTGAGAGGGAGGACTACTCCCTGGTCTGTGATTATGCAATGATAAGGATCCATGCCTTTCAGGCATATCTATTTATTGGTGACCTCAGAAAACAGGCTGAGGAGCAAGTGGGCATGATGAGCCATCTACTCTTCTGCTTACCGTAAGTGCACTGAAGGAATAAGGTAATGTCTGAACTGAGTGAAAAAGTTTGCACTGCCATTATGTAGTTAATGGCTATTCCAGCCATTAGTCTATTCCATTTTGGTGCAGTCAATCTAGTGCTCTTCATGAACACTAAGTTATTTACTTGTCACTATTAAGCATGCAATAATGATCCCACCGTACTCCAAATATATACATTTGCCTGACTTAGCATTCCATAACCATCCATTTATTAATTGTTTAAAAGCATTCAAAGCTACACAGCAAGCTGGCAACATGACCCCGATTCTTTATGTCCCTAGAGTACAAAACAGTAAAAATGCAATTTTTAAGGAACTGATACTCATACCAGAACAAGTAGGGCATTTCTTCCTGGATATTTTAATGCTAACTACCTAGTTCAGAACCCAAAATCTGTATTAGGAACTTCAAAATATTTTGACTGCAATGAAGTGCAGTACCTTATTGATTACGATGTTACTGTATGAAGACGGAAGATCTTGCCCAGGCTTCTCTACTTCCTATGCATGTGTTACTTTTGTAACAATTCCATCCAAGGGAAGGATTTAAACAGAGTAATGTAATGAAAACAGGATTAGGAGCACTGTGATTTTTTTTTTCTAACAAGTACCTCACTTTATGAAACAGGTAATGCCATTCAGAAAATCCCCCATAATTCTTTTCATTGTGATTGCAGAGTTCCCTGAGATTCATGTTTTTAAGGAAACAAACAGCTAGTCTAGGCTGATCTTGCCTGTGTTCCCTCTCAGTATCTCAGTCTTGTTCACACACCACAACACGATGGCAGCATGCTTCCTCCCCAATTACATCTTCAGCAATATTGCCCTCCATGATTTCTGCTCAGAGATATCTGAAAAAATCCTATGACAAATGTATGTCAGTAAAAAGCAGCCACCCTAGAAGGAGAGGCTTTTGTACCAATTTTGGGGACGGAGACACTGTCACGAAGCAGTACAGCCTGTCATTACTGCTCTCGGCTTGCTCCCCCCGGATCCTGGGAATCGAAGGGGAGAAGACAGGGGCTTCCTTAAATTACAGCCAGGAAGATTTTCAGTAGTCGCTTGCTTTACCGGGGGTTGTCTTGGAAATGAGCACCCGACGCCAGCATTACACAAGAAACGACTGCCATCTTCAGGAAAGCCTCGATATTGAACCAGCACGTACCCTCCGCAAACACACGGGTATTGAAGTTGTGACCAAAACCAAATGCAGTTGTGGGTGGTCGGTGGTGGGAACCAACTTAACAAAGCCCTTGCCTCGCTCCCTGCCTCCCCCTCTCTCTGCCAGGTAAAGGAAAGACGTTTCCCAGCACAGCACGGCGCAGGGCTCCCCTCCCAGCCCGGCCGGCCCGCCGGCCCCGGGCAGCGGTGGGGAGCGGGGCACCTGGCAGGCATCCCGCCGCGCCGCCGGCCGCTCCGCGGGGAGAGGGACTGCAAATTTAACTCTTTCCGAGGAGCCTCTCCGCGCCCGCCGCCGCCCGCGCTGCCGCCCGCCCCGGCAGCCGGGGCTCGCCCAGGCGCTCCCGCCGCGCCGGCCGGAGGAAAGGGAGGGAGGGAGAGAGGCAGGGAGGGAGACCCGGCGAAACTCTGCGGGAGCCTCCCCGCCTCCTCCTCAAGCTACGGCTGCGGCCGCTGCCCTTCGCGTCCCGGCGCTGCATGGGATAAATCGGGCTGGCAGCGCGTCCCCGTTGGCGGAGGGGGGAGGAAAGTGGCCGGCGTGCATCTGTTGCTGAACGGGCAGCGGCTGGGAGAGGGATGCGGCCGCAGCTTCGCTGGGCGAGGGAGCGCCAGCGAGAGGCAGCCTTCCTCCCACCCGTGTACGTGCGTGCCAAGGGCAGCGAATCCCAGCCGCCACCAGACACCCCCGCCACCCGGCACCCGCCCGGGCCCACCCCCGCGCCGCCAGCGGCCCCCGCCGCGCCGGGCAGGGGCGCCCGCGGGGCGAGCCCCGGCTGCCGGGGGATCCGCTCCGGCTACGCACGGCGAGCGCAGGATACGGCCCGCCACCCCACTTCCTCCCCCTCCGCCGCCGGTCCCTCCGCATCTGCCGGCGGCTTGCGGGGCAGGGCGGGCGCGGAGGCGCGGCGCACGGCCCCGCCGGCAGCCGCAGCCCCGGCCCGGGCGTCCGCGCTGCCCTTGCGCCCCGGCCCCCGCAGCGCCCCGGGACTGGGCGGCGGCGCCTCCCCCTGCGCCCGGCGGCGCGGGGCCGCCGCGGTCCCTACCTCCGTGTCGTAGAGCCGCAGGTCCAGGAAATAGGGGTTGAGCAGGGACTCGTTGCGGATCTGATCCATGGCCAGCTGCACGGCGGGCAGCACCCCCCGGCCGATCTTGCTCTTCTGGTCCTCCTCGGACTGGCTGAGCGGCATCAAGCCCATGATGGAGATCGGCGTGGTGGCGTTGGGGGGCAGCCCGGCCGCCCCCCGGGAGCTGCCCCGCGGCCAGCCCCAGCCCGGCGGCGCCCAGCCCAGGCACAGGAGCAGCAGTAGCATGGCAGGGTTGGAGGTGGCAGCGGCCGGTCTCCGCGGAGAGGGATGCATGCTGCTGGATGGGGGGGCGGAGGAGGAGGAGGAGGAGGACTGAGGGTGGGGGGGACGGACAGAGCGGCGGAAGGGAGCCGAGCCCCTCTCAGTCCGGGCGCATCCCCCGGCGGCAGAAGCCAAGGCGGGAGGAGAAGAGCCGCCTCTCTCTGCCTCCCCGGGAGCCTCGGGGTCTCCTCTCTCTTCCCCCCCCCTCCCCTGGCAATAATCCTTCTGGCAATGGCGCCTACTCCTTCCCAGGTCTGCCAGCTGCAACCACCAGGAGCGATAAATAAATAAATAACCCCCCGCCACCACGCACACACAGACACGCTCCCCACCACCCTCCTCCTCTCTCCCCGGCGGCAGAGCAAGGGAGCGGGACCTGCCTCTGCCTCCCCGGCTGCTCTCCCCCCTCTCCGCTCAGGGAGGGACAGCACCTCTCAGGCGCGGAGGGGGGGCCCGAGCAGCCCTCATTGAACACCTCCCTCCTTCCCCCCCCCCCCCCCTCCTCCTCCAAAAGGAAAAAAAAAAAGGATGCTCCGGCAGAAAACGCCGAAGAGGAAAAAGCCCCCCCTAGAGCCGGGGAGGCGGAGGAGGGGAGCGGTGCCGAGCCGGGGCGCGGGTGCTAGTGCCGCATTCCCCGGGAGCCGGGGCAGCGCAGCGGGCGCGGGCGCCCCGCGGGCCGGGCAGCCCCTGCCGCGGGCGGGAGGTGCCGCCTGCGCCCGTCCTTCGGGTCGGGCAGAGCCGCCGAGCGGGATGCGGAGCGCGGGGCCGGGGGCAGAGCAAAGTGTGCGGCGGCGGGGCCGGGCCGGGCCGGGCCGAGCTGAGCTTCCCTCACGGCATCAGCATTCGGTGCCCGTGGGTCGGGCACCTTCTCCAGGTGGCGATCTCAGCGCGAGCGCAGATGGCCGCGTGGCCGCGGGGAGGCGTTCCTGTGGCCGCTGCCCAGCCGCAGCCACGGGGAGGCCGGCGACTGCCTCCGGGCGGCCGCTGCCGCACGCCCCGGCCCGCGCTCTCCCCGCGCGGAGGCGCGGCCGCCCCACGCGCGAGCCGGCGCGCGCGCGCACGCCCTTGCACACGCACACACACCCGCGCGCACACACCCGCACGCCGCACACGCAGAGGCACCGGCGCGCACACGGAGCCGCTCGCAGGCGCTGCCCTGTGCAGGCAGGCCGGCAGGCCGGCGGGCGGGCGGGCTCCGCGCACACTCCCCGTCACAGCCCTCCCTCCCCCGCGCACACGCGGCACGCAGACACGCTCCCACTCCGGCTTGGCACCGCCGCCCGCCCCGCGCACACACACGCACACGCACACGCACAGCCCGGGCCGTGGCAACTCTGCGGCACGCGGGAGCCGGGCGTTTTAGCAAGAGCAGAAGTCGGGATTTTTTGAACTGTGGTCTTCCCCCCGCAGAATCGGCGGTTTCCTGGAGCCTGGCTCCGCTCGTGGCTACAAAAAGCTAGGGCTGCAGCGGGACTCCTGAGTTCTCCCGAGGGCTGCCGCAGCTCCGCGAGTCGCCGGGGGCAGGTGAGCCCTTTCCACGCCCGTTCTCCCAGCTAGGTACCTCCACATCTCAACAGATCGCCAAGGCTTTCTGCCTCGCTCCCAGCGTGTCCCCCCGGCCCGGGGGACACATTCGCACTGCCCACCCTCGACTGCGCCTTGCAAAGTCCCTGAGCAGCAGTGCGCTGCTTTGCAGCCTGCTGAGAAAACCCAGGAGGCGAGGCAGGTCACCGTGTGTTTCCAGGCAGGTTGATCCTACGCAGGAGGCGTTACTGGCAAAATGCAAAGCTTTGCTTAACCCTGCCTTAGGCACCTCACTCTTTATATGTATTCATAATTTTCCTGAAGTCACTCACAGCAAACCTTTGAAGATCAACCTAATACATCTAATTTATATCACATACGCGACAGTGGCATCTGTGCAACAAATTGGAAAGAATCGTCACGGGTTAATAAATTCTAAGATCATCGTGATCTGACCTTGGGCTAAAAGGCCTCCACCAGTAATCTCATAACGCTCACTGCTTTACAGCCTTTCCCTTGGAATGACACCCAGCAGCGTTGACTTAAAGACATCAGTAATGAAGAGTCCACCACATCTCTTGATAAATCATTTCAGTCATTAATTAGTTTGCTAAGAGGTGTATCTCACATTCAGTAACAATTTGTCTTATTCCAGCTTCCAGCCGCTGGTTCTCATCATGCCTGTATCACCTTAAGGGGACATAGTATCAGTGTTCTTCCCCCATGCACACGGGCTAAGATTAATCACTGCATTTTGCTTTTGTAAAATAATTAGACCGATTTTCCCTCACCTCAGGAATCATTCTTGGAGGCATTTCCAAGGCACCTCTCCTTTTTCCACTTTATGTGTGAACTGGCCCTTCTGACTCTGCAACCTGTCAGCACTGGGCCACCAGCAGTGGGCCACCAGCAGCAACCTCAGCACCTTTCTCGGCACCAGCCACTTCCGAGGGCCGGGCAGGTCAGGAGAGCTAATCCCTATAGGCAAACCAGCCGGTTTGTTGTCCTTGTGGGGCTGCCTCTTTATGGAATAACCTACACCGCGTTTTGAATCCATACTGCCTAAAAGCATGACCTACTTCTTTGCTCCTGTGCACCTGATCTTGCATTAGGATAAATCAAACTATGTGCTTTATTTGTACACGTGACCTGTCCAGCAGTTTCTTGGTCACCTGCAAACTTATCAGTAACTTATTTTCCTCCAGAAAATTGATTATAGTGACACCAAGAACAGATCTTCCTAGGCTGCCAACAGGAATAGCTGCCATATTGATTTTGTATAATGTTATTTTTAATCAGAATTTCATATGCTAAATGATGTTTCACCATTCGCAACTTGATCTGTAACAGATACCAAGTTTGTTCGGCAAAATCTGTTTCACAGAAAATCATTCTTCACTGCTTGTATCCTGTATCATTCTGTGATTTTCTCCAGTACTTGGCTACCAGGACTACAGCTACTTGGATCGCTTTGGTTATCATTTTACAATATTGGCAGTATATTAACACACGCACTCACACTGTCTCTGGAATGTCATCAGCTTTCTAAGCTTTTTTTTTTTTTAAAGCAATTTCCCAGTTTTTGAGAACTCAGTCTTTCTGAAAGAAAGCTTGAGTCCAAGTTACGTGGTACAACAGAATTAATATCTTGAATATTATTAGCAACTGCTTGACATCCTTCTTTGTTACTGATGCAGCAGCAAATGTCCCTGTGTTATTTTAAGAATCAAATGCATCTCCTTGCTTCTTCCCAAACATGGGACGGAAAGAGTTATTGCAGTTCCATTCAGCGTAAAGCTCGAGGCTTGCCCTCGCATGGGAGGCAGAGCCCAGCCGCCGGTGGTGCCTGCGCAGTGCTCCGGGAAGTCAGATGCTGGGGAGGTAGGTCAAAGAAACACACCTAAGAAGTGCTATGTCGTGGAGCTAACGCTTACCATGGAGTACAAAAACAGTTCCAAAAGCAGGCCCAGGAAACCAAGATTTACCCCTATTTGCCCAGAAAGCTAAGGCAGACTTTTCAGAGGTAGTCTCTGATGATACCTTCCTCATTTTTGGGGCACTTGGCAGAAGATCCTTTCTATACGCCATTCTGTGCATCATTCTGTGCGTAATGGGAACCTCAGGGTGACAGTTCATCTGTATGCGCGTTTCTGGTCTGAAGGTCACCACCTTTGGTCAAATGAATCCCAGCTCCTGTGTCTGAATTGCAGGAGTCTGGGGTATTGCTGGATATCATTTAAACCAAGCAAAGCTACACTTCAAATTACAGTATTTAATAATGTGGTACTTCTGACCTTAATCTTTTTGTCACTGCATTCCCTGTCAGTAAAACAGGGGTGCTATTCCTTCACGATCATACTGTGAAGATAGAGTAATAAATATTTGGAAAGCACTAAGACACTGTAACATTCAAGTTCCATTAAAAAAGAAAAAGCTAAGAAAATAACCTTTATTTTTCATCTAGGGATTTACTATGGGGAGGTAAATAAGGCCATATATTG
Source organism: Mycteria americana (assembly GCF_035582795.1). Classification (NCBI taxonomy): domain Eukaryota; kingdom Metazoa; phylum Chordata; class Aves; order Ciconiiformes; family Ciconiidae; genus Mycteria; species Mycteria americana. The sequence continues at coordinate 106,634,000 of NC_134366.1, read as the reverse complement.
AACAATGAGGATTAGGCAAAGTAAGCTTCTAAAAATCCTTCCTGTGTACTCAGTGAGGCATGAAAAAGACAGCTTCCACATCTTTTGTAAAAAAAACAGGGAACCTAATGCAAGAAAATCATGTAATTAAAGACAATAGTGTAATAGATGCACTGAGGCTAAATTTAGATTTTACCAAGAACTTTATTTCTGACATTTTTAAATATTTCATTTGCAATCCTATCAAAAACTTTCATGTTGTACACATGTAAGTTTTCAACATGATGTACACATATAGTTATATTTTGTAAACCCGGCTTCTTTCCAATTCTCAGCACTGAGAAATTTCTTCTTTTATAGGTACTATCCTTTGTTTGTGCGTAACAGACGCCCAGGTAACAGGTCATTTTAAGGAAAAGGAGGCCTAAAGGAGAATCGCACCAAACTGCTTATTAAAGATTGTGTCAGACACAGCCGTCTGCCCAGCTGCCTTTTTCTTTTCCTTAGAAATCCCCAGAATGTTTTGCTACCATCAAATTGGTAAAGTGCATCCCCTAGGATGAAACCCTCTAAAGTAGCACACTTCCTTCATCTGTTATGCAAAAAGGCTTTATATTCTTATTTGGTGGTCTCCACCAGATGCCCTCTGTATCTGTTTATTCCTTCTTGGCTAAAATACCAGTTCACAAGAATTGTAAATCCTGTTCTCTTTGTTCGAAAATCAAATGTCACTTTCTTCCCGGTGTGTTACCCAGTCACTTCAGCATTTCAATTGCGTGAATCCTTCAACTATATTTCAGTAAAAAGTTATGTCAAATATCTTCCTGCTAATGACAATTTCAAATTTCTCTCAGTTATTACTAAGTCTTCTCACAGTGTATGCACAGTGAACATTTTTGTTCTTTATATATTTGCTTATCACAGAGTACCTAATTCATGAATTTCAGGTCTAACTATCTGTACTAGTATGACTCCCTTGACCACTTTTTCTTCAGCTGCAAGTTAAACATCTTCAGAGCACGGATGAGTTCAAGAAACCCAGAAAACTGATTTTTCCCTTGCCACCAAGAAAGAAATTGCATCTGCTGCAAGTCCCCTCCCACTCTGGGACGTGATCTGATGCTACAGGAAATGTCTACCCATCAGGCCAGTGACTCACTTCGTCCATCTTCCGTCTTCTTTCTTACTGCTTTTGGAGTTAGGAGAACTCACTGAGAAGGTCCTGCCCTGTTTTTGTCTCCAACCCCCTTTGGAAGTCCTGGAAGGCTCTCACAGTATGTCATCTACAGCCATGTCATTCCTGTCAGTGCTGACTAGGACTGGTCTAAACAGGCTTTGTATATAAATGTCATATTAATATAATGCTGTTCATATAAATGTCAGTTAGTAACAGATTGGAAAAAAGATTGAAAACTGTTGATCTAGGCATAGTAATTTTAGTACTGCATATACATACATAATTGTTTTCCTCTGTAAATGGGAAGTGGAAGAATACTGCAATACTTTAATTCAAACCCAGCTACGGCTGTTGGAGTTAAACTGCTAGCACCCTGACAGCACGGGGGAGCTCTGCTATGCCTCTCTTCCCTCCCTCCCAAGGACTTTCCCACCTACCTCAGCTAACTTGCTAGCCCAGTCAAGATTTTGCCTTTGTTATGAGCTTGGACAGCATTCTCATTCTCAAACACTGCCAAAAATCCCCACGGTTATAAGTGTATATACACAATTGCATGATCCTAACCCTACAGTCTCTCTAGACATCTCGACTGCGGCGTCTTTATATCAGGGTATCAGAACAAAGCTCAACTTCAAATTCATCTCCCAATCTAAAGGCTTTAAGTAAGCCAAATGAAATTAAAAGAACATCAGTTTTTGACTTACCAACCCAGCAGTATCACTGTGTAATTGCCCATATTTTCATACATAGGGAATAGGAGCGCAATCCCATCAGTCCTGGTGTTACCAACCAACATGAATTTCCCCTTCCAGTAAATCTTATCACTTCTTATAAATATAACAGAAATCAAACACAGTTTTGAGTCTTTGTTTCAGCAGAGCTAGCAAGAAATACCGCTTCCAATTCACGTTGACCGACGTGTATACAATGATGACTGTTGTTCCAGGGTGTTTGTGCAAGCTCTAACAATCCTGCATCATAATGGTTCGGGCAAGGCTGCACATACAGAGGTTTTTGTGGTTTATTTCTTAGAAGGAAGGTTCATATAATGTCTTCTGTTGAAGTGGAAATCCAGTAAGTTCTAGCCCATGTTGAAGACCCACAATGTTTAAATGAAAGGAGAACAGTGGAAGAATAAAAGGAAAAAACCAGCAAAATAGTTACCTGATGAGTTCAAAGAAATATGATAAAGAATTAGGTACCAGACTGCAATTGGGATTGCAATTTTTTTATATATATAAAGGAATAAAAAGACTAAGAAATTAGCATTTTTTTAATGACAATTTTAATTCCAAAAAATCAGCAAGTTCGATCAGTACTTACAACCCCAAATTCTCATTTTGGGGATAATACCATCAGGTAATTTATTAGAAGTTAAAGACTCCTTGCATATTACTATTCCCCTCATGAGGTGTATTCAGCACAGGATATGGAAAATTGGGAAAACATTTTGCACAGTTTAGTTTTGTGAAATACTTCTCCTGGCTTAACCTTTTGTGCCTCAAGCATGCCAAATACGCCCCATACCTAGAGACATCCAAGGAACATCAGACAAGGGGAAGGGAAGGAACCTGGGAGAACACAGAATCATGCTGATCCAGTATAATGCCTAAAAAAGGGCAGTAAACACGGGAGGGGTTGTATTCACAGCTAGACAATGAAGAAAGAATAAAATCCATTTGGAAGACAGATTTCTTCATCTCTATCCTCAAATTTTATACAGCGTACTGTGCACTGCGACAATACCTTCTTAGGACAATTTGTTCAGTTGATCTCTCTATATTTAAAAAATGTCCTTTCTTGTTTTGAACAGAGTGATGGTACAAAATGGAAGAAGGACCCTTGATATTTCCCAGTTTGCACTGCCAGTATCCCATTATTTTAATTTAAGGTTATCAGTAAGTTTGAGTTGCAAGTTTTGGTTTTATGGGTGCTTCAATTCGTTAGTAGCAAAGGGGAAAAGAAACACATGGCTCTAAGTATAAAAGGAAGATGAATACTAAGAAAGGGGGGACCTACTGGTTCTTGATTTTGACCATGTGGAAAGTGTTCCTCTCTCTTTCTCAGAGAGAGCCCTAAGAGGCCAGAACCAGGTGAAGTATCGATTTGCGACTGAAGTACTCCAATTTTTCCATTTCTGTGAGGCATCCAGCCCCTTCTCTGCTGAGGAAAAGCCCAAAGTCCACAGTCTATTTCTCAGCAGGTAGCTCTGACCTCCCGCAAACAGAAGTTTGAAGATGTGCATCGTGACTCAGATGCTTGATGGAGTCCTTCACCCTCCAAACCTGAAGCCAGACATTAATACAATTCCAGTGAGTTGAGAAGAAAAGGATATCAAGGAGAAAAATAGTAAGTAGATGGACTAAAAGGCCAACATAGGGGGAGCAAGGTGGTGACACTACATTCAGTGTCTGCTTTTGAACTCAACATAAGTGTGTTTGCCTAGCAAATATTCAACCCAGGCTAGCAGATTTGCTGGTATATAAGGAAACAGCTCAGCTGCATGTAACTAGAAGCCCAAAACCTCAATACTTCCCTCTAAACAAGTGCAGAGTGGGAAGATGTATGGAGAATAATTTCCAATTACTAAGTTTCACTTGCATGCCACCACCTGGTGATGAAAACATTAAGTCCCAAAACTAAGAAAACCTCATTGACCATGGAGTTTTGTCTACAATTGTAATAGCTGGGCCCTCATTAACTTACTTAACGAATGTAATTCAATCAACAGTCAAGAAGACAAAGCAGGAATGAACAGAAAAACCTTGCTGTTCTCTCATGCAGCCACCCAGTTTTGATTTGTGGCTCCACAAAGCGCACATCACTGCTGCTAGCAGGTGAACAGAAGCATTACTGAGTTCAGGAAAGGGGACTTGAGAGACCATAAAATAAAGCAGTCTTCTCCCAAGTGCTGCAGGGATCAGAGCCTAAGAGATCAGTGAAATGATTAAAGGAAAACCAGTGACCATGAGAAAAAAAATCCCATAGTTGTAAAGACAGTTCCCATTCTACTGAATCACAAAATATTTTATTAATTCTAACACCAATTTCATCAGTCCAGCCCACAGAGACAAAATTTTAAAGGTGCTCACAAAAACATTCCATCTACATGGGTTTAGAAAGACCTTGGAAGAACCTACATATGCATCTCCTACAGGCAGCCCCCCCCCCCCCCCCAATCATATAAATAGATATGCCAAAATGATATGAGCTTATGAGGGCTCAAAGAAAGGGCTGTACATTTTTTATAGAAAACATGAACAAAGGCAAATAATGGTAGAAATCCAAAACTAAATGACTTCTGGGGGAAAAAGGTTGAAATCTTCATGCTTCTGCACGTAAGCATACCTCCAGCTGATACAGAAAGAAACTTGCCTTATGAGCTGAAACCCTTTTAATCAACATTTTAATGATGATGGTCAATGACCAAATGCATTGCTATACACACTACTTGTTTGATTGGGTAAGGCAGATCCCACACACCACAGCAGAAAACAACTTGTACCGGTGCAGATTAAACCCCATGTTTTCAAGAGGACTGCATATGCTGACATGAACAACTTCTCAGAAAAGGAGTTCCCAGACAAAATGCAAGTTACATCTGAAACACAATTTTTTGTATTAATATCAGCTGCATGTTGTATCAATTAGTTGCAAAACCATTTTTGTTTATAAAATCATTTTTATATGAACCATTTAAACATTTACAATTTAATGAAAGATACAGTTTCTTAGATTCATTTTCTCTAACTGTCATTTTGAAATTTGCCAAAAGAATTATTGCTAGGTCTGATCTTGCAAGTTTTATGCATGTTGAAAATCCACATAATGTTTAAATAAGTTGTGCAGTCTGGGACACAGCCGTATAGCTAGATCCATGTGAATCTAAATAGCTTTTCCCAGAGCATCACTTTTAAATATTGTTGCCTTATTTCTTTAAGAAAGATGAGAAAATCCCCATTTTACTCCAAAACCAGACTTAAGCATGATTAGAAACTCATCAATTGCCACGAGCATCTAAAATTGTCGCAACATTTAATGTATAGTATTGACAAGCATGTGCAATCTGTATGCATCTAGATTGTAATTTGTGCAAAAACATGCAGACCTACTCTGCCTTCACGTGCAAACCCACACTGTCTTCAGTGAGGGTTTTGTGGTAGTCACTTAGGGCAGAATCTGGCCTACATTTACCTTCTTGATATTTAAGAGACAAGAAGAATTATTAACTACTATCTGTTAAAAGGCCCAACTGCAAAATGTTTTAGTAGAAAAATAAACATTTTAAGTTATTGGCAGATAACATTAGTGCAATTATTTTGACTGCCTTACTTTCACACAGTAGATTAAAAAAATATAATGTCACTTGTGAAAAGAACCTAAGACACTTCAGAAGCAGTTATGTAGCTGCCAAATAAAGAGAAAAGAGGAGCAGATTCTGTGGCATGATATAACCACAGCACTTACTTTACGTAGCTCTCAATGCTTAGTGCCTTTTAATGCTCCAGAAAACAAAATCCAAGGCTTGTAAACTAATTACAGTTCTTTCCATACAAAAATATCTCACTTATGTGATTTTCAAAAGGCTGACTAACAGCTGACTAGAAAGAGAACATTTTCATATTCAGCTATATCCTAGATGACATCTGGATCAACTTCTTTCTTTGAAGAACCATTTTTGGTAGTCCGAGTTGGTACATGGTCGTAATAACGGTGCTGGGTTACCATTATAAGCATTTGACTCGGCTTGTACGCACTTCTGGGTGTGTAGATGAAACAAAGTACCGTCCTACAAAAGACAGAAATAATTTTTGCTTTTCAGGTCTTAAAAATTACAAGCATATTACTGTGTTTTAAAAGTAACAGAAGACATCTGTAACAAATAAATCTCACACGTATCCTTCTCATGGGGCCACGCAGTGAAGCCAAAATGCCTAACTTGAGGATCTCTGAAATGTTATCAAAAGCTCCTGCTTTTAAACTTACATTAACATTGCTTTAGAGTGATTCGTGCATGTAGAGGATGTCCTAACTTCATTCACTTCCATTGCCTTTTGTTACTACACCAGAATATGGGCAGAAAAAAACAAAGCCAAGTACAGCCATTACCCAAATTCACCAACTTACTGCACATCTTGCAAGTAAAACGTAAATGTTGTTAGTTAAGTGTAGATGTTGGATATATTTTTAGCAAAAAACTTTCCCCTTTCTTCACAGGGTATATTTTTAGCGGAAAAGGCAAAATAATCTAAGCATGCCCCTTGCCTGCAGATGTGTGTGAAGCTAGCTTGCTTTGCTGGAGGGCAGCACAGCTGCCTCCGAGGTGTAAGGTCTGACAGGCCTCCACAATCGGATTCCCCAGAGAATATATTTTGAGGCCTCAGGCCCTCCTATTACAGGAATCTCCAGGAACATTTTATCTCCAGTTCACGTCGCTCGCTCCAATCCGGGAGTGCTGTCAACTAGGACAGCGAGCCGCAAGAAGGCGGCGTGTCCAACTGCGGAGAAGCGCCCTGCTCCGAGACCCTTCCTTCCCAGGTGACACTCCCACTCGTAACCATTTCCAAAGCCTCTGACAGCCTCAAAAGAAAAATGCCAACGCCTTTTTTTCTGAGCGTGAGCCTGACTCCCCTGAAAGCCTGCTCTTCCATCGTCAGCAATGCCGCACTAATTGCACCTTGAGCCGCAGCCGCCGATGCCCAGCGGTGTGCGCTTGCTCACGGGCTCGCTGACAGGCTTAGCTGCTGAATGACTTTCCTGTTTCCGACGTGACAATTCAAAATTCTGAGTGGACTAATCAATATCTGCCTCACCCATTTCTGACTCGGTGACCATAAGAACTTAATTCTTACCAGGCTGCTGGGAAGGCGGCTCAAATCTTTGATTATGCTGCATCCATAAGGACAGCTTTTCCAGCGTCCGACACTGCTCCACACAGAGCAAGAGAAATGCGGTACCGACACCTCACCTGTCACTTGCCTTGAGAGGTGAGGACGGGTGATTTTAATTTAATGCAATAGAGGAAGAGGAATCAGAGCAGAGCAGTACATTCAAATCACACACAGACACAAACTGATCACGAGAAAGAAAGAGGATTTAGCATGTGAAACTTCAGGAATTATTTTAAAAGTTAATGGTTAGGAACGCAGTGGAAACAGATGTATTCCAAAACTGTGTTTTCTCAATTATTTCCTGAAGTGACTGAGGTTCATTCTCTATATGTCATCTTAGGGATTAATGAATATGACCTTGAAAAATTTTGTTAAAAGTCAGCATTAAAAATGAAGCGTCATTTATAAAGTCAGCCTTTTAAATATTTTGTTTTACTCAGAAGTATCACTGTGAGTTTCAGTCCGGACTAGATTTAGTGAATGGACAGCAGTTTTCGTATTTTTCTTTAGAATTTACTCTGCCACCTGTCACTGGTGGTAGTATCTAAGCATGAAATTTGTCAGCCACGGAGCCCGTAGAGTTTACATGTATTACACAGACACATTATGTAAATATACCATTTTGATATATTATGTGACCTTTTCCCTTAGCCAAATAATAACACTCCAGAACCTGACCAGGGCCATCATTTTTCATCAAATTTATTTTCTCTCAGGTATCCAGGAACTCCTTCAGAGATTAAAAACTACTAAACACAAGGTTTTCTAAGATCACATGTTATGTTTATTAATATACTTCATATATTAATGTATTTCAGTATTTCTCCCCTCTGGGAGTAGGCATTAAGCTTGAAGAAGAGAGATATAGATTTGCTGAGTCCCCACAGCCAGTAAGATGTGTCCTGTGTAGGGGTAGAAGTAGGGCAGAAAGTATTTTTTGATCATAGAACCATAGAATTGTTTAGGTTGGAAAAGACCCTTAAGATCATCAAGTCCAACCGTAAACCTTGGCAGTCTTACTGCCAAGACCACCACTACACCATTTCCCTAAGCACCTCATCCAAACGTCTTTTAAATACCTCCAGGGATGGCGACTCAACCACTTCCCTGGGCAGCCTCTTCCAATGCTTGATAACCCTTTTGGTGAAGAATTGTTTCCTAATATCCAGTCTAAACCTCCCCTGGCGCAACTTGAGGCCATTTCCTCTCGTCCTATCACTTGTTACCTGGGAGAAGAGACCGACCCCCACCTCTCTACAACCTCCTTTCAGGTAGTTGAAGAGAGCAATAAGGTCTCCCCTCAGCCTCCTTTTCTCCAGGCTAAACAACCCCAGCTCCCTCAGCCGCTCCTCATCAGACTTGTGCTCCAGACCCTTCACCAGCTTCGTTGCCCTTCTCTGGACACGCTCCAGCACCTCAATGTCCCTCTTGTAGTGGGGGGCCCAAACCTGAACACAGCATTCGAGGTGCGGCCTCACCGGTGCCGAGTACAGGGGCACCATCACTTCCCTAGTCCTGCTGGCCACGCTATTTTTGATACAAGCCAGGATGCCATTGGCTTTCTTGGCCACCTGGGCACACTGCTGGCTCATATTCAGGGGGCTGTCAACCAACACCCCCAGGTCCTTCTCTGCCGGGCAGCTGATGATGGTGCATCAAATTACACAACTGCACATTACATTGCAGAAAAGCTCAGGGAGCGCTTCTGGTGCTCACGGGGAGGGTCAAGAGAGCTCGTTTGCAGAGGAGAAGCAGCAGCTGCTCAAAAGCACAAAAGAGTGTAAAGTAATGGTGGTATGTGAAGTATCAGGGATACGTGGTAGTATAAATACCAGGAAATAAAAGAAGTCAATGAAAGGAGAGCTAAAGTAGGCCAGCCACGAGACTGGCTGGGGAAGGGGTACAGGGCACCTCAGTTCTCAGGAGACGACAGTAGGGACGGGATGTGAGAGAGAACTGAGCAGCGCACGGAAAGCTTTAGATGTGGACAGGGCGAAGAGAAAGCTCTGCCAACCTTCCCAACTCCTTTGAGGTTAAGAAGGGCACTTTCCTTCCTCTTGTCTTCCTATTCTTTATGACTGGCATACTCTTTACCTGCATGCTGCTGCTACCCTGTTCCATGTTCAGATATTAAAAACCAAGATAACATATTTCTCCCAGAGGTTTATGCTGATCTTGTGGCCTGCATGATGTGTGGGCAGAAAGATAAAAAGAAAAAAACCCAACAATTCTCCTCCCACCCACTCTCTTCCCCCCCAAACCCCAACAATTCTCCTCCAACTCCCAAAAAACCAAACCCAAAACCAAGCAGGCACACTTACCTCTCTGAAAACAAACTTCTGGTTTTCAGGAATACTGTGGGCATTTTCTTGACACAAGTACATTGTCAAGTAGTCAGTCCCAGAATCGACTGCTGCACACACTTCTGGCTGCCGGGTGTTGTAACGTATTTCATTATGGGATGTGTACTCGAAAAACTACAAACCCAAGAGAAGAAATAAAGGACAATAGCCATTTCATATGTACACAAGAAAGTATTTATAAGGAGGATATACTAAGCTACTATAATTAAGTTCACATATTAAAGTTGCTATTGTGGAGAGAAATTCTGCCAAAGATATTCAAGGAGCCTTAACTGCTGCCATTTGCTTACTGTTTTACAGAAAATCAGTCTCACCACAGCACTGCTTTACTCTGGTAGCACTTAAAATGTATGAAATGCTGAATAAATGCCCTGGAAAACAGACGTTCCAGCATTAAAGAACTTACAAAATTTGACTGTAATACTCTACTTTCACATTCTAGATCACCCTTAAAAATAGGATGGAAACTAGTTTATAGCCTGACATCATGCCTTCTTAAGTCAGTTGTCACAAAACAATGTTACTTTTAATTAAGGAGTTGCTCATTGCATAGTTCAAATGCAGTTTGGTCAAGGTTCATTTACAGTTACAAAGTACTCAGGATGCATGGTGATGAGCATTTTATTATATAACATTTTAAGATATTATTTGGAGCAAATCAGCTACAGCTGCTTTTAAACATGAACAGAACTTTATTAAAGACAGTTTACTGGCTTTGCTTGTTGTACAATACTCTACAGAGGTGTTCTGAACATGCTCTAAAACATCTTGGCTTTTGTAGCAATTATGGCTGAAGATCTCCTTAAAATTTTTATATTTATCATGGACACTTGCCAAATTTTGGACTTCAGTAAAGAGTGGCAGAGTTTGAGAGCTGTTTGTATTTAGCACACTTGTAAATAATTTAGATGACTATAGTGCACAGACGTGTGTTTAGATCTGATTTAGATTATACTCAGTAGCGTAGAGGAGAGTTTTATACACATCAGAAAATTGCTTGTTACCAATAGTATAGCTGCATTAGTGGAAAGCAATAAAAAGATGAGGAGAAAAGGAATCCTCCTTTGTTTTGTTTCACCCCTGGAAAAGGAGACCGTAAAGCTTTGTGAAGGGGGCTGTACCAATTCAGAAACATATATACTTGAACTTACCACAAAACCATCCTTAGCAACCGCCAAGGCTAATTAACCTTGAAAGAAAAACTGGAAATGGAGTTTTAATGTAAACAGGACCATGTGATTACAAAGTCTGCAGTCGTCCATTTCCAGGTGTAAGAGCTCTGATCTAGACCACACTGATGGTAGTTGTTTCATGAAATCTCCTCCGCCCCTCCTTTTATCACAATCAGGAATTTCTCTGCCAAGGTGGCTGTAGCACCCATACACAGACCAATGTTGTCCCCTGTGTCAGCTTGTGGAGCTCCATGGCTTTTCTTTGGGCGGTGACACAAGTGACCCCCCCAGAACTAACCTGTTCGCCGTCATTCATGTGCGGTAAGCCACAAAGGGAAGTGAGTGTTTCCAGAAAGCAACTTCAAGTTTGAAGTCTACCTGCTGACGTGACACCCAGGAAACTCTGATTTCCCCTTGAAACCTACTGCTAGGAACTCTTTTGATGATGTAGGCTGCACTGCCTTTATGACATTTGCTTTATGCCAGAAATGTCTCGTCATCAACAGAAGTCACATGTGATAATATTGGTCCAATTTTTTTTATTATTTTTTACCCCAATATGCAGGTCTTCAGGCTTTAGTTCCCAGGTTCAGTATCTGACTGGCACACGGAAAGCCTGCTACTTTGGGCACCGCAGTGAGCTGAAGGGCACTCATTTTAAGCCTAGGACTCGTGAATAAAGAAAAAGCTTCACTCCTGCTCGTTTGTGTCTGGATGGACACATTTTACAGCTGCCACTTTCACAAGGCTACATTTAGAGCCTTGCTCATTAGTGGATTTATAAGATATAATAACTCTCTTTAGCAATTTGTATTCAACATCAGTGAAAGCCTGCAAGCTGCTGATTGTACCAGATGCATCAAGAGTAGATGGAGCAGCTAGTAGGTCAGAGTGCTCCTTACTACTGACATCCTTCTTGAACAGCCTCTCAAGGACTTGCATCAGATTTTGGAGGAGACGAGCAAGTAAAATAGTTAATTTCTGGATAACGTTAAGGATTGGGGTTATAGTATTAGCAACCAAGCACTCCTGCCTCCTTGCCCAATCAACATTATACAGTTCTTTACCCTATACTGTTTCAAATGGAATAAATACTTCAAGCTTCGGGCTTTTTCAAGCTCCAGTAATACATGAGATAAATCTCTTCCTCCTCAAACGGTGAAGTGTTTTTTAGTGCTCTTTCCTTGCCCAGTGGGTTCTGTGGGCAGGAAGGAAGCGTTTTCAAACTGATCCATGGCCCAGTAACTAGTAGCCTTACTGCATTTCTTTCCTTCAGAGAACCAGTAGATTCCCTCAAGTGCTACTGGGAAATTTGATGAGGCCTTTTACCCAGTGCCTACCGCTTCTGGGCGATCTACGGGATATGCCCCAGCTGCATCAGTGCTCTGTGGTACAAGGGATGGAGGCAGATTTTGGCTACCTCACCAGACCCTGAAACACACTCTCATCCCTCTCTGAGCCTGGTTACCGCTCTTCTGCACACAGGAAGAAGTCTGCACTTGATAGGTACTTTCTAGGCGGGAGAATCAGCAGTGAGGTTACTAGGTCTGATACCCCTTCCACAGAAAACCTGAGGGCTTTGCTAAGCTCTCTGCTTGCCTATCCCTATTTGCCTGATATCTATCAGCTGCAAATGGGAATACTGGGGGTACTGTCAGACAAAGCCGTCTGCTCAGTGGTTTCCCATCCTCTTACCATGTCAGGTCGGCTTCCTGCCATCACACGTTGGTCCCCTCTGTACTGCTTCCCAGCCATACCAAGAAGGGCAAGGGGCTTCATTGGTGTGGAATTTCAAAGCCTTTGATTCTCGGCTACCGGGGCAGACACTGCCACAAAACATCAGCAGCCCGAGGTGCAAGCACCAAGTAGCCAGTGTTTTGCGTATTTTCTGCCTCTCTTCCGTATACACTCAGCTCCTATCACCACAGTCATATCCTCACCTTCTTGCTATAATGAACATGCTAATTTTAAACAACCCACAGTTAGCTTTCTTACTGCTTACGCAACAGCAATTCAAAAGGACTAAAGGGAACCCTCTCACTTATGCCATGGATTCAAGGAAAAATAGAAATTACCAGGGAACTCAGTTTTCTGAGAGTGGTTTTACTTACTAAGACATAAAATGGGAGCAGGTGCTGGACTTTATAAATAATCGAGAGCACAGAGCTCTCTCCTCTCGGCATAGTGCACACAGATATTCAGAGGTCACTTCAAGTGGAGAATTGCTTCCAGTGAAAAGAGCTTTTGCAGTTGTCTCCTACATAAACAGCCACCTGCCACTAGTGTATCATGCCAGAGGATGGGTGTACTGGAGTGTAAGACACATATGGCTGACCAAGTTAACCTTCATTAATGTTAAATCCTATCAAGATGTTTTTGGAGAATAACTTTACTGAGCTGTACTCTGGAGAATAAACTTCATTTCTTTATACCATGAGACAGTGTGAACGTGCAGCAGGGAGTACTATCTGAGGAAGAAAGTGACGAATGGTGGAACAAACTCTGCAACTGGAGGGAGGGATGAGCAGGAGAAGACTAGACGATTAAAAATGGGAGCTAGCCAGGAAAGAAGAAAGGCACGTGAAAAGGAGCAAAACGTGACCTAGTGTGGGTAGTAACTGGTGGGAGGAATAAGTGAGGGGAGAGACAGAGCAAGGGTATTAGAGAAAGATGGGGAGCCAGCCAGCATGGAAAAGAAAGTGTTAAATAGCATGGAGTGGAGAAACTGGAGCTGTCTGTGACATGTGGTGCAGGACAGGGGACTGGAGTGAAACTTTGTAATGAGGGTTTGCTGCTAAAGCTGTATATAGGTAACGAGTGGAGTGAGGAGAGCAGACAGGAGGAGAGCAGGCAGAATAGCTGGGGATTAGGATGGCAGATTCCCTTCCAAGGACAAAACAGAAGGTAAGGGCTGCCTGTTGTCAGCAAACACCTGTGAAACTATGTGGTGAAATGCCTTGCTCTCCTTAGCATTGGTACAACTAGAGGATGACCAACCTTGTCACCATCAGTTCCATCAGCTGACAGCGGTGGATGTACACGTGGGAGATTTGACTGTTTCGGTCCTGCCACTGTCACCTGCCAACTGAGCTAAGGAATTCACACCACCAGGAGCAGCCTGTTACCTTTTAAGAACGACTGTCAAAAGGGTGGGGGTACAGGAAGGAAATGGAGAGAAATGTCCTGCTGGTAGGTTTCACTGCTATTTGTGAGCCAGAGAAAGGAGGTGCAAGTTCAGCAATCCTGACTTCCATTCCCATCTCACTTGTGCTTCTGCATCTTGTCTTATTGGAGCCTCCCTCTGCTCCCCCACCCGCAGCTCTTCCTGCTGTCCACTTCTCTTGCAACTACTACCTGTCACCCTTACTCATGCCCCCATTTGCCAACTGGTATCTCTGCTCCCACGTTGAGTCCCCCTGCCCCTTTCCACTAAAGGGGTCTCCAGTGATTCTGCTTGTTTCACGCTCCCTCCCTGTAGCTCCTAACTACTCCTTCCTCTGCAACACACGCCCTGCTCCTTGCCCATTGCCCTACCTCTGCCCCAAACTTCTGCCCTCTGTCACCTTGCCCCCCTTTCCCCGGCTCCTGTCAGCCCTCCCATGCCTTTGCCCATTTCACTAATATTGTTTTGCCCATTTCCCGTGTCTGGCCTTCCCTCCTCAGGCTCTGCAATTCTCTTGTGTCACCTGATATTTTCTTTTACGGGTTTATATGGCAGTCAGGTAGCTTCTCCATTTCTCCTTCCTCCTGCTGCCCGGATGCCAGCAGAGGGAGCACCAATTGCACCGCTCCGAGAGCACCACTGCCGCTGCTCTCCCTCTGCTGCCTGCTACGGCAGGTACGCGGAGGCATCGCACCATCAGCAGAGACCTAACAGCATTCACGTCCAGTGATGCGATGTCTTTGCAGTAAATTCCGTTAATCTTTTAGTGCCAGCTAAGCAAAGGACGACTTTTAAAATGTCATCTCATAAGAACTATTTTCCTATGAATTGTACTTCTCTCTTGCTTTCACCTTTTACCCTATGTCTGACCTCAAGAGACATCAAAATTAAAAGCACCCAGTATGAGAATCAAAATTAGATGTAACATCACCTCACTGTGGCAACATATTCTCTAAGCTCTACTGCAATGCTTTTTACCGTACTTTTTACATTACAACCAGTGTTAGTCAAAATGAAAATAAAACATGAATCTTACCTGATTTTGTCCCATGCCATGACATGGGTACAGTATGATCCTGTGTCCAGTTACTTGATGTTCATTTACAGGGTTATAATCAAAACAGAAGTTTGCCATTCCTCTATTCTTCAGCTAACCAAAACAAAAGAATATTTTAAAGTATTAATCTAAAGTAAGGAAGATATGCTGTGGTCACTTTACACCCATCCTGCTGGGCTGTGAGGTTTATATCCCAAGAGCTGGTTCAAACTAATTGGAATAGATCAAATGGATCCAATGGCAACATCTCTCTCAGACTAATGTGAAATAGAGCTGTTGGGACCGTCTTGACTTTGGGCATTGAAGCAGCCAGACACGATGGCTTCCCCTAGGAATGACACCGTGTTCCAGTGTATTTGCAAATGAAGTAGGTAGGAACTATGAAAAGCTGTGTTGAAACCCAACAAGCCAGCAACTCATGCAGAACAAAAGAGTCTGTCATGTCTTGAACTCCCCCCCCCCCAGGATCCCCTTGTTCAATTTTCTTAGGAAAAGAAGACCACATACTTTTCTCAGTTTGTCAAATGGGAGATGTTAGAAGGATTTGTTCTTGAAAGGACTCCAGTACCCTCTTGAGGTTGAACAAGCAGTCAGATTTTAAGACCAGAAATCATGAAACTGAATAAGATTTATCTTTGGAAAGAAACACTAGATATGATTTTAGAAGTTCTTTACTAGTGTTGCTGATCTCTGACACAAGAGTTGCATAACTTTTAGATTAAATTTTAAACTATTAAATTACATGATTTCAAAAAAATCAGGCTAATTAACAAGGATTTGCATTTGCAGGAGGCGAAAGTAACTGAAAATAAATTAAACAATGCCATAACAATTACTGACTCCTAGTATTAGCCACTTAACCAAATTTAAAATTACACAGAGCAAAACAGGTTCTGTAAACACAGGTTCAAGCTGAATGCCCCTGTTACTGAGTGTAATTATATCGCAGACAAAAAGAATAAGCAGAGTAAATCTCAGAAGAGTTACTTCAGCAAGGTGTAATTTTACTGCTCTTCCCTAGTCACGATAATTGTATCCTCAGTTCTTAATGTGGAGAATGAACGGACACTAAGGGATTGCAGAAGGCTAAAACCAACCAAACAAGACAAAGCCCAAACCCACCACACCCACCACAAAGCAAACCCACCACAAACCCAAAACCCAAACCCACCACAAAGCAAAGACCCAAGACCCAAGACCCAAACCCACCACAAAGCAAACCACGCAAGCTGGAAAATTAAATACTTGTGTTCTACATATATTCTGCTTTCCCAACTTCTACTTTTATTGCTACCCGACGTCTTCTTTCCACTGCTTTGTGCCCCCTCCCGCTGAAAGACACCCAAGCTCTCGGCGTTCTGCATGCCTGGCCTGCCGGCCCCAGACAACAGCAATACTTTGGGGGGCTGGGGAGGACCACCGAGCCGCCACGGCTTGCGGCCCCTTGCAGGGCTGCTGGGCTGTGAGGCTCTCCTGTCAGAGTCAAATGTATAAATGTAGGACTGAAGCCCTACCCTTTGGTAGGGCTTTGCCTCTTAATTCCTCTCTGAACATGTTTCCACTAGGCATTTGGTGTAATTTTTCAGTAAAGGATAAACTAACATCTGAATTTGGTGTATGATAAAATTAATCTTTAGTTTTAGTGTCCAAGTTCACTAGAAGCAAAAGAAATCCCCTGGGCACCCTTTCTACAGAAAACGTTGCTTGGTTTGATGGGAACACACTAGACTGCTGCACCCCTCCCCGAGCTGTCAAAAAAAGACATTTTGTTTATCCTCATAACACTGGGCAAGAGTTACACTTACAAAAACAGGAAAGAAAAGTGTCTTTTACAGATGATTAACACTACCATGGAACTACATAAACCAATCAATAAGCTTCTCAGGTTTCTACATTCTACGTCAAGAAATGTCAACGTCATAACGACTCAAAAATGGTAATTGTATCTCTAAAAACATAAATCAGTTTCAGTTCTTGTCAGCGGCTGTCCCTCAGGATTAGAAGGTCTCTCATCAGCATGTTCAACAAGGTATGGCTTTGCCTGACCGTCTACTGGCTCCATGGGAAGAGCCGTAGAGCAAAGCGCTTTTCCGTGGTGCCCTTCCAGACAACCCAATGCCCTCAGCACCTCTCCGAGCGCGCGCTCTTCGCTGTCAGCCCCCGGCACGTGCTCCAGCACATGCTCCCTTTTGTGGCCTGGAATTTTAAATAACCTATTTTAAAATACCATGCACCACCAGAACTACTGTAACTCTCCTGTGCATGTTACGCAATGCCCAAATACAGACAACAAAACAAAAGCTGTGTAAAAGATTACTAACTTAAGCTTCATTTCAGATGGTTTAAAACTTGAGTCTGTACTCCCAGGACGCTACCACGTATATTCTCTCATTTTCCCCTTTCATGCATAAATGCTTGTGATATGTGCAGACATATTCCTAAACGTACACGGTCCATATTTCAACCTGGTTCTTTAGTTTGTTTTATCAGACATCGGTAGATGTTCTTTTATACCCATGCTTCATCAGGAAGCCTAATAGATATTCAAGACCTAATTTGTGGGAATAGTGCATACTAAGCTGTTAAATGACCTGATCTGAAATGACAAAGATTTGAAAATAATCAAATTTGAAAATCTGATCACAACACCATTTGTGCAAAAAAAAAAAAACCGCCCTCTGTTCCAAGGCAGAAGAAAGTATGAGAGAATTTGTGAAAGTAATATTTTTCTCTTGTCAAATGAGAATACACAGTTTAAGTTCCTTTTACGTACAACAGCTCTATCAAAACAGTAATCATCCATTCATTTCTGAAGCTATCTTTGTTCCCATATCCACCATAAACAAGTCATGCAATAAGAACAAAATTTTCTCCATGACTTACCTTAATTCTTTTGCAGAATGCTGCATTAGAGAAACAGAAGCAAGAAAAATGTTGATCACCTTGCCGTTAAAACACATAATTCAGTTCTAAAAAGTGCTGCCCATGCAGGATTACTGGCTGCATCTTTCTGCAACTTCTGCCTCCTATTGAAGCATTGCAGGTGTATTCTACTGTACCATTTAGTTACCATTCTGCTTGGAGGCTGGGACAGGTACTACACAGCAGCTACTGAGATATTCATCTCAGACCTTCACCCCTTACTTCTTGGAGAAATTTAAATCTGTTGTTTCCTAACATCTGGACACTTGCTTAAAACAACACAATACAGATGGCATTCTGTAAATAATTATTTGTTTTTTTTTTTTTTTTTTAAGATAAAATCCATTTCATATAACTGTAAGCAAAGCATCAACAACAGATTTTTGACATTAAAACTTCATTACATTAGTTGATAAATACAGCCAGTGGAACACAGCCAACCTTTCTCTTCATCCACAAAATAGATCAGAATCCTCTTTATCCTGCCATAGTGGCACTGGTGCTGATGCGTTAGTGGTATGGGCAGATGATACTGTGGGACATAGTAAGATATGAATTTGTAGCAAGCCAACAGCTTCATGGTACTGACCAGGCATAAGCTTTTACCTCAAAGGTAATCCGAGCAGTCACAAGGAATGATTTTACTGAGTGTATGCTATTTTCATATCACCCTTTTTTGGAAAAAAAATTGTGAATATCCTCAGATTTCTGTTAACTTCTCAAGTGCAATGCTGAAATGGGTACACAATGTTGATGACTAAGATCCTTTGAAGGAATCAGTGATGAGACACTGCTGTTGGAATTCAGTTGCTCACCCCAGCAAGTCCAGACCTCCCTGAGGAGCTCCAGAACATACAAGCACGTCTTAAGCAATGGTGTGTTCACTTGAGATTAACATCAAACACTTGAATTTCTCCCACTTCCTTTAAAGAAGTCTGCCTCAAGCTTTCAGAGGCTGTACAGCCCACGGAGTGGTACGTATTTTCCTGTGATGGGCATCAGATCCCAGGTCTAGTCAGCCATAATCTTGGGTACCAATTCAATCTCAAGTGGCAGCTCTACAAATTGTATTATAATGCAGTTTTAGAGGTATACCCTAGAGGAGGCCGTTTTGGAGCCTGATACCTCTGAGAACTTGTAACACCAGACATGCAATAGTCTTTTTGATTACATAACTTAAGCAACATAGCTTCTGTAAGCCTGTCCATATATATCATGTGTTATTTAGCTAATTTACAAAATGTTCTCTTTCGTGTCACAGCAAAACAAAATTCTTCATAGTTTTAAAGGCTTAAAATCTTTCTTCCTGATTTTCTTTTTTTTTAAGGTTATATCTGGTCTAAATTAAAAGAAAATTATGACTAAGCATTTGGAAATTCATTGAAGATGAGATGATCTTGGGGGAAAATGTAGAAAGAAGCTGCCAATAGAAAAATTCAAGTTTTTGATCTCCCAACTGATTCAGTCAGTCGCAGATGCCTTTAAGGATAGGTGGTGAAAAGAGCCATCAGCTAGATAGTCACAACAGACAGCTATCAGCTTAGTTGCTTCACATTCACCTAGAAGAAAGATCAGCTAGAAACTGTTTGAGAAGAACAAAGAAAAACTTCTTGTATCAGAACATAATATGGTCTCACTGCCAAGTGATCAAGCTTACAGAAAAGGAGAGGTAAAATCCTGATTTTTGTGTCAACGCTGTCTTTTAAAAACAATCTGGATGCCAAGTTCAAAGCCAAATTCACTGACTGACCGTAATCTTTATCCTCAGATATGCACCCTGAATGCCAGCAATACTTAGTATACCTTAGAAAGGAGAGGAACCCTGACTATTCCCTTGCTTTACAGCCGTGCATTTCCACAGTCACCAATAACATGAAAAGATCACAGAGCTGCCCGGTTCCTCTGTCTTCACCTCGCTGCACAATGCAGCAATGTCACAGTGTTAATATTAAACACACAAGATGGCTCAAAGTCCTTCCCAGAGGTGCCCACGCCATCCCTTCCCAGGGCAGCTAAGATTTGTAAGCAGACTCGTCTGGGCTATCTAGGTGGGCAATTTGCACAGACCTGGGGTTCAAGTCTTTTTAAGATTTCACACCAGCTGAAGCACAAGTAGTATACACTTCGCCGGTAAGTACACGCTCAAGGATAGCCAAATCAGATGCTATGCCAGAAAGAGAGACATCAGTGCTCTACGCAAGAACCTAAACGGGATTATCAGCCTTTCCAGAAATGCTGACATCTTATTATTTTAATCCACTAAGTGCCTACCAGCTTCGCTCCCTCCCACCCCCCACATAAATTATTAAAGTCAAAAGGTTTAGTTCGTGTCCCACACAAAGTTCCAAAGCTGCATGGAACCCAAGGACAAGTAAGGTCTTTCCCTCATTTCTAGGCCTCAGTCAGTTTATAAGAATGCAAGCACAGCTCAGGCAAAAATATTCAAAATTCAGTATGTTTAAATAAAGTTTTAGGCAGCTAACTTTTTAGACAACCAGGCTTAGTATAGGTGTTTTTATCTACGTATCAAGAGAAAAAAATTAGCAAAAGTGTCTATTTGTCAGAATATGGCACTGAATGCTGCTCAATAATTCCTGCATTTATTTCAATAACATACGGCTGACCTATGGGTAATCTTCGAAAGATTTTCAACTTCAGTGTAAAGATTTTCAAGGGAGGGAGAAATCCCCATATTCCTTTGCAATCTCTTTGAACAATTAAATAACCTCACACTAAGCCGTGCTGTTAACAAAGCTGACACTTTTAAACACAGTATTTTTGTGAACCAGAAAAGCACTACACGGCTAAGGCAGGAGTAAAGAACACGATCAGTGATTCAGTGAAGTTAGCAGATGGGACTCAATATCCACAAATCAGTTGAATCAGTAGGTGTCATTTTTGCACTGTCACTTTCTTAGAGTATAATTGTACTTTAATCACATTTTAAATTCTTCCTGCCAGAAAAAATGGTGTATTCTTATTATGCTCACAACTAGATGACAGCATTTAAGAATTGTTTTTAGAGAAATATATAGAGCGCACCTAAATTACACCATAGACACCTCAAGAAGCTCTGAACAAGAATTATTATTTCTAGGTATTGTCAACACCTTTCCTGAGGATGACAAGTGCGCTTAAATCATGAAAGAAACTGCACAAATCCCTTCCCCTCCCCAGGAGGCTGGAGCGCTATCACCGCCGCCAGCCTAGGCTTTCTTTCGGGGGGTGAAGGATGGAGGTGCAGGGGAGGATAAGGTTCCTGAAATGCTCCTGGAAGGTAAGTCTTATAATATCTTATTGCTTCAACTGTCTCTGACCTTGTCAGTTAGCGATCCAGCCCAAAACAACAAAAAAATGACCCAATGTTGTAGCGGGGTCTGTGCAAGGTACTGGATAATGGTGGATATTACCTTTCATGCTAGTGATCACACAGAGATATCAACTCAAGTGCAAGCTGCAAGACAAAGGGAGGAGGGTGGCTACTCTCTCCGAGGCTCCTAAGGGCTTTGCTGCCAACTGATGTGCTCCCGGCGGGAGCTCGCACAGCTCCCCGTAGGAAACACAGCTCCCGGCGGGACCGCAGCATTTCCACATTAGGATCTTTTTCGTTCAACAGGTAACAAAGCTATAAGGGAAGACTGCGGGGAGACTTGGTTCCTGTATGTTTTGTACGCCCACAGTGATCAGGTTTTTTCCTCTACTGAAGGAGATCCAGCAGAGACTGAGTAACTGAAGCACAGATGGCAGCAAGAGAAGAGCGTTGTGGTACGGGCTGGATGCGATGCAGCAGTGTGGGAATGCAGCTTAGCTAGATCTGCAGGGTGATCGAGTTATCAGCAAAAGTACTTCTAAGTTAATGGGGCACTGGTAATTAGGAAGGTATTTTCTACATCTTTGCCTGGCAGAAAGGTGCAGTCTTGTCCTCCTAATAAGACATGCAGCAGACACCTGCTGATTTTTCAGAGGAAGCAGGTATTTGCTGCATCATCTCTGCCTTCATTCCTTCCAAATGAGATTACAGTAATGTGATATACCTGGAGCTACAGTTTATATTTATTTGTAAGCTGCGAATAGCATAGAAAGTTGTTGAATCTTAAAAAAGGAGAAGAGGATTCTGATATTGAACCACTGAAAATTGCTTGTGAACCTGTGCTGGTCTAAAATGACCTCCAGATTAAAAATAAACATGTTGGTTTTGACATACAGAATCCTGTATAATCTGACAGCACATAGCACCAGCTCTCTTTCCCATCATCAGAGCATCATAGTTTTCATCAGATAAAAAGTGCAAATACATGTTTCAAAGCACACGCTTTCTATTTTCAAGACAACAACTCAAAACTAAAACACTTCGGTGCTCTCTTTTTTTGCTATGCAATGTTTCAAGAAATAAAATAAGTCATCCTTTGCTGCCTGTAACACTCCCAAGATGTCACTTGGAAGGTGTAGTTCATGGCAACATTACCTGTTCTCCTACCCTCTCACAGAACTCCTTCATAAACAGCATCCTCTAGAATAAAGATTCTGATAGAAACCACATTTTAAAACCTACCAATTCTAACTGAATTCTACCAAAATCCCAAACTGATTTTGGCATAAAAATACCTTCATACTGAGTTAGTAGGAGAGCTCAGAGAACCAGGAAGAGGCCCCTTCTCAGCAGCCACGTACCATTCCAAAGAAGCCCGGTCTGTCCTCGGGTACATGAAGCTCTGGGTACACGTTCTCCAAGAACCATTTGAAGTCCTTACATTTCAGCTTCTCTCGAAGGATTCTCCTTTCTGTCACATCTCCATATGGTTCCTGAAAGAAAAAAAAAAAAAAAAAAAACCAGAAAAAAAAACGATTAAAAAAACCCCAACCAGAACAGATGCTCTCTTTTAAATTATCTGTATACATTATTAGGAACCGTATGCTAAAGTGATGAGTAGGACTTTTAGCCAGGAAAAATCCCCATGTTTGGGTGCTGGATTTGATTTCATTATCCTTACATTTGTTAAATGTTGACAAAAAAGAATTGGAACTGTGCACGTAAAACTTTAAAATATTCTAGAAGACAGTTCGTCTGAGAAAACTCCCCAAATCCGCAAGTAAGGAAGTCCTTGAATACAGATTGCTGGGAACTGGGAAGGCGTATTGGAAAATAAAACTTACTTTAGCTGGATAATTGAAAATCTCAAAAGCAGTGAATGAATCTTGAGAATTTTAAATTATTCCACCATCCATTTGCAAATTACCTGTACAGACAGTTTTACATTTAACTGATGAAATTTGTAAAATCTGCTAATGTTTCCTTTGAACTTCATAGTTTTGGGGGGTGGGGAGTATGAAATCTTAAACCTCCAGAGAAAAGCTTTCATTGCAGACTTTTCCCTGTCTATAGATTGGAGCAGAGTTCACAACTTTTCATGTCTGTCTTCAAAAATCTATCTTTATATTGACTAGGGACTTCAGACAGTGAGGCATAAGATACCATTTGCAGCCCCCAGATTTTTACAGGTCACTTGACACACTCTTTCATCAAACCACAAATATATTTGCATTTCTCAAAGCTGTGAAAATATCACTGAAAACACAAAGCAGATGTAAAACAGAGGCAGAGATGCCTGCTTGAATAAACAAACAGCATGACTTATTAGATCTGAGGTCTGAACATTAATCTTGCAGCGAAACTTTATGGAACCAAATTCTGCAGCCATAGCATCAATCATTTTTCCATTATGCTATGGAACTGGATATTTGGGTTAGATGAAGGAAAAGGGTCTGAACTCAACCGCTGCAACAAGTGGTGCACAGAGTATTGCAGAAACCAGAGTGCACTGGCGGCAGCTTTGATACCTGCAAAAAAACGCACGAGCCTCAGCTTACATCCCCTGCGTTACAATAAGCCAGTATGCAAAACTTGCAACACTAACACACAAATACCCTTTAAAGTTCTGTCATCACAGACATCAGCTGTCCAGAACTTTACAAGAAAAACTGTCAGCATTTATCGCTGTTTTCTCTTTGCATACGACAAGCAGAATCAGCCTGACATTGCCTGTGAGCTCCCATCTTCCGATACACAAAACCCATATTTCTCTTAAAGTCAGACTCTAATAATAAAACCTAAATGGCTTTTATGATGTTAAAGTAAAACAATTATTACAAATGTGTAGACTATAATAATCTAATTACCCAGTTTAATCCAAGGGAACACGAGATGGAAGCTAACCAAATTCAGCTTCCCCAGCGTCCTCCAGCGTATCTTTTAAAAGCGTAATGGTTTCAAGAGCGCTTTTTCCCCCGGCATGTCTATCGGGGCAGGCCACTCAAAGGTCTGGGGAGCTCCCCGTCCCCCTGCCTGGTCCCTAAGCTCTGGTCCGGCACAGCCAGAGGTGGGTGCCCAGCAGCCCGCCGCAGGGCAGTTCTCCCCATGCACAAAACCAGAAAGCCAGCACTTAGAAAACCTCCTGTGCAAAGAGAAGTGCGTGGGGAGATTAAGCACCTCCAGAAACAAGCAACAGCACAGAGTGATTTCTTCTAGGCCTGAATTTTGGACTTTGTGCCAGAGGTTCATATAAGTAATTTCTAGACACTGTGAGGATATTTCAGTGTTATTGTCTTCCAGCCTGCAGGCCCCTCACGATAAATATATCCAAGCTATGAATTTGCACACTGCTTTACTGTTTTGACCTACTCAATTTTCACAGTATTTATCTCCTGAAAAATTTTGCAAACAAATGATCTTGTATTTTCTTCCTCATGGAAAATAAAAATATTCACTTTTTTTTTAAGAAAAACAGAACTGATACTTCAAACATTCTATTAGGAACATTTTCATCTGAGTTCTCAGGACTGATTTTAATTAATTTAATCTTTGCAATATTGATTTTGTATATTTTTTTAATCAAACATTGTGCACCAGTAAATCAAACAGAAAAATCCATTTTGCCTCACATCAGTCAAAAATTTTACAATTATCACAAGACAGGTAATTTTGCTAAAGATTATTACCATGCTGTTCACTTAAAGATCTACTGTCCATTGAACCTTGTCGATTAGCATTCATTAATTGTGTGTCTCTTCTGTAATTCTTTATTGATAGAATCCTGTATCAGCTGTTTTATAGAAGCATACATTTCAGGCTAATCAGCTCCTCCTTACTTGGGTCACCTTGCTTAACTTTATTCTTTCATTTATTCATTAATTCATTTAATATTGACACAAATGTGGCCGCCTTCTAGTCTTACAGAATTTCTGACTTTTTCCAAGGAATTAAAACTTAACTATATACACACTTATTCTGTGTTTGGGAAAAAGTTTCAGAGGACATAAGAAATAAACACAAAAAGTACTTCATGTTAAATTTTAGCTAAACTAATAGTTATTTCATATTCTATTGAAAATCCAAGAACAATGGACTTGAACTCACCAGTCGAGCATGTGGGTTTCGGTGGTAATAAAGTTCTTTATATTCATCCATCCACACTTCAGCTGCACGCACACTGTTTGCCAAAGCTTTGGACCGTGAGTACGGAGCTTGTTTAGGGAAAACATGACCTACATGTGAGCATGGGTGGATCTCAAGACTTCCTCCACACTGCCATATCTGAACAAAGAATTGACATTGTGCATCATTCATTTGACTCTTTGCAAGCAGAAGGATACAGTAACAATAAGCCTTTGTAAGGATAATACCTTCTCAAGAATATCACAGCATACTATAAGCAACACATACAATAATTTTGTGTCTCATTTGATGAATAAGCTGGATAAAATGACATTCTTGTGAACTCAGAGCAAATCACTGGGAGTAACAAGGACATAACCCCATCTCTGGTTTTATCTGGTGTGCAATTATCCCTTCCTTAGCTTCACTTTCTCTGAAAGCATGATAAGAAATGGTCCACAATATTTCTGCAGGTCTAACTGTGGTCTACAATTCAAGTTATACAGGCAGAAAAGAAAAGAAAAGAAAAGAAAAGAAAAGAAAAGAAAAGAAAAGAAAAGAAAAGAAAAGAAAAGAAAAGAAAAGTAAAGTAAAGAAAAGTAAAGTTAAAAGTTTGTTGTCCAAATTAACCATGCAAATAGCCATCTCAGAAAGAAACCAATGACCAATAACTGATTTCTTACCAGAAATCTTTGCCCGTATTCTACTGGAAAACTGACCTGACAAAACAGGTAAGCTTATCATATCGTTGGAGAACAGCAAGTTGTGTTCCCATTTCTATATTCACCATTTCATAAGAGAGGCATAGGTGCCTGGTTTTTCCTTGGAAAGCTGGGAAAGGAACCCCAGACCCAATGCATGAAAAGAAAAGCAAAGTAATTCTGTAACTAACTCATGGTGGTCCAACCAACATTAGTGAAACAACCTCCCCTATCTAAAGCAATATTCCTACTTGCTGTCAAGGAAAGTACTTGAAGCAGAATGTGGAATTGGCAGAACTCACTCTGCTCCTGTCCTCATCCTCCTGCCTGTGGCTCCCCAGGTCAGGAAACGTACAGCCCTGGAGATAAAGCCCATAAATGACCACCAAGTGGACACACTAGCCTCAGCACTCTGTGCAAATTTTTGTAATTATACTCTTCTCCTTTGAAAACCATGGACTTTTAGCAGCTCATCCACATAGCCACGTTCACATCATCCATTCTGATCTCAAGTTTGATATAATGAAAGGAAAGCACAGGTAAGTATTTCCTATTTAATATTCTGTGTGACCGCAATGTGGCAGACCCCCTGTTTCTGAAGGGTGCCTGAAACAAAGTTTCTGAAATTTAGTCAGATGGGAGTAGGACACTGTCCTGATTTTGGCTGGGATAGTTAATTTTCTTCCCAGTAGCTAGTATAGTACTGTGTTTTGGATTTAGGATGAGAATAATGTTGATAACACACTGATGTTTTGGTTATTGCTGAGCAGTGCTTACACTAAGTCAAGGACTTTTCAGCTTCTCATACTGGCCTGCCAGTGAGCAGCCTGGAGGTGCACAAGAAGCTGGGAGGGGACACAGCCAGGAGAAGGTGAAACAAGTCAGTTTGCAAAACTGAAGACCATCCAGCTAGCTTTAGACATTGCTGACCGAGAAAAGTGGCCAGTACTTTATACTGAGTCACAGATGGTGGCAAATGCCCTGTGGGGGTGGTTACAGCAATGGAAGCAGAGCAACTGGCAGCGCAGAGGCAAACCCATCTGGGCTGCTGCATTGTGGCAAGATATTGCTGCCCGGATAGAGAACCTGGTTGTAAAAGTATGTTGCGTAGATGCTCACGTACCCGAGTCGGGCCACTGAAGAACATCAAGACAACCAGCAGGTGGATCAGGCTGCTGAGATTGAAGTGGTTCAGGTGGATCTGGACTGGCAACATAAGGGTGAATTATTTATAGCTCGGTGAGCCCATGACACCTCAGGCCATCAAGGAACAGATGCAACATATAGATGGGCTCATGATTGAGGGGTGGACTTGACCATGGACACTACTGCACAAATAATGCACGCATGTGAGACATGCGCTGCAATCAAACAAGCCAAGCAGTTAAAGCCTCTCTGGTATGGAGGACGATGGCTGAAATATAAATATCGGGAGGCCTGGCAGATTGATTATATCACTCTCCCACAAACCCGGCAAGGCAAGTGCCATGTGCTTACAATGGTGGAACCAACCACCAGATGGCTAGAAACATATCCCATGCCCCATGCCACTGCCCGGAACACTATCCTGGGCCTTGAAAAACAAGTCTTATGGCAACATGGCACCCCAGAAAGAACTGAGTCAGACAATGGGACTCATTTCCAAAACAACCTCATGGACTCCTAGGCCAAAGAGCATGGCACTGAGTGGGTATATCACATCTCCTGTGATGCACCAGGCTCCAGGAAAATTGAATGATACAATGGACTGTTAAAGGCTACACTGAGAGTAATGGGTGGTGGGACATTCAAGCATTGGGATACACATTTAGCAAAGGCCACCTGGTTAGTCAGCACTAGGG
Organism: Mycteria americana; assembly: GCF_035582795.1. Classification (NCBI taxonomy): domain Eukaryota; kingdom Metazoa; phylum Chordata; class Aves; order Ciconiiformes; family Ciconiidae; genus Mycteria; species Mycteria americana. The sequence goes on along the minus strand of NC_134366.1, from coordinate 106,606,302 downwards.
GATCTGCCAATTGAGCTGGCCCTGCCCAGTCAAAATTTTACGTACTGTAGAAGGGGATAAGGTCCCTGTAGTGCACATAAAAAATATGCTGGGGAAGACAGTCTGGGTTGTTCCTGCCTCGGGCAAAGGCAAACCCATTCGTGGGATTGCTTTTGCTCAAGGACCTGGGTGCACTTGGTGGGTAATGCAGAAGGATGGACAAGTCCGACATGCACCTCAAGGAGATTTGATGTTGGGTGAGAACAGCCAATGATTTGAATTGTACGATGTTAATTGCTATATAACACTGTATGTCATCACTACTATGGTTACTATATGCCATATCAACAGTATTGCAGTAAGAATCACCCAGATTAACGAAGAATGAATTTTGATGAAACCGAGCAAAGTGCAGCGATGATAGAACCAGACAAGCACAGCGGTGATGGAACCAGAACTAGCTTCAACATGCAACAATCCAATACCACACACCATCTCTCCTGCCCTGAAGGACTGTTATGACAGATGAAGCCCAAAGACATGGACTAAATGAACTCAACAGACATTTTAGAGGGATGGCCCATAGACTTAGGGAATGATATGTGTGTGTATATATCAAAAGACAGGAAAGTTGGTGGTGATTAACTGGGATGTGTTGGAAAGTGTGGGACCTGGGCATGACATAGATAGTGTAGAATAAGGGGTGGATATTGTCCTGGTTTTGGCTGGGATAGAGTTAATTTTCTTCCCCTTAGTAGCTGGTATGGTACTGGGTTTCGGATTTAGGATGAGAATAATGTGGATAACACACTGATGTTTTAGTTGTTGCTGAGCAGTGCTTACACTAAGTCAAGGACTTTTCAGCTTCTCATACTGCCCTGCCAGCGAGCAGCCTGGAGGTGCACAAGAAGCTGGGAGGGGACACAGCCAGGACAGCTGACCCAAGCTGGCCACAGGGATATTCCATACCATATGATGTCACGCTGAACAAAAAAAACGTGGGGCGAGTGGACTGGGGGAGCACAGCCACTGCTTGGGAACTGGCTGGGCACCAGTCAGCAGGTGGTGAGCAATTGCATTGTGCATCACTTGTTTTCTTTATTCTATCATTATTATTATTATTTTCCCTTCCTTTTCTGTCCTCTTAAATTGTCTCTATCTCAACCCATGAATTTTACCTTTTTTCTGGTTCCCTCCCCTATCCCACTGGGTGGGAGTGAGCAAACGGCTGGGTGGTGTTTAGCTGCCTGCTGGGTTAAACCACAACAGACACATTGCTGCACTTGAACAAACTAGAGGCTGTCACCAATGGCTCCAATAAACTTCCCGTAGAAGTTTTTTGAGAACTGGCACTCCAATGAGCTAATTCTCCTCCTGTATTCAACTGTGCATAAGTGGCAGCTCATCTTTCCTTTGTAAACAGAGGACAAGGGAAATCAGCTGAGATATGTTTAAGGGGTAGAGAGGTTTGCTCCCAGACAACCTTCTTGTATAGCACATGCATTTTAATTACATGTTATTCAAATTAACACAGCAGGAGTGAAAGCTATGAGGTAGCGAATAACAACAATGACAACAGATCAGTGATGGGACTTTTCCCATCTCTCTCCCTGGGACTTTTAGGGTTCTAGAAAGTCACTACAGATGAAAGCTTTCAGCATACACAAGATGGACGTTGTCTTCAAACTGCTAATTTTTTTTAAAGTTATGATTTCTCTCAAATTTCTTAATTTAGAAATCAGTGAATGTTGTCTCCATTGATTTGGTTTTGGATAATGACATCAGACCTTCACATGTGGCACAATACTGTGCTTAATAACAAAATTGTAAGGACTCTAATACATACGTTTACTTTTAAAACAAATGGTTTCCTTAAAGGTATAGGTAATTCATTATTCACCTATAGGGAGCACTGGATAAACTTTACTTCCTGGATTTAAAATTTTAATTTCTTGTTTTTCATGAGAGGTTTCTTTCTTCCTTTTTGTTGCTTTTTGGGGAAGCAGTATATTTGTCATGTGAACAGAAAGATGATTAAAGGAATTATACAAGAAATCTAGAATTCTGTACTGATCTTTTAAACAATTTGCATATTTTCACAGGGAAGTTACACTACTGTCATTTTGAAAGCTGCTAAGAAACCAGCTATCCACTTCCACTTTAAGATCTCCCTTTTGGAGATTTGTTTCAAAACAATAGCTTTCTTACATTATTATTTCTATATCCAAGATCACTTTTTTGAAAGTTGAAATTTATCATGCAAGATTTGTTTGTCAGCAAATATTAAGCGCCATTAAATTTATTACAGTTTAACAATTTCCATATTTGTTATATTCCATATAAGCATTTTTAATTGATCATTACTGTTTTATCAGTCTGTTTTTAAACAAGATATGAGGAACGGACCATAAAGACTACTGAAGTAAAAATGTACAGTTAAGAAGGAAGCACATTCTTCTACTCTTCCGTGATAAAGTCTGATTTAAATGGAGTAAACCAGACTGACTATATCTCTGTTAAATTGCTGCCAAAAAGAGAATTCCACAACAGCTGATTTTTCAATAATTAAAATTCTGAATTTCTCTAAAAAAAACAAAAAACCCAAAAAACTGTAGGTTGGTAAGCAATGCTCATTAAATTCTGCTTCCTGTATTAAAACAGTTCAAAACTTCTCTTGTCTTCCTATTACAAAAAAAAAAAATTAAGTATATTTCAGCTAAACAAGTCCTCAAAAGGTTTATTTATTTTTTTTAATGGAAAACACATTTTGACCTCTATATAAAATCAGGTACAAATAGAGAGCAAGAAAAAGAGAGAGAAAGCAAGGAATTCACTAGAGAAACCAAAGTTGACTACTAAATGCTAAATAAGTGACTATGGAGAAGGTTCTCCCCTAAAACTATTCGCACCTCCTTTAACAGAGAAGCACATTAGACTTCATGTATATTCGGCATGCTCACATGCATGAAAATATGTTTCTTTACTAGGCCTGGCTAGCTTGCAGCTCATTATAAAAGTGTACTTTTTTCCTTCAGCACAAAAAGAAAACAAGGTGATGTTCATTTTTACTTTCACTTTCATCTTGATGCATGCAGACTATCGATATTTTTTCTTTTCTTTTCAGAGACAGATGGTGGCATTATGAAAAGCTACAGTAAAAGTACAGGTCTCGCCCTGGGATCCCCATCCCTGCCAGGGTCTTTGGACAACTGACCTAATTGCTGGGTCAATGAACGCTAAATAAGAAAAGTTCTATAAGCTCTGCAACCTCCATTCTAACATTTTAGGACTCTCTGGAAGAAATAAAAAATAAAAAAAAAGGCTGCTACCTCCTGAACAAAGACAAACTGCAGAAAGTACTCTGTTCCTGCCCCCCTCTCTGCTGCAACTTTGCTTGCCAGCCCGCGGCTGAGCCCCCCTGCGCGGTGCTCGTGCATGATCTGCTGGGAGCCGGGCGGGCAGAGGGGCCCCCCCAGCCGCACGAACCCATCCCGCCTGCTCCCACCGCAAGACAGATTTTCAGATCTGGATAGAAAGAAACAATACAAAAAGATCAGAAAAGAGAAGACCCCAGGCAAACGGAGGCATATCATCCAGGCATGTGGGAAATGACATTTCCAACAGAAGAAAGGACCTAACCAGTACATAATGTTGCTTTTTTGCACACGCGTGGTTTTCTCTCATGCCGTGATGGTGGGTTGAAGGACAGACCGCAGGTGCATCAAGCGGCGGTCCCCAGAAACAAACTTACATTGCAGTGCCACTAGCAGGACCAAGAGCAGAAGGGGGAAAAAGCTGCAACCTGGTTCCCCTCGCTCCATGTACAGGAGGAGGAAGACGGAAGGGCATGTTTTGCATCCGTTGGAAAGAGGGGTTTCAATGCCCGTTATGCCCATGAAGTGACATTTTATCCAGCCAAACAGCATTAAGCAATTCAAAATCAAGGCACATTGACTCAATCCTGCATTCAGCACGCAGCCTGCATCTTAGTCATCATGCTTTTAGCCAAAGCTTTGTCCTTGTTGCACCTCTCAAAACCACAGAGAATTCCTTCAGTTTAGAATAATCGAAGTATGAGAAAGCGGAGGCTTGAGGACAAGTCCTTTCTTGTCATTGGGAGAGGGTGGTCTTTTCAGAGACGAGAAGAACAATGAATTAACTTACAGTGTTTTTCAGTATCCCCACTCCTAAGTTTCAGGTCTAGCAGGTCTAGAAACCACCGAGACAACAGAATTAACACTGATTTATCCCTCTTGACCTTCTTCAGCACCGTGGGCAGCCAGAACACCACAGTTAAGCAACATCACAGCGCTCTGCTCTCTTCCAAAAAAACCCTCACCGCAGGAAGCACGAGTACAAGGGCTTGAAATCAAACAGAGGAAAGCATGTTGTGCACAATTTGCGTCCAAATGCCTAGATCCTGCTGGCAATCTGCACTAGTAAAATTAACGCGCCCAGGCATATTTGCTAGCCGTTGCACAGCCCGTCCTGCAAAACTGCTGGCCTCTCAGAAGAGAGCTGCGGGGGCAGCCCCTGCGGGGCACGGCAGCGTGCCCGTGCACACTCCCCAGCACGCTGGCTCCTGGGGATTCTGCTACTGCTTCTTTGGTGCTTCTGATGCTTCCTCCGGCCCACAAGACGACCACATTTCTCCATGTTGAAGGAGCAAAGGCACTGCTCATACACGCTGCTGCACCCCATGGGATCAAACACCTGGTTCAAGGGAACCAGTAACATAAAAAATGAGACTTGCTGCCAAGCCTGGTAGAGGTCAATGGCAATGATAGCTTGGGTCTAAAGCAGCAGCCAGTGCAGGGGCACTCTGTCTCATACAGGGCAGGGGTCAGGCTTGTCCTGCTGCAAGCCTTGATCTCCCAAAAAGCGAGACAGGAAGAGCAGAAAGCCAAGAACTGCATGTAGACAAGGCCGTCTTCAAGGCTTTCTACAAGGAGATGTAGAAAGCTCCCACAATCCATCTCAGAGGAGAAAAACACTGCCATCTGGGGCAGTGCTACCCCTAACTCCTACTGGTTAGGGGGCAACCATTTTGGTGCCACCAAATCTGTGGCAGCCAGGGTCACAGAAGACTGCAGACATTTCAACAACGTGCAGTAGATCCCGTAAGGTCCAGTTCCATCAACTGTGGCTGTTGTTTCCAAGCTTGCTGCTTTGGGAGAGGTGAAAATTTCTGCTAAGAGGCAGAGCATATAGTACTACTTTCAAAAGCAGCATCCTCTCCACCTCACAGGATGCTCAGTCTGATGGCACGTGCACTAGCAGACACCAACAAGTGCCCGCAAGAGCCAGTCTTGCTCAGGAGATGCACATATCCAACATGCTTGCTGCTGTTACACTACGTTTGTTGGAGATAGTGTCATGCTCTCCGATGTAGCTAGCTGCTAAACTGACAGTCCCCTGTCTCTGCTTATTTGTCTGCTGCAATAATGTCACGTAAGAAAGTGAGACACACACAGTGTCACTGAGAAAGTAAGAGACACAGCAAGCCCCAGGTCAGCAAACATCTGTACCCAAAAATGCATGACTCCCTCGTTGTCATCACCCCTTCCAATCCCTCAGTAAGCAAGGAAAACAATTTTCCCTTGCCAGAGTTAGCTGGGGATGGCGTCCACCACCAGGCTGCTTTCCAGCTTAACCTACCTTGGGTTGTGACTGATGACGAGCACGATCATTTCTTTGGGCCCCCAAGTACGAACACAATCTATTGCTACTTCTGGCTCCCTGAGCAGCCTCTCAAAAGGAGACATAAAAATAATTTCACCAAGAGCTATTTCATAGCTCCTGGCCCCATGACTGAGCAACTACCCCACAGAAAAGAAATCCCTTCCACTGTGTCATGGTTTAACCCCAGTCGGCAACTAAGCACCACGCAGCTGCTTGCTCACTCCCCCCGGTGGGATGGAGGAGAAAATCGGAAGAGTAGAAGTGAGAAAACTTGTGGGTTGAGATAAGAACAGTTTAATAATTGAAATAAAATAGTAATAATAATAATAGAATATACAAAGCAAATGATGCACGATGCAATTGCTCACCACCCACCAACCAATACCCAGCCAGTCCCCAACCAGCAGCCCCTTGGCCAGCTTTCGCCTAGTTTATATACCAAGCATGACATCATATGGTATGGAATAGCCCCTTGGCCAGTTTGGGTCAGCTGTCCTGGCTGTGCCCCCTCCCAGCTTCTCGTGCATCTCTAGCCTTCTCAGTCAGTAGAGCACGGGAAGCCGAAAAGTCCTTGCCTAGGGTAAGCACTACTTAGCAACAAGTAAAACATCAGTGTGTTATCAACATTATTCTCATACTAAATCCAAAACACAGTTCTATACCAGCTACTAGGAAGGAAATTAACTCTATCCCAGCCGAAACCAGGACACAGTGGAAAGAGGGGATCACTGCAACATACACATCAACATGGGCTACCCCAGAACTGGAGCCAGCTGGGGGACTTCTGCTTCAGAAGCTCACAGACCTGATGGAGGTAGGTAAGCTGCTTTGAGCTTCAGGCAGAGACCTGCTGAATTTACTGACTGAGTCTGGACTTACATGCTAGAGAAACTTCTCCCTATGTGAGAAAGGAGGTGGTCGTGAATTCAGATCAAACAGCAATCCCAGCTGAGAAATCCCTCTTCAGAGAGAAACCATGTCAGCTGTAGGTCTGCGCTTATTATTCTCCCTAATCTTTTTCTTTCCTTGTTTTTGTGCCCTCTTTGCTAGGATTTCTGCACTACAGGCAGCAGGAGACAGGAACAGCAGCCAGAAGACTCCATGCTTCTCTGGTTAACAAGCAGACATCTCACGTGAGACAGTCTGGTGATGCTTCCTTTCTCAAGAGAGTGGTTTTGTAGCATCAAAATACTATTTGGAATCATAGAATGATTTGGGTTGGAAGAGACCTTTAAAGATCTTCTAGTCCAACTGTCCTGCCATGGGCAGGGACACCTTTCGCTAGATCAGGTTGCTCAAAATCCCATCCAACCTGACCTTGAACACTCATTAATCCCTGAAATCTGCTGTCACCTGGTAAAAAAACAAAACAAAACCACCAACCCTCACCTCCCACAATCCAGTGATACACAGAAATGCAAATATGACCATAAAACATACCTGATGATGAGCAGAAAAAGCAAGGGGAATCCAGGCTACTAAGCTGTGAACTCCCTGCAAGCCGAAACCAGCCCTGCAGTGTACCTCCTACAGCACCAGCGGATTGCTTCAGCAAGCTGAGGGTGACACGGGGCAAACCACAGGCAGCCGTGCTCAGTGGGAATCAGCAGCAGCACAGGTAACAGGGGAGTCGAGGAGGACAAGGCTGTTTTCCTCGTCAGTCTGGACTGTCTTGTATCCACTCTCTCTTCCCCTGCCATAAATCCTTTTCATTCCAGCATAGCTATCTATCTGCCTCACACCTGAGCACTGGTCTACCCTCCTGTGGGGTACAGCTCTACAGTTCCCGGAGATTTTTCCCATCACCCTTTACAATCTTTACACAAACTCTTCCTCAAGCAAAACAGAATAAAGCCTTCGAGAAGTACAGGGGCTGGCTTGTCCTGCCCCGCTGGTAACTGCCACCAGCTGCCTCCTCCTCACTCCATCAACTGCAGTGAGAGCTCCACAGTCACATTAAAGCATTATAAATGTCTCTTTCCAATGATCCTCTTCATGCCACAGAATGGAGCTCTCATGGAGCCACAGAGGATCATTCACCTGCTAACACCACACCACTACTTATATTTTATACTGGCATTCAAAACAAAAGACTTTTTTTTTTTTTTAATTGTTTTAAAATGGCTACTCTGAAGGAAAAATGTAACTATACTGAAGCATGGGAACAAGGAAAAGAGATTCATACAAACATCTCCCAAAATATTATCTTCTTAACAGTTGCTTACATTACAGCTATCCCATTAACTAAAAGGGTATGAAGAAAGAAATAAGAAACACGTTTTTGTTCTCAGGAAAAACAAAACAAAACAAACCACTTTCAATTGAGCCACTTACCCTAAATGAGAATTCAAGGTTTTCTCCTCCCCAAACTTCCATTCCTGTATCATATGAACCAAGATAATCAAAATACTTCTTGCTCACAGAAAACAATCCACCTGCCATGGTTGGAGACCTATAAAAGAGAATAGTAACTCTGAATTGAATAAAAAGCAAAAAACATAAATTAACGAACCGCAGATCAAAAATACAGTATCTTTTTATTGTCCATGTTCTCAGTCTTTTCTGGATACAAAGTAACAGTCAGCCACTGATTGGTTAAGTAGTATATCATCAGGCCATTTAATTTAATTTTGTAGTAAAAAACTGTATCAGAAACAAGCTCCAGAATGTACTAAAATAACAATGAAATCAGAGAAGATGAACATTGTGTTAATACAAATTTTTGCAATTACAGTGTCTTTGTGAGTGGCGATAAATGACTAGCCTCTTACCTTCACATAGTAGAACATAAGCTTTTTTGTGGCAGAATTATTTTAGTCAGCTCTGAAATTCTAAGTGCAGGATCCTTATATATTTTACTTAAGTAGTAAGTCAACACACGTTTGTGCTTTAGTAATTAATAACAATATTTCTGATCACATTCATATCAAGTGGAAAAACTCTCAGACATCAACTGAGCAGAATTAAGTAAATACAGCCCCGGAAGAGATTTTTTTCTAAGATCTGCCCATCTGTATTTTTTTTAATTGTTTACTATGTTTGGAAGAAAAATGAGGGGCCAAGACTGGATCCTCACTGAAAACCACAAGGCCTGGAGCGACAGCGCACTTAGGGAATGTACTTTCAGTAGGGAAGTGTGTGCACGTATATATAAACTTGAATTTGTTCATGACTGTTCCTAATTGTTTACAGTCTTAGAAAATGACCCTCTTTAAAGTGCCAAGCATATAATGCTGGTTGGAACTAAATTCAGCTGACACTTTATGAATTTTACTAAATTGCTGTTGAGGTAAATATTAACAAATGCTAGGCGCAGTGATCAGATACTCTTAATCTGTCAAAACTGATTTTACCAGCCATCTTTTTGAAGCAACACTGTCTTACGCTGTCATATGTCGTTTCAAAGAATGGAAAGAGATGAGGTGAGACTGAAGGGAAAAAAACCCCCAAACTCCATAGCCAGTCAAGCTCTTCTGTCTCACTCCAGATCTCATCTTTGCAAACACAGCTGTCGGTGACGCCGCTCTCAGCACCGCTGCTTTCTCCAGACACTTGCCGAGCTCACAGTCCTCAGGCCACGGTGAAGCTGTATCCCTCATCATTTTCCCCTTGGCACCCCAAAGACAATTCTTCTTGTTGTGGAGAAGAAAAGTATCATATTTGAACTAAAGGCTTTAAAAAGATTTCCTCTATTTTGAAACTTTTTTTTCAGGAGGATGTGGACTAATATATGCTGAGAAGGACTAAATTACTGGCTCGCTTTTCCCATTTAAAAAAAAAAAATATGTTCTCTTCTCTTAGTTGAGGTAAGTCCATTAACATTTGTGAAGTACTGGGTATTATTACCATGATAAGCGACCTAGAAAATACTGAGAAAATTCTGGGAGAATTCTGTATTTGTTGTAGTCCGTAAGATAACAGATAATAAATAAAAGCAAGGACTAACAAAATTGTGATGTTAAAAATGCCAAACAACTGCTTCATTTCTTACAATACACTACTGAAATACAGAAACTTTCAAATTGAGTGTAGCAGACCCTCAACTATCAGGATTTTGTCTACAGTGTCCATTTTCCAGATGCATTGTTTGTACTCTTACCTTACCTCTCCTAAAAATACAGTATGGAATGACCAAAAATACCGACCGATTGCAACTTGTCTTAAAATAAAACAAGACTAAAAGCCACAAGGAAGACATCTGCATGAGCTCCTACGAGTTAGCCCTTTGTAGAAACTGTGGTGGGTACAGCTGTACCATTTCACCCCAACGAAGAACTGGCAAACTGGTTCACCTCTGAAAACAGAGCAAGGAACCACCACTACCGCTACAGCACAGATGAAGTCTTCAAAACTACTTTTGTCTTCTTACTGACTGATGATTTTGTTTCCCTTTTTCGTCGTTGACCACAATACGTTTTTTACAACGCGGATCTCTGCTTTGCACGGAGGACATCCGTTAGTATTAATCAGTTACAACCTCTCCATGTGCTGATAAGCATCTGTGGGAGTTTGCCTGCAGGAGGATTCCGCGTGCAATAAGGATTCCATATGGAAGATTACACAGGCATTTCAGCTTTTAGAGCAGTATTTTTTCAGGAGCATGGTGAGCAGGAGCTATTTTGGAAAAAAGGGGAACTAAACAAGATATGTAATTTTTAGTAATATGCTCATTTCTCAAATATTTTTCAGCACCTGGCATTTCCAAGTGAAGTCAAAAGCACTTGTAACATCCACAGTTTCATAAGATGCATAAAAATTAACCTGATCACATCGGTCTTGGACTTCCTCCTTTTTTGTTCTCTTTCAGGGGTACTATGCCAAGTGAAGACCAGTCTCCAGTCAAATCCGCCAATCTGCGGCTCACCAGCATTTCCCAAGTACTCAAATGTATTCCAGTCAATAACATCAATGACAGGGCAGACGACAGCTGATTCTTCTTCTGCAATCCTAATACGATTTTAAAAGAAAAGGATGACTTCCATTAGAAATGTCTCTCAAAAAATAGAACTGTCAAGAACAGAGAATGCTTACAAATACCAAATGCAAAGTTTTGCTCCTTTTCAACTCACACTGCAACACAAGGAAAGGACAGCTACAAGAACAACCACCAATTTCTTGCTGAGGATGCATCAGGACGGACTCAGCTGTAGGCACCTGGCAAGCATCAATCTTCCTGGACAGTGGAAGCGAGGTATGCCAGATGGCTTGAGATAACACATTCAGCATCTGCCTTGGCTGCCATATCCAGCACCACATTCTCAACAAAAACATCTATTTTGTTTTGTACAGGTAGCTGCATTCAAGATATTTACAAAGCAGCATGACTATCATTCTGCAAGGACGAATGAGGTGGGCTCTTGGCTCCTGGTTGTTCTTGTAGCTGTGATAATCTGCAAAAAGTTACACTGAGCACTACAACAGTAACTCAAAAAGAAGCCATGAGCTTAAACAGAAAAAAAAAAAACATGTGACACAGGAATTAGATCTCCAACAGTGAAAAATACATGAAGGAGGCCTCCAGAAACCCTGGCAACATAGGAGATAAAAAGGAGAAACAAGATAGTACTGCAGAATGACACACCTATCAGCGAGGCCGATGTAAAGACAGTTAAGATCTTTATCGTACTAAGAATACTGATGACATTTCTTGCAGGTCGACTTCTACAAGGAGATGAACTCCTTCCTCCCATTTCTCAGTACCATGCAGGGTTTTCTAGATTCCTTTCCAAAAGCATTTGCCCTTACAAAAGACCATGGGATCCTTTGCGTTCACCTCAACTTCTGGAAAGGTGTCTCAGTACCAGGAGAGATCAACTTCAAGCACACAAGCTCAAGCTAAAGCTTTTCTCCTAAATCACTCCTTAGCAATCTTCTCTGCACTAGTCTTAGACATCTCCTGTTAGTTCAGTGAAAAACTGACTTGTTTGACTTTACAATGCTGGTACTTGTTCTAGCCCTGCATCTTCTGATTTGAGTATTCCAGAGGAGAAGAAAAACTGAACACTTTATATTGCCAAACAAGGAAGAGACCCGATGTATGTGTCATTCGAGGGGAGCCAGTTCCTCATGGGATTATTAAGCTTAAAACCCTCAGGCTGACCAAGGGGCTCCGACTCTGAAATTAGAGCAGCTTGTGGTGGTTAAATGCAGCAGACAACAGAAGCGGTTCCAAAGAAGTATTGTCTGAGCTGAGAAAGACTGCCTTAAATATGAAATAGTCCCTTGTTGCCAGAGGGAAGATGTGACACGGCTGTTTTCTTCTTTATGATCTCCCATTGAAATCCTGTTTGGTAGAGCACACAAAAGGGCTTATACAAATATTGCTATCTCTTGTCTCGCCTGCATAAAGCTGAGGTACAAAGCAATGAGAATGATACATACACAGAGGAAAAAAATTCTCAATAAAATGCAAAAATGCTTTGTTGCTCCTGTAAAGGAAAAGGAGTAAAAATTAGGTATCTGGCACGTGATTTCAGTTATGAAAGGAATCAAGTAAGTGAAAAGCCATCACCTTTTCTGTAAGTTAAGAATTAATGAGATGGTACAATGCACAGGCAGTTTACAAATACAATTACGTTTGCAGTGCAAAATGCTAATGCTGCTGTATGGCTTCCATACATTTGAGTGAAGATATGCCATGCAAACATCCCCTTAGAGATGTACGTCTGCATCTGCAGCAAGAAGGGCAAAAATTCCAAGACATATCCAGGGCTAACTTTTTACAGAAGGTGATTTATCACACTTAAAATTATCCTAATCCTTCCTCAAGATTGCCATCTAGTGGTCTGCTAAAGAAGTGAAGAAATTACAGAATCGTCTCCACAGTTATGTACTGTTTCTTCAGAGGACAGTGGTTAAAACCATGCTTATTCTTTGATTTTTACCCCTTTTCCTTTCTTCACACTATATATACTGTTCATAGTTAACCCACAGTTATCTGAAATATACTCGGTATGAAATGTAGAAACAAGTCAAATATGACAACTTTAAGAAAAAAAGGAAAAAAATTAAAATATTATTCCAGATACAATTTCAAATGGACACGGGGAGTTTGAGAACACAAGTTCCACTAGGAATCAGGAAGACCTGCACGCCTCAAGACCGCGTGTGGTTTTGGAAATGTCTCTCCAGCTGGAGAGAGATGGATTAGCTCAGGACTGGGAAGACAGAGTTTATTGCCTTCTCTTCCAATCTGCTTATGTGTACGTTGCCCTGCAACAGGAGATGTCTCGGGGCAGGCATCTTTCCAGACCTTCTCATCCACCACCCAGGCTGACAGAAGTAGCCACCTTTCCTAAGGTAGTTTCACAGCTGGGGGAGGATTCCTCTACCTGAAAACAAAACTTTCCTTTCTCTGAAGAAAAAGAGCAGCCTGGTCCTTGGGAGAAAACAAAAATCCACCTCCTGACCTTCCACACTTCCATTCGCTACCCCGCCGCCAGGAAACAAACACTCGCAGTGCCTCAGGGACCAGGCTGCAGGAGCCCTGGGTAAACGTCTACCAAGAGCCATTTTTCCACTGCAGAAGCGTGTGCCAAACCGTCTCTTCTCCTTCTGCAGCGGGACAGAAAACCAGCCCAGAGCACATCCTCACCTTGCCAGCAGCGGCTCCAGCCAGCCCTCGTGGCATTCGCAGTGGCAGTCCAGGAACGTCAGGATTTCTCCTTTCGCCACAGATGCCCCCAGCAGCCGGGCTCGAACCAGCCCCTCGCGCTTATTTGCACGGATAAGACGCACCTTGCGTAAGCCAGCCACGTAGTTTTCCAAAGTCTCCTTTAAATGTTCTGTAACAAATGAAAGAGAAAGAAATAGTTCTGGAACGATTGGTTTATGTCATGCTACAGAAAGCTCTTTTGTCAGCAGCGTATTACTTATAGCAGTGCTTTAAAGATACCGGTATTTTGAACTCTGATTCTGCTGTACTGTCTACCCTAGGACAGGACAAGGAAAAAGCACAGAACTTGGATGGGCACAAATCACAGTTACTTTCAAGAAACCGAATGCTTCCTATTTGCCTCTGTAATTCATTTCCAAATTGTTAAGTGCTTCTCAAATGTTACGTAAAACTTTTTCCATGTAAAAGTTTTATTCTTAACACAGTTCATGTGTGGTGGAAAATGCCAGCGTTGTCTTTGTGTCCCGTAATTCAAATGAAAACAGATAACCAGGTAGCTCTCACTATACTAGACACCAGGGCAACCTTGGAGCAATCGAAACTTGCTCAAATTAGGAAACCTGAATTGCACTGACCAGACTGTACGTTATCTATATATGCAAGCACTCATGTTACAACACAGCAAATGTGCTTCCCCATTCTAAACTAAATTTGGTCCAGAAGTCAATTTTTTCACTGGCACGCTACAAGAAAAACTATTTTCCAGTTAGATGCCTATGTTGTACAATTTTATGGTATGTTACCCAAACAGCATATCTTTTTCTCCTGTGGACTGGCTGACCAAAAAACCCCATCAACAATCAACATTATTTAGAACTGTTCTTCCTACCTTTGTCACTGTAATCGTCTACAAGGATAACTTCTTCCAAAAGTATATCTGGAGATGTCTCAAGAACACTATGAACAGTTCGCAGAAGTGTTGACCAAGCCTCATTATAAAAAGCTATCACAACGGAGGTTTTCGGCAGGCTGTAATAATCATACTTCTTCTCTCTGCATCTGTAAGGGAAGCGATTACACTTAGTACAAGTGCAAAAGCATTTGTTAATTTTCAGAAAACTATTCTCAAATGAAGATTTTGTATGCTATTTACTAACCGTAAGCATATAAAGGATCTTAAAAGAACTGTATGCACATGGAAAAGTCATGCAAACACTTTCAGGTAGCTGGTCTGCCAGAAGTCCCATTTCCGCAGCAGCATTATGACTAAAATTCTGCAACCCCCTAAAATGTCTAAAAAGAAAAATAATAGAAGGTATTCTGGGCTGGTGTATGTGCAGTAGCTGTCTTTGCACAATATTATCTCAAGTAGAAGAACAAGCAATAGCCAAAACATGCCTCAAATTACAGAAAGAAAAAAAAAAATATAAAACCTAAGCGCGGTAAAAACAGTAGCATAAATTACTGCTAACTTGTGCTTTGGAAAATAAAACAAGCGCTAGACAGCAAAAATATAACTGTGAAGGAACAGCAACATATAGAGAGAAAAAACAGCAACAGAACTGAGACATATGTACACAGAAGCAGATTTTGGGAAGACCACAGAACTGCCAAGATATAATAGTGAAATCCGCAAAAAACACAGACAGACAGAGAAATGCATAGTTTTGGCTCTACAGAGAGCCAGGAAGTTTGCAACCCTTTGGATTAAGCTCCAGAATGTATTTCCTATAAATACATATATTTATGAACTTCCCTAAATGAACATAAGGATGCCAAGAAACATACAGCTGAGCCAAATGTGTAAATTGTTAAAGATTCCCCTGGTCTGAAAGAATTTTAAAATAATGACGGTATTTATTACCATTTCTCCTCTTTTCTTAGAGCATTCTGTATGAACAGTTTTGTTAAAAAACAACAGGAATGGTTTAGAGGTGTTTGAATTTTCTTATGCCTCCAGCTTATTGCCTGGAGTCACCGAGACTTGTAAGGGGCAGAAGGACATACTTCAGCTTCTGTCGGTCACAACAGATACCGAAGCAGGCAGGACATCCCTCCTACCAAACCAGAACAGCAGCGAGCCCTCCAAAACCTATGCTACGGGGAGCTGAAGAGGGAAACCAGGACTGATCAGTAGAAAACGTGACAACAAAATCCCTTAGGTCAATTCAGGGGAACCAAAATTCCCCAAAACACCCAGAAAATGACATTAAAAGAAAACTGCTTACCTATAGCACATTGAGAATATATTTACTGACTCTTTAATGCTGCTGTGTTTGCAATAAAAAAGACTTCTTATAGGTTGCTTTAAAGATTAGGCAATATCTATTAAGATCTGTGGTACAGAAAGAAGAAATAAGTCTGAATCTGAATATTCCTAAAATTAAAATTCTTATGAAGAGGGGAGAAAAAAAAAAAGTCTGTAGAGTACTTTTGTAATAAATACCTGAAAATGAGGAAGCAGTAAGGAGAAATGACACTTGGGCAGGGGCGGCACACAGAAGGCTGCTGCTCAAACATGAAAGAAATGCTATGCAACAACACTCGTTGTATATGGTGCATATGCATGCATACACACATACAGCTATACACAGATAGGTAGATACACATACACACACCCCTATACAGTGAAGTACAAAAATGCCTGTCTCTCCAGGCTGTAACTTGTCCTGAGGCAAACAGGGGCATTCACACAGAGAACTGCCTCACACCATCAGCTGGTGACAGAAGTGATTTATTTTGCCAAATGTTCATGTACTAACACATGAAAAACCAGTGACATTTTAATTAACTTTTTTTTTTTAAACACAGAAAAACCTACTGTATGAATCCAATTTTAGAAATACATATTTACTTTAGCCTATTGAAAAACATTCATGCTCCGTATTGCCAGGAAAAATTTCTTCTTATATATCACAGTCACTTGTACCAGGTAGTTTCAGTTCATTTCTTGATGGAAATAGGATCTTTACCTACCCATTTTAGAAAACCAAAGGAAAAAAGAAAAAAACAGAAAACCTCCAGGAAAGCTTTCTCTGGAAAATATGTCAGAAAGATTCACGGAATAATAATGTTGTATTCCATTATTTAAAAAAGGAAATCCAAAAGGTCTAAAGAAGCTTATAAGCCTAATTATAGATTAAAGACTTCAATGGATTTGCCTGAAAATTACATGCTGGAGACAGGAAACATAATTTGGCACAGAGCAGGGCAATCCCCAAACCGACTGTGATTCACTGTGCATTGCTGCCTCCTTCGCTGAGCGTACCCAACACTGCAGAAAACAGCCAGCCTCCTACGGGACGTACCAGAGTACACGTTTCTTCGGTTTCTGAAGTCAAGAAAGAGGCCAAAACTCAAAAGGGCGTTTTCTTTACTAGCTCCGAGGTGGAAGGCAGCACGCAAGCGCAGGGAAGGGACTCGCCAGGGCGGCAGGGCAGGCTGCTGGCCACGCTGCCCCGAGCAGTGCCCGCTTCCCCGCAACGGGCCGGCCGGCCGCGGCTGACAACCCGCCGAAGAGAGAAACCATCTCTCACCTTGCATATTGAAATACACAGAGCACGACCGACAGCTTAGCTTTTTAGTACATTAAGTTTATTTTGGGGAAAACTAATCATCATGTATAGACCAACTAAAATTTTGGAACTTCTACTTTTAAAAAATTAGAAAAAAAAAAAAAAAAGTTATTCAACTTCTATGCAGGTTTGCATGTTTATCTCAGAAATTATTTCCAAGACATATATTCCTTACTAGACTGCTACAAGATCTCAACTGTTAGCAGTCTCAAATATTGTTGCTAAAATGAAGCACACTTTTCCTCATCTTTCCGTACTGAAAGAAATTTCAAAGAGTTTTGCTAAGTCTTAAAAAAATAATCCCATTGGGGAGTTAGAAACCCAAAGCATTTAAACCCTGGAAAGATAATAGTGTAAGAAAAATCTTAAAAAAACTAATTAACCCCTGAAATGGAAATACTTAGAAGTGTTGTTGAATGACAAGCGGCATGCATACGAACACTGAACATTACCACTTCACCAGATACACAAACTTCAAAAAAACCCCACTACAAGTAGGAAACCTGACTTAAAGCCTAGTGGTCATAACTCAGCTTTTCCATTTCCCAACTCCTATTTACAACAGAACCACCGTAGCAGTGCATCTTCTGTATTCACCTTTGCAAACTTCAGGATGCATCTTTATTCTCTGTGTCAGCCAAGTATCCAAGCTCCTACTTTCCAAGTGAATCATTTCACTCCTACTTCGGGTTATTCAGAAAAACAAATGCGTATCAGTTACAATATGTCATTAAAATGACAGGGAGGATACAAACTGGTGACAGCAGCCCCAAAATATGTTTTTGCAGATACTGGGAATGTATATTTATACTGCCTATACTGCAAGCTGCTTTCGGCTTCTGACTAAGGCGTTCTTTAGTGCCACCCTGAAACGCATAACGCTGTCCTTTCCCAGTATAGGGGATCACATTAAGACAGGATTAATTGCATCTCATGTTAGCCGTCTAAAAGCTAGGTGCTGTCTTTGAGCTAATCATCTGGACTCTGCATGTCCGTAAAGACAGATCCAGAAGGCGATTCACCTCACCCTCCTGTCCTGGTTTCAGCTGAGCTAGAGTTAATTTTCTTTATAGTGGCTGGTATGGGGCTATGTTTTGGATTTGTGCTGAAAACAGTGTTGATAATACAGAGATGTTTTAGTTGTTGCTGCACCAGTCAAGGACTTTTCAGCTTCCCATGCTCTGCCAGGTGCACAAGAAGTTGGGAGGGGACACAGCTGGGACAGCTGACCCCAACTGACCAAAGGGCTATTCCATACCATATGGCATCATGCTCAGTATATAAAGCTGGGGAAGAAGAAGGAAGGGGGGACATTTGGAGTGATGGCGTTTGTCTTCCCAAGTAACCGTTACGCGTGATGGAGCCCTGCTTGCCTGGAGATGGCTGAACACCTGCCTGCCCATGGGAAGTGGTGAATGCGTTCCTTGCTTTGCTTCGCTTGTGTGCACGGCTTTTGCTTTCCCTGTTAACCTGTCTTTATCTCAACCTTCGAGTTTTCTTACTTTTGCTCTTCCGATTCTCTCCCCCATCCCACCGGGGGGGAGCGAGCGAGCGGCTGGGTGGTGCTTAGTTGCCGGCTGGGGCTAAACCACAACACCTCCTCACGCTGTTTACCTAGCACAGACAAACAGACCTTGGTGGGGCCCTGCCTCCCCCATGCCTATAGAGGTTTAACTATAGAGCAGATGCTTAACTTTTCTACGGCTGAAGTTAAACAACAGGAAACTACCTATAGCCCCTACTACTGGCTGCCTGATACATCACCTTGAACCTAGTTATCATAACTACCAAACGGTTCGTAAAAACGTAACATAGACGTAGGAAATGAGTCGCCTGTAGACGTGACGTTTCCAAGCACGGACAATAAATGCAGAAGCACCGTCATTTGAAGTCCGACATACTTCTTTCACTACTCTCATTATCTTATTCAACTACAGGAACTTTACTATTTACATAGATAATAATTATATATATTTAAAAAAACCAACACCTAAGTTAAAAATGTGTGCACGTTGAGGGGGTTCATTTTCTTCAGAAAAGTACGCATATCTCTAGTCAAGCCGATTTTGGAAAAAGTGACCAGATACCAGGATCAGTCACCAGATCAGAGGAAAAACCTATTGCCAGCACGTGAGCAGCTTTTTTAGAGCCAACAAAAGAAGGCATAAGGTTTTAAGTAGGACTGTGATTTCACTGAAAAACACTGATATATAATGGACAACAACAACAACAACGGACAACGCGATGCAAAGGAGCGACACCTGCTCAGCCTCTGCCCTCTGATGGCTCCTGTTCTCTGCAGCCCCACTAGAAAACGCACAAGCAGAGTCTCTGTGCACAGCGGAGCGGCACCCAGAGCAAAGGCAGCCGGGCCTGTCCCCAGCCACCGCCCCGGGCGCGGGCTGGGACCCTGCCCCGCTCCAGCAGCAGCCTGGGACCCTGCCCCGCTCCAGCAGCAGCCTGGGACCCTGCCCCGCTCCAGCAGCAGCCCGCTGCTGCACCGTCCTTGCTCTCCCTCGGGCTCTCTCTGCCGCGCCGGGTGGATGTCCCAGGAATCCTCCTGCCTCACCACCACCTCCTGCTTCGCTTCTATACCTTTTAAAAGACAGGTGCAAAACAAGAAATGCCAAAAGACACGGCTTTTGTTTATCAATTTATAATAAAATAAACATCTACGTTTTTAAAATTCTAATTGTATTCAGCCATGAATCCTTAAGCTCCGAGACGGGAGGAGAGAGAGAATAACGCTGCGCCTGAACACAAACTTAAAAACAAGTTCACTATGTACCACCTACCTTTCCTGGATCTTTCACTACAGCACCTACTCAAACATCTACCTCCACAAAATGCAAACTGAAGCAAAGCATGTAAAGGTGTATCATCATACATCCACATTCCTGTGGGCTTTTGGTTTTACGTTTTTACACCGCAAGTCACAGTCTAACCGACACTATACGGCTGACAAGTTTAACAATTTAACCTTGGAATCTACTACACTACAAAATCTTCTGTTAGCAAGTTTTACAATAGGTTATTTATCAGAAACTAAGGAGACATCAGTCAGGAAATGCCTAAACAAAATTAAATGGGCTATTTTAGAGAACATTTGTGTCAATTAATGTAATCACTCAATTTATTTCATTGTAAGGAGCTGTTTCTCTCTTAGAGATGCGTATCTATACACAGGGAGAGAGAGCATGAATGCGTGTACACCGGGCATGCTGCCATGAGTTAATTAGGAATGGTTGCTGACATACTTTTATGTAAGACTTTCACCACAACTGCAACAACGACACGGCAAGAGAAAATACATTTTTGATCTCCAAATTTTATGTTCCATATGCCAAGTTACTCGTATTTTAAGAATAAATATGAAATATTCTGTGAGTTTTCAAAGATTTGTTAAGAATACAATTGGCTCAAATTATTTCATGCTTTCTAAAAGTATACTTTTCTTTTAGAAATAATGTACTGGAACATTTTTAATGGAAAAAAGTGTGTGTTGAAAATCAAGATGTTAAAACTATTCTCAACAATCCACAAAAACAAAATTGTTCTAGACCGCTGACATTTTTAAGTTTTGCTTTTGAAGTTTCATTATGAACGCCTGAAAATACAGAAAGTTCAAGATTCCGTAGCTTCTCCTTGGAAGTTCTAAGCCTCGTGTGTCACTGCTATAGCTGATTTAATGTGATTTATGTGATTACGGTACTTGACATTGCCATATACATGCCATCACAACATCATCTCTAGCAAACATTGTCAGGATCCTGCTTCAGGCTGGGTTGCCCGCAGTGGGCTAGGAACCAGGCTTGCTGGCTTTGTTAGGGTGGGTGGTGGACATGCAGACTCACACCACCACCTCCTTTTCTCTTCCTAATTTGAGCAGGGTTTAGGACACTGAATTGAACAGCAGATGCCCTTTTAGCGAGAGATGTGCTCAAACGTGGCATTTTGCTGGCTGTAAGTAAAAACGGCTGATCTGGACAAATGGGCGTCTCAGTTCGATTTCTCCGTCTCCACTCCCTGCCCCGTAAACTGCAGAGGCGGCAGTGTGAACTCAGGGGTCTGCCAGGCACCTTCACCCAAGAGAAAACACCTCCTCCTCCCACCCTCCCAAAGCCACGGCGGAGGACACAGCTACGCTAGGGTCCTCTTCTCCCCCTTCTTCTACTTCTCCCTTCCCTCCTGCTCCCAGCAGCCGCTTAGAGTTCAGCAGGTCCAGCCACGAGCATCCCAAGCTCAGCAGCACGACACGGGTCGCAGTGCTGGCTGCTGAGCCACCTTGCAGAGTTACCGAGGCCGTCTTACCTACTCCGGGCTGAACGTGTGTTTGAACAGCCACTCCTCAGCCCTCCTACGCGTAACATCCAGCCTGTGAGCCAAAAGCGACGCAGCCCTATTACATCAAAACCTGGGATACAGAAGCACGACATTTCCAGTGGAATTAAAGGATATGATAAATCAGATTATTCTTAGCGCCTCCAAACAGTACCCAACTTTTCATGCTAATTTATTTTCTCACATAAAACCACCTTGAACCATCTGTCAGTTCTGGGTTTTTGGCGTTTTTTTGTTGTTTGTTTGTTTGTTTTGTTTTGTTTTTTTTTTTAAAATGTCTTATCTGAGCATGGAAAGACTGCACCCGGTTTTGCACACCTACATTCCCCACGTGCGTTCGGATGTTACAGAAAAAGGCGCTGATGTTTACAGAAGGTGTGTCTTGGTCCGATTAGCAAAGCAGATAGCAGCATGGTGCTGATAAGCGGCAGAAGGGCTGAATTACCCAGGGCAAGGCTGGAACACGTAAGCAGCGCGAGTTAAAGCAATGCTGGCCCACACTTCCCTACCATCCGCTCGCAGCCCGGGTAAATGCTCCCTAAATTGTGTCTGCTGAAACAAACCTCGTTAGGAAAGAGCCCCCCAGCATATAGTTCAGTCTACGACACTGTGATATGATCAAGTCTTGAAAACAGCGGCTAGCTAGACTGTGAAATGGTTTTCCAGGTTATTTGATGTTTTAAAGAATGATTCTCCCAGTGACAATAAGGCCTCGACAAGACAGACTGCCAAACACTCCTTTAAGATTTCAGATAATAAAAGGCTGCGCTGCCTAGTATGAAAACATTCTGAGAAGCAAGGAAGAAAGCTGGGAAGTCTGAAATAGAAGAAAATATTTGCAAAGTAAAATGGGGGGGGGGGGGGAGAAGGCAAATCTGTTTAAAACAGGTTAAAAATACATTAAGAAAAAATTGTCTAGAAACCCCACCTATGAGGGTGGACTAAATCTATATCCTAAAATCCACAAATTTAAGAAATCCATAGATCCTCCTAATTCCAAATTGTTAGAAAAAGGCAACAGAAATTCCTACCTAGCCCAGATTCTGAATGTGCAGATGAGAAGGCATTTCTGCATGTGTCCATGGGGAAAAAACAATGTTTATTTGATTTTGCTGACTTGAAACAGTGGTTTCATTTTGCTCAAATGGTGACCCGTGTTTGCAATTTTCTTCCAAGGTTGTGAGATACACTTAACATTTGCACAGTGCCATATGATTTCCTACACCTACATCAGAAACTTATTTTGATATGAGTAATTTGATTCAGGACAAGAAAAATATTTTGCAAAGTAATACAATAACTGAAAGAAGTTATTGTAATCATCACTAACAGTAGGGTGTGGAAGCACCTGGAGACAATCGTGTATAGTAAAAGACACCTACAGACAATTGTATATAGTAAAAGCACTGTTTGAATAAAGAAAAAAAAAAAAATCAGAATTTGTGGTTACTATCACTGATCTGGGAACTTTGTCAAGTTAAAAATGAAATCAACCGAAACCAAACACTCATCTAGACATCAGAGGAAGCTGAGGATCTCTATCAGAAGCTGTAAAGAAAAACGGTCAAAAAATAGTCATGTTAGCTCTTCTGGAAAACGTTTGCAGGTGACTATTAAACGAAAGCATAACGGCAAAGAAAACTGACACATTTTTACAGAAGATAGGAAACAAAATAGTAAAATATCCTAAATATCAAAGCACTTGTGGAAGCTGTATTCTGCACTGCTACAGAATGCAAGCCTGCTTATTTAAAAAAAAAAAAAAAAAAAAAAAAAAAACCAGTGCAGATTTATTACTCCCCCACTTAACGGTTTGAGGGAGGAATGAGATGTCCCAGAGACACACTGCTTTGCAGGTCTAAAGCCTGTTTATAAATGCAAGGAATCCTGCCAACTAACAATAAATTAATGTCGAAAAGGTATTATGATTAATGTAGTTGCCAGTAACCAATTACCCATTCCAGAAAAGCTCAGAAAACAAACAAAACAAAAAAACCCAACCCCAAACCAGTGACCACAGCGTTTCGAAACTACTACAGCAAATACACCTCCAAGTGTTTTATGCAAAGCAGTTGCTCATAAGTAGAAGAGTGTTGCGTCTCCTGGACTCTGATCAAACGTACAGCATGGGAATACCTACGCCAAAGCAAGCGCTGGGCGCCGAGCGCGCAATCAGCTGTGCGTTTAGCAGAAAGGGACACACCGGCGTGGCCAAGCTGCTGCAGACAAGCTCTCCAAAGAGGTCACTTCTACTAGACGCGCTGCAAAAAAAGTCCCTGGGGGTATTTCACCTTTAGATAACAGCTGAAAGAGAAGCTCCTGGGTGAAGTCAGGCAGATGCGGTGTGCTGGGGAGGAAACACCCGGCTGCTGCGCCATTTCCTGGAACAGGGTCAGGTTAAAACTCCTGGCAGGAGCAGCGTGTCCATCAAAATCAGATGCTACGATTTTTGGAGTAGAAGAGGGACCAAAACCTAGTCTCGAGGATTACTCCGGGAATTTGCTAGCGAGATACTATCAGATAAGCAGCCTGCATAATTTGGTATTTACAACCCAGTAAACAAAACAAACCATGGTAGCAAGTGAGACTGTAAGAGATTCACCTTCAAGTCTGGGAACAGATGGGAAAAGCAGTTTTGAAAGTCGGAAAAACCTTAGCACGAGATCGTTACACTAAACTCAAAGACAATATCCCAAAAAATAAATAATATTATAGGCATAAATGATGGTGACAGAAGAATTTAAGTATTTGTGTGTATCTATCTATATACAGATACTTAAATATATATACAGATACCTAAAGATATATAAAAACATACATATATAAAACATATATATAAACAAGCTCTCTCTCGAAAACACAGAAAATTATCCAGAATTAAAGAATGAACCTCAAACTTTTTTTATAGCTGCTAATTATTATGCAGACCACATTCAATATTTTGGGGGCTTTTGTGGTTATTCATAATCATTTGCCAGGTAAGAAAAGACAGGAAAGACTTACAAATCCAGTTGCTTGTAAGCACAAGTGAAATGAGGCCCAAGGGCTGATTCAGGCTTCTACCATGAAAGAGACAACATAAAACGCTGAGTCGGCACAAAAGTGCCTATCCCTGCCTTGTTCCTTTTGTAACAAGAGTCAGCCAGAAGGAGGCTGGTAATACATCCCTACTGTGAGACATATAGAAACAAAAAAAAAAAAAAAAAAAAAAAGGTAGAACGTCTAAAATCAGGAACAATGCTTGAGAACAGTCCTTAATCTAAAAAAACCCAAGCAGAAAAACTGGAAATGTATTTCTTACACGTTGTAATAAACTGTAAAAGGCTGTCTAAGAGACCCTATCAGTTGTCTGCCTAATCCTGCAGACCTGTAAAATGAGCAGGCGACGAGAAGCCCGGCAGGATGGGATGCGGCCGTGCTGTTGTGCAGGGGGAAGGCAGAGCAGCAGCCAAAACGCATGGCCCAGAGCTCATCCTGCTGCACTTACAGGGCATCAGCCCCAACACGGCCCTCAGCAGGTCAATGTCTGACGGAGGATGCTACAATTGTTGCTTCCCGTATGTGTATAAACACACAATATGATGGATAGACATTGGGAAGACAACCTGGGCCATCTAGACAACGTTATGATTGGGGGCAATAAAAATTTCGCTGTAGCAGTGATGTAGCCTTGAAAGAGGTGCCCAGAGAGGCTGTTGAATCTCCATCCTTGGAGACTTTCAAAATTTGACAGGACAAGGATGGCCTTTAGCAACACGCTCTAATGCTGAAGTTGTCCTGCTTCAAGCAGGAGGTTGGACTAGAAACCCCAGAGGTTTCTTCCAACCTCTGTCATTCTCTGACCCTATGGCATATTTCACTTCTAGCCTCATACACACTGTATCACCATTTAGTAATTTCCTTACATTTTTATGCATAATATTTTACCAAAAGAACATTTTTTATAGTTTATATATATATACTTATATGTATGTTTATATATTTATGTATACATATAGGTACATATATATACATACATATATACACACACACAATTCTAGCCACCAATAAAACGAAAGAGTTTCTGTGTGACGAAACACAGTATTATCAGTTGCTGACCTCAAGCGCAGACAGTTAAAGGAAGTTGGAACTGTCTCAAGGAAACAATAGAAGTTGTTGAGTTCTTCACATCTGTGTTTCAACAGAAACAGGATCAGTTCTCAGAAAAACATGTTACAGTGGTCTGTGAGAACAAGAAGGAATAAAGATCTTCTGAATATTTACATTGGCAAGAATATATTAGTAGGAGAAACACCTAAAGTTGAAAAAACTTTATTATGAAGTAAATAACATCTGTATAGGATTCATAGTTAAATACTGTTAAACACCACATTATTTGGGGGAGTAATCTCAGCCAAACTATTCTTCTTCTCTTCCTGCACCGTATTACCAGACATAGGTATTAGCAAATAACTACTGCCACGTTGCTGGTCTGATAGCAGGTCCAGGATGTACAATGTGTAGCAGTGGGAAAAGATGTTTTTGTCATCTATTTCTGATAAAGCAACATCTTGTATACATAATTTTGCAGACCAGGTTTAAAGGCTTACTGGTTCAGATATTCTCAATCTTATTAGCAAAATTCTAGTTTTCACTAGATTCACGTTTGTCATTTTCACAATTCACACCCAGTGAGCGGGTTCACTGATGAATGCGGGATGGCATTAAGGTTAAAAGGAGCAGTGGGGTGTCCAGGCGGTGGGGATGCTGTCTATCTTTATTTCCCTTTCTTTCCTTCTCCCATTTTCCTGGGATCTAAAATTTCCAGACTCACCTCCACACATATAAGAATATGCTGAAACAGACCAAAAGCCCATAGCCCAGAATAATGTCTCTAAGCACAGTATCTGTTAATATCTCATGAATACTCAATGTCAATTTTCTAGTAGATGGAATTCCTTACACTTTACAGTAAATGGATTTTTGGAACAAGGTGGCGGCAGAATTTGTGTTAGCCACTTCATGCATCGACCTAGTACTGCAGCGGCTCAGCAAGAGGCACCCTCTCAAGTAGCCTGTCTGTCTTCCAGACTGAAGAGCTGTAAATTAATTAGTCACTTCTGTATGGAAGCCATGCCGTAAGTTGAACAGCACTGGGCCCAACACAGATTTCTGTGGAACTTTACCAGTGACCCTCCAGTATTTTAAAAAAAAAAAAAAAAAAAAAAAGCTTCCCAGCTTTTATCCAGTTATTTAAAAATGCAAGGCATTTCCACCTTATTTCACAGCTGTTCAAGGAACTCATCAAAAGCCTCTGGGAATAACACCACACTTCCTTATCCATATAATTACCACCTTCAAAGTACTCCAATAGGTTTGTGAGACACATCATCCATGACAAAGGCCAAGTTGACTCTTTCTCAATAGATCACATCTACCTGTGTGCTACTAATTCTTTTCCTTACCACAGTTTGTAAATAATATGCCTGGAAGAGATCCAAGGCTTGCCAGCACACAGTTCTCTGGTTCTCCTCTGGGACTCCACTAAAAAAATGGTGCATTTATCACCTTCTGGCCTTCAGGAACCAAAATTGTTTCATTGATCACATCTAAAGATTTAGCCTTTGCATCATTTTTGTGGGCCGTTGAAGTCTACCATTACTACCTATTTCCTACCATTGTAGCCTCACCCAAATGTTCATTAAAGATCATGAATGGTCAAGCATTACCAACCTTAAAATAAAGAAACTAAATCATATTTTTCCTAGACTTGACTTTTCAACCTATATAGACTCTAATCGTACACTGAAGTGCAATGAATTTTCTATCGCTACAGGCTTGTGGATACCTTTTTCAAGACTATTTTTTTTTTTTTACTTAGATCTCTTACATGGTCTTCCTTCTTAAGAGATGTAGTTAACCTTATTGCACTAGGAGAGGGAGTTAACAACTTTATTGCAAAATTGTCTTTGGAGAAGTTTTTTTTTTTTTTTACATTTGCTGAGTGAGTTGGATAGATATTCTGTGATATTTCTGCCGTAATTTAGATTTAACTGTGTGAAAAGGCATGAAGCACCTGCCAGCAGATACAACAGTACAATACAGCCCCAGCCCCAGAAGGCAATTATGTCTGAGATTATGTCCAATTATATCAGTGATGCCTTGCAATCCTTTTGGTTTGGATACATTTTGTCATTTCAACATCCAAATATTCACATGAAACGGGATGCCATTGTAGCAAAATCCATCTGCCCACTTATTTTCATTTCAAGAATCTCCCCCCATCTATAAAGTCCCCTGCTCAACAACTGCGATCTTCCATTTCCTCCAACATCCTGTCTGAAAGAAATGGCAGGAGTCCAGAATAATTCACTGAAATGATTTAAACTCTTCCTGTAGAAATGCAACTAAAATGGTCCCTTTTTAGCCTATGGTCTATAGACTGCTTCTAAGGGGAGAATAAACGATAACTAAGAAAAACAAGCTTACTGTCATGCTTAAATTTATAGTAAAAAGATCTTGCACTTGCATTGCAGTTTTTTAAGAGCTATTGCAGGACTCACGTTTTAAATTCAGCACTTATCACTAGAGTTGGGTGAAATACCAGACAGGACACACTGACGTGAAGCGAACGCACGGTAGACAGAGCCCTGCTTTTTCCCCAGCTCTTTGCTACCACACCACACAAACGTGTTGCAATGAAATAACCTGGCTGAAGCCAAGCTCAGGTGAAGCAGAAGAGAGAGGACTCTGCAGCCACGGCTCTGTCCTGACCCCTCTGGCTGAAGGCACATACCTGCAACTACTCAACCCCTTCCTCTCACCAGCTGGCTGCTCACTGAAGGGACAGCCCTGAGGTGAACGACTCGGCTAAGCTGAGTATTTGCGTTAGGCCAGAACTGATCATACAGTCGGACCTGCTGTGCAGCACTGACTTCAGAGCTGCGCTGAACTGCTGCCTGTAAACTAGAATCATCTCATCAAACAGTACCTAATCCTTAGTTTACAATTGCTTATGCCATCATCTGGCATTAATGTCATAATTGTAAATGTAATTTGTAAATGTAAATTGTCCCAGCAACTAAGTACCCAGGCACAAGCAAAGTCCCAGTTTAGAAGAACGTTATGCACCTCTGCGAGCATTTCTACATCGCTCCTGGTAAACCTGATGATAAAGCAATCTGCTTTATACTGCGTGGCACAAGACATCTGAATACAATGCAAAGCCGAAGCCTGGGAAACATAACATCTGTAAAGCTGGGAGTGACTGGGAAAGTACGCTGCTGCCTACGGTGACTTATCCAGGCGACAGCAGCAGGAGAAGCCCGGCAGCATACCACTGCTTAAGGGCTGAAACCACACTGCTAGGGCTACCAGAGGGAACCAACCTCTCCCGGGTTGCACACGCACCACCAACACGCTTCTGTTTCTGCCTTGTGGAAGAGCGGGAGCCAGGCAAAATCATCGACGGCGGTAACTTTGTGAGCAAACGCTGTGATTTGAAAGCGTTGGGGGGGAGAGAAAGTTTTAAAAGCCTCCACGTTGCTGAGTGAGCTGCAGCTGAGACACGACTACCCCGCGCTGCCCGCTGCCACCAAACGCGCCTCTCTTCGGAAGAGCTGCCCCAGCCGGCCACAGCGGGGGCAGGCGCGGCTCCTCCGCCCGCGGGGTCACCCGGCGGCGCAGCCCGGCGGCGGCAGGTGGAGCGGCGGGTACTCACAGCGGGTGCCAGCGCTCGGGCAGGCGGCGGTGCAGCGAGATGCGGTCGCTCAGGTAGATGTTGATCTGGTGCCGGCGGACGCTCTCCTCCTGGCGGCGCTTCTCGGCCGGGCTCAGCTCCAGCCGCACCGCCCGGCCCAGCTCGCCCAGCGCCCCCGGGTCCAGGGCCGGCTTCGCGTACACCGGCTTCCGCAGCAGCTCGGCGTCGGCGAGAGGCGGCGGCGGCGGGGCGCGGCGGGCGGCGTGGCGGGGCGGCGGGCCGTGCCGCCAGGCGAGGACCCCGACGGCGGCCAGCAGCCCCAGGGCCAGCAGCGCGCCCCCGCCCCGGCAGCCCCGGCCCCGCTTGCCCCAGCACATCCCGCGGCCGAGGCGGCCGGCCATGCCGAGAAGGCGGCGGGGCCGCGGCCGGCCTCTCCCGGACACGGACACGGACACGGACGCGGACGCGGGCGCGCCTTTGCCCCGGGCGGACTCGGCGAAGTTCTCACGGAGCTGCCCACGCCGCGCCGCCCGCCCGCCCCCAGCGCTGCCCCCGCCAGGAAACCCGCCCGGCTCCTCCGCCGGCGGCTCCTCCCTCCTCCCCGCCCCGCCGCCGGGCAGCCCGGAGGGGCGCGGCGCGGTGCGGCGCAGAAGAGCCGCGCACGGGCGTTGCCGCGGGGCGGGGAGCGGCTGCCGCCGGCGCCCCGGGCGGGGAGACCGGCCCGCGTGTCCGCGAGGGGGGCCGCGCCCCTCCCGCTCCCCAGCCGGCTCCCCGGGAGGGATGCTCCTCGGTTTCACGGCGGTCGGCAGGCTGCTCGGCCCCGAGGGCCCCGGCACACCGGGGAAGGCACACGCCGCCAGCTTGCTCCGGGCTGTCACTGGGGCCACAACCGGTGGAGCCAGCGATGGTCCGGAGCCAGCCCCGGGCGCTCCCGGGGCAGGCAGGGAGCGGAGCAGGGCCAGCCCGGTGCTGCTGGGTCATGCACTGCTGGGGTGCGGGGAGGAGGGAGGAAGGCACGTCCTCTTCGCACACTTGCCGCTACCCTTCACGGAAGAGGTGATCTGGTCACCCTGAAGCTTGAGGGACCTTCATGAACACTGGTAGCTCTATGGCAGATACGCAGGGGTACCCCCAGCAAGGGAAAGTTGGGCTGGCACAGGGCTGGCACGGCCACAGCAAGCTGCTTTGGCCATTGGAGATCACGGGCACGGCCCCAAGGCTTGCTGCCTCCTGACAGAGGTAGCCAGGGCAGCAGGAGGACAGCAAGGGAGGTTATTTGCCACAGAGGGACTAGGAAGAGCTTTGCGGCTGAAGGAAACAGGTCGGTAGGAAACCAGGCTTCATCCATTCTGCTGCCTTTAGAATAGCATGTGCTTTAGAAGTAAACAGAACAGGGGCCAAGAAGCCATGGGAGTTAATGACACACTCTTTCACTGAAGAAAACAGTGTTCTTGGTTGAAAAAAAATGTCAACCAATGTGGCCTCAGAGAGAGAAATCCAGAAGACAAGTGAAAATCCCAAATTTATTAGCCGGATAATGGGCAGTCCATTTCACAGCTTGACAGAATTATGGGAAAAAAGCACTGTGGCATTTAGCCGAAACTTTCTAATTTGCTTCATCCTCAACAACGCATCCATACTGCTTTTTCACTTCACCCCCTAACAGGATGCGGCCCCGTCTGTCGAAACTTGCAATCCTGAGGCCATGAGATTACATGAGAATTTGTGATGTTGCGTTTGAAAAACCATAACGTAGGTGTAACATAACTGATACAGTTTCTCTCTCACATTCAGCAGGGAGCTGAAACTCTGCTTTTGAGGTGTCATTTGCTCTATGCATTTTACCAAGAGACCGTTTACTGCACTATCCTCTGCTGTTGGAGGCCTGTCAAGATCAACCCATCAGAGGACTCCGGTCATCCCCAGAGAGCGACTTCAGCCTGGTACGTGGTATGGGGCGGTGCTCACCAGCATTGCTGAGGAGCGGATGAAAACACGCCTGACACTAAGGAAGGGGAAAAACCTCCTCGCTACCAGACAGGGTCATGGCATACAGCTATGAGCTGTTTCCGATTTTACATGATAATAAATATTGTATGTGACAACAAACACAGAGGCTGTCAACTACTGTGGAGGCCTTGCTCTGGACAAAAGGGTGCTGAATAATAATGAGTCATCCTGACGCTGGCAAACTAGCATAAATCAAGTAGTTTAGGTGGATTTGCAGATGAGTGTGTGTGTGTATAGATATAATGTCATTATTTCTTATTCAGCTATACAGTTATCTATCACAGATAATTATATATGCATAAAATCTACTTTCAAAGCATACATACCAGCTGGAATAACTTAAGCATAATAGTAGCGAAGTATGTGTGTGTAAATATGCATTGTAGACAACTACTAAATACCAATGTGCTGGACATAAGAATATACCTTGTATATAAAGGAAGCTGTGTCTAACAAGATTGGGGTCTGAGGAGTTAGGTGGCACTAGTAATTGCACGCCTGGTGATTGCGTTGTCTCCTTGCTCGCCATCCTTCCTGAATAAAGGAAGCCCAACTGGTGTCGTTGGTATTGAGTTTATAGCAGGAGCTCCCTAGTGTCTGGCTGGTGGAGGGGTGAATCCTAAAGATACAGCCAACATTTCTGGAACATGCTGCTGGTTTAGATCTGGTTGTCTGGAACAAATATTCTTGGGTTTTTCCCTTTGTGTAAGGTTGCAAATTACTTACAACCGATAACAGAAATATTAAGCATGAGGAGCCCAACAAGTACTTCCTGGAATGAATCAAAGGAGAAGGAGATCCTCCTGGACTCCCAAAAGAAAATATTGGGGGAGACTGGGAAGAGGTAAAGAGCAAAATGTAGGCCCGAGTGTTAATTACGAACAGTGAGAAAGAAAACAGGAGAGTTCTGCTGCATGTGTTCTTAAGTATTAGAAGAATAAGTATTTTATTTAAGTATTTTAAGTATTAGAGCAATATGGAAGAAAAACAAGAATATGATCACATAACTAAAACACATTTTGAGATAAAAAACTGGGAAACAGAGAACAGAATGTGACAGGACTGCAGGAGGCATGCTGCAACCAGTGGCAGACGGGGTAAGATCGGACAAGACTGCTGAAGAAGACAACCAGCATAGCTACCTCTTGGTCAGATTTTAAAAAGGAAGAAAGGGCTTGAAGAAAAGGTAGGAGAGCATCAGCTTGCTTCCACAGAAGCAAGAAAGGTTACAGCTGGTGGGAAAGTAAGGGTAGTAATAGTAGTAATAATGCCCTTAATGCCCTCAGTAGTAATAATGCCCTTAGAGCAAAGTAGCTGGGAAGGCTTTCTGTGATCATCATAGCAGTGAGGATTGAAAGTAATACTAGTAAATATTAGTTCCCCAGGGATGATGTCCAAGCGCATAAATCTGAGGAAATTCAGCAAGGGAAAGTACAATAATGGTGTTAATGCAAAAATCGTTAAGAATAAATCAGTTGCATTCACAAATAAGTTTGGACAAGATGTAAAGAATGTGAAGTCAAAGACACTTTTTCTTAAACCTTTTTAAGAGTGTATGGGGCTTAATTAAGATGGGACGACTGAAATTTCTGAGCTGAAATACTTTAGGTATGAAGACTTCTGTTCTGAATGTAAAAATGAGCCCCAGAGAAAAAAAATCTACAGTTAATAAGGCAAATGGGTTTCCTGCTATCCGTAAAGCTTGTAGTAATGTTTTAATGGAAAAGTTCCTTTTAAGCAATTCTGTTGTTTTTTTCAGGTTTAATAACAATGGAAGCTAAAACAATTGGGTTTAAGATTTTTTTTAAAGATTAGTAAGAATGTTTAGTGGGCTATAAATTCAGTTGCTTCAGAAGTTTCAGTCAGAAATAAGAAGAGTAACCAGACAAGTCATATAAAACCTATAATTACTTATCTAGGAAGATCTATTATGCCCTCAGTTGTCCAAATTAAAACAGAAGATCAGTGGAATAATTAATGCATT
Organism: Mycteria americana; assembly: GCF_035582795.1. Taxonomy (NCBI): domain Eukaryota; kingdom Metazoa; phylum Chordata; class Aves; order Ciconiiformes; family Ciconiidae; genus Mycteria; species Mycteria americana. The sequence goes on along the minus strand of NC_134366.1, from coordinate 106,573,438 downwards.
TGAAGAGTTTATTTTTAAGAAGTGAAATCGTATTTTTTCACCAAAAAAAGAAGAAGAAACAAAATATTAACTAAACCTTTCAAAGAGCACTAAGAGAAGAAAACTAAACACAACAATATGTAATTGTTCATAAGAACTTACATTATAGTGAATGTAATAGCTGAAATGAAGAGTGTATCTGTTGCTCACTAAAATATCCATTTGAATTGCAGGCAATCTTCAGTTTACCTAAAATACATGAGCTTATTGAAGAAATTGGTCTACAGACAAGGAAAACTTAAAGCGGTTTAGTTTTAGTTAAGATGAACTATTTTACACATCTATTATTATTAAAAGTTATTTTATAGTGATGACATACACATTGCAGAAAAAAAGAGGTATTAAATTTTGCAAAGGCTTTAAAATTTTCCTCATGCAAAGTTTTCTTTTTCTTTTTTTTTTGTTAGAGCTGTACTTTCAGTCAAAATGAAGCAAAATTATAAAATGCAAATGGGGTGTGGAGAAGCATCAGCTGATAGAGACTGCGTTTTGAATAAACCTGAAGTTCAAATAGCTTCCTAAATTCATAGTTTCAGCAGAAAAGAAAGTATCAAATAATGTGTTTCAAAATAATGTTCCTAGTTTTAGTAACAGCCAACGCTTAGGTATTCTAAAAAAAGGAAAAAATGATCAGAGGAACATGGTGTACAAATACATTGCAGATAGATAGGAAATTTGTTCAAGGAGAAGATTCAGGCAAGTTATAAAACATACCCACTGGAGATAGCTTTGGACCTATGGGTTGTTGTTCACTGGTGCTTTAACTCAGCGTAAAATAGCATTGCCCTGCAAAGAAATGGCCCCCCTCAACTCCCACCTTGGCTGCTCTTTCTCTCCTTTGTCAGCACAAGTGCACCTGTATTTTTAAAATATTATTATTCATCCCATTGGGATTTTTTTTTTATTAATATGCTTGTGTTGAAAGTGCTGTTAATTAAGGCCGTTGCATAGCACAGGCAAAACATGAAATGGGCTGAGCACCCACTTTTCCAGCTGCAGGTCTGTGCCGAAGGGTGGGTGTTGAGGTCCTCGGTGCTTCAGCGGGGACCCTGTTTTACAGGGTAGGCTTTGGGTCAAGAGTGAAGCTGGGTGCATAGTACAGAGGCAGAGCATATCAGGAATTTAGATGAGAGGAAGAACAGTGGGTACGGAGTCCTAAAAATAAAATAGATTAAAAGCACAGACTTGATGAGTGAGATAGAAACTGTCAGCTATTTCAGGGATCTGCTATCAGATTGATGAATGCTGTGTAATTCTCATACTGACATGCCAATAAAAACAGGCAGCATTCAGTGGATCCTACTTGGGCAAGACCTAAGCTGTACGGGTTTGCAGATCTCTGTAGTACATGTATGTGCATATGTACATATATATGTCTACATATATACATATACATATACACACACACACAAAATATCTTGTTCAAAAGGTCCCATGCAAGCCAGGATAGCTTAAAGGTAGTAAAGAAGTGCATGGCAAAAGCACCGATCGGTATATTTGCTTGCTGTAGGTATGTATTGTTGATATATAAATGTTCTCTTTAGCTAAACAGCAAGCATTAACTGCAGGCGGTAGAAGAGGTATTGCACATAAAGGAAGCCATGGCTAGCAAGCTGAGCTGTCAAACACTATTGGAACAAAACTGCGGTTCTGTGCACAGAATATGGTATGATGTGACGTCTTACTGAAGGGACTGTTCGAGGTCTGTTATATGGGAAACCTGACTGATTTTTCATACGTTCTTGTGCAGACACAATGAATTGAAACATGGAGCTGCAAATAATTTTTGAAAGTTTGATCAAAATTATATGGCATATTCAGAAACATATAAATGAAGTAATTTAATCACAAAGTTATAGTAGCTGGCTATAGCAGACGAAGTGCAGACCTGCTATATATGTCATGATTAAAATTCTGAACCAGGAACTCAAAGGAATATTACATGGCAGAATTAATCTTAGCCATCCTATACTGTAGGCACTTACCACCACTCTTTTTTAGTCATTTTTCAAGGTTATTTCTTTTTCTATGCCTAAAAGGAACAAAGTTCACATATGAGTCTAATGATACTGGAGAAATATCTGCTTTTCTCTGATGGTATGTCTAATATATGTGTCTATGTTTTTCTTTAAGATGGAGATAAGAGTCTTCACACAAAACACACGCTAAAACTTTCAGTTTTCTTTTTCTCAGAAGCATGACTTCCTTGTGATTCACATCGGTAAGATTTTACAGTAGAAAATAAGCTTTTTATTCATTGAATTGCCATGAAAATAATGCCATCGTATTTGGGAATTTGAGATGCCATCATCCCCGGACTTTCATAATGAAGATTATGACTGAGTCAGCTATCTCTAGTTTTCTGTATTTCTTTGGAACAGATTGCTTGACTACTTCCATTTTTCCCTTTCTGAGATGCTTTTGATTATGATGGTAATTTTATAGTCTTCCATATTATGTGATTCTGAATTATATATGAGGTAGAAATTTGCTTGTGTATCATGGTATGAGGATATGTCCAAATGTATTACATCCTATTACTACTGTAAGAGCAACAGAATTTTTTGTCATGTTACCTGGCCAATTTGTAGTTTTGCATCACTGCACATCTGCCATATTATACTTACTTTACTAGCTCCACAGGTACATTATATGCCCTAATGGTTTCCTAGGCTTTGTTTTGCAAATGATGAGTTCTGCCTCTTGCAGAACGATGGCTCTACGTTTATCTCCTTTATGTTGCCTTGTATTATAAGTAGCTTTAATAAAGCTTACATTGGCCCATTTATCTCCCTGCTGGTGTTTTGATATCATTAGCAGTGGAGAATTCTGCTAGAAAAGTTTCACAAATGTTGGCCTCACAAATGTTTGCTCTTGCCTTATCTGTTCTGCTTTTTTTGGTGTGCCTGTTCTGTTCCTTGTACTTTTCTCATCTCCTTTAGACTAAAGTAATTTTTTCATTCATCAGGTTTTTCTGTCACTTTAAATGATTTTAACCTCATAGCAATCCCACACTGACCTATACAAAGTAGTACATTGGTGACGTGGAGGAATTTCTTGTCAAAAGCAATGTATTTTTCACTGACTGGACAAACCAGATGCAGTTTGGACAAACCTTCCGAGCGACTAATGCACAATCTGCACTTGAGAATCTTGGTTTTGTTTTCTCCTGTTTTCTCTTCTAACCTAAGCTTTCTCCATCCTCTTACCTAATGAGCAGTTTGAAAGGCTTAGGTTGTTCTTTCATTGGTGAAGAAATCAAGTCCTCTATTTCCCAGCGAGCTTGGTACTGCATCACCATAAGAATAGCACATGATTCTCTATAGCACATGATTCATTTCAGAAGAGATCTGATTATTTCTGTCTTGTCTCATGATATTTTGATTCTCTATCAGTGACAGAAATCACGGAGTGATCATATCTGTATAAATGCCCAGGATGCTGACTGAAGACAGCAATGGCCATCAGATGACAGCAGAACAATCTAGCACAAATAATTTCCTCTCTCATTTTGTAAACCCCAGCAAATATTTCCTGTTGCTTACTTATGAGTTTCTTTAAATAAGAGTTGCATCTTTTGCTGTTAGGTTCCTCATTACATTCATGATATCTTTGTCTGGAGTTTCAAACCATTAGCAGAATTTGATAGCGTAATCATCAGCTACATAACATAAATTTGTACGATCAACATGTTCAGTAGTTTATCTCAAAGATAAACTGGAGCGATCTTGTCACTAATTTGACTATATCTGAGCATGCACTTTGATGTGGTAAGTATGACCCAGTTTTCTTCAATCATGAATAATGTATTGCATTAATCACTCTTGCCATTCCCTTCTTCCAAGCTCTGAAATCTTACACAGAGTGAATTGCACCATCCAGCTTTATTGATAACGGCAAGCTCCTCATACTATCGTAATGAAAGAATGGTTGTACGGGGTAGACCAAAAGTCTACCTAGCCATGCATCTTGCCTCTGATCATGGCCACTATAAGCATGTTTATGCTTAAGGAAATTATTTAACTTAAGTGCGTATGTTACATATTTAACCATTTTACATATTTTACATGAGTTAAGAAATGGTATCTATAATGGAGGAAGCATCACTGAATATTTACCCTGTCTAAGAATTTGTCCTATTCCTTCCGTAATGATAAATTTGCAAAGCTGTAAGTAATTTATTTTTCTTTGCTGTGAATGGGACTTTCCCAGAGGACTGGTTTAAGTGGCCATAAACACAGCCAGGACTCTTTGTTTGCTGGAGTCCTTCTCCAAGTGTAACTTGTTTGGCCCTTTGCCATGATGGTCTGGCAACCTGGATTTGCAAGTGGATCAGAGGCAGAAAGCCATATAACCTCGAAGATATGGATGCCACTGCCTAGAAACAGGGGATGGCTTCATTTAGTGGCATTTGGTGGTTTCACTGCACTCCCCATAACCTCTCCTAGCCCTCTCGTCCCCAAGCCCTCCACCACTGTAATAAGTGCCACGTTCTGCCATTGAAGTCACCGATTTTAATAGATAATGACCTGCTTGAACTTACAGGGACACGACACGATATTCTTAAGTGACTGGTCAACTGCAGTTCAAGAGTTATTTCATCGGTGCTTTATTTTTTTCCCTCACTTTAGCTGTTGTAAATCAATATAACCTGGAAAGGATTTCAGGTTACCTGGGAGGCTGACGCTAAAGAGTAGATACTTAGAAACGCCACAAGAAATCCAAATTTTATGCTCAAACTCTTTAAACTGAAAGACTAACGGATCAGTACAATCAGGGGGCAGGAAATATATATGTTTGTTGGGGAATGACTCAACTGTGAATCCTCAGTGAAGGAAGAGACTGGTTTGGAGCTGAAGGAAAAACAAAGTAGGAAGGTGCAAGTAAAGGCTGAAGTATCACGTAAGCAGAGCGGGGCTGACAGAGAAGGACCGTGCCAGGCTGTAGAAGTCACGCTGTGAAGCCAGAAGAAGGAATTGCTGCGTCAGGTGAGAGCGAATGAGCCCCATAGCGAAGCCTTGCTGCGATGACCCCGGGTAGAAAAACACGTAACGCAGAGACACTTCTTTGTATGGGAGTCAGTAATGGTAGCATGAACATGGTGTGGGAAAACGGCTGCAGCCCAGACGCGAGTGGGTGACAGAAGACACCTGGGGAAGGGGGCAGGAGCCGTGGTGACCCAGGCGCTGGCTGGGGCGAGGAGGGGTGACGCCGCCGGGCCTGCCAGCGGGGACAGGGGAGGGCGGCCCGGCGGGGAGAGGCGTCGAGGCCCCCGGCCCAGGCGGGAGGCCCCTTGCCGGCTCCGAGGAGTGCGGCGTGCGGCCCAGCCCGGCTTCCCCTCCCCGCCGTGCGAGAGCGGCCGGGGCGCTGCGGCCGCCCTCAGCCGGCCTCCTCCCGCCAGCGGAGTCCCCTCCTCCCCGCTGCCTTCCCGGCGGCCGCCGAGCGGCCGGCGGCGGGGGCGGTCGCGGGCGGCTGAGCTGCTCGGGGCTCGCCGGCGCTGCCCATGGGGGAGTGCGGGGTGCCCCCCCAGGTCCAGCTCTTCCTCCGCGCCTGCGAGCAGGGCGACTGCGAGACCGCCCGGCGCCTCTTGGGGCTACCCGGCGGCGGGACCGCCGACCCGGCGGCCCTCTCCTCCTGTGGTACCGAGGAGGCGACAGCGGCGGAGCCCCGCGGCGAAGCGTCCGCCCCACCGGCCCCCGCCGTGCCCGTGGACTGCACCGACGAGGCCGGCAACACGGGTCTGCAGTTCGCCGCGGCGGGGGGCCACGAGCAGCTGGTGCGGTTCCTGCTGCGGAAGGGGGCCTCGGTACAGAGCAGGAACCACTACGGATGGAGCCCCCTCATGCAGGCGGCCAGGTAGCGGGGCGGATCCTGGGGGGGGGGGGGGGGGTCTCCGGCCGCCGCCCCGCCTCGCCGCGGGCCACCGGCCTAGTCAGCGGCAGGGCGGCTACCGCGCCGGCGGCAGCCCCGGGGCGGGGAAGGGAGGGCCGCCGAGGCTGTGCCTCGGCGGCCCTCCCTTCCCCGCCCCGGGGCTGCCGCCGGCGCTCGGCCCCTTCGCCCTCAAAATCCCGCTCCCCAGGCTGTGGGAGGGCGCCCGGGAGCACTGGGGGGGCTCCAGGCGAGTCAGCGTGTGTGAGGGTGGGGGGGGAGGCGCCATGTTGTAGGCCGCGGTGGCTCGTCGCTGGTGTAGTTCTCCCGGGGGGATCCGGGTGGTCACCTGTTCCCTTCCCCGGGAGTGGGTGAGGAGGGGTTGTCGGGTTTGAATTTGGGTAAGTATTACACTGGGGCGTTAGGTTGTCTCTTTCCATATTAAGGATGTGGTGATTGAAGCTGTGCACGCTATTTCTTGAGTAAAGCCATCGCAGAATCGCAGTCAGAGGTAACCTGAACGTGGAAACACTGCTCCCCTCTTTCCTTCTGTGGAAATAAGATATGTGCACACCCTTACTTCATTTTCTCTTGGGTTTTTTTTTTGGTATGTGCGTGTCTTACCTACCTGCTGAAAAGTCACCTCTGACATAAAACATATTGAAGCAAACAGAAATAATTAATTTCACTTGGCTTTTCTGTGTTTTCCTAAATGGCTCACTGGAGGGTATGGAAAATCATTGCTGAGGTTTTTAATGACAAAACTGGATTGCTTTCTGCATCAATGACGCTGTGCTTCGTGTAGTCCACTGCTGGGTTGTGGGAGGTTCCCGTGTTGCTAATGCTCGTGTTTGCATTTATCTTTACATATATAAGTACCCTCTGAGTTTACAGACATGTTCTGCAAAGTTGGAGGGCAGTGTTTTCCTATAATAATTGAATGTTTAATTGAGAGGATAAATGTTTTTTGGGTTTATTTTTTTCTTGTTTCATAACAGATTAAAACACTTGGAAGAAAAGAATCTGTTTCAAAGTCAACATTTCTCTTTTCAATAAAGCCCATAGAAAGTTCCCAAAGAATGAGTCACACAGCTGGCTTCCCAGTAAGAACAAGGAAGACAGGGTTCAACAATTTTGTTATTTTATGAAGGTTAAAGAAAGGAAAAAAGTTGCAGAAGCATTCTTAGATTTTTTTTTTCCCTTAATGAAAACCATATACTCATTCTCTAAAAACAATAAATCACTATAACCCTCTCACTGTTTTAAAGAAATGACTTGCTGCCATTTGAAAAGTACGGTAGATACCATTGAAACCTGTGGAGAAAGCTTAAAGTGGAAGAGCATGTTTCTTTTTTCTTTTTAATGGGTAACCAAAAAGGAAACATCGTGTTTGTACAAACGCAGGTATCGATCTATGTACATGTTTAATTTTCTGGCAGTGGTTAGTCCTGTTGAAATTGGACAGGAGATAGCATATATGCATAAAAATAATCCTGTACAGTGGCTGCAGGCTATACTTAGGTGACACAGTGAAGGCTACCAGGATAGACCTAGGGACTAGAGAGGGCCTGGAGGCTTCCTTCTGCAACTATGTACTTTCTGAAAGGCAACTAGGGAGTTTTGGTCTCAGGTCTGCTGTTAGCGGTTACTAGTGTTCTTCAGGATTTCCTCAACTAATATTTGCTTTGCTGCAGTGTACAAAGGCTGCTTTCAGGATCAAACTCAATTGTGTTAAACACTACACAAGCATATAGTAATGCATGATATATGCAACAAGAGCACAAAGTACACATCTTGTTAATGAATTATGTTTATTAAAATGTGGGATTCCTGAGCTAAGGAACAGTAAAGGGTGTCCATTTTCTCATGGTTAACTAGGCTGGTTGGGTGTATGGCATGCATGATTGTCTTTTGCTTCCTGACAAACTACCAGAGCCTCTGATAGTCAAGTGGTATCAAAGCTGGGTTACTGGTGAAACTGGTGTCAGAGTTCAGTACGCTGACCAAGTTCTTTTAGGTATTGCACACAAGAAGGGTTTAATGCTTTAATACCAAGTTTCCTTATTGGAAGGTACTTGATGTTACGCAGGATTTTGATTTAGCCTAGTGATACAGCAATCTCCTGAAATCCTAACACAAGCCTAACCTAGCCACTGTGACACACAGTTGAACCACAAGACAAACAGCACACCCATTACCAGTCCCTGTATGCTCAACATCATGATGCTGGGCGTCCCCACTTGCTGGGGAGGAATATGTGGCTGGAAGCTAGCTCAAGCTCCTCACTCTCTTTGAAATTTGTTTCATTGGTTGCTCAGTTTTGGTGCTCTGCATTGGGCTGAGCTGCATAGACACTTCCCCCATGCTGGTCTGGCTGACTCGGAAGATAATACTTTTTATTGATTGTTTTAGGGAAGGCCACTCTGCTGATAGAGCCATTTCTCTAAAACAAAGGCCACCCTCTGGTCCCATTTGTGTTGAGAGAAGTTCAGCTTTCTTTACAACAGCTGTAGCCACTCGATATGTTCTTCCCTGAGCTTCATGGGCACATGCCTGTCTTCTCTGAGCCTTCTTCCATTGTGAGGGTTTGTTGATGGTTTACAACTGGAAAGCAAGGGATGATGCTAATACAAAAGATTGGCTATCCAGTTCATAAAACGGTCTTTTTTTTTTTCCTTTAACATTGACTCTTTGAGGTTTTTACGCTAGTTGTTCAATAGTAATGAGGGTACTTAGTTAAGATCCTGCAGACAAACTGGCTTTGATTCCTGAATGTGATACAGGCCTGGAAATAAGAGGATGAAAGTGACTCTGTGGTTTATTGAAGTTACGTGTTGATGTCATGCAGCTGAAAATGAGGCTAGCGTGTTGCTGCTTTGGCCAGAACGTCCTCTTAAGTCGGTGCCTGGTTTATGAGCATGGTCACTGGTACATGTGGAATAGTTTAGTTTACAGTCCTCAGCTGTTAATTGCTCCCCTCCAGTAAGGTCACCACTGTCACATTCAATGGTGTGTGCAAGATCACCCATAGTATATTAGTGAAAAGGCCAATTTGGTAATAAAGTTTTCCATGTTCAGAGTATGTTGGTTTTCTTTTAGAAGCCTCTGCCATCCAAGGTGTTGATTCTCCTTATCTCTTTCTCTCAAGGTTTGGACATCTAAGCGTAGCTCACATCTTGCTGGAGAATGGTGCTGATCTCAATGCACAGAATAAGTTAGGAGCCAGTGTCCTCACAATGGCCTCTAGAGGCGGCCACGTCAGCATGGTGAAATTGTTGCTGGAATCTGGAGCTTTTGTAGACAATTATGACCATTTTAGCACAAGTGTACTTAACAGCAGCAGAGATGACCTTCCCGATATCACTCCACTAATGGCAGCTGCTCAGCATGGACATGAGGCAGTGGTACATCTGTTATTAGACTGGGGAGCTGATTGTAATTATACTGTGAAGACTATGGGCTGGAGTCCTTTAATGCTGGCAGCTGTTAGTGGAAAGGTGAGCTTGGCACAGCAGCTCATGGAGAAAGGTGCCAATCCTGATCACCTGAATGTACTACATAAAACACCTTTTGAAATCTCTGTTGGCTTCAAACACAAAGACATGAAGGACTACCTGGAATCTCTCACAACGATCAGACCCCAGGCAGGTATGGAGTGTTATTTTTTGTTTTGCTTTCTTGAAGGTTTGGTTACATATTTAGAAATTGAAGGGGTTATTTTGTATGTACATGATGATCTTTATAATTTGTAACTAGACTCTTTTGAAAATATTGGAGTAGGTACACCTACCTCGGGTGAGGCAGGAATGCCCAACTTCAACAGATTTCCTCCACGTTAGCATGACAAGATTCCTGTCCTGCAATAAAAATCATGTGAAACATTTTTAAATGTTGTAATGTTTTAAATGTTTTTTGCTTTTAAAACACATGATCCAGGTGCTCATTTAGGAAGAAAATTACACAGGCCTACTTGAAATGGCACTAAAGAAGGGACATCAAAAAGAGAATAGGATATCAAAGAAAGGATATTGCAGACTCAAAGAAAACGTAAAAGATATAAAATCTAGAAAACCTGCCTTATAAGGAGAGACTGAGGAAGTACACTCTGTCTAGTTTCATGAGGAGGTGGTTAAGAGGTGCGATTAATAAAGTGTCCATGTTAAGGACAGGAAGTCCAATACTGGAGGGCCTTTTTATATGGCAGCCAAAGAAAAAACACCTGTGAGTTTAAAGTTAGAAGAATTTGAATGGGAAATAAGATGCTATGTTTTGCAGTGAAGCTTAGACCTGGAGTGACTTAGTAGAGGTGTGCAGTCTCTAACAGTTGCAATCAAGGTTAAATCCCTTTCTAAAACTCGTTATCGTATTGTCTTCACTGGGTGTCGCATAAAAGGCCTGTGACGTGCAGAAAGCCAGATGAGGTTAACCTAACATTTTCTTCTAGCACTCTCTGAATATATGAAACCTCCTCAAAGTCCTTCGATAGTGGACTGTGTATTCTAAGAAAACCAAGTATTAATGTGGATGAATAACAAGTCAGCATGTCCCCTACTTTTCTGTTCCTTATAGGAGAGGGGGATACTTAATTAACTTCAGGACTTCATAAAATTTATAAGCAACCTCCTCCCCTCAAATGTGAATATGCCTGTGTGTGTGCACGCACACACAGGTAGGCACACACACAGTGCTTGTGTATGCACAAAACTACATTAAAATAACATTATTTCAATGCAAAACTCAAGTTAAATGAAGTTAAGAAATGCTGCTTTTATGGTTTTTAATTTTGCTCTGTCATGCATTCATTATGTGCACTGAATGAGATAAGAGAATTGATAAACATTTTGTGACCGTGTAATAATGTGTGGTGGTCATGTAGCTTTAGCCATGAGCGTGGAAGGATATAAGAAATCCAGGATTTTGTAGAGAGAGGTAATATCTTGTACTAGGTGATCTGAAGGCTTAGAAAGGTGTGAGCAAACTTAGACAACAACATTTTGCCTTCAGTCTTAACCAGTATATCCAGTACTGGACACTCAACTGAAAGGACAGAATAGTATATCATGTGTCTTTACCAGTAATTTTCTAAATTTGTGTTTAACTACTAAGCAAATTTGTATTCTGTTGACGGTTTTTTATATGTGATTTCCTAGGATTTTTATTTTTCTTGAAGATAAAGGTTAAACCTACTTGCTGCCACCTGTCAGTTTGTGATGTTAATGAATTTAGCTTTTAAAAATTTTTTACTTATTGAGGATATCTCTCCCAGATATCTTTCCAAATTAGCTTTTCTTTCTAGCTGGTTCTAGAAAATAATGTTATGAATGTCATATGTTAGTTTTGTTAAAGTGTTGTGGATTTGCTTCTTTTTCCTTCTCCAGAAGTTTGTTTATGCTAACAGAAATGCATTAAATCTGTTCCTGAAATCAGACAGTTTGGTTTGGACGTTGTGTTGGACATTTGAACGTCAATAAGTCATTTCAGAGATTGAGACCTTATTCTGTATGTGGCTGTTTGGGGACACTTTTCAAGGTATTTGTGCTTTATGATGCAAACCAGCGCTGGGAGGTGCTTAACAAGAGGGTTTGGAAGAGCTGCATCTGGATTTTTCAGCTTTGGAGTACTTGCTATGAAATCTAAGGATGTGGCTAGCCCTAGAAAGAACCTTTTTCAGATGCTACCACCCATCCAGCCATGGTGGCAGAAAGCCTGTAGGGTAGGATAGTCCACTCCAAGCTCTCTGCCACTTGTGATACCCAAATAGGCTTATTTAAGTCTTATCTAATTATGTCTATATTATACTGTCATGAGGACATGTCCACAATCCCCCAAATTGTTAATTTTTATTTAAATTTGATGTCATTCTTGCAGGTCAAGCTTCCCTTGTACTTTAAGAAGCAAGGACAAAAATCTGACATTTCTTTCTGCTTCAGAGAAGGTGTTAGCTTAGTCAGATGTTGACTCATAGGTTAAGTTGGAGCTAGGGCTTTTATACAGCCACACTGCCAGACAGAACCGGCTGACTGTAGACATTTGCTCATGACCAGTCTCTGAGGAAAAGACATCAGTTGGTTACAGTACACAATCAGACATCTGTGGGATTCACTAGTGCAGTGCTTTATACCTTGCCCATGCGTTTGCACATACAGAATGTATATGCAGGCAGAGTTGGCCTGACGGGTCTTGAAAGTCTTCTGTAGTCATACAACTTAAAGTATTGAAAAAGTCTGTTTAAGCTAGGAGAGCGGACTTGTGTTAAAGCAGGTGAGTGTTCCTGTCACCTCTGCTGAGGGGGAGTTTCCATCAGCAGAAGAGTAGTAACTAATTGGGGATAAAATGTTAATCTTCCACACAAATTTCTGCATAGGTTTTTGACCATGGCTTCAGCCGCCTCCTAGCACTGGAGTGCAGCTTTCTCTCGTACAGAAGGCAGCAGAAAAGGAACTTGTCTTCTGATCCATTGCCATAGATAGGGCGAATTGCCTTCCAAAAGCAACTGTCTTTTTAGGGCTGTTTTTGGTAACAAATTCAAAACTACTTGAAATGGCCTGGGTGTTGCCTGTGTTCTGTCCTTGTCATTGCTTCAGCTTACTCGGACGGCAGTCCTTCCTTCTGGCATCTCCTCATGGTCTCCTGCTCCCTGATGCTGCCTCTCTTCCAGGCTTTTCACATGCCACATACGGAGTCTGGTCCTTTTCTAAACTAGTCTTTCAAAATCTGTTGCTCACACACAGTTTCTTCTATAAGATCAGTTTCTGAACCGAGAGAAAATGTAGGACCCACAGCTCTCTTTTTCCCAGTCTTAAAATAAGAGTTTCTCATGGTTTTGGGGGCTTTCCAGCAATTGCGTTTGTTCAACATTTCCAAAGTACTTCCTTTGGAGTCAAGCTATGAATGTTAACCTTTTCCGTATTTTCATAAAAACGACAGAATCGGGCTCAGGAAATCTCTCAATGCCTCCTTGTTTTCCTTAAAATCTTTTTACCCCATTGGTTCTGTAGCGTCAGTAATGCTTTGGAAGATGGAGGAGGATATATTTTTCTGGCTTGAGTGGAAGGTGCAAAATATGTCACTATTTTTTCCCTTGTCTCACATAGTATCAGCAGTTTCAAAGCACTTTGAAGGCATGTCAAAGGAAAGATCCTTCACTCAAAACATTAAAATTTGTAATAATTACAGTTCTTATTGTGGGGATGATGATCTGGGAGCTGAAGGATATCTATTAATGCACAAATAGCAAGCTGTGTAGTTAAATCATCACTGTTATTTTTGTGACCTTCACAAATTCACTTGGCAATACTGAAGAGGAAATAAAAATGGGACATGTTGTAAAACTCCTTTTGAGTCACCTTTCAAAATAATCCTGTACTATTTGAGTGTTTGCTGTTGTACAGAGGATTACACCAGACCACAGAACCATACTGTGGTTCTTTAATTGATATTTTAGTCTTCCAGGCAGGAAACACAGAAGTTTCCAAATGCAATTTCCTGATAGAGAATGAAAGTTGAAAGACAAAAGCCTGTGCTGGTGCTTTATTATAGTTTGTAGCTTTAACTCAGGTGAGTCATTCTTCCCAAAGGGAATAAAAAGGTTATCAGTACTTTCTTTGTTCTTACTAAATGTATGTCCAAACATAAGTTTTATAGTACCTTTATGTAATTTTTTAATAGTTTTTGCTATAAAAATTCTACTAGAAATTTTTGCTTTTTTAATGATTGCTAATAGAAGTATTTATATTTCTTCCAGATACAGAAAAGAGGCAACCTGATGTCTTTCATGCTTTGAAATTGGGTAAGTACTGACAGGACTCTTCCACCACGTCTGATTCTTGTAACTTCAGAGCATGTTTGTTTGTTAACATGGGAAAGAGAGACGTGTTCTATTTTTACACGTGACTTTGGTTTTTTCCTTATTTTTCTTTTCATTTTAAAAGTACATTTATTTCTGTAGTTTTATTTTTCTTCACATTCCAATATGAGAAAATCTTTATGAACTCCTGCTTGTGCCCTTCATGCCAAAATGGCGTGATTTAGTAGTTCCAGTTATTCCATGACCATGCTACCTTTAATATAATTTTTTTTTTCCCTTCCTGATAAACTTGAAGTATGAAAACAAAGGTGCTAATTGGTGCAAAAAACATGCTGGCCTCTACTACATATGAGCATTGTAATTGCTCTTTAAAGTTGCTTCAAGAAAAGAGTAAGTGTCTCAGATCTTGCATGTTCTGTCATGAGCAAGAGTGACTTTCGTGAGCACGCAACTGGTAAAACTGTTCCATGGCAAACAGAAAGAGTCAGTGCCATCCTGTTGATTTAAATTTGATCCAGGCTTTGATGGGTTGCACCCGTGGTGGATGGCAAGCTGCTTTCTGGTTACCTGTTTTCCTGGATTTTCCATCATAGGAGAGTGCTGAAATTATGGGATTGGCTTGAGGCTTGCTATCAGATGGCTTTGGCATGGGAAACAGGACTATTCACTTTCTGCTGAGGTTCCTGATAATGTTGCAGGTCAGAAAACACTGCACTGTTTGCAATCTCTTTGATAGGTTAGAGAGATTCAGTACTTGAACCTTATCTGATTACTGCTCTTACAATTGGTATTTTGCCATTTAAATACGTTTTCAGCTATATGATAGCACATTTAGCCTATTGCCAGCAGTCCTAGCTATATAGACAGTCAGAAAAAAAATAGTCACTCAGTAGTAACGAAAAGTTCCTGATGGATCTATTTAATATATTTTTTTCAAATATTGGAAGATGTCATTCTCATGTGAGATTAAATCTCATGTCCAGTGAAGTCACGAGAGGTGTCCCATGAGACCTAAAAGGTTTGTTTCTTCTCCAGTCAACCTGTCCTTACTTGGGACTAAGATGCCACAGGCATTGAGGAAATGTTGGTAATACAGCCTTGTGCGTGCAGTGGACCTAATAATCCTTACTGGGGCTGTGCCTTCTGTGTCCATGGCATAGAAAATCTGGTCATAGTGCACTGAAAGCTGGCTCTACCCCTCCTGACTGTGATATGTGCATAAAGAGTAAGCAAGCTTTAGGATTGAGCACAACTGCCTCTCGTTTCAGCTTTTTTGTCCATGTACCCACTCCTGACTGTAACATAATCATAGAATCATAGAATGCTTTGGGTTGGAAGGGATCTTTACAGGTCATCTAGTCCAACCCCCCTGCAAGAACAGGGACATCTTTCACTAGACCAGGTTGCTCAGAGCCTCATCCAACCTGACCTTGAATGTTTCCAGGGATGGGGCCTCCATTACCTCTCTGGGCAACCTGTTCTAGTGCTTCACCACCCTCACTGTAAAAAATTTTTTTCTTAAATCCAGTCTAAATCTGCCCTCCCTTAGTTTAAAACCATTGCTCCTTGTCTTGTCACAACAGGCCTTGCTAAAATGTCTGTCCTCGTCTTTCCTATAGGCCCCCTTTAAGTACTGGAAGGCTGCTATAAGGTCTCCCTGCAGCCTTCTCTTCTCCAGGCTGAACAACCCCAACTCTCTCAGCCTGTCCTTGTAAGAGAGATGCTCCAGCCCTCGGATCATTTTTGTGGTCCTCCTCTGGACCCACTCCAACAGCTCCCTGTCCTTCTTGTGCTGAGGGCTCCAGAGCTGGATGCAGTACTCCAGATGAGGTCTCACTAGAGCAGAGTAGAGGGGCAGAATCACCTCCTTTGACCTGCTGGCCACGCTTCTTTTGATGCAGCCCAGAATACGGTTGGCCTTCTGGGCTGCGAGTGCACATTGTTGGCTTGTGTCCAGCTTTTCGTCCATCAGTACCCCCAAGTCCTTTTCTGCAGGGCTGCTCTTGATCCCATCATCCCCCAGCCTGTATTGAAACTGAGGATTGCCCTGACCCAGGTGTAGGACCCTGCACTTGGCCTTGTTGAACCTCATGAGGTTCACACAGGCCCACTTCTCCAGCTTGACCAGGTCAAGCCCATCCTTCTGGTGTGTCAACTGCACCACTCAGCTTGGTGTCATCTGCAAATTTGCTGAGGGTGCACTTGATCTCGCTGTCAATGTCATTGATGAAAAATATTGAACAGCACTTGTCCCAGTATGGACCCCTGAGGGACACCAGTTGTCACTGATCTCCATCTGGACATTGAGTCGTTGACTGCTACCCTCTGGATGCGACCGTCCAGCCAATTCCTTATCCACTGAACAGTCCACCCATCAGATCCATATCTCTCCAATTTAGAGAGAAGGATGTTGTGGGGGACTGTGTCAAAAGCAATCGTGAAGCCTTTGGTGTGGTTCACCTTCTTGCTTTCAACAGGGAGCTGCAACCTGAAGAGAGCTCTGAGTTAGCAACTTTCACAGTTTCTGATGGATTTTTAGATCTTTTTTAATTATTATTATTATTGTTATTTGCAAATGAGTGATTTTTGTGAAAGAAAATACCATTTTTTCTCAACATCTGTCCAAATGGATTTCAGCAATGCATCTTTAAATTGACAGTTATCTTCCAAGTTTTATTGTCGCTGCATTCCTATTGAAAAGTTAGAGGTGTGTTTCAAATGGTCAAGCCTGGCCATGGCGTTCAGATCTCATCCTGGGTTTGGTATAACGGTTTAACAGTTGTTTTTCAATTAACCATCATAACTCACTGTCTCAGGAACTTTATGGCTTTTCAAGCTGCCAGAACTGGAAATGGGCAGACATAATAGTGGAGTGGAAAGAGGTGACAGGTAGCAGTACCGGGATCTCTCTCTCAAATGTCGACTCGTCACACGTAAGCTACCAAAACCTCTTCCTAGGAAGGCCTCAGGCCTGGTAGATTTTAGAGAGTTCAGCTGCCCTTCTTGTACCCCTGTGACTTTTAGCTTGAGATTTATAAATGTTAGTGCTGGGTCGGAAGGAGTCTTAGAACGGGAGCCAAATGAATACTGGTCAGCATACTCCATTTGTTTTTTTCTGAAATACTTGGCTATGGATGGCAGCACTGTTAAAAAAACAACTCACTAGGTTAAGAAGTGACCAGGCCAGAGTTCAAAGTCAGTTCTGGAGTCTCTGTAGGTTCCAGGGTTTCTCTTTAACAAAGTCTGTGATGCGGGTCTGGGTTAAAAAAGCCACCTGCTGTCTTTTACTGAATTGGGACATAAAAAAAGTAGTTCTGTGCTTTTGTATCTTTCCCATTCCAAGAAATTAGCTGAGTGGCGCAGGTGGGTTTTAGTTTCAGTGAGCGCATTCAAGTGCCTGCAGGGGTTGTCTGGGATTCTGACTGGCTTCCCAAGGAAAACGTTCATGCCTGTGATTGAGTTGAAGGCAGCTCATGTCATGAAGCAGTTTACCATCTGAAGGTTTTTTTAAAGGTGAGAATTTTTCCATTTGCATGGCAGTTGATGATTTGCTGCTTCTTGCCTCTGTTCTGACGGTGTTACATATTCGGTCGCAGAGATCTTTTTTTTCCTCTTAGCTTCTTCTCTGTTTTTGCCTGCCATATGTCACCAAAAAAATAAGGGAGCTGGGTGAGCTTAAGCTCTCTGCTTAAGATGACCCAGACTACCTCATACATTTTTAAAAAGTGCTTGTTCCTACCTTTATTAAGATTTAGAAAAAAACCCACAACCTGATTAAAATATGTTCAGTAGCATATTTTGTACTGCTTTTCGTAATGTAGACAAGAACTCAGTGACTACCAGCCTCTTTATGTGAAAACCTGAATGTTAGGTTCACTTTTAAAGAACTAGAAAGGTGACAGGAATAATGCATTACTCTTGAGAAGGAGAAGGGAAGTTTTGCACTGGAGATTTAGTTTAAATATTGGAGGCAAAAATTTAAAAAAACCTTTCTGAATATAAGAATGTTGATCACTGGAATAGATTAATTCCTTAGGAGGTTGTGGAATTGTATCAGTAGAAGTTTTTAGAATCAGTTAACTGCCTTTGTAAGAGGAACTTATGGACCAGTGTGACATAGGGTGTTGTTCTATCTGCTTAAGGCAAAGGAGGTGTTGTTCTATCTGCTTAAGGCAAAGGATGGCCTCCACCACCTTTCAGAATGCCTTTGTACCCACTCTCTTTGATTCTAAAATTGTTGCTTTATGTGATTTCAGCTTATGGAAATGCAACAGGGATCTTCGTCCTGCTGAAGGACAAATCGTGGTGTCTCAGCATCATCAGTTTTCCTTGCACAACATCATCTTATGACAGTTTAATAGAAATATTCCCTACTCATGTCTCTTCACATGTGGGATGCACTGCAGTTTATACAGCCTCTATAGCTTAGTCATTAATTTCAGAAAATTATTCTTGTAATGGGATTGTACTATAAGTGTACAGGTGGGGAGAATGAGGGAAGACAATGCCTTGTGCTTATGCCACAATTTTATGTAGCCTGGAAAGACGTACTGATCAACTAAAAGACGAAAGATCAATACAAATATTTAGCTGTAGCGTTGCAGTTGCTCTAGTACTTTATTTTTTCTGTTTTAATTCCACTAAATGTAGACCAATGTGAGCAAATCAAAATACATATGAATTCAGTGGCTAAGCAGTTCTCTGTTGCTCATGTAGTTTATGTTTTATCACTGTTTTACAGGAAACTTTCAGCTGGTTAAAGAGATCGTTGATGAAGACCCAAGTCAGGTCAATATTACCAATGGTGACGGCGCATCTCCATTAATGATTGCGGCTGTAACTGGACAGCTGCCCCTTGTTCAGCTCCTTGTTGAGAAAAATGCTGATATTGACAAACAGGATAATGTTCATGGCTGGACAGCACTAATGCAGGCCACATACCATGGGTAAGATACATGCTCTTTTTGGGTCTAGCAGTAAAGTTTCATTCTTCGAACATCCCAATAGACAAAATCTTTTTGATACTGACTCTGGAAGCAGAGGGGTCTTACAAGAAATTGAGAGACTTGTGGTCTCAGTTTTCCATGACTCTTGCACTGCCCTCAGCTTTTCAGAGCAGACCGGAATGCCATTTGGATTTCAGAGTGAGTGGCACATTTGGGAACTTGAATCTTGCACAGTAAGTGCTGGGAACATAGTGCTTCAGGCAGGCACTAGGAGCTTTGGTGCAGATTTCAACTTCTGTCCTTTTATGTTTTTTAGTGTTTTGTAAGATAGTATCACCCCCTGCCAGGGTTGTAGGCCTACATCAAGTTGTGAAACTTAAAGGCAATCACCCTTCTACGTGCCATATTTTCCAGTCTTAAAACCACTCTTATGTTCCCCTATTCCGCCTTTAGTTTTCATGGAGTTTTCTGAAATGCACCCACTGGAGAACTGATTGTCATTTTCTCTAAAGCTACTTTATAAATGCAGGTAGGCACTTAAGAGTCAGACCCCAGAAATTGGCCTGGTACTTCACATGGGATCTCTGTCATATACTTAGCATTGTCTGAATACAGGATATTTGGTTTAGGAAGGTGAACTTTTCTCCATTGTTGTAGATGAGGCCCTCAGCAAGATGAAGATTCACTTCATGCCTGGTAAAGCTCACATTAATTGTACAAATGCAGATATTCTGCTCCAGCTTTTATTTTTAGTCAGCAGATCTCACTGGAGTATGAAAGTGCAACAAAGGGGGAAAATAGGAGGTCAAGTTGTTACTGCTTTGTGAAAATTTTCTGAAGTAGTTCCTGGGACCTACATAAGATGAGATTCTCTGCTTCCTCACCAACTCAGTACTGATAGCGATAGGCCTACTCAGCAGTAGGCATTTCACAGAAGTGCCTGAAGATCAGTTTTTCTGGTGCAGCCATTTTGCTTATCAGCAGCCACCCCAGCACACAGTTGGAGTAGTAGCAGCCAGCAGAAAGTGATGTGCAGGGC
The DNA here is from genome assembly GCF_035582795.1 of Mycteria americana. Lineage (NCBI taxonomy): Eukaryota > Metazoa > Chordata > Aves > Ciconiiformes > Ciconiidae > Mycteria > Mycteria americana. The sequence goes on along the minus strand of NC_134366.1, from coordinate 106,553,739 downwards.
TGCTGGCATGTCCCCTTGCCGGTACTCAGGTACTCCTCTTCTCTGTGGAAGCACAGCACGCAGCTGAGTGCTGCATGTGTTCAGGTACTGCCCTTTCAGTTTCCTGGGGGACTGTGTTATGAAAATTCCCTTCCCCATTATATCAACCAGTCTTTATAGTACGAAATTGTATTAACTTTGTTAATACTCTTAATGTTTGAGGTAGTGGAATTTTATTGGAGACTTAAGTTCATGCTTAAGTAAAACAAACTAAAGGACACCAGCTCAGTGGAAAGACCAGAAGGACATCCTCACCCTAGAAATAAGGACTTGGCTTCTTGGAAACTTAGAGCTGTCCATGAAGGATAAAAGATACCCCTAGTCAACCAAGATAACGCCAGCATCATAGTCCCTCTAACATGTCTTTAAAACCCTCCCAGTGTTGTCTGGCGTCATAGATAGGTAACGATAACAAGACTGACTCCAGGGACATCTGGATCAATAGATGAGCAGCAAGAATGCTGCAGAAATACAGTTGCTTTGCGAAGTTTTACTATGATTAGTAATCGGTAGTGTGGGTGTTAGTGATTAGTCGAATTGTGTTGTACCTAAATGCTCTAAGTGTACAGGAACCCTGTGTAAAACCACATTCGGGGTGCCCCACTGTGGCTGGGACACCTCATGTGCATGAATAAATATTTGCCTTGTAATTCTATACTTCGCGTCCTAGGCTTTCTCCTTGGTCGGCATGGACCAGTTGCGAATTTTCCTAACAACTGAAGATCTTTAGCCTCCACAGAGCCTCAGTTTACCCTTTCTCAGGAGCAACAGTGGTGTGGAGGGTCTCTGGTTTGAAGGAGGGAGCAGGCAAGGTCTCTGTGAGCTAGGGCCACTAAAGGATTATGTCTCTGTGTGCCCTCAAGGTGCAGGACTGGAAAGCAGGATGGGGAGATGACACAGTTTTAAGGAAGAGAAGACAAGTGATGGGAAGTATGCAGAGGAGCTGTGGTGGGGATAAGCAGAATTTTTGTTAGAAGAGAGGAGGAACATTCCTCCTCCATTTTAGGTTGATTTTATCTGGATTGAGTTCAGAAGTGAAAACTTCGTCTGTACGGTAAGAAGTAATGCTCCGAAGTGGAGAGGTTAAGATCTGTTTGTCAGCTTCAGTATTAGAGTTTGCAGTCACCTATTGCTACTTAAGAACATTTTTGCTCTGTGTTGCTTATGCATGTCAGAGTTTGTTTTTATATAAGGTCAGTCTCTGCTCAAGAGGAGTTTTGTATTAAATATATTTTCCCTAGCTTTGTTGTCTGTTCGCTTATTTTGTAGGCTGAATTACAGTATTGTTTTTAACTCACAAGGCAAGTCCTGCTTATTTATTCAGGCGTATGAGAGGGGAGAGGGGCCAATGGGAATGGGATGGTGAGTTCCTTTTATGCAACTAGCTTTTATGAGCTTTTGTTGGAAGGTGTTTGTGTTGGTTATCATTTAATGCTGATTGTTTTTGCATTTTAAACACCTCAAGGAAGTGATAATGTGCCTTCTCAATTATATAATTTATATCTCTAATTAAGTGCAGCACTATTTGGAGTTTATAAATTATCTTCAGTCAATTTGGCTTTTCTGTATGCAGTTTCTTACCTGTTCTGAGTATGGAGCTGTGTTGAAGTATTAGTAATGGCGTATGATGACTACTGGACTGACCTTTGTCTTTACATCTGCTTTTTTGCCCTAGGCATTAATGGCCTTTCATTGGGAAGGTGTTTGGCAACAAATTCCAGAGTCAGTTCCAAAGGGTCAGCTTAAGAAACTGACTATTCAAATTAGGTTTTTTAGGCTGACTTTCTGCAGGTTGATTAGTGTAATTCATAGTGAGTAAACAGTGACTGACAAAGGAATCATGGGAGCTTCTGAATAGCTTGTGAACAAATTTTAGATTTGGTTAGCTATAGAAAAGGTAAAACTCTGATCTGTAATTGAGGAGCAATGGTATAGAAGGATAAAAATGGAGTATTAGGGTTTTCTGGTTTTTTGTTGTTTTAACATGAGCAATGCCTTTTTTTATTCCCTTAAAGAAACAAAGATGTTGTAAAGTATTTGTTAAATCAAGGAGCTGACGTCAATCTTCGTGCAAAAAATGGATACACAGCTTTTGACCTGATAATGCTGCTGAATGATCCAGGTATGTAATTTCAAAGAGCACTGAGGAAATGTACAACATAAACAGATAAATATCCCTTCCAATCTAGAAAATACATTAAAGTTGCTAGGAAGTATCCTCTGAGGTCTGGGCTGAACTGGACCAAGAAAGGATACTGCCTGAAAATGGTGGGTTTTGAGTGAGTTGGTTAGGTGAGTGTATACATTTATGGGATAACAGATTTTGTGCATTCCTCTTGCCTTTGTTTTTGAAGATGCTCCAAAATGTGTTGTTTGTGTCACCAGATCCAATTCAGTGGCATTTGACTGCGGTGGCCCAGGTATTCTGTAGTGTCATTAGCACAGAGCTATGAACTGGAGCTAGTAATTTCCACACAGTAAACAGCAGTAAAGGGACAGGACAAAGAGAGTGCAATCAGAATAAAACTAGTGAACTCCTGGCTGAACCTCCCACTAGGTCCGTAAAGGCTGAGAATAAATCACACTTAAGGGTTTCAGGTTGTATTTATGGGAGTGGTTTAGAAAAAGGCAGCATGTGTTGGGGAGATTTCAAAGAAACACATTTAGTTTTTGTTGTAGTTTGTTTAGCCTATATAATTTTGTTATTGTTAACCTTGCCTGGTACCTGAATTGCTTTATCTGAAGCCAAGAAACACTACTGCTGATGGAATTAATGTTTATTTTCTCTGTATTTACTCATTATAGTGGTTTTGGTCACTAGCAGATACCTTTCCTTTGTCAAAAGTAGATCCCTAACAGTATGAAATTTTAGAAAATAAATACAGTGAATTATTTTATAACTAACTTCTTGTAGGACAGATTAGTTTGTCTTGTTAAGTCTCTCTCTCTCTCTCTCTCTCTCTGTCAGTTCTGTCTGCCCTTCTGAAAATCTTTCCTGACTTCTGTATAAAATACAGATTTACAGAGTATTTTTTACTTTCCTGTCTTCATCTCATACTCATTCGTTTTTCTTCCTCTTCCTTTCTTTTTTCCTTACTTTTTTTGTCCACCTTTTTTCTTACCATGTCTTTTCAGTCCCTGCATTGTCCAGGCTGAACATCTCCTTTCTCTTTGGGATTTAATTTCAAGCTTCTCTTCTGCAACCTACGCTTGAAGAAAGAATATTCATTTTTCTCTACTCTCTTCTGTGTCAGGTGAGAAAAGGGAGCATCACAATATCGGTCTTAATTTCTACAAAGTGCTAGAGGAGGCAGTTCACTTGATCACACATTACTGATTCCGACTGAATAGCATGCTTATTTATATTGATAAATACCTTTAGAGAGGTGATGGTAAGACTGCAGCCCACTGTGTGGGGAGAAGGCGTGGGAAACCTAGGTCAAGAAAGGTTTTGGGGATTCATCTGCTTTGTGTTTGAGAGGTAGATCAATTACTACTTATATGGGATTTATATGGAAAGTGTCAGTGTATCATCATAATTTGGGAAAGAAAAACAGACTAAACATTATCTTAATTTTTCTTTTAGACACAGAGCTTGTACGGTTACTGGCATCAGCGTGCATGCAAGTAGACAAAGACAGGAATAAACAGAACAACAGATCATCTTTGCCTTGTTCCAGAAGTAGGCAGTCCTTAAATGTCCCAATGTTGCCAGATGACAAAGGAGGTCTGAAGGTAAATATATTCACTTTTAATAAATAACCAGTGCATTGTTTCCTGTAATGTATGAAGCAGAGAAAGTCATTGCTAAGAAGTACTTCGGATCTATTATGTAACTGGGATTTTTTGGGGGTGTGTGTTCTGAATCCCTCATTGACAGCGCTTCCTGGTTTTATGAAATGTAGCATGCATTCACCTTTCTTTTTGTCAGATGGCAAGGCAAGGGGAAGACTTTTAAGGAAGAATTTGCATTGAAGCATTTCAGTGCCTAGAAATAGATCTCATAATTAAGTAGTGGAAGGTACTATGTTCATAAGTTTGGAACTGAATTTCCATTATTACCTTAATTTTAAATCTGCCTTTAAAATCCAAATGTACTCCAGTTTTAGTAGACTGTTTTTATACTAATTGCTAATTTTTTTTTTCTTTTTTTGAAGTTGGAGTGGATGTGTTACAGGGATTTGGCTAGTATCTCCTAACATAGTGAGAAACTGTGTATTTATGTGTTTGTTCTATGTAGGAATTGCAGCAGTAGTTCTTTTATTTTACTTTTACAGTATTTAGTAGACTCTAGAAGACAGAAGGATGATGTAGGAAGGAGACTGAAGCTCTGGTAATGTACTTGAAAATACTCCTGGGACTCTGTGCGGGACAGCCCAAGAGACTGAGAGACTGTATCTCTTGTCTGCCTCTAGGACAGAGGGTAGAATTCATTTAAACCATACATGGAAACAGGCTATTGAAATGAAGAGTGGAAGAGTGTGTAGTTCGGGCTTACATGTCCTCTGGCATGCTGTATTCTTAACTTGGAATTGGTGGTAGTCCAGTAGGAAACAACATAGAGTCAGAACAAGTGCATGCCACTTAAACAAAGATATTGCGATTTCCTTTGTCTGTTTGCGAAAGAGAAGGAAAAAGTGTTAGTTTATTTTGTTGTTGTTGCTGTTGTTTATTTAGGTGAATAATTTTCAATTATGGTGTACCTCAGACTTTCCTTGAGCCCATGATCTCGCATTTTTAGTATAAATATTATCAGAGTCTTGGAAACACACATGGTAATTTCCAGGCTATTGTTGACATGACTTTTAAAGACCATTTAAAGTTCTACTTTAGGTCAAATGTGTTTTGCAGTTTTAACTATGAAGCAACAAGTGGTTATTTTCATATTATTATTCTATTATTCGATATGATACAACTTCAGTATCAATTTAGATGGACCTATTTAAGAATGCAGTTACTTAGATGGGAGATTGTCAGAACAGCTTTTGCCTTTATGGAATACAGATCAACAACAGGTCGGATTGCAACTCTTGCAGTGCTATGACGCAAAGGCTTGAATTAGGGTCATAAAAGATTATGAAGTGAAATAAAAAAAAATGTAAGATTTGTCAATGATAGATGTACACGTGTACTGACAGAAATTTAGTATTTTGATGTGTGGAATGTTTAAGTATTTGGTCTGAAAACTACAAAATATTACAGTGTTTACAAGTTAAGTCTTAATCAAGCACTTTTGCCGCAGAAATTGTATTCTGTATAGTTCTCTGATATATATAACCTCAAAGCCAATATAGCCCCCTCTTCCACCACTGCTTAATGCTTTATTAACCATTCTGTCTGACCACAAGTATGTTACGTATCTTACTCTCCTTACAAATGTTCAGAGAGGGTAAAAATGACATTTTCAGATTGGCTGGGGGGGGGTCATCAAACTCATCTCTCTTTGGACCAGCATATGAAGCGAGTGCTGAAGTGAGGGACCTCTCCTGCATTTTGTAGCAACAGTGCATGGAAGCACTGGACAACTGCTCTGTGCTGAGCCAGGACAGTAAACCAAAGATATTTATGGTGACTCAGCCAGTACATAAATTTTCTGTCTAGATCAGTGCAAATGATGGAATGTGGGGTCTACAGAATCATGGAAATGTAAAAATGAGAGGGAAGTCGAGAGGCCCACCTGCCTTTATGTAAGGAGACAGAATGAACATGCCAAGAACATCCTTGACGGAAGTTTCTGTTCTCTCTTCCTTCACTGGGGTGAAGAAGGTCCCTTGGTCTCATGGTCTCCGTCAGCACCCAGTTCCACTGCTTGTTGCTTCTTGCAGTCAGAATTTCCCCCCCTGATCTAATCTATATCTCTCTTGCTGCGTGTTGATTGATTCTTGTTCAGTGGCCACCTTCATTTTTATAAGAACTATATAAATACTTAAAGAATTATCATATTCTCTTCAATCTTTTTTTTTCCTAGCCTGAACAAAAATAATTAATTCAGATTTCCTTGTTTGCATGTTATGTTTCCTAAACTTCTTACTATGTCTAATTTGTCTGTATCTGTCAACGTGAGGGATCCAAAACGAGTCATGAGAATCCAACTAGGGTCTCAGTATCACATGGTGGTGTACTGGTGGTGTACAAGTTGCGTGTTGTGTGTTTGTATCAGTTGTGTGTTTCATGCTGTTATCAGTGAAATTTGCCTTTTTTGCAGCAGTAAGACACTGTGCATCTACACTTTGTGGTATGTTACGACTCTGATTTTTTTCTTTAGTACAGCTGCTTTGCTACTTCCTTTTATGTATTTGTACACTTGATTTCTTCTTTTTACATGTCAGCTTGATCCCTGCTGAATAATGTCAATTTGTCAGTGTTTAAATTCAGAGTATCTAAGGTGTTCACGAAACTGTCCAGATAGATGTCTTCCATAGACTGTGCAAAATATGTTATGTTTCATTGTTGCTGTTGTTAATGAACATTTCCAAACTCCTGTTTCACTCCACGAAGTATGTCCTCCCAATTTGAGATCAAATTGTTGGTAATTTGTCTCTTAGTATGTTTTTTGGCTATGGTGCTTTCCCTATATTAATTTTGCTTGAACCATCTTTTCCTCAGTCACTCGATGAATGTTGCATGGAATAGCGATAAAAGCTGTATTAAGTCAAGCTATGTTACAGCTTTTCCTCCCTTCTGCCCACTTGACCAGTTATGCTGTCAGAGAGAGCAATTGATTTGGTGGGATTTATTCCCAGCAAACCTGTGCCAGCTGTCTCTTATGAGCTGTGATGATGTACAAAGTTTTTTCAGTGATGTCCTTTCAAGTTAAGCTTTTTGATCAGTAAATTCTGAGATTTTCCTCTTTGGGGTAGCGGTGATTATGTATTTGCCTTTGGCCTGATTTCTGTAACTTTTTCCATCCTCTTAACTTATCTTTAAGATAATCAATATTTGTTCAGAGATTGTGTTGTCTGTAATTAGGGTAATTATAATCAGTCTTGTCTGGTTTTAATTTGTGTAAGCTCATTGAAATATTCTTACCCTGTTAAGCAAATGCACATCTATGTTCCTACCTTCCTCCTGTTAATGGTATTCATACTAAAATATCTGATCGCAACTAGGCTGCTTTTGAAGTTTAAAAAAAACCAAACCCTTTTCAGTGTCTCCTGTTTGATCACTTTTATCATTAACTAGTAGACTTTTTATTTTGTTGTGTGTTTCTTTTATTTGTAATTTATGCATAATACAGGCCCTTGTTCCTTTACCTACTGATTACGTATTGGATAACCATGATCTCATTCTTTACCCCTTTCATACAGGAACTGTTAACTGCTTTGTTTCTCACATTTTGTGGACTTGAAAACAAAGTTGTGCCTTTTCCATATGCAGAAAGTTTATTTCCTCTCTTTTATTCCTGCCTGTGCTTCTTCAGCAAGTTATGCTCCCAATGTCAGTATTAGAGCAGTGTGAATTATCACATTCAGTTTCTTTTTTAGATTAAAGTTGTTTGAGGGCAGAGATTTCCAGTTCTTCCTCTTATTCTTTCATTCCTAATATTGTTACAAAAGTCTAAGGTATTTCTCAAGTGGCAACACCATTTTTCTGTTCTTTGATACTATTGCCTTCTCCCCCTGCTACTAGATTTCAGCCTTTTGACAGACACTATTTTTAACCATAAATGCATTTTTGTTACTTGGCTACTTCAGCCTAGTTTAAAGCCCTTTATTCCAGCTTCTGTACACGTGTGATGTGGTAGGGTATATGGAGAGGCCACAATCTTCTGCAGCAGCAGACTGGAAACTCCAGAGCTCAGACCCACCATACTCTGAACACCAGAGGACATGATGAACCTCTCCACTATCATTCCTTTCTTGCTGAAGAGCAGTAGTTTTTTATATGGTAACATAGTGGCTGTACTTAATCCATTTTGGGTTAGTTTGTGGTGCAAGCATATGTTAACGAAGCAGAAGCACTGTGAAGAAGAGTGCCAAAGATGCTAGGAACTTAGAAGTGATCTTTGTTACAGAGGCAAGCTAGCTTCAGTGAACAAAAACAAACCACACTGGGCAAGCAGTCTCTTTTGTAAGCTCATTGTACTCTGTCTTAAAACTAGATGGATTTTTTTGCCCTTTCAGTTCCTTTTGGAAGGTGAATAAATGCTGACCTGTGTGGGTTTTACTGCTTTCTTGGAACTATTTGTCTCTCTTGCCTTTTTCAGTCAGGTCTTTGTTGCTGAAAGTAATGTAAATCTTTATTAGTTATGGCTCCAAAGAGATACAAAGGTCTGAGAACTCTATCCATTACTAATGCTCTGTGCAGATTTAAAATCTTTTTAATGATCATCTGCTAGAAGGATTGATTTACAGGGAATAAGTTTACAGTTTATATTACTTCTACTGTATGACAGTTGGGAAGACATATATCAGTAAGCAGCTGAAAAATGTTAAATGCAAAGGAGAGAGGGGAATATGTATGGTGAGAAGGAATGGCTAAGAATAAAGAGTGAACTGGGAAAGTGTGTTATCTGGATTGGATATCACGTAGAGCTGCCTTGGTGAAGTATCGTCACTTTTACATGGCTTCAGTTTTTTTTTTTTTTAAGTATTACAGAAAGGAAAGCAGAAGCTTTACTAAGAAATAATCAGAAGATATTTATAATCTGACTTAATTACCTACAAGCCACATAATCTTTAATACAGATTGCATAGATCTTCTTAATATAGCCTATAGGTCTCGTATAGTCTAGAGAAAAGTCCTGCTAAATACTTGAAGCATCTTGCACTGTCTGTCTGTAAAAATGTGTAAGTCTGTAAATGCTTGGATAAATTTTATTTTGAGCAAAGATGGTCCTTTCATGTAACAGTTTGCACATATGTGATACCTATATGGATGGAGGTTGTAGGTGCAGTAGTCCTAAGGTTTGTGTTGTTTTCACACCTGGTATTTCCTTGCCTTGCTCTTTTTCAGTTTATAGTCTTTCCAGTCTGACAGGGTTTAAGTTATCTGTATAGCAGCACTGTATGGATTGTGGATCTTTAGTTTGACAGGAATACTATCAGAACTCTTCCAGTTTGCCACTGATTTTGAAAATGTTAAGGAGAAGCTTTTCATGCAGATCGGATAAACTTCTGTGCACACCTCTAAAAAGCAGAATATGTACATGCCAGTTCATTGATGCCAGAGAGTGTAAGAATGGATGGCGAAATTGGAAGTTAATGGGAAGATTAAATATTTGCAATGTAGCTGTAAAAATTTCCTATTCAAATTTCCCTAATGCTTTTATCTACCTTGTCTTTCCAGATAGCATGGAAAAATATTGTAAGGCATTTGCCAGATGAAAAATAAGGAAAGAGATTAATCTTATGCATACAAATTATGGTGAAGGATTCTGTTGATAATTGCAAACCACTTTAACACTGCTTTTGTAGTTTATCTCAAAAACTTCTTGACAGATTTATCACTGCTGTAAGGATTACTTAATTGTACATTTCTTTTCCTCTCTTTTTCTTCTCATTGGAACTGAATTGTTGTGTCTTGTTATCAATCTAGTCCTGGTGGAGCAGGATGTCCAATCGATTCCGCAAGCTGAAGTTGACTCAGACATTGCGCCATGGATTTTCTTCCAATCCGTTTGTGCCCTTTCCTGATGAGCCTGAACCATCATTAAATTCTACCATAAAAGCAGTTTCACAGGGTGATACGGACACCTCTGGAAACCTTGATGCTGCTACAGCTCGGATCACAAATAACAAAGCTAGTGGTAAAGCCAGACTTGTCTTGCGGGAAGTGAGGTCTCATGGGGTAGTCAAGATGATACTTTTTCTAATATATTGATTTAGTTTTTATTTAGCTTAATACAACTGAAAAGACCTGTAATATATTTGTAGCATATAGAAAGAGAGATGTTTGTACTCCTGACTGTTTGTCATGCTGAATGCTGAGTGCAGCATCATTTAAGCAGGAAAATGCTAATATAGCCATGTTACTGTTGTGTAGCAAGCACCATGAAATAGGACAGTAGAGACAGGTCACTCAAAAGTTGTTAGTATCTTTGATAAACTAATTTATGTAATGAAAATCAATTTATTTAAACAAAAAAATAATTCTGAGAAGAGAGATTGGAAAAGCCCAAATCGTAAAGCACGTCTACTGAAATTGTACAGCTCTCCATGCAAAACTCCCACAGTTTGTGATGTGAAATAAGACTATTGGCTTAACTTTAATTTAGGTACATGACAGTGTCACTGGAAATCTTGGTTCTGTGTGCTTACTGAGGGTAAAGCTGTTGAATGTTTGAAAACAATAAGCTGTCCTTGAGAGCAAAAGTAGGAGCCTGTAAACAATAAAACATCATGTATATATTTTTCAGGTGTAAACATTGCAAAAGGAGGAAAGGATGATGAATTATTGACAACCATGGTATGTCGCAGTGTTCTTGGTTTGTTCAGTGCAATTCAGGAGGTCATGCAGCTCCCATAATTTTTTTTTTTTTTTTTTTTAACCTCCTATCCAAGTCACCATTAGAAATAGAGCTGTCGTTTGTTTAAAGTCACTAGACAGGAACTGGCAGTCTGTGATACATCAGTAGTTCTTAGACTAGGAAGTACTGCAAGTAGTATGGTATGGAAGCTGTTCACAAGTCCTGATTTTTTTTCAAGAGTTAGCCATACCTTTGTATGATCAGCAATGAATTAGTAAAATAGATGGAACAGCTGATTAGTTGCTGACAAGCAGTATGCTGTGAGGAAGACATGGATGGAACATGTTACAATGTGAAAGTGAGAAACTACTAGTAGAGGCAACCATGAAATATTTAGTTCAGGATGTTTATTTGTATTATTCTATTTCTTCTTCTGTTATTCTGTAGCTTTAAATTCCCCTACAGCTTACTCCTTGGAGATGTCATTAAATTTGGCTGGTTATCCTTTATGTTCTTTTTTAAGAAGATTGAGTAACTTTTGATGTGACTGACTGACAGAACTCCAGGGAGCCAAATCAGCTGGAGTTTTTTCTCATTTCGGAGAACACATAGAGCAGGAACAGGCAGTTGTTCACTGTTTCCAGGTGTCCTTTCTGGGAATACAGACAGGACTGCCTTGTTATTTCTTTGGAAATTAATTGTTAACATTCCTGTTAAAATCAATTTGAAGCAAGATTCAGCCCAATGAAGGAAGAGACAGTTTCTGCCACTTAATGAACTATATTCATTGTATTAAATGGATGAGCATACTGATAGGTGCTAGAATGTCCATTGGATTATTTCTTTTATTATGTGTTGTTCATCTTCACAAATACTAGTTTTGTGTCTTGTTTCCATTTTATTTTGTTTAAAAATGCATTTGTCTCCATCTTTTTATTTAAGTTACAATTTTGAAACTACATCATCAGTTCCCAGGAATCTTTCTTAAGAAGAGGCTCTTTTCTTTTTCCCTGTTTCCCTCTCTCAGTTGAGAAGTAGCGCTCCATTTACCAGGCTGCCCAGCGATAAACTGAAAGCAGTGATACCGCCTTTCTTACCGCCCTCAAGTTTTGAGCTTTGGAATTCTGACCGAACGCGACTCAGCAAAGATGGCAAAGCTGAACAGATGAGAACAGCCTGGCCACAGAGAGCAATCAAGCATGATTTTAACAGCAGCGGGAACTCTGATATAGTAAGCAAACAAAATGTGTATAAAAATACTGTGTTATGTCAAGGCCATGCTGACTGGTGCGCCACACTGTGTTTCTGATTAGAAATTACTTTAAACCCACTGTCTCAGTGATGGCTTGTCCTTTTAAGCTCTGCTGTTTAGGAAGAATACACATCTCTATGGAAGGAACATAAATGGAACAGAAGTTTGTATGAAATGAAATGAGTTGTTTGCTGTTAACCAGAATGAAGTTGAACCCTAACAAATTTGTTGCAAACTGCTAAAGTGGCTGCTGGTTCCACCTATATATTTTAGTTGCCAAAGTAGGTACAGTCATTGGAGTGTGGCGGAAACTGCTCTGATTTGGAAGAAGACTAGGGGCAGAAGAAAAGAATGAAAGTTTCTCAATTTTTAGGAGCTGCGGGGGAGGGAAGAAATATCAGTGAGACATAAATATACAGACATAACATTCTGAAAGATTAGTAATAGATAAAATTGTAGCAATTAGTGGTCAAGTGGGCTTGAAGGCATACAGCCTTAAAGTGCAAGTACTGTAAAAAGGGAAAAAGTCTGAATAAATTCTGGTTTTTACAGAAGGAGCTTGCCTGATTCTACAATGTTTTTAGTGAAAATGCAAAACAAAAGGAAAATAGCTCCTTTGTCTTGAGACAGGAAGCAAAACAACCTTGACAACCTTTGCGTTCATAGGTAGTAGGAAAAAAAGGAGAAGTGCTTACTCCCCTGATTTTAGACTCTAATAGCCAAGTGTAGAGAAGTGTTTATTTTACTAGTCCAGAACTGCATTTCATGTCAGTTCTAGAAATGGGACAATGAAGACATTTTAGAAGGAATTTTTTTCTGTCTTCCTTCTTTAAGTGAAAGTTAGCTTAATACCAGTAGAGGTGATTTAGATGGAATAAGGTGGTGTATTAGAAGGGAACTGATAGATCACAAGAAGGTAAATGTTCATCATCCTGAAAAAGAGGATTGTAATAACATAAGTGGATAATTGGTCCCCATATATAAAATGAGGAGCAGGGGAAGTAGGGGAGGACTAGCCATTGATCCTTCTGTGGGGAAGGAAGGACTTTGCTAAGGAAATAGGGAGAAGGAGAGAAACTTAGTAAGTCAGAGTTGGAAGAAGTGATTGAGCAACAGGGTAAGAAACATGAAAAAGCTGAGCTGCAAGAGGCATATGTCAGATGGTTGGCAGTGGCCAGTGGTGTAAAAGCAAAAAGAATTAAAGGAGGATGTGGATGTGGCTGAGGATTTGTCTAGCGTATAGCTAGATCATTAGTGCCTCAGTTAACAAGAGTCAATAAAATGGTGCAGGTAGATGTTTAGATTGAAGGGGATATGAAAATGCAACTGGAGGAGAGAAAGTTCATGTCACTTGTTGCAGCTTAGTAACAAACAGGGAATCATATGAGATACTTCTCATCTCATATGATGGATGAGAAGTAGGTGGTAGCTGTTTTGTAAGATGGGAGAGACAAAACCAGGATTCTGCAGGAAAGAAGTTTCATGTGTGATCATTCCTCCCCCCCCCTCCCCCCCTTGTAATATTGTATATATCATATCTCAGGTGCATCATATATGCTCATTTTATGTTGGCCAAAGGTTAAGGAGAATTAATGCCTTTATTATGGTGTCATTTCTTTTGTTGAGTATATATATTCATTGTGTATATATTTATATAAATATATATTCAATATATTTGTATGTGTAAAATAAGATTATTTCTGATATCCCTTCTGTTCTTCAGTGGAAGTTTCAGAACTTATGATAAATAAAATAGGAGTTGAAGTTTGATCTTTGTTTTGCTCAAACAAGAAAGATGAAAATTATTTTTCTTTTTTGTTTTCCAGACATCTGTTAGCAAAGGTACTAGACCAGTCAAATTACCAACATTTGCAAGAAGACCTGCATCTCCTTCAAATTCCAACAACTTCAACCATTCTCCCCATTCTTCTGGTGGATCCAATAACATTGCGGGAATTAACAGGCATGGAGGAGAACTGCATAACAGATCAGGTACCATGCTGCTTTTATTTTTAATAAGAAAGGCATTTGTATCTGGTTCAGCTAAAAAATTAGTGATTGTGATGATCGTAGAAGATATTAAACCTCTTCTGAGGGCTCCTACTGCTGTATAAGCAAAATTTCTATAAATTTGTTGGAACAGGATTGAACTGTGGACACCTACATAAGGGAACAAAAGCCTCACATCTGTTATAGAAGTCTCATAGGTTAGCCCCTGTCTCAGAAAAAGCATGTTGATTTTATTGAGTCCACCCACAATGGATCAGGTGGATGCTTGTTCATTGTAACATACATTTCATAGAGCTGTCTCTTACCCATGTTGCTTGCTTTTTGTTTAAAATAAAAATCAGTTTTCAATTAAAAACAAAGCTGCAAGCATTGTATCTGGCAGCTGTAAAGACAAGATGGTGAAGCAGCTCACGAAACCTACATCCAACAGTATGAAAGTCAGCTCTGTGTGTGTATAGACAAGGCTGGCTTCTCTCTTCTCCTGCGGCTGATTTTTGTTCCCTTTCCTGAAAGCTACTGAACAGGTCTGAACCTTACAATTCTCTCTTTTACTTTATCCAGTCCGTTTTTAAAAGAAAGTGAGTGGTGGAGAGAGGTGAATTAAGAATTAACAAATGTTCTAAAATTATGGTTTCCTTGACTCTGTTTTTATTTTATTTTTTTCTTAGGTGGCAGTGCAGATAATGTTTTGTCTCAGATTGCAGCCCAAAGAAGAAAAGCAGCAGGCTTACCTGAACAGAAACCCAGCCAACAGCATAGTCCAGTCCAGACAACTCCTTCATCCACTCTGTCTGATTTGCAGTGTGCTCAAATTGTTGGCAACGGACATGTTGTAAAGGTACAGAGAAATGTAAATTTTTGTACTTCCAAACTGGCTAATTTTAATAGGTCATGTCTCAGTCATGGATGGTTGATAAGTATAACTGCATGGCATTGCATAGCCTAAAATGAAAGAACACCTGCTACAGTAATGGAAACTTTTCAGCTCCACAAACCTTCCTTTTAATTACTAAGTCTACAAAAGATCAGACCCTAATAATAAAGCATGATTTGGGTTTGTTATTAGTTTCACTCTATTTTAAAAACAGTAAATGTAATACTTGACCTTAGGGTAGATCTGCACTGTTATTTTGGTTTCTCGTTATTTCTTTCTATGGCCCTGATGGAGTCCAGCATTTTATGTTAGTTATTCCTGGGCTTTACTCGGAAGTGGCGTAGCTAGTTTCCCTCCAAAGGCACAACCTGAGTGCAGAACATGAGATAATTTGTACCAGGATCTGCCAGCCACAAAAATATGTGCATACCTAGTCTGCTCCACAAGGTGTTATTTTTAAACGGTATGAACATTAAGTTGTCATTACCAAAGTCAGGTTTTGCTCCTGAGTGCAAGCCATATTATCTGTGCTGACTTACCTGTCAATTTCCTGGAATAGCTTTACCCTCATGACCTGCCCATTTTTGTGCACGTACTTTGAAGTTAACAACTGCTTTGTACTAAATTTATAAGGATTAAGATTTTAAATCTTCAAAATCTGCAGAGACACAAGTTAGAAAGCAGCATCATAACAGAAGATGTGATACACTATTGTGAAATGTATGGGTTTATTCACACAGGGAAACATTACATTTCAGAGAGCAAGAGAAAGAAAGCACATAATTTGGGTTTTAGTTCTAATGTCTGGTATTCTGAAAATGTTAGAATACATGACCAAGAGCAAAATTTCTTAACTTTTTGCTTATGTAATCACCAAACAGCTCATTTGCTTTGTTTTGTTTTCCTTGCATCTTTTCATGAGATTCTTCTTGAAGTTTTGCCCAAAGAAACAAAAATGGCCAAAGTATAAAATTATTACATTTGCTATCTCGTTCTATGATGTCTTATATGGCAACAATAAGCAATACGTATATTTTATCAGTAAATATCAATGATAAGTGAAGTTACAAAGCTGTTCAGTGATTTAATTGAAGTTACTGGAGGACAAAAATCAGAAAATGAAAAGCGTGCAACTACCAATGCCAAAACAGTTTCCATGAATAGTCACTTTGTCTCTGATCTATCAGTCCTGATTCTGAAGGGACTACTGGTTGCTTTTCAAAGATGAGATTGGGAGCTAAAATTTATAACTCTGCTGGACCCCCAAAAGCTATCAACTCATACTGATTCTTTGGCACATGATAATCTTTCCTCCCTTTCTATCCCACGTAACTGCTCCCCAGGTTATAAATGGTCTGTCTCTTTCTTTCCTGTAGACAAAGCCACTTTATTATTCTCTTCCCTCATTAAAGTATCCTCTACTGAACAGCTATCAAATGCTTTTTCTTTCAGAAGTGGCTGGACAAATATATTTCTAATTAAACTCTCAGCAGTTCCTCTCAGCTTGTTTTTATCTTGGAAATAATTTCAGAAGAGCTGCTTGTGTGCCCCCCAAAATCTTATTTTTCTCCAGTTATATTAGTTAGCCTATTAAGAGGTAATACCTGTGCCTGTGAGCTTTGGTCTGCAGATCTTGGGGCCCGTTGTTACAACAATGCTGCCACTAAGAAGTTTAACTATTATTCCCACTCACAGTGGAAGACATTAGGGGATAAAGAAGTAGTGAGGTGCAGTGCACTGCAGATCATCTTCTGGAAAGGCAGTTCATCATACTGTTGAAAAGATTTTTAAATAAAAATGATGTCAGTATGTTGGAAAGGCAACAGTTCTTTCAGTGCTCCTTGCTTAGATGTCTAGATGAATTTCAGTCCATCCACCAACAACAAAACATGTAATCAGTGTGGATCTCGCTATAGATGTTCATGTATCACGTCTGAGCTGATTTTGGGGACATCCGTGTCTGTTGGGGGTACACAATCACATATGGATTCACACTGGCTGCAAAAGCTTAAACAGCCTACTTTGTTGTTGTAATCAAGAACATAAATGCTGAAAATTTAATGTCTATATCCATTGTGGAAATCCTTGTGCCCTCCCATTAGCATCATGCTGTCTAAACTTGGAAGTAGCTGATCTAAAAATGCAGCGATGTTACATTGATCAGTTTTGCAAAGGTTATCCATGAGGGGTGGGATTGTACAAGCCTTAAAGAAAGGAACAGAAAAACTGAATAACAACTTACAGGGCGATGTAATTTAAATAAATGCAGTCAATGCACTAGAGAGGGAAGACCATTCTGAAACACAAATGGCCAATAACAGAATACAGAGAAATTTGGGACAAAAAATTGAAATGAGTTAATGATGCTTTTCAGAAGCCTCTCAAATTTGTATCATGCTACATTACTTCTAGTCAATTCAATGGAGGGCTAAGGACATAGTACATTCTGGCATAGGACAGAGTCGTGGAAGAATGTTACCACTCAAATCAGTTTATCTTTTTAATCTGCATCTCTTTCATTAACTAGAAAAGTTCCATTTATGCCATAGCACAGAAGCAAAATTGTAGAGAGGCAGGAACCACTGTCATTCTCCCTTCCTGCCTTGTTACCCAGCTCAACTTTTTTCTTAAATTTTTCTTGTAGCAGCCTGACTGACAAAAGGTATTTTAAGTTAAACTCTGAATTCAGGAATCCAGGGGAAAATCACCTAAGACTTCTTTTTAGGTCATATAATGCAAACATTGAAATGTGTGAAGTGATACGTAGATTGAGGAATTTAGGAGATGAGTACATTAACTTGTTTTGGAAAAGACTGATATACATATATATATATATATATATTCTTATTCCTCATTTTAATTAATCTATGTTCCTGTTTGCCATGCCTCCAAATGTATTAAATATTTGCAAAATACTTAATAAATTTGAATCATTTGATTCCTGTTAGGTAATAACAAGTTTAAGGGTTGACTGGAAACTTTCATTCCAGTGCAGCAAGGGGTTTAAATGCACCCAAAACTTAGTTTATGCTTGCTACATATTTCTGGTTAATCCAGCATGAAGTGCTACTTTAAATTAGCATCTGATATACTTTGAAAAGCTTTAATTGAGGCTTTATTTATTTAATTAAATCTCTGAATGAAAAAGACCTGTTTTCGGAGTCAAAGTAATTTCAGCTTTTATGAAAAGAATAATTGTAGTGCTGGTGTATGGTATTGCTTTATAAGAAATCATTTTCTTGTTCAAAAATTACAGCCTTAATAAATGTATTTTTTGTGATGAATTTGAGGGGACAGACTCTCACCTGGGATAAATCAGTATTGCTCCAATTATTTCAATATGAATCAAGCAGAAGCTTCTAGTTGTGACTACATGCTCTGCAGAGATGATATGCAACTTAAGTAATATTGAAGCATCATATATACGTGAACACTTTTTCTTTTTTTTTTTTAACTGAAATGATTGTATCATTAACTACAGCAAAAACTGGAGATGAACAAAAGACCTCCATCTGGGACTTCATCTACATCTAAAAGCACATCACCAACTCTCACACCTTCCCCATCACCCTCCCCGTCTCCTAAGGTTCACAACACAGAGTCCTCTCTCTCTTCTTCTCACAGACAGACCAAGAGCAACGGTTCCAGCAGTGGTACTATTACAGAAGATGGTGAGTAGGTCACTGTAATTATAGGAGATTCATTCATCAAGAGCACGAAGTGTTTAAAGCTATAACTGTACTGGATTAGTGTGTATCTGCATAAGAGTGAGAACTTTTTTCTTTCTAGAAAAAATATTTTGGTGTTTCTTACTGCGAGATTGGCATTCCTGCAGTAACTGGCTATTTCTCTCGCAAAAGCTGTGATGCTTTCCATTTAGAGGGAGATTGGTACCATGTCAAAGCTAGCAGAGAGCATGTAGGTAGGCCACTCTGACATGGCCTCCTTCCTTCCCCCCTTTCTGGCTTAAATCCTGTTTTTCACCCTTTGCTGAGGGTAGAAAATGCACTTTCTCCACATTCGAAATGAATTTTTTTTTTAATAAATGCAGTGAAGCACATCACTACAGAAATACAGTTTTCATTCATAGCAAGTCATAGCTACATGCAATTGATTTTTAAGAGCTGTATTGCATTTATTTTTTTAAATTGCAAAAATAGGCTTATTTTGACCTTATTTTTAACTTTAGGTCATAAGAAAGGATAATAATGTTACTTTTCCAATTACTTTTCCAATAAGATTACTGCCTTTTAAGTTGAACTTTTAGGTCTAAATTACAACACTTTATTTTAAAAAGTCATGTTACTACATTGGAAACAGCATACCAATTACTTTGTTTTCTTCTGTAAACAACTCAAAGAAGTGAAAAAAATAACATGACTCAGAATCTTTTAAATAAGAGATGGAAGTTCCTTTTATCTGGTTTCTGCAAGAAGCACTTGTACTATTTTTGGTTTTTTTGAAAGTGTCTGTATTGATTTTGTTTTGTTTTCATTTATGCTAACTCTGTCCATTGACACTGTACTTCCATTTGACACTAAAGAGAGGTGATATTTGACCCGCTTTCTGTCCTCGTGTCATGGCTTAGCTGTAACATATTGTACTGACTGCTGGAGAAAATCCTTTCACATTTTAGTTAGTGCCATTTTGTAATGATGGTTTGATAACATAAGAATTGTTGGTTTAGAAATATATAAAGGGAAGAGAACTTGCTGTCAGGGGAATTCCCCACGCAATCAGCTGTTCTAATCTCACCTCGTGAGGCCGGGCTTTGTGACTGCACCACTAGTGCCATGATACAGTGAGTTTCCTCTGTAGCAGAAGGATGGGTTGTCAGAAGCCTAGGTAGTTCTGGGTTCATTGTGCTTGTAAGCTTCCGTAGTTAAGTGGTCCTTTAATTCAAGGGCTTCTCTTACTGTGATTTGATTCAGCAGCAACAGTACAAGTCCTTATAGGCCCAGCAGTAATCAGAAGAGTAAGCACAAAAGGCCTGCAATGTTAACTTTCTTTTTCTTTCAAGTAAACGTAAATGAATTAGGAAATTGATTTGCATTGAATATTACTGTGAAGAAACAGTAGGCGGCAGGGTTCAGAGGTGTGCATGGTTTCTTTTTAGGCAACCACTTGGTGGACCATCAACAGCTTGTCCCTATTCTGAGAACCGGTGATGTAGAGAATCATGAAAGACGAAACCATGTGAGAGTAAAAGGAGGCTCTGAAAACTTGGAGAAAGGTAATCTTACCCTACTACTACTGTGGAGTAGTACCAAAGAGGTGCTAAATAGGAGTAATGTGGCAGAAGTAGTAAGAGCTCTGAGAACCTTTGCTTTCTCCAGGGATGTAGGTAAGGAGACAAGATATGAGTAGAGCAAAAGAAAGACTTAGTGAAAAAGCAAAGGAGAAATGATACGTTATGCAAGCATTGTAAAACTGAGAGGTTTCAGGTTTTGTTCAAACTTAAAGTATAATACAGGAACTGGAAGAGGGAAAGAGGAAAAGAAAACATGAAAGGCCTACAGTTAAAGCATTGTCTCTGTGTGTGAAAAGTGTTAGATGTTATAGTTGTTTATGGCAGCAAGGCTCTGCACTCAGAGACCCTGAAAGTTTCTTCCCATATCACAACCTATAATTTAAGCACACCAGTGTGATGAAAAATGAGAAGGCTAACAAACAACCTAAAAGAAAAAAAGGTTAATAGTATATCTAAGGGCTTCTAATGAAACTTTCATTTTCTTTCTGTAAGATGATATTTTTCATCAAACTGCATGGAGAACTTCTCGTTCTATGTTTTTAAAGCTGGTTACCCTTTCCCGTGGATTAACCTCAGGGTAGTAAAGCTTTTAGCCTGAAACCATGCCAACCTTTACCTGTCATGTTAAGTATACCAATTAATTGGCCTTAAGGTAAAAAAAAAAAAACCCCTAGCGGAAAATAAGACTCAACTAGAATTTTTCACTTCAGTTTTCTGTGGGATTTTCTATGTAAAGAAGGAGGCTGCCAGAATGGTGCATAGAAAAGTGTGTCCATCTCAAGATACTTGATGTCTTTTGAGAAGCTTAGAGAGTGAGATTCTCTTTCACGTTTCTACTGATGATGAAAGAAAAGGGACAGTCAAAAGACAAAGAAGTGAAATAAATAAAAGCAAAGTATATTTGGGAATGGAATAGTGATGTCTTTACAATGAAAGTGAGTTTATATGGGGAATATTAAATATAGTTTGGTTGTGTAATGTAATCACTTACGTTCTTTATTTTGACTTTGACTCCTTAGTTTAAAGGACCACTTTGCAACTTCTGGAGAGAAAAAAAATATCAGTCACTTGTGACAATAAAGCAATAAAAATAAACAGAATCCTTAGTTGAGAGTGGTAGTGTGTAATGAAGAGAGGTAATGGCAGGTTATTCTAAAACTGCACTTATGCTTTTTAACTGGCTAACCACATTTTAAATGTGTGGGAAGAGTCACTATCAGGTCCTCCAACTTTTAGTTTCCTTAGGCTTTGAGAGGAAATCCAATATCCAGTGCTCTTAGCCTTGGAAGTTAATTTATGAAACTGAAATTCTGCCCTGGTTTCATCTTAGCTGGACTTCAGCTGTGTTCAAGATGCTTGAATGTCAGGCACTTAAGGAGAAGAGGTTCAGATATACGCTTCTTGTATCAGCGTTTTGAACGAGCAACTGGGTGGCTGCTTGCTCTACACTTTGCCTTCCTGGATCATGACATGGAAATAACGCCATTTCAGTTCATTGCCTGCTTGAGGAGTTTTGCTATCTAACCTGCATGATCTGGGTCAGCCATCTGGGGCCAAGCACTTGTGTTTTAGGCATTGAAGCACCTAAGTTGTCCTTAGTGGTTTGGTTTTTAAGATCCTTTTAATGAGGAAGAAAGGGCAATACAACAGAAAGATTTTATCCTAGCAAGGTAAGACTAGGTGGAATTACAGTATACAGAAGTAGGTGAGAACACAGTAAGGCAATATTTTAATTTCTGATGCAGAATAAATGTGATTCAGTTTTTGTTATCATAAATCACTGTGTGGAATATATGTTTTAATATATATTGTCAGCAGTTAACAATGCAGAGATCACTAAAATCTTTCCTGATCTTTGGGGGGTTTTTTGTTTCCTTTTTCTTTTTCTATTATTACAGATGAGCTGACTGGCATCCTTAAAAAATTGTCACTTGAGAAATATCAGCCTATTTTTGAGGAACAAGAGGTATGTATTTTTTAAAAGATTTATTTTTTACTGTTTTAGAAAAAGGAGGGTGTGACACATACTACATCAGAATTGTGATCCAGAATCTCAAATTTAAAGTTTTACAACCATTTCTGGTTGCAGGGAGGACCTTGAAACATGGACCAAGCAGTATTCATGACATTCTTCAGGATACTGCAAATATCGGTGCTTTTTACAGTGAATGTACGATTTTGATATAGATAGGTGCTTCAGATTTTTTTTTTCCCTCTCTGTTTTTACACTCTGCTTTTTCTATATATGTCTGTATCCAATGTGGCTAACAGTTTATAGGACATACTGTATCAACCCTGGAATCACAGCTGCAACCTCATTTGCAGATGGAGAACAGCAGGGTGTGAGTCACTGAGATGGCTGCTTTCTCTTCTTTATCTGCTATGAGTAAGCAACAGGAGGATTAAAATGGAGAACCTAGGCATCGCTGTAGATGAGGCCTGTGACAGTGACTTGCCTGAAGTATGCAATGAAAGGAAACATTGCTGAAAATAAGTAAAATTTAATCATTACAATGTTTAAGACAGTATCAGATGTGAGCAATAATTGTGTGTTTGGCCAAAGGCCGAGGGTAGTGAATGGACATACCATATATTGACATTGCTGCAGAGTTCAGGATTCAGCACCACAAACACAGATTATTTAGCTGCATCACAATACACTGGGTTTATTATTGTTCCCCTACATGATAGGAAAGGGAGCATTTTTTAGAAATGAATATGCTCTGTGTTTGAAGGTTATATCGACGTGAAAAGTTTTAGATGTTTGTTCTTATCACAGCCTTATGGATGTGTTGATATAAAAAACCTGATATGTGAACAGACCCTAGGTTTTTGTCAGGAGACACTGGAAAAGTATATACAGCATTCTGAAATTCCAAAAATACCTGGGAGGGGAGGGAGGGAAAGAAGAGAAGAGAGAAATCTTAGCCTTATTCAGCTAGCTGCTACTGTAAGTAGAGGAATTTTTGTGGAGAGTATATATTTTGTATTGATAGAGCTTGTCTGAAAAAAAAATTAAAAATCCTTTAATATTTTAAATATACTATCATAATTAATTGAATTATTAACAGCCGATTTAAAACCTGACAACAGAGTGGTAAAGCGGGTACCATTTGGTGCTGGTAATTCATGAAAAATTTTTGTGTGCACAATATTTACAGTAAGTCTATACAATTAAAAAAAAACACTTTTAACCTGTAATAGTGAATCTTTGCCTAGGTAAATTTGTCTTGTCTTTTTTTCTTTTTTTTTTTCTTTTTTTTTTTAATATGCAGGTGGATATGGAAGCCTTCCTTACACTTACTGATGGTGATCTGAAAGAGCTGGGTATTAAAACCGATGGATCAAGGCAGCAAATTTTGGCAGCTATTTCTGAACTGAATGCAGGAAAGGTACATTTTGAAGTACTGTACTTAGTAAATTAATTCAAGGTTTGCTTATATTGTTAATTCAACATACATTTCAAAATTCAGTTGCAGATGTTAGTTAGAAAAGCCAAATGAATGTTGTCCAAACAAAATATTTAAAGTATTTGATTAGTAAAAAATATCTTTCTTTGTGGTACTTGCTGTTCTCTTTCACTAACTCTTTCCTAGTTCAGTGACTGTACAGTTCTTTTACAGAGTATTGGAAATTATATCAGAAGCTACTGGTAACATAAACATTGGCAATATTGCAGTTACTGAATATCGATTTCAGTGATACTAAAAAGAATCATCTGGCCACTATAGTCCAGCTAGAGAATATAATGTAAAAGGAAAAGTCTCCTTTGTTTTGCCTAAGAGTTTTTGATTTCTCTGTGATTAGGTAAATAGCACTTCTCTCATTCCTTACACTTTTATTGCCTTTTCATTTTATACTGACATAAACAAATTTGCTAAGAATGGCATACAGTAAGCAATGTTCTTGTCAGAGGGATTATGGAGTGGAGCACCTCTTTAATTAGGCCTGCTGACACTTCTCAGCTGCTTTTTCAGTTTTTGAGGTCCATTCTCTCTCTGGTACTGGAAGCTCAGATAAGCAAAACATAAAGATAATTTCCCCAAGTTAAGATCAGCAGCAGCAAGTGATGAGGCTAAAAATTCGGGGAGGTGGATGCTGCTCCATACTATACAGCTATGAAGAAAATAATGAAAATGTTTCTATTGCTGTCTGGTAGTTTAAGGAAAAGATTACTACAAGGTTTTCTACATATCTGCGAATTTGTTATTATTCCTAATAGTACACTATGACACTCTGGGCATAGACACACATATTTATGCTTTTTTTTTTGTCATCTCTTAATAAATTCATTTTTTAAACAGAAATTTAAGAATACTTTATTTGAATTTATTGTGCTTTTACAGGGACGAGAGAGACAGATTTTACAAGAAACTATACACAACTTCCACTCTTCCTTTGAGAGTAGTGTTAGTAACACACGACCTCCAGGTAATTCCCAGTGTAAGTAGCACCTGAAATTAATCGAAAAATGTATGGATACATTTAATTAATACTGCCTAGAAGACAGAATGTGACAAGCAAGTCAGTTAACTGCTTTCTGGGTTAATGATTGATGTGTGTCTGTGTCTTTTGCCGAGACTGCAGAGAAGATTTCAAGGTAAAAAGGTAGAGATAGCTGTAAGATTTTTATACACACTTCATAAGATTTTTGTTATGCATTACTAAACACAGAAAATGGATGTAAGTATAGCAAACTATAGTGTACAGTATACTGTATATAGTGTATATATATATATAGCAGCAGTGGGAGGTGCATTTCTGTATGATACATAATTTATTTTTTCATACTCTTTATAGGAGACAATTTTCTTTAGTGTGATCAAGTAGATTAAATATATTCAAGGTTTACAATTTAGTATACTGGCTTAGATAGCGATGTTAATTATGTATTTATGTATGTATGCATTTAGTTATTTTGTGTACGTAATATTTTTATATGATTGTCTGTAGTCGGTTTCTTTGGAATACATCTATTCCAACCACCAGTGTTAACTGCTAGCCATTGCTGGAGAAACTGCCTTTTAAAATGTACTATCTATAATCAAAATGTACAGAAAGGTGTTGCTGACCTGTAACGGATGAATACATTTACTACAGTCACCCCTGGATACAAAAGTTGCAAATCTCTGCCCTGCCAGCCACCTGAGCCAAAGGCAGATATGCATCTGTTACTCAAGATTAAGGAATGGGGCAAAACCTATTCAAATGTGTATTTCTGGATGCATGTTTTAGAAGGAACATGAAAGCCATTGAATGGCCTCGAGAAATTCACCATGTTAAAGTGCCTCTTACTCTCTTTCAGTTGCTTATTTTGCTGCTTGCATCCGCTCACAAAATCATTTCATTTGTTTAGTGGTTATGTTAAGTATTTCAGGTATTGTATGCTTTAGGAGGCCTTAATAATGAGCAAGTCCCAGTTGTTCCAATCTCAGTCAGCTGTATATCACTAGATACGTGAAAGCAGGTGCTAACTGTAGTCCTACTGCTGTCTTGGGGAAAACTGGGCATTGATAGGGTAGTTAGTAAATGTGGGCTACTTTCTGTATTCTGTGTAGTCTGCTTGGCTGAAAGCCACTGTCAGGTGTCACTATATACTTTGTACAGCTTACTTCCCATTCTCAGAGTAGTCAACATGTGTGGGAACTTCTGGATGTCTCTTGATAACATCCCAGACTTGAAGAGCCTCTTCTGTAGGTACTACTAGGTAAGCAGAAGCTGCTCTTTGGGATTTGATAATATGGTGCAATGAACTGGAATTACTCAAGAACTGAAGAAGCATACAGATGTAACATGTCTCCAAGCAACTTGCTGAGCCTAACCACTGAGCTTAAAAGTGTATTGAAGACAGCAGAAGATGGTAATGGTGGCACACAGTTGGGGAGAACATCCTTTTGCAAGAATGGAGGCAACAGTTGTTCCTGCTGACCAGTTGAGAAAAGGCTGCCATCAGAGATCTAGCTTTTGGGTGTCTGTGTGTGAGAGCTCCATGAAATAGATTTGGCTGTGAAACAGCAACAGAAGCACTAACAGAGAAGGAAGAGGAAGAGAACACGTAGTTAAAAGGAGTTTCTTCACCAGGTAAGCTGCTTTTTATTGTAAAAAGTAGCAGTGGGACCCTTATGCAGTCTCTGGAACTTGAAGTAATTTCCAGGAATGTGTAATATTTTGGAGCATAAGAGCAGCTGTACTGAGTCAGATCCAAGGTCCATACAGTTGTGTTCAGCTTTTTCATCCGGTCTCATTTGACATTGGCGTGAAGAGCTGCTTGCTTTCATTTGCTGTGAACTTGCCATGTCCTGACTTCTTTTGCTTCATCCTACTGGATCAGAAGATACAGTCAACAGTTGTTCCCTCTTCACTGCTTCCATGCCACTGATGATTTTACAGATATCTGTGATACTCTTCTTCAGTCATGTTTTTTCCCAGACAGAAGACTTACGGGCTGCTTAATCGTTCCCTATACTATAGTTTTTCTGACCTCTTTTCCTTTTCTACTATATCCTTTCAGACTTGGAGATACCAGCCTAGCATACAATATTCAAGATCTAGGCATACCGCGGATTTACACGACAAATGTTTGTTTTGTAATTGTGTTCTCCATTTTCAGTTCTCTTGCCCTTTCCTAATTATTTCTAGTACTCTGCTTTTATGGCTATAACTGAAGACTGAATTGGTATTAATTGGAACTACCTCTTATAAACCAGCTCAACTACTGAGCTTGAGCTCAGACCCTATCATTTTGTATAACCACTCATACATCGTTTTTTCCATATGTCTTACTTCATATTACTTCATATTTATCTTCATCAAATTTTGTCTGCCATCTTATTGTTTGGGCACTGATGTCTCATGAAGTCCTTTTGCCAGTCTTCTGTTTGCCTTTCTTTTTATTTACATGGGTAACTTAAGAAAGTTTGTCACTTCACTCTGTATGGCCTTTCAAAATCATATCTTGAATATCCTGAGTCCTCATGCAGATCCCTATGAAATGCTAGTGGTGATTCTCTACTATGGAAAAAAAATCACTGTTTACTCCCACCTTCTGTCCTCTGCCTTCCTAACTGATTATTTATCCACACAAGAAATTTTCTTTTTACCGTGTGGGTTCCTTATTGTCTTAAGAGCCAGCCTTGGACCTTGTGAAATACCTTGTAAAAATCCAGGCATCACGTGGGCCTCTTTTAGCTACAAGGCTGTTAGCACCTTCAAGGAATGCCAGTAGGTTGGTGAGGCAAGACTTTTCAAATCCCTTTCTGATTGCTTTCCACAAAATTTCAGATTCTTTGTTATAGTTTATGCTTATCTGTCTGGTACCACTGGCCATCTCACTGGTCTGTGTTTCCCTGGATCTCCTCTTGAACCATTAAAAAAAATTAGCATCATTTTTATCACTTCTCAGTTATGTGGCAATTTAAACAAGAACCTGTGCTCTGTACTAAGCAGTTCAGCTGCTTAATCCTCATGTTCCTCTAGAACATCTGGCTTAGCAATTTGTTATTATTTGCTTTGTGTATTTGTTTCATAACCTTTTTTACCAATACTTCAGGTTAAGATACCTTGGACTCCCACATAAAGAAGGCTTCTGAAATGGGAACCTTCCCAAGCTTTTCCATGGTGAATACATTTAGTTTTTCTGATGTGAACTTACTTCTGTAGCTCGTTACAGTCTAATCATTGATTGGCATCATGGCATCTGTAACTGGCTGCCTCCTGTGATGTGTTGAAAAGTAATATGTGAAATTTTTATTCTTTTTGAATGGTCCACAACCACTGGTTTCTCTACAGCTCTTCCTAGGAGCCTGTCTGGACACTATTAGCAAGAAAGCCACTTCATTATTTGCCCTTTTAGAAAGCTAGATGTAGCTCACAGGGTAATAAAAACATCCTGCTCTTCCAGCTGTGTCAGTACCACTGTTTTCACACCTATCACTCTGATTTCCTCAATATTTTGAGTCATTTTAAAAGCTCAATACCTAAAATGGTGTGGCTGCTAGTGTAGTTCTGCTTTTATGAAGTTTCCAGCCTGTAGCGGTGTAAAGAAGATAATGAAATACAATCCGAATATATCCATAAGACTCAGAAATGAAAAAGCAGGGGAAAAGAAACTAAATCCTCACTTTCTAGACATGTAGCTTATAATTGTGGGAGGTCTGTAGTCTGACTACCATCACCAAACCTGCAAATGTCTACAGCTTCTACACCCTCCCCCATCCATAGCTCCAATGCCCACTTAGCTTCAGTTCCCCCCAAAATGCCCCAATCCACACTGCCCAGGCTCAGCCCTTCCCCTGCTGCCACTGGGTCAGGAGCTGTTGCTGCTGGTCAAACCTGGTATGAGATGGCAGGCAACAGAAACAGGAAAGCATCTAGATGAGTGTTTCTAGAATGGAAGAGAGAACTGCAGTAATTATCTGCATTTACACTTCTAAGGAATGCAGTAGAAGGAAAACAACAAAAGGCAGAAAAAGTAAAAGACTGTCAGAAGCAGGGGATTGATGGTATAACTAATTTCACACAACAGGCTTGTTTAGGGAAGATACTACAGTTTCTTCTCAGATTTTTTGGCAGTTTGAAATCAATTGCTGGCTTGTTGTATCCTCAGCTAGCTTCTGGGTGAGCACCTCCTGCTGAGGTCATTGCTCCTGAACTTGCTGTGATACTCACTACAAGAACTCGTAGAAAAGTTGTTGAGCGTTTGTTGGGTTTTGGCAGATGAGCTATTTCAGTTATAATAAAGCTCACTGTTGGGAGAAAGATTCCTTTGTACATCAGTTGCTGTGTTATCCCTGGGGCTGGAAGTGAGATGATTCTGCTTTGTGGAAAACAACAGGCTTTGACATACATTCGTTTTCTGTCAGAAAGATACCGAGACCACTTCCTCCCCACCCCATGCCAGTGATACTAGGTTAGGCTGTGGGAGCGCCGTATTCCAGTCCTTGCCTGAACTGCGTATAAATGCCTGCCCTAACTGCAGTATAAATAATTCAGTGGTTACTGGACCTGTAAGCCATTAGGTTCAGGGGCACCATGGTTCTTGTCCCTATTCTGAATAGGCAAACGGTACTTGCATGGAGAGTGGTGCCTCCGTCTCTTTTTTTAATGGAAATGAATTGGTGACCTTCAGAAAATTCTGCCGAAATTAATTCCAAGAGTGAATGTTTTTTTGACACTTTGGTAGTTTTCAAGGGAAAAAAGTATGGCTTGGAAAATTGCCAATGCATGCTGATCACCCTGTCCTTGGTAAGAGAAACTACTAGGAAGATACTGCTTCTTTATAACCCAGTGAACTGTGTCAAACAAACACAGAATTAGCTTGCTGCTTCACCATTTAAATTTAGAGCAGATGACCAGCCCGTGCCTCCATGAGGCAAGATGACTGCTCTGAGGAACAAAATGCTCCTCCTTTGTCTGGACTCCAGCTTCAATGAAACAGCAAGTGGCAGCATGAAGTCCAGATTTCTGAGGAAAGTGGATTTAAGAAATTTTATCGCCCCAGGAAATGTTTATGTTTGTAGTTTGAGGTGACCTTTCTGTTTACGTGATTCTGGTGAAAAAGAAAATCAGACTTTTTGAATGCCTAATTGCCAGCACTAATTGTTTAGGGGTTGGGGGTTTTTTTGGGGTGTGTCAAGATTCATGCAGTCATCAAGTACATAATTGAAGGGTTGAATAGATCTGGCAGTGGTCTGCAGGTTAATTGAAAGAAGTGACACCAAAGAACAGAGAGTTGCATCTCAACACAGACTTGCCAAATCAGAAACGAAAAGCTGAAAAAAGTTCATATGGATTCTATGAAATTCTATGGAAAAAAAAGGAGCAAACCAACTGAAATTATTTCCTCCAGAAGAGTAGAAATAAAATCCCATATGCTATTTATAATAGATATGTAAGCAAGTGTTACATTTTAGATCTGTGATAAAAAATGGAAACAGTTCATGGAGTTCCCTTGCCCAAGCCTGGGGCTTGTAGCAGGATTTGCAATTTCTACAAAAATGACGTGAAAAAAGCAAGAGAGCATCCAAGGTTTATATTCTGAAGGACTGTCGTGGTTTGACCTCAGTCGGCAACCAAGCACCACAGAGCCACTCGCTCACTCCCCCCCCCTCGGTGGGATGGGGGAGAGAATCTGAAGAGCAAAAGTAAGAAAACTTGTGGGTTGAGATTGAGATAAGAACAGTTTAATGATTGAAATAATAATAATAGTAATAAAAAGGAAAACAACAAAAAGAAACAAAACCCAGGAAAAAACAAGTGATGCAACTACTCACAGCCTGCTGACCAATGCCCAGCCTGTCCCTGAGCAGCGATCGCTGCCCCCTGGCCAACTCCCCCCAGTTTATATACTGAGCATGAAGTCATATGGTATGGAACGGCCCCTTGGCCAGTTTGGGTCAGCTGTCCTGGCTGTGCCCCCTCCCAGCTTCTTGTGCACCTCCTCGCTGGCAGAGCATGGGAAGCTAAAAAGTCCTTGCCTAGGGTAAGCATTACTTAGCAACAACTAAAACATCAGTGTGTTATCACATTATTCTCATGCTAAATCCAAAACACAGTAGTGTACCAGCTACTAGGAGGAAAAATAACTATCCCAGCCAAAACCAGGACAAGGAAACAATCTTCTTTTTCTCCTAGGGCATTTCTTAACCTCATTATGAAAAAAAAATTTAACAAAGATTTGTTAATTTACTTAAACTTACCCTAGTTTACCTTTTAATATGAAGTTTATTGAAATGCTGGAAAGAAAAAGATGCACCTCGTCACCTGGTGTAGACATCCAGCTGCTCTCCCCCACCTAAACATAACACTTCTCTTATAACAGGTGGGAAGAAAAGTGAACACCCCGATATCTAGCAGGGGGACTGAACAAAGGGAGGATTTTGATATCAAAAGAGTAAACTGAATATTCTCCAGGTAAAAGTTAAATGAAGAGTAACTGTGCCTATGATGAAAAAAGGAATATGATGCCATTCAATCTATAATTCTTTGCAGAAGTTCTGGTCTTCCAGTTTCTCTTTACATATGATAGTATGTTGCATATTGATACATACTTACACATATGCATCTGCAGATACATACATAGACATTTTAAAAGATGTGACAATAAAATGGAAGAGAGGGGGGAGTCGTTTGTATATTTACTTTCTAATTTTAGATTCAAAGTCAAAAATACCAAATGGAAATTATCCAGAGGAGGGAGTTACAGAGATTGTAGAGTGAGAAGTAGAAATAGGAGCAAAGCCAATATAGACTTGCAAATAAAAATCATACAGGATTTAGGTAGTCACTTACTGGAAAGGTACACATTGAGAAAAGAGAGATAGTGGGAAGGTTTGTGGCAGTAGATGACCTTTTCACACGTGACTTTGACTTTTCATACCTTCTCCGTACAGGAGATGAGTTAAATGTATTACAGGGTCAAATTGTTGGAGTCTGGTATAACAATGATACTGGGAAATGTGGGTCTGTTTCCTGTTTACTCTGTCTTCTTTAAAGCTGTGAGTCTTGCTGGTTGCAGTTTTTTCAGATTATTTTTTTTTTCTTTTACAGCACCTGGCTGCTCTATAAAACCACAAGAAGCTGTTTCTCCTAAAAGGTAGCTACTGGAAAAAAAGGGGGTTTTTCTTATGGTGAAGTTTGGCATCTGGCTGAGTAAATCCAAGTGTACAAATGAAAATTTGAAAAGTTAGTTCTAACTGCACCTGTATAGGACTTTGCAGTAATGTGCTTAAAATTTGAATCCCACAAAGAATCAAAGAAAATAATAAAGAGATTGCTTTTGTAGTTCAACCTAAGTGTTGAATTGTTCAAGGCGTCAGTGGTCTGGACTTGAGAAGAGCAAAGTCAGAAGAGCAGGAAGAATGAATGACCATATAGGATTCCTGCTTTCATTCTACTCTTGCCCATAGATGAAGAACCCATAGGAGGCCTACATGGGCACAGTCAGGAACAACGAAAGCATGGAAGAAGGCATGAAAACACCACAAATTATGAGAGCTTCTACATGGAGAAATACATAAACTGACTATGCCTGTATTGACTGGATACAGATAAAGGAGTCCAAACTGAAAATGTAATGGTTTCATGAGAAGGAATATAAAGGAAAAATAATGCTGCATTCTTCATTAACCAAAATACACTTTATCTATTCAATATTAAGAGGTTAGAACAGCAGTAAAAGAAAATATGAAATACCTATTTGTAAAAATAGCACTTTATTTAAGGAAATGCATAATCTGTCACCAATATTTAAAGTGTTAAAATATTTTATATTGCTGATTGGTTGTTTTGAGAATAAAACCATTTAACTGATATTGGCTGGGTTTTTTTGAACAGTAGTATGAGCAGATCCTTAAAATACATTTTTATAATTTGACTTTTGTGATAATTTTGAAAGGACTAGTTATAGTAATTATGAGTGGAAATAATTTGCTGCTTAGTAAATACAGTTTTTTGTTGAGCAATTAAAACACCAGCCATCAGAAGCTTCTGACAGTACATTTATCTTTTGAAGACTCACAAATACGTAACTTTACCACTGACTGAATCCAGTGTGAGTTCAGGAGTACTAATGCAGGTAAAGCCAAGAAGATCTTGGAGCTCCAATGCAGAGGAGTGATCTCAAGTAATTACTTCCTCACAGAATTAAAGATTTTACATTTCTCCACCTTCCTCACTGTACTGGTTTTAGTGGAGTTTAGCAAAAATAGGGATAGAAGTGGATGTAGTGATAAACAGAGGTAAGGGCACCAGGGAAAGTGGTGATGCCCCTGCTGTCCCTCAGGTGCCTCTGGGTGCGTCAGCCAGTTCTGTGATGGCTTCATTGGTTTGGCCATCTGAGGTACCACTCCACGTTGCTGACAGCAAACAGCAGAGCAGCTGAGCTACACCATCTTATGCAGCTGTGCTATATCAGAGCTGACCTTGAACACGGGTAGCTAAATCCCTAGGAGGAAGAGGAGAAGAGGTTACAGGGGGGTATTGCAGAAAGAAGATGCTTACGAGCTGATTAGGGCAATCAGAGCCTGTTAATACCCTGAGGTCCTTGGTGGTCATGCTATTAACATTTCAGATGTTAATAGTATAGCCATGTGCAAAATAATTTTTGTTCCATTTTTCTTTTTCAGTGCACGTATGTCAACAAACTTACAACACTATTAACATTTAGCATGGTATTTTATGTTTCTGACATGTCTTATGCCCAAGAAAATCACTCCTTACGCAGAATTGTGCTTCAGGATTAATTTCAGCTTTAGGGTAAAAATATGTAATTTCTGCTTTCACAGTTTTCAAGAGCTTCTAGTAAAGGTGACATGGCAGGACAGATCTACAGGAATGTTTGGTGCAAACTATATAGCATTAAGCTAATGGCCCTGTCCTTGCCTGAAGAAACGTGGACAGTTTTGGTTAAAACACTACAAAATGCAGCAGAGAAATAATTGCAGCTTCTTATTAAGACCAGGAAACAGTTGCTGCTTCTGAGCCGAAAACGCGCAGTGGCACCTTGGAGCCCCTGTCAGTGTAACTGGGAATAAGTGATCTGTAACGAGCCAAAACATCTCGCCTACAACGTAATGGCTATGGGCCCTATGGCAGCACAATTTCCCTGTACAGTTTTGTGCTTTTAATGCAACAGGTGTCAATCCAAACATCCAATACACTCTGCAGGGAGTCACCTCAAGCCCGCTAATAGGGAAACGTCAAGGTGAGAAGGCTTCAGCAGTTCCTGTTAAGACCTTGCAGGCCTTATTCTTTGGAAGGAGAAGTATTCACCTGCAATAAATTGGGTGTGTGTGTGTGTGTGTGTGTGAATTCTTTTTTTAGGTCCTTTTCAATAAGACATTGAACAATAGTTCAGTGTGAAAAACACTTTGCAAGCTTGAGAGATGTATTCTGTCTACAATCTAAAAGGGTTCAAATTCATATATACGAGTGCCCAGAAGACTGTAGGAACCTCAAGGCTATAAGGCATGGTAGGGGCATGCTTCATTCCTCTGGCTGAATCTATCTCAGTGCAGAAAATAATTCAAGATTCACAGAGGGTGGCCCCATAAGACATTGGTCTAGGATGGGGAAGGGTTAGGCTTTAGTTCCTCTAGTTGATATATTTATTTACCGATTGCTACTGAGGATAAATAGTGCTATACATGTGGGAACGTTAGCCAAAGTGCATCAAAGAACGAGCAGCAGAGATTTAAATGGAACATAACACTGTCAAAGGAGACTGACTGGCACAGAAGTGTAGGCTCTTTGTGTTTACACAACAGGCAGAAAGGGTTCTTCAGACTGTCCCATCAACAAGTCCCACTGTCTAAAGAGTTAGCTTTATTAACACAGGAACAAAAAGACACAGTTTTAGAGTTTGGGAACCTTTCATATCTTCTGCTGCACTTATTTCTTCAAGGTGGTCTGTTCTTTCTGCCTGATTTAGCCGCCATTGTAAGTGGAGAAAGAAAACACGCTGCTTACCATGGCTGCTTGTTATGGCTCTGAGAGGAGGTAAGTTTGAGACCGACACCTACATTTATGTGTAGGGGCTGATGTGGTTAGCTGTAAAACTCCACTGTAGGCAGTGGAGGTCTGGTCAGTACAGTCACTGGGGCCTCAAAAGTCAGTATCTGACCAGCCTAGACCAGAAGCTTGATTCAGTTGTCCAGACATCCACTGGCACTTGCATGCCCTAAGACATCCAAGGCACCCATAAGGGGTGCCAGACATGACACTAAGTGAAGGTTATGATCAGTTTGTTTGTTGCAAACAGTCACTTGGACAAACAGACCATTCAGAGATGGAGACTGTCATTTCATTGACCTGTCCTGATTTGTCACAGACATTCAAAGGTGAAAAGCTGTTTCCCACTTGCTGTTAATTTTCTGTGTCCTTTTTAGTTTAAATGAAAATCTTTGTTAGCAAAGTTTGCTTACCTCATAATGAAAAGTGATACCTTCAGGGTTTTGCCGAAGAAGTAAACACTACAAGAAACAGTTCTTGTTCTGATTCAGTCTAGAATTACGGACTTGACTAATCTGTAGTTGTTAACCCTAAGATGTCTTATTTTGCTGAGGAGTGCTGTTGTTTTATAAGGTTCTTTGAATTTCATTTTCTTTTTTTCTGCACTTTGAGCATTAAT
This sequence comes from Mycteria americana, assembly GCF_035582795.1. Lineage (NCBI taxonomy): Eukaryota > Metazoa > Chordata > Aves > Ciconiiformes > Ciconiidae > Mycteria > Mycteria americana. The sequence continues at coordinate 106,518,778 of NC_134366.1, read as the reverse complement.
CAAGATCAGATTTTAAATAAAGATACTGTGTTATCTGGAAATCATTCAAGCAGTCATCTGTAGTATTTCTCATGCTTCAGCAAATGCCTCAGAAGCCAGGTACGTTCTCAAGGGAACAGCTTTGATTTCCAGAGTGAAGGGGAACATAAAAGTTCATGCAAACAGATTTCTTTAATACCAAGATCACCTTAGTTTAGAATTGCTTGGCTGGTCTGACTCTGACACTAATAGCCTCAAACTTGCCACTTCTAGATTTTATTTTATTTCAAAGCCCTCTTGGCAGTACAAGGGTACATTTCGTGGGAACAGGCTTTGTCCATTAAACCCAAAACTTCTTATGCTATATTTAAAGCTCATTTGGAATACTTAATTTCTGGTCTCTCAGAAGTTTGTACTATTAAACTGTTAATGCAATGTCCTCCTTACAGTGTCACAGCAAAGAATTGTTTCAAAGCAATTTTTGCCACTTGTCATTCACAGCATTCCAGGGTGCATTAAAACTTAATGGAGTTAATACGCAGTCATAAAAACAAAAGCAAATAGATTTTTGAAGTATGATTGCCATATTCCCAACATTGCATCTATTGCATTTTAATTGGCTTCTTACTCCTCTCAGATCTCATCAGTAGGTACGTACAACACTCTCAAAATAGGTCTGTCTGGTGTTGAGTGCCGTATCATGGCTGTTAGCAGAGTGGCTAGTGCTGTACTCGAGCAGGGTTCTTGAAGGTGATAAATAGGTAAATGTGAATGTAGAAAAACAAGCCCCTTCAAGACATCTTCTTATAAATGGTCTAATAATACTCTGTGTTCATGCATATACTTGATATGTGGCTGTGACTTTTTGTTTTTAGTAAGCCTAAGTGATTCGTAACACCACAGAATCGGTGGCCTGCAATTAGCTGGAGCAGAGATTTCCATTTTGCTGAGTTGTGCAACAAAAACACTTTGCACAGAGAGCAGCCAGCAAAGTTCAATGGATTTGATCACCACGGGCCTGATTTCAATTGTTCTCAACAGATTTCTTCCTATATGTTTTTTCCAAGTCACTCTCCGCTGCCAGTTTGTCCTAAGAAGGGGAAGATGGAATAGAAGGAAAACAAATTGAAAAAAGGGAGAGAAGCACGGGTAGTATTTTTACTAGATTGGGATACTGGTTTTCTTTCAAGGATCTGCCTCTCCTTTAGGCTGTTTCTTGAATAGTCAGAATTAATATTGAATGCCCTGGGAGTCACTTTCTTCAGCAGCTCAGGACTCCAAAGCACTTACTATTTATCACAGACTCGGTTCAAAATCCATTGCTCACATTCCTTTTCTCAGACACAGAGCAAACAAAGCATCATTCTCTGTGCTGGTAATTAAATGGTGTATGCAGAGGTCCACCCTTCCAGCCGTCTGGGCCACAGAATACAAAATACAGCTCCCATCTATAGATGCTCCTAATACATTGTATGGTTTATCTCCTATCATGCATTTTAATTGCTTATTTGGTGTATGTGTCAAGCACACACACAAACTATAGTCCTTAACAATGCCACAGATTCATTTCACAGAATCACAGAATGGCTGAGGCTGGAAGGGACCTTTGGAGATCATCTTGTCCAACACCCCCCTGCTCAAGCAGGCCACCTAGAGCTGGTTGTCTGGGACCATGTCCATTGCTCTCCCCTCATTCACGGAGACAGTCATTGTAGAAAGCTGTCAGGTTGGTCAGACATTATTTCCTCTTTGTAAATCCATGCTGACTACTCCCAAGCACCAGCTTAAAATATTTGGAAATTATTTCCAGGATTATTTTCTCCATCACATTCCCCACAATCAAGGTGAGGCTGATTGGTTCTAGTTCCCTGGATCCTCTTTCTTGCCCTTCTTGAAGATAGGGTTGACATATGCTTTCCTCCAGTCCTCAGGAACCTTGCCCAATCACCATGACCTTTCAAAGATAATTGAGAGTGGCCTTGCAATGACACCAGACACCTCCCTCAGTACATGTGGGTGCATCCCATCAGGTCCCATGGACACGTGTATATCATACAACATCTCTTGGAATGCCATGTAAGGATATTTTGTCATCTACATGTCCCCCTCAGACAATACCACGGGTATTCTGCATACACCTCTGCTAGTCCTTTGATGGTTTATAGTCATCCTGTTAAGAGTGAACTTCACAGTAGTTTGTCAGCTATATTCCAAGCATCCCATCATTTTAGTTGCACAGCGATAGTATTCGTGGATCCCATTCGTCAGGCATGCTGTGTTGCTTCTTAGCCTACACAGTGATCCATCAACTTTGGGGTCCTCCTTCCACTTCCTTGGACAAAGTGAATGAACAGGTTCAGCTAAAATTTGCCAACACTTTTTTGTGTTATCAGCATCCAAGCAAGCCCAGCATCATAATGAAGTGGGTGAGCGTCTATTTTAAAATGCTGAGAGTTTGGTGGGCTCTGAATATTCTGAGAAAAGAAACTAGTACCTACTGAAGACTGCAATACCCTATATTTCCTAGACTGACCTAACATCACTCTTGGCACTCACCACATTGACGAGTGCAGTAAAACAAATTCATCCAAATAAATACAGAAGCCATTAGATTTAGAAACAGATAGCAAATCCTGCAATACTAGAATGCCTCTTATTAGTGTAGCCACAGGTGTTTTCCTGTGTTTTATCCAGATGACAGACTGTGAAGTCATGCTGACTAGTAGTATGATTCAGCCAGCCAGCCAGCAGACCTGGGTCCAACTCTCAGGAAAGCCAATTGCTCCAGGTGATGTTTTCCACACAGCAATAATTACTTGCAGCCAAGCTCTTCCTTTTATTTCCTCTGCCTGAGGAGAGATGCACCTTCTGAAGTATCCTGAAACGTTAACCTTGACAATCAGACAAAGATATTGACTTACAACATTAATATTGTCAATTTGTTACTTAGTTTAGAGCACAATGGTGTTCTCGGATCAGGCAGTGCCCCGTGACAGCTCCTAAATGTGCTGGGTTTTGCGATAGCACTGCTTAGATGTAATAATGGTTTTCTACTTGTGGCAAATACGCTCGCTGAGAAGTTCTAACAAAAAAGAAATGTCCCTTTGTACCTTCCAGTAAATAAGTAGTGAACTAAGGAGCCAAATACTGGCCTGATTTGTACTGGTGTAACTCCACCAAATCCAAGCCACTCTGGATTTAAGTGCGGGGAACTGCAACAGAATCTGGGCTGAGATAATCTAGAAATGGAGCATCCCACACAGCATGTCAGATTGCATCATTTCTGCGTAAGCACGATGTGTACACAAGGAGACTGTAGGTATGTTCTTAGACAAGTAGCTGAAGAATGTCTGTCATGCTGCTTTAGCTATCGCTTTAATTTATTGGAGCTCACCTCCCTGTTGGCATTCACTGTGCCATTGTTTAACACCTTGGAAGGCCCTGCCGCTCTCTAATCTGATAAGCAGTAATTTGATAAAGCAAGTATTACAAATGTTAATAAAGGACTTGTTTTATATTGCCTTTCTTTTCTGTTGGATCAAAGCAACATAAAGAGCAATTCATACATAGAGATGGGGGGACAAAGAGGACGAAAGAAAACGAAAAAAACCACAGCAGAAGACCCTGACTTGGCTGGATATAGCAACAAAACTAAGCAACTGATTTAGCCTGTTTATTATGTGAAAAGTAGCAATAGCCTTGTCATATGTTAGCCATTATGTACATGTGTATATTTTAAATTAATTTGGGACAACTGTGCATAAGCACAGCATGACTAACACCTTCATTCTCTCCTGGAGACAATGTGCAATATAGGAAGGGTCGCACAACCGTTTCACAAAAGCATTCTTGGCTTTCTGCTGCAACTTGCTTCTTCCCCACAGGCAGGAAAAGCCAAAGAAAAAACAAATACAGAAGCCAGAGCTGATGATGGGATAGAAATCCATGTTATGCTGTTCATCTTCTATGTACGGCTCCCCATGTTACGCTGGATTCCTTCTAGTGTACTTCCACACAGACACAGAAAAACCTAGATTCTCCGTTTCGTGCCTTTAAGAAGACTTCTGGCAAAGGCACACCGGTGATTTCTTAGACGGAGCAAGGATGATTCAGGAAGGGAAAAAGAGGAGAAAGACTATCCTGTGCTTTTTGCATTTTCAAATTAAAAATTGCATAGAAAGTTTTAAAACATGAATGAGAGCTGTAAATCAAAGCAAAAAACACCCATATTTAGAAATTTCCCATAAAAACATGAAATAAAAAATTTTTACTTTCCATTTCATTTCCAACAAAAATGTTTTTCCCAGCTTTGCTGTTTTCAGTTCATGTACCTGCTTTTTTCAGTCTGTCATCCTAGGTTTTTTAACATTCCCAAATGAGCTCATGTTCCCTGTAAGCGCTTATTATCAGAGCCAAGTGCATGTTGCAATCCAGAAAATTCACTTCACCATTGTGTTGCTTTTTTGTTTGCAAATTAGATATGTATATTTATAATGCAATGAAACCTCAGGCTGAGGTCACTGGATGGAATAAGTATTTATTTGTCTCATGGTTTTGAATGGAAGAGTATGTTCTTGGCAATAGTTGTCATGTGATGAATTTGGGCATGAGTATGTGACCAGGAGGGAGTACATCCTGAGTTCTGATCCTGCCTTGACAACAGACACATTGTGTGGTGTTGAGTAAATCAATTTTCTGCCAGAGTTTCTCTTCAGCAATAGACAGCTGGTAATATTTCATCTTTAGCTGGTTATGCAGTGACCAACACTGACAACAGAAAGCTTTAGGAAGAATTAACATTGGCATTAGTGGTAAACTGCTCTTTGAGCTGCTCAATATTTTCTGGGTGTTGAAATGAGAAAGTAAAAACACTATAAAAACATTTGCAAGTGGGTTGGTGCCCAGACAGAAACGCCACCACCCCCCTGGCTTTGGATCATGCTCCTCGCCAAGACTCATAATGAAAGCTGGGAGAAGGAAGTGATTGGGAAGAGTCAGCATGAGTTTACCAACTAACTGCCTCACCAACCTGATTGCTGTCTATGATAAAATGTCTAGATTTGTGGATGCAAGAACAGCAGCTTGACTTTAGCAAGGCTTTTAACACTGTGTCTCACAATAAGCTTATACCCAAGGTAAGATACCACAGTTTGGATGAGTAGACAACTAGACAGGTAAAAAATTGGTTGAATCAAGCTCAGATGGTAGTAGTTAATGGTTCATGCTTTACCTGGCAGCCAGTAGTAAGTGGAGTACCTCAGTGGTCTATCCTGGGACCTGTCCTGTTTAACATCTTTATCAATGACTTGCAGGAGGTGATGCATTGCTTGCTCCTCAAGTTTGCAGGTGACCCCAAACTGGGTGACCAGTTGATATGCTCAAGGGCAGAGCTGTCATCCAATTGGATCTGCACAGGGTATAGGAATGGGCCAGCAGAAACCTTACAAAATTCAACAGGGACAAATGCCAAGTCCAGCATCTGGGAAGGAAGAACCCTGTGCAACAATGCAGGCAGAGTGGTGGAGGAGCAGCTCTGTGGAAAAGGACTTGGGCGGACCTGGTGGCCATAAGACAGCAACATGGAGTGCCTGCAAAGAAGGCCAACAACATCCTAGGCTGTAGTAGCAGCCAGCTGAGAGGAGTGACAATCCCCCTCTACTCAGCATTTGTTAGACCCTCAACTGCATCCAGTTTTGGGACCCCCAGTGTAGGAAGGACATGGATAAACTGGAGGGAGTTCAGCAAAGGGGATGAAAATGGTTGGGGACTGGAGCTCTTGCTCTGTTAGGAGAGGCTGAGGGAATGGAGCTCATTCAGCGTGGGGAAAAGAAGGCTTCACGGGACCTTCTGATAGCTATGCAGCTAGTGAAGACAGCAGCCTTCTGCTACCCACGAGGAGGTCATTGAGAAGATGGAGCCAGGCTCTTCTCAGTGGTACAGGGTAGGAGGACAGGAGGCAACTGTCACAGGCTGAAACAAGACTGCGTATCAGTGATGCTTTTTCACCACGAAGATGGCCAAGCAGTGCAGCAGGTTGCCCATGGGACTGTGCAGTCTCCAGTCTTGCAGGACTTCAAGACCTGAGTGGATGAAGCCCTGGACAGACTGCTCTTACCTCTTAACTGACCCTGCCTTGAGAAGGGGTCTGGATTAGAGCACTAGCCCTCCCAAGGTCCCTTGGTACCACAGCTCTGTAATGAAAGGCTTCCACCAAATGGTGTACCATCCACTCCCTCCCGCCTCGTGTCAGCTCCACAAAAGGAAAGCTTGACATTTTGTGGAGGAAAAAACCCCTGCTGCCTGCTCCCGTGTCCTGCAGCTGCATTTCAGGAAAGGAGAGGGTGCATTAAGCATGTCAGGACTTTTCTGGATGAAAACTGCCACACGAGAGCCAGCTGATACAGGCAGACCGCGCATCGGAGATCTAGTTTAACAGTTTCCCCTTTACTTTCGAAAAGTTTGAGTCTCCTCTGATCTCTCGATACCCTTATCACGGGTACCTCAGCCTCCGTGACAACGCTTGCATTATTCATGATATTGACAATCACCGAAATTAACGTTCCCTCAGCAAAAGCTCCAAGAGAGCGCACTGCAGCACCGTGATAATAATGATCAAAGATTAAGTGAGATTACCGGCGGCACCTTCAGCGCCGGGGCCGCTCCCCGGCGCTCCCCCCCCGGCCCCCGGTCCCGGTCCCGGTCCCGGCCCCGGCCCACGGACCAGGCCCCAGCCAGGCCGGGAGGAGCGCAATGCCGGCGGCCGCCCGCCAGGGGGCGCTGCTGACTCGGCGTTGGCGCCGCGGCGGCCGCCAGCGGGAAGCGGCCGGTCGGGGGGATAGCCGGTACGGGGGGGCGGATAGCCGGTACGGGGTGGGGGGTAGCCGGTACGGGCTAGGGATAGCCGGTACGGGGTGGGGGGTAGCCGGTACGGGGGGGCGGATAGCCGGTACGGGGTGGGGGGTAGCCGGTACGGGCTAGGGATAGCCGGTACGGGGTGGGGGGTAGCCGGTACGGGGTGGGGGGTAGCCGGTACGGGGTGGGGATAGCCGGTACGGGGTGGGGGGTAGCCGGTACGGGGGGGCGGATAGCCGGTACGGGCTAGGGATAGCCGGTACGGGGTGGGGGGTAGCCGGTACGGGGGGGCGGATAGCCGGTACGGGGTGGGGGGTAGCCGGTATGGGGTGGGAGATAGCCGGTACGGGCTAGGGATAGCCGGTACGGCGTGGGGGATAGCCGGTACGGGGTGGAGGGTAGCCGGTACAGGGTGGAGGGTAGCCGGTACGGGCTAGGGATAGCCGGTACGGCGTGGGGGATAGCCGGTACGGGGGGGGGGGGATAGCCGGTACGGGCTGGGGGATAGCCGGTACGGGGGGGGGGATAGCCGGTACAGGGGGGGGGGGGATAGCCGGTACAGGGGGGGGGGGGATAGCCGGTACAGGGGGGGGGATAGCCGGTACGGGGGGGGGATAGCTGGTACAGGGTGGGGAATAGCTGGTACGGGCTGGGGATAGCCGGTACAGGGTGGGGAATAGCCGGTACGGGCTGGGGATAGCCGGTACAAACTGGGGGATAGCCAGTACAAACTGGGGGATAGCTGGCAGCCGGTGTGGCCCTTCCCCTCAGCAAACTGCTGTGGAGCCAAGAGGCGCTCACGCGTCCCGCCTTGCCTCACCTCACCTCACCTCAGTCAGCTGCTGCACCGTGGCCTTTGGGGAGCCCCTGCGTTTCCCAGCGGGGACAAAGCCCTCACCTCCAGCGCGATGGGTGATTTAAACACAGTGGGCCTCCACAATACAGTGGGGGGAATTGGTGCGGCCCATGGCCCTGGGTTGTTCTCCGAGGACCGAGGAGGAGGCCGGAGAAGTGTCACTGCCCAAGGCCTCTGCGTCCCTTGGCGGGGAGGAGGCCGTGCTCCTGGGGCACCTGCTGCCCTGGCAGGTGTAGCAGCAGCTTCAGGTGGTGAGGGAATCTCATAAAGCGTGTGCAACGCCTTATTTTGCTGTGTCCTGAACAGAGTCCCCAGGTTTACTGGGAGAGGGCAGCAGAGGAGCTAACCTGCGCTGACATAACAGCTTAATGCCACTGTCTGAGCGTTTCTGGCAGTTGCTCTCCCATTTAATGCAATTGCTGCATGTGAACTGATGCGGTGACAGCTTCGTGGGAAGCTGGGTGAGCTCGCCGAATGCTCTCTGAAACAGACGCAGTTGTATATAAACAAGCTTCCCCCCTGTTTATATACAGGAAAGGAGAACCCACAAAATAGTACTGGCGAGTGAGTGCCAAACCAAGTTTTAAGCACTATCTAAAATTGACCTTGTGCATTCTCTGCCCCAGTCATGATGATATATATTTACTGTAGAAATAGGATAGAAAGCTCAAGGAAGGGAAATGTGATGGGGACGGGCACGTTCTCACGTAGGCCTCACAACACGCCAGTGTTGTTCTGCATTGCAGTCAGCATCCCCACTGCAGTGGGAAGTTTAACTCGCCTGAACTCTCCAGGTGGGGTATCTTAGTTGAAGCCATATGAATCAAAAATTTTTATGGTAGTGAAAAATCTCTGATCTGCTTAAATTCTTCCAAATTTAGGTTCGGGGTTGAGTCATCATTATTTCCTGTCAAATGGTTTTGTGAAGTCACCCAAAATAATGAGATGTCACTTGCCTGGATACATTAATAATTAGAAGGATTTATTGTAGCAGGCATCATGGGAAAGTGAAACTTTCCCATTAGATGTCCTTAATTAGAAAAGAATGTGTCAGATTTCAGATCAATGTAGGGGAACTACAACTATCCATTAAAAAGAGAAGGACAAATAACACAAGTGACAGCCCTTGCAGAAGTACAAAGATTTAAATACTTTATAAATTAAGGGGATTGAAGGTGCTCATTTTCATCACTAAAGCTCTATGACCTGTCTTCATTGTCAGAAGGATGCAGTCTGCAAACTAAATTAAACAACATAAAGAACAAATGCTGTATATAATTCTGACAATAGAATATTTCTGTAATCAGCGATTATTCCTTTTGTCTTTCAGCAACGTCTCCTTAGGATGGGCCAAATGGCTCTGGAAAGTGTTCAGTTATGCTAATAGGAAAATTTGGTGGTGACAATGGTATCTCTCGAACCACAAGAACTATAGCTAGTACATTTGTTCAGCTGGTGGCAAGATGTGGGATAGAGAAGTGGTTTGACTGGCTTTTAGATAAAAATTGGAGGGCTGTTAGGTAATTGGAACGTGTGGGAGGCATTACTGTAAATCCAAGCAGAGTGAGGCGCCTAACTACTCGGGCATGTGTAAGGGGTTGATGTAAGTACCCGGCTTTGTGGCTTCCTTTTGGCTGTGGATAATTCCTCACAGACCCAGACCAAGGGTTTTACTGGGTGGTACACAGAAGCTAGAAAGTAGGTCTTACAGTGCTTGCATTTACTTAGAGCCATGAGAGGAGCCAGTTTACACTCATACTTCTGTCCAGTGCTTGGTTAACATACAGGTGTGTATTTTATTTATGCAGTCTTAGAATCATGCCATGAACAACATCAAAACAAGAGTAATTTAAGGAAAGGGAACATGTGTCCGCAGTTTATTTCAGCTTGCAAAGAGATGATGTTCCAAGATGGGGAGACTAAAATTTTGCAGCATAAGCAACCTACTCCCTCTGGGACATCAGATCTATTCATCCCATGTCAGTTACACCTGAAAGTTACTACAAGCTAATGCTTTTTCTGTGGCCTCTATGAAATCAGTCAGTAACATTGGACCAGTGCCTAACTGACAGGTGGCCACATTACCAAGTTATCAGCTCGTTTGCTTCTCTTGATAAGTGTTTCATTAGGGCTGGTTTTGGTAGGAAAGCTGAATTTGTTTCTTATGGGGAAAGGAAATCCTTTAACAAGGAGGCTGAGCTGCACAAACAGGGCCTTGTTAGGTAAGCTTTTCAGTTTGAGTGACCATTTTGTGCAGCATTTTGCTTGAAAAATATGTTTCTGGTTTTTATGACTGTTTATCCTAAGCATAATTATGAGCAGTAGGTTTGGATTTAGAAAAGGGCAGATCTAGTTTACCAGAGGGCCTGGTGAGATAAGTGTTCAAAACTTGTGTAGTTTAGTAGCATTGAAAAATTTGCATGTATTTCACTCAGAAATTAATTAAAACATAAAGTGTAGGTAGAACTTCAGAGGCATGTCATAAATGTTCTTTTGAAGTACTGGGTGGAAGCCCTTTTTATTGTTAATTTAGCCTTCTCTTTTCTAAATTGAACCTTTCATCACATATTAAATCCTAAGAGGGCTAGGGACCACAGGGTGTGTTCCAAGGGGATACATAAAAATCACCTTACTTCCATAAGTCGTTAGCATCCAGCATTTGTGCTTTTAATGAGCTGAAATGAGAAATCTTGTAAACTAATTTGAACAAACTACAGTGTCTTACTCGCAGCAAGATGCCTCAAACATCAATCAGCTCGTGAAAGTTTGTTTGTGAGATACTTCTCTAAGAATCTTTCATCCTAAAAATGACACTTGAAAACTGTGCAACAGATCTTGACAAGATTCACACGTGAATGCCCAAGAGATGAGTGATGCATTGTTTTACTGTGGAAGGTGGTATAAATATTCCACTTCTGAAGCTAGGTCTAAACAAAGCTTACCTGCTCATTAAAACATAATGGAACCTGACTATTTTACATACTGTTTTGTAAATGAGATTTCCTAAAACACACCTTTATTTTCAAACCTTCTCTGAAAAACCTTGGGGGATAAGCAAAGTTCAGTACAATAAAGAAAACATTTTATTCAGCTTTAAGAGCTGGAATGCCTGCCTCAGAACAGTGCTATGTAGGATGGCTACATGCCACACCATCAGTGGAGTTGACTATTCTCTTTTAGTAGTAGTAGTATTTTTAGTTTTAAATTAAAATCTGCCTGCAGCCACAGGTGAGTTCTCAGCTCACTGCTCTCTGAATGAGGATAGAAATCAAAATTGGCACTTTCCTCAAAAAGACCCTTTGAAGGTTAGCTGTCCACTTGGGCCGAGTGAAGCACCTTTGACTTCAGGAAGACTGCTGTGCTGCAAGTGCTTGCAGGCCTGGAGTGCCCTCAAGCACTTCAGAGCAAGAGACTTCCACTGTACCAAACAGTAGCTGTTTCAACTGTTTAAAATATGGGACAAGTTATGCTAGAGAAAGAGACAAAGAAACAGATTGAAGCCAGATGACCATCCATTTATTTTTTCAGCAAGCAAGGGTCTTCACATATCTGAATAGAATAATTTTGGGATGGGAGATGGGATGCACCCACGAGTGCTGAGGCAGCTGGCTGATGTCATTGTGAGGCCACTCTCGATAATCCCTGAACGATCATGGCAACTAGGAGAAGTGTCTGAGGACTGGAGGAAAGCAAATATCACTCCTGTCTCCAGGAAGGGCAAGCAGGAGGACCAAGGGAACTACAGGCCAGTCACCGTCACCTCAATCCCTTTGAAGGTGATGGAGCAGCTGATCCTGGAAACAATTTCCAGGCATATGAGGGACAAGAAAGTCATCAGGAGTAGTCAGCATGGATTCACCCAGGGGAAGTCATGCTTGACCACCTTGATAACCTTCTACAATGAAATGACTGGCTTGGTAGGTGAGGGGGGAGCAGTGGGTATTGTCTACATCGACTTCCGTTAAGGCTTTCAACACTGTCTCCCGTAAGATTCTCATGGAGAAGCTGATGAAGTATGGGTTGGCTGAGCAGAAAGTGAGGTGGACTGAAAACTGGAGAGAGTCCAGCGAAGGACCACTAAGATGATTAAGGGACTGGAGCATCTCTCATGATGAAAAGCTGGGAGAGCTGGGACTGTTTAGCCTAGAGAACAGAAGGCTCAGGGGGGATCTTGTCAGCGTGTACAAATATCTGAAGAGAGGGTGCAAAGAAGACGGAACCAGATGGTTGTGCAGTCTCCATCCTTGTAGATGTTCAACAGCCATCTTAACATGGTCGTGGGCAGCCAGCTTTAGGTAGCCCTGCTTGAGCGGGGCAGGGTTGGACAAGATGACCTCCAGACGTCCCTTCCAACCTCAGCCATTCTGTGACTCCATGAATTATGCCATGCTTTTATTTCAGGTATGAAGACAGATTAAATAAAGAATTTTAATCTGCATTTACAACCCAATATCTGAATCACAAAGTGTAAAATTAAAGTGAGGAAAAGAGCTGCAGAGGGTCAAGACACTGCAACAAGTAGGGTTGTGCTCTCTAAAAACTGACCAGTAGTTTTATTGTCTCACTTTGGACTTGCTTTGAATAAGTAAAATGGCTAAACAGTATCCAAAACAATAGGGAATTAAACACCCAAATGAGAGATGTATTCATTACTCTTAGTTATGGAAAGAGAAAAAGCAAGATGTGTAAGAGAGGCCAAAGGGAAGAGATCATACTTCCAGGGATGTCCTGGTGTTGCATCAGGAATTCTTACCTGTTGTAGGCAGTCGGCAGAGCCACTGCAGATCTTTTCCTGCTATGCCAACAGAGCTGCCCTTACTGCTCCCTGACCCAGGAACTCCACACCAGGATTCTGGAGCAACCTGGAGGTAGGGCAGAAGTCCGTGTGTTCAATTCTCCCATTTAAGTCTTGATACTGCTTACAAAAGAATTTAGTCTGTGTTTTCACAATGAAAAAGAGGTCCAAAAACTGGTGCCAGAAGAAGATTTGTGTAGCCATATTGATATAGGACCACTTGAGCTACATCAGTTCTCAGTCCTCTGCAAAGAGGGCCTCAGACTGTAGGCCAGATGAAGTGGTTAGGTGCAGATGGGGGTTGGTCTGAATCCTGTGAGAAGTGAGTTTAAACATCTGCCTCAATTCTGTAGAGCAGGGAATGCAAAAATGAGCTTCCCAAAACATTGTAGGACAAAAGAGGGGCACATGAAAAGGATTTTGCAAGGAGCCCTTCTTCCTCTGCACTGATTTGTGAAGTCAATAGCTCCTTGCTCCTCAATGTGCTGGCCAAAAATGGTCTCTATTTAGAGGTGGGGGAAGTTGATGGAAATAGTTAACATATGCCCAGGCCCTTTTTATCTGCCTGTCTATAAACATCCGTGGATATTAGCACAGTTTGTGTATATTTTTCCAATTACCATGGAAGTGAGCATTGCTGCACTGTAAGCATTTTCATCCATTTGTCTTTTGAGTAAAACCAAGAAAAATAACCAATACCAGAACACTGAAAACATTGCAAAATCAGTAAGTGTTCATTACAGCTCGTACAGATGTCCACTTTGACCTATTGTAATGCCATGAGTAAAGTTCTCAGTATTTTGGCAGAGTTCATTTACCTGGTTTCATTATAATTTTAATTAAAAGAGATTTCAGCTGTGTATTTTTTTATTTTATTTTATTATTTTTTTGAGTGTGCAATATGAATGTGATTGGAAGGATTGCAGCTTTTTGGTGTATCCAGTAAACGTGGTCTGAATTGTCTTTATACACCCAAATATGATTACAAATATGAACAAAGTCACCAAAGCATTTCCTATTCCATGTGACCGACAGGGCTGAAATGGCTGTCACTGTGCTTGATGACTGAAGCTTCTGCTTTTCATCCTACATTTTTTCAAAGCATAATGCAGTTTCTATTTCCCTGTTGTTATGATTGTATGAGACAATCCCTAGCTTTAGAAAAGGCAGCAGCAAGTCAGGGCATTAAAATTAAAGGGAAAAAAAATCTACACAAACCACTTAAGCACACTCATTATTATGGCCCTTGCTACCTCGGGCCACTGGAGAACTTATAATTTAGTCAGCATTATGCAGTTTGAAGTGTTTTATGTTCTGCATGGGAGCAGGCTGCAATTCAAATATCAGTGGCCATGAAAAATATGCACATACGTTTAGTATGAAAATCTCCAAGGGCATAACAGAAGAGACGGGCACATGTAGCTGCAGTGTGATGGAGAATTTCTGTGAATTAATCATTTGGACATAGTTTATCACCATTTTATATTTTGCCAGAGACGCTTCCTCGCCATTTGTTGGGAAAACTTATTATACATGCACATCTTAGAAAGATAATAAGGCCAAAGCCTTTGATGCTTAAAGGCAACAGGCTTTGTTAGATTCTGTTATGACACAGACAACTTCTCCACTGACAGAGCCATTCAGATAACAAGAGTAATTGCTTATTTTATCGAGTTTAGGGAATTGTGCTCCATTCTCCCTTCTTGCCTATTACATCAGCTATTATGACCCATCTTCTATCATAATTTAGTGGGAGTGGAGTATGTGCATTTTGAAAGCTTTTCTTGAAAGAATAGAGTGCTGTATTTACATGTTTCCTTCATTATCCCAAAGTGCAAATACTTTAATGTATTCCTTCCAAGGAAGCAGCGTGGCATGCATGTGCATGTGTGCGTCCGTTTATGTGCCTAGGTGTTTGTGTGTAGTTTACCGTCTGGAGTCGGCAGGGGAATAAGAAGCATTCATTTAGTTGTTTCTTTATACCCTCTTCTGACTGGAGACAATACCATTGTAATTGGTATTAGCAAAACTACAAACAGAGCAATCGCTTCTGACACTTTAAAAGAACTTTATTGACATCCCCAAACACGTGGGGAATTTTAAAGTAGAACTTTTCCATCTGTAAGGCTTGGTGTGATCAAAGGCCTGATAGCAGCTCCAGATTACTGAAAATGAGGCTACAGACCAGATTCCAGCTCTTTTTGGAAAAAAAAAGCCTTAAATTTGATTCAGCCTAATCCTCACAAAACCATCAGAAAACTAGCATTGCAAGGAGGGAATTAAAAAAAGTAAATAGATGCTTTCAAATTTTATATGCCATCCAAAGATTTTAAAAGGTACAAACCCAAAATTTCAGTGTAGGATTCAGTATCTTAAACTGCTGCTGTGCTGTACAGTTCTATTACCTAGAATAACCAATTTTCCCCACTTCTAAGTTAGAAGTTTTAAAATACGATCACTATAGCAAAGTTATGAAATGGTCAGAGTCTGGCTTCTGAAGCAATACAAAACGATACTGACGTTAACAGAAGGACAACTTTCAAATGGAAGTTGGGAGTTAAATAGAAACCAAAGTGAGTTATACCTCTTTTACTATGTAAAAATATAATCATTTTCCAAAAGAGTAACCACATACAGAGGCCAGTTCTGAGCACATTCTATCAACTATTTTATGAAAAAGGAGTTCATGATTTTTTTCCCCCAAACAGGATGGTGCACTTTCGCACTCCAGAAGCACTAGCGAAGAGGCTGCGACTCATAAGCGAGAACTTTGTGTTCACTAATATTTCTTTTCCTGGTTCACGTGAATGCCCTGGTAGAGTATCTGAACTCACTCACCTAGCATCACTGCTATCAGCTGGGTAGACCGGGTGCCAGCTTCATTTCCCTGACACATGTTCTGCTTTTGTCTCCATGAAAAGGTCTTGTTAATACATCCACCTTTGTGTTTGTCATATTTAAATGTGCAGCCAGATTCTTAGTTTTGCAAGGACCTTTTCATCATCTTTTGAAGTCACTCCATGAGACTGGTAACAAATGAGAACTTGCCAGCTACGGAATGGGTACTAACAATGAATTTTCCACAGCAGACATTCACGTGTTTGTCTTGTGGCTGGCTGAAAGGACACAACTGTGTTCTGCATCTCAGTGGAGCAGCTGGCAAGATAAGCAGAGTGTCTGGATTAATGTGCTCTGCTCTAATTAGCTCTGTAAAG
This sequence comes from Mycteria americana, assembly GCF_035582795.1. Taxonomy (NCBI): domain Eukaryota; kingdom Metazoa; phylum Chordata; class Aves; order Ciconiiformes; family Ciconiidae; genus Mycteria; species Mycteria americana. Next base: position 106,503,081 of record NC_134366.1, on the reverse strand, counting down.
AGGCATTTGGCCTAGGCAGAGAGCTATGCTGGAGTAATGAAAGTACACTTTTTTTCAGGACACCCTCTTTGCATAGCACTGGTTTGTATAGATAGACCAACTCATTTGGGCCAGCTTATTTATGACTAAACTATGCTCCATTGTGCTTGCTGCTTTGTCATTTCCAACTACGAGGTCAAGAGTGACATAACATTTCTGCAGACTTGATTTCCTTGGCAAAACTAAGGAGATTTAGCCACCATGTATTCAAGCAGTTTTATGAAAGTGAGGGAAATAGGATAGCAATTTGATATTTCCTTTCACAGATACTCCATCCCTATTTTTCTTTACAGGGCTGTCACTTTGGGTTGTTTCCTGCAGTGGCAGCTGCTGCCCTCTACACCTCCATGACCGTTAGGGCTGTAGGGCTGTCGGGTCAGGAATGTGTTGAGATTCACAGGTAGGTTTGCACTGTCTCTAAAGGGCTGTCCTACTGCTACCCTCAAGTCAGTTGTACGTAGAGACAGTGAACCTGCAAATGGCCCTGCAGCCGGGCTGTAGTGCAGCTGGGACTTCAGTTGCCCAGCAGCTTAGCACCCAGCTACGTGCCCCGCACACACACAGTGCTGTGCACATGCAATGACTTTGACATACCGGTCACGCCAGGCTCACCATGCATGCAGGCTCTGTGTGTGCAGCAAACCTGACACATTGTGGATTCACTGAGCTTGCACTGTGTGCCCAGTGACTCCTCTGTACCTAAGCAGTAAATCCAAAGTGTGCCATGCATGCATGCACACTTGTAGTCATTTGTGACTGAGTTCTGGGCATCTGGCAAGTCCACGCTACTGCCTCTGCTCTGACCTCTAGTCTAGGACAAGTGTCCAAATTCCCTTTTTCCTGTGGGAACAGTGGAAACTGCTCCAAGGAGAACAAGGCATCGTATCTGGGGAAGATGAGGCACATGGCAGCTATATGGGAGGTAAGCAGATCACCACACAAGATGGGTGACTGAGAGCCACTTCAAGAAAGACAGACATAGCCATTGATAACATTGTACTGAGATCAGATTGTGTTTGACCCAGTTGCTTCTTGACAACACTCTGAAATGTTCTCTGGCTGTGGCACATTCTGCATTACATTGCCGGCTCCCATGCTTCATCTCCTAGCGGGTCCAGTAGTTCAAGTCCTACACAGAAATGGCATCTGTAGCTTTTTAGGTTTGCTAAGAGTTAGCCATGGCTTCTGTATCAGGATGTCATTTTACAGCAGAGCTACTTCAGGATTGTCTGAAGTGTTGGTGATGCTTTACTGCAGCTACTGTTGAGTTGCCTGAAGTAACCTGGAGCACATGCTTCACTGTTTAACCTTCTCCTCCTTCCCGCTTCCCACTCAAGTCTGCCTCCTCTCCTCCTTTCATGTTGCTTTCGATACATACTGCTTCCTGTTGGTGTTCATTGCTGGTAGTGAGAGTAAATGAACAGCAGGAAATGAATATTGATTCAAGTAGCAGCAAGCAGTGTGGCATGTGCCAGGGCCACCCTTCCCAGGCTTCCCAGGACAAGGGCAGGGAGAACGGGACAGAATCTTTTATGGGGAGTCCAGGAGGGTATTTCCCTCCGCAGTGCCGAGCCGTGTTTCAGGGCACTTGCAGCCTGTGGTCTTTCTCTTACTTTTGATGCAGATTCTTCTTTTTAGAAGCAACAGCCAGTGAGTGTATTTTGAACAGGAGTCTCAGAGAGTTTATTAATTTTTCCGTATTGCTACATCCTTTCCAGTTTCTGTCACTGTAGCCTCCCTGTCAGCAATGCATTCTCGCTCTTTCAGGTCATCTTTCAGGTCATTTTTCTGGTCTTTGCTGCCCAGCTTCTCGCTGTTAATTTGTTCTCTGTTGGTTCATGCTGGGCTCTAAACAATTTTTTATGCCTTCTAGTTACACGTTTGGCATTGTATGTTGCTGTTCCTTCTTCTCTCCAAATTAACTAACTGCTACTTTATAGATTCTCTGAAAAATGGAAAATCCAGGTCACTTCTGTAACCTGAACATAAAGACTGTAGTCTAACAGAGCACAAGGCCTAACAGAGCAGAAAGCCTGTGGCCTAACTGTATTGCTTAATCGAGGTTATATATATATATTAATAACAGAAACCGCAAAGGTAGCAGAAATTGCAAGTAGGGACAGGCAAGATCAAAATGGCTCTGGCAAAAGTTATTTTAGTCAGGTAGGGTTTTTTTTTTATTTATTGCTTGGGACAAAGTATGAACGCAAGCTAAAATTGCAACAGCAAATAACCCCAGAGCGTGGCGAGTTATACTTAGCTAGCATTAAGGTAATGTCATGTAGAAGCAGAATATTTGTGGTTAGCTAAAGTGACAGAAATACAGCTGCACTGATATTAATCCTGTATTAATCTTGTAAAGAGATGGGATTCTGAGAAATAGAGGTCTTTGGAAGGGATCTACCTGCTTCCTCTGCATAGACCAGTTTTCTCTTTTTAAGTATTAACTGAACTTGTTATTCTGATTTTGTTGTTGATAACCCAGCTAAGTAGAGAGCTAAGCTTTACTGCTCACTTATCTGTGAGTTTTATGAGTTTATTTGAAATCCTTGTAATAGCCCTTAAATTCTACTGATCATTAGAGGTCCCAGTTTGGGAGTTTTACTGATGTTTTAATAACTGGTCAGTAATTCAGGATGTGTTTTTAAAGATGCAGCTGCTGGCTAAATACTTTTCAATTGCAATGTAAAAATCTGAATGGATGTAATGTGATTTCATAAAACATGGTCCTAACTCAGGAAAGGATGCTTTGAGTTATGTGAATATATAGATAGAAGTGGAATGCTTCAAAATCTATTGTATATACTTTAAAAACATATCCTGGCTTGAAAGAGAGCATTGCAGGTGGTATAATTCTGTTCTGCAGAGGGCAGTAGCATATATGCATGTATCTAATGCAGAAATATGAACAATATTAGTATTACTCATTATAAAGTCCCTTTTACTTGGAAAAAGGTGACAAATCGTGTAGTAAGTAGCTGTTATTCAATATGGCTACAAAATTTGTTTTTGCTGAGATATAAACAAGAAAATGCTAATATTTGAAGTAATTTGCTGTAGAAATAGGCTAAATTGCATCTGTGAGAATACAGTCAGCCCTTGCAATTTATGCAGTGCGCAATGCTCATGTTTTTACTCTCTACTAAGGGGTTAATAGGATCCCATTCTGTTGTCATTTCTTAGCATTTATTTTAGTTCTTCATTTCCCTGGGAAGTACTTAGGTGAGAAATGTTGGTAGTGAAATGGAGACAGCTTGGGTAGGTCTAGGAACCCTTGAGCTTACATTGCTGGACATCAACCTTTCTAACTAAATAACTACTGAGAAGCTTTTGCACTCAGTGGAATTTTTTCCAATAGTAAAAGAGGAGGAATAATGATCTTCAAGGTGTCTATAGCTTTGGCCAGTGTCCTTTTTCCCTTTTCCAGTTTCCACTCATGTCACTGTGCCTTTGGATCTTTTTTCCCCCAAACACACTCTGCAGTGTTTAAAAACTGTCTGCACCACAGTTCTTTGAAAAAACGGTGGCTGTTTGCCTCAGAACTTTTATTTTCTATATCACTGGATTCACGGTTATTGTGTTACTGGATTACAAAAACAGACTGGTGATGAATACTGGGGTGTTCATGACTTTTCTCCCCAGGGAAATACAGTGCCAAAATGTGATTTCCTTTTAGTGAAGAAAATGTTGCAGGTGTTTGTTGAGTTTTCAAAGGGAAATTACAGAGCAAACTTGGAACTTCTCATGCCTACACTGTAATTTTAAAAATTGTAGCATAGGTATCCAACATGGACGTCTGGGGTATCAATCCTCATAGAATGAAAGTATTGCAGAGGGAAACGCTATTTGATTTGGAGTACGTGCCTTAGATTGTATCCTCTATAGTTTAAGTGAGGTAATTGGTGAGACGATATTGCATAGCTAACTGTTTCACATGGCTTCCCCTGCAGCCTCAGCTGCTGTGGGATGAAACAGCACTTGAGGTGGGGGGATTTTCAAGATGGTTCATGCTTTAGCAGGATAAGAACATATTTTAGACAGCTGTACAAAAGAAAAATCTACAAGATTTTTTAAGGTGTTGATGCTGTTAACTGCCACATTCTGACCAACTAGAGATATTGATATTTGCTCGAGTGGAGGCTTTCTAGTAGTAATCTAATTGATTTCTGAGTTAGTTTATTGGCTGCTCAAATGTCATTAGCATTTACTTCAGTAGAAGAAAAACTCCTATAGTCTCCATCCTCCCTTGATTTTCACTCACAACACTATCGAGCACAGTGAATGCATACTCCAGTTTGTTTCTGTTTTGGTTTGTTTCTCTTAAATGATATGTAAATTCTGGTCAGTACAATGCTATGAATGCGTTATTTTTAATTAGGTTTCTTAAAAAATGGAGGAAAGGAGAAACCAGGTCATTCCAGGTAGCTTGAAGAAACATTTTAAGAACAGCAGGTATCACAGGAGAAGTAGGAATACTCTGGTAAAAATGAGAATATGCAGACAGTTATTTGGACTGCTGTATTCCTCTTTTTGATGTGGATTTGGGTACTTGCCTGCTAGTCACCTGCTTCTCCACAAGGCAAGGGAGGACATTTCCCTGTTGCCTGTGTAACCCACAGAGGCAGGAGAAGAGGATGGTGGGTGGCTCTACCTTAGTCTTGGGGAACAGGTAGGGCAAATGGTTTCCTTCTTATGGAGCTATTCCTTGTCGATCAGGTGAGAAGGAGAGGAGAAATACTAAGGATTAACAAGTGCAAATTGACTGAGTCTTCGGGAGGGACCATCCATTTAGAGTGAGTAAGGAAATCATTCATATTCCTTTCCTCAGTGTGACTACAAGATGGCTGATCAAGTTGTCACTGGTGTTGGTCTTGCAAAAGAAACATGTACTTGAAAACTGGAGGGAGTACCTTCATATTTACATGGCTAGTGAGCAATGGTAAGATCATTGATGTTTTTTCCCAGTGTTGGTCAGTCTGAGCTAGATTTAAGTTACACATTTAACATAGGCATCAAAAAAGGAATTTGAAAACTGGGTCTCGATACCAATGGATGTTAGAAATAAAAAGAAAATTGAATCAGTCATTTGATGTTACTTTGGTTTGCTTGCAACATAATATCCTAAGCTAGTAACAATATGATATACTACAATGTCATTGCAACAAGATACAGTGCAATATTAACATCTTCAAGTTTTCTAGCTAAAATGTACCAGTACCACACAGATTTTGTCTTTCATTTTGTGTTGCAGAGTTTTTAGTTGTTGGCAAACACAGGTGAAATCAGAGGAACTTGCAAGGAAAGTAAGGAGAATATAAATGAGTATTGTTAAAGAACAAGCTACAGTATCTTTATAGTGGATGGGTTACTTGGAGGCCCAGATTGCACAGTTCTTGTTCATGGTAGATAGCTGTTTTATTTGTGCTTAGAGGTGCTGATTTATGCTCTTTATAAAACATATTATTTTCCAGGATGATTGGGCGAAGTCTGATACATTCTGGGTGCTAACCACATGGCAGACAGTGGAGGCTGCATGCAGTGTAATCCTCTTGCAGCCATCTCATTGTTGGAGTTTTTATATGAGGGTGAAGCAGAGCATGTTAGCCAGAAAAATTTCTGCTGACTTCAGTGGATATTGGCTTATGCACCGAGAGGTTCGTTGTAGTAAACAGAGTCAATAAGAGAGAAGACAACAGAGAAAAACCTGGGAATGAAACTTTTACCACAACCTCCTTGATTCCAGACATATAAAAAGCCCGGACAGTGCTGACCTCTCCCTGCATATGACCCATTCAGGTTTGATGTAAAAGCCTTAGCTAAGGAATCGCAGGTCCAGCCTGCACCCACTCTGTAGCTAAAAAGAGATGTGTTTTTCTCAGAGCTGTCAAGCTATTGCCATTCATAAGCAGTAAATTTATACAAATTAATTTTAAGAGATGGAAAAAAGTTGAATTTGCTCACAGGTAACACATTTGGACTTCAACAATGTGAAAAATTTAAGAGCAAGTGAAAAGAGAGAGAGAGAGAGAGAGCAAGCCATATTTTTTCCTTATATTTAATGAAGCACTATGAATTTCTGGCTCTTTGGGAAAGGTGTATTACTAAGAGTCATTAATGGAACCTAGGCTTAAAATACACTCAGCTGAATTGCTGACTGAAGAAATGTCTATGTAAAACTTAATGTTTTCCTTTTTGTGAATATTTTAGAATCTTTAAAAAAATTTTTGAAGAAAAAAAATCAATGTTACACTTCTTACCATTTGCTTTAAAAAGGATTTTCGACTTGCTCATTTCCAGAAGGTCATCTCTGAGATGTACAAGCTAGCCCTTCATTTAGGTCTCCTCTTACATTCATATTTAACTTTCTTTCATTCTGTGGCCTTTATTAGCTGAGCTCAAGGAGCTTGTAGCACATTTTAAACAGCAACACTGGGAGGATGTAAATGCAGAATAATGTATCAGGACTCAAATTTGCATGGTCAAATGTCAAAAAAATTAGGCCTTCCCCAGAACCATGTCAAGAGAAATAACGTAAGTGGCCAGCTCAACAGCAGGCATGCCATTATCAGTTAGTTCAACCTGTCATCACTGACTGGGAGTGGAAGCAGTGGTCATTAGCTTTAACTCTGCCAGGGAAGGTTGCACTTCTTTTTATTTTATTATATATATTTTACGCCATCTGACAGTATTTCACAGAGCACCACAATGTTATGGTTTCCTCCTTGACAGGGGAAGGAGGGGGAGGTGCAGGTGAGGGAGTAGAGAAGAACACTTGCAATCATCTGTTGTCAGCTGGAGGGGGCAGGAATTGCATTGCCTTTCGGATAAATACTCATTTAGAGTAATCACTTTATTTCAGCTCTGTAATGACATTAACAAGCTTGGAATACAGGGAATTACATGAGTCAGAACAAATAATTGAATATTCCACTGCTGGGGAATGCAGCACAAGTCTGACTTAATGTCATGCCGTCTCTGAAGCCAGCACTAGCATGCAATTAGATAATAAGCTTAAACAGCATATAATTGGCACTACTAGTATGAAAAACATACTATTAATTGTTAAATTCTTACCTGCTTGTAACTTTCATGAAATAAAAGTATCTTGCATGTCTTTTTAAACAAAAAGAACCAGAGGAAACATTTCAATAAGTTTAAGAAAATAAGGGTTGCTAGCAAAGAAGAGGGGAAGAACTGGAGTCCAGGATCTAGAAGGAATAACTTAAAAATGAAAAACTACAAGTCTTTTTTTGTTTTGTTTTGTTTTGGTTTTGGAAAGCATTTGATTGAGAAAGGATGAGAATTATTTAATATATCAAATGCTGTTATATTTCATATCCAAAGGGAAAGGTCCTCATTTGTCCTTTTTTCTTCAGTACATTTGGTCAGTTCACTGTTTTGTCTCCAAATGTTGTTGCCCCACAAACTGTAATCTCACAACTCTGAGCCTTTTTTTCAGTCATTCATTGTTCTTGGAATGTGGTTAATAATGCAAAGGCCTTTTTAGACAAATATACCAAAGTATCTACAACTACTCTGGGCTCTGGCAAACAAGGAGGTGGAGGAATTGTAAAGTGATTGATTAATACAACACCTCATAATCTGTCTGATTTATCAACAAACTCTAGGTTTAATTTTTGACACATTCTTACAACATCCCAAGTCAATATAATTTGGCAAGTTCCATCATCTTAAGCATCAACTAAACTGACTTAATCCATGAAATTATACACTCTATGGTAGAATATTAAAAGGATTCAGTTGCATATATTGTATACATTGAATGATTTGATAGCAGTTACCACAGGCAGCACAATTCCTCAAGTATGTGCCAGTTTAGGTAAAGACTACTGTTGGACAGACAGAATGTAAATGCAGAAGCAGCACCATCACCTATGTCTCCATCACCTATGTAGATTGGCTCTGAAAATCACAGTCTTATCCAACAGACAACACATTAAATTTGCAACACTTGAACTAAACACAGTGGAGAACTTCTCACATTTATTATAAAGATGAAAAGATTAGGCCATCTTAAAACTAAAATCCTGTTCTGGATCTTTGGCCATTGATTTCAGCAGCATTGGAGTTTCCTTATAGTTAAAACAATAATTGGTACTGCAGGTCCTGTTTGTTTTTCTCACCAGTCTATCATCAGGCCACCGCTGGCCCTTCTGTTGAGACCTGAGCAAAGCACGTTGGTATAGGAACATGGCAGGCCTAGGGAAGAGCTCCTTTTTCTAGAGGAGGTTTGTGGGGAAGCCCAGGCCTTGTGCGGCAGTTCAAGCTGGCAGGTAGGCTTTTTCTTCGAAAGGAGAAAGGAATCCAAGCTGACGGGGAATTGTAGGTTCTGATAAGTGAAGCTTTGCATGGCTAGCTGAGTCTCAGAGATCTGAGACTTGTCATGTTGAACACTTATTTCTGTTTTCTTAACAGAAGAGAATGACCCCACCTCTTGCTTTCCTGAAGATAAGGCATTCTGGGTGATCGTACTTGAGATTATCGCTGGCATTTGGAAAATGTGACCGATGTGTTTGACAAGTTGGCTTGAAGAAAAGCTGACTGTAAAGTAGCAAGCACAAGCTTTAGATTAGAAGGTCAGGTGAAATATCTACTATAAAGGGATGTAGTTGATCCCCGGATAGAATCCGGGTATGCTGCTTCTGTAATGGTGTAGCTTTGAAATATATGAAGCTTTTTTAAAAGGAAATATTTGGTGCATTGGTGTAATAAAATTTTAATCACATTTATATTATGACTTTTACTCAACAGATGGCATACTCTTAAGTACTTCCATTTATTCTATCAATAAGAATACCTGCAAACCTCATCTCTCTTAATTTTAATAATGATACTGCAATTAGAGAATGCATTCACAATTGACCTATTTAACAAAATTTAGCTTACTAAAACAATATTAACATTTTAAAACATTGCAATTACTATCAGCAATCTGAACATTTATATTCATTTGCTGTAATTTTCTACCTGTTCGTATGTGTATTCATTCCAAGAAGGCAATATTTTTAGTATATTAGTATTATCCACGCATGTGCCAGGATTTTATATTATTATGCTGTTAGTATTACAACTTCAGTTGTTTCACCTTGGAACTGCACTAGCACCCCTGAAGAGGCAACTAAAAATGTTAATTTATGCCAGGGTAGAAATTTGCAGATAATATGCATAAACCCCACAAAAATATTAGGAGGTATCTACTGAAGAAAGGTAAGTGAGTGTAGCACTGGTTTCCGTGTCACTTCCTAAGTATTTGTTGGGTCTCTGAGTGCACCCACTCCCCTCTGCAGGTTTGGCAGCCTGGGCTCAACGTCAATGCTGATATGGCGCAGCTGCATGGCCTTGGATCCAACTGCTGTGAAAGAAGTTGTGTGAGAAGGAGCTGTGAGAAGCCTTGTTGGGGTTTGTTCCCGTTTTGCCTGACTGCTGTATTTAAGCTCAGACCCTTGCTCGTTGCTGCTGCCTGACCTTTCTGCAGCTATGCCTGTGCTTGTTGGCCACATGCCCCACTGAGCCAGACACTGATTTGTGGACTTAACTGCCTGGTTTGGCTGTGGACCTGCCTCAGCATTACAGACTCATCCAGTAGTCTGGACTCTTGCTTCTGGTTGCTGCCACTAGACTTGCTTTGCTCTTCTTTTTTAGGTACTGCGGCTCTGTGCCCTTGCTGGTGAAGCCTCTGCCTGCCTTGCTGCCTGGCTCCCCTTGCCTTACGGAGCAGCCAGCCCTTGCTGCTCCCTGTTGGTTGCCTTGCATCTTCTTGAGCCCAGAGCCAGGCACCGTGGAGTCTGGTCTTTGGGCTGTGCAAAACCTTTCCCCCACCTCACAGTCTGTGCTCAGGGTCCTGACAACATTCCAAAATCCTTAACAAAGCGGATAATAACTTTCATAGCAATGTAAGTTTGGGAATGACTTCAAAAAGGCTAGCTAGTGCCTTTCCATTCATAGATAAATATACTCATCCCTAACTCATCCCTTACAGACACCCATGTAATGTTTTCTTCAAAAGCTTTAATGACTGAGATTCTGCAGCCTCCCAGGCAACCTTGTCCAGAGTGGAATGGTTCTTAAAATTTTGCCTGAGGGCTAACCTGAGTGTCTTCTGCTACCATTGAAGCTGATTGCTTTTTGTTTCCCTCTCACTGAATATGAAAGACTATTGATAATTTTATGTTTTACTATAAATCTTACAATATTTTTAGAGATTCTCCTCAGTACTTTTTTTCCTAGGCTGGACAAACGTAATTCCTTCCACCTGTCTTCACAGTCCATGCTGCCTAAACCTGTCACCATTCTTCTCCTGAGCACTTCTCTCATTTCTCTGCTTTCTTGAAGTATGGTGCTGGGAACTGGCCGCTGTGTTCCAGCCAAGGCTGACTGAACACAGAGTAGAACGATCTTTATCACTTTGTTCATGTATATGACAGTCCTACCAGTATATGCTAAAAAAGATTTTCCTTTCACAGCAGCAACATCACAATGTTGTCTGTCAATTTATGGACCATAATAACTCCTCACTGCTCTAGCTGTGCAGTTATTCTTTGTATCATATTATGCACTTCACTTCTTCAGGCCGCAGTTCTTTGCATTTGCCTTTTGAATGTCTTCCTGACTTATTAGGTTCATTTTAATACCATTTCTATCTCTGGTGTGAGGCCTTCCAGATCAGTGACATCTGCAAACTGGTAATTTTTTTTTTCTCTGCCATTCAAGTTTTAAATTAATGTGGTGAATAGAGTTTGGCCAAAGACAAATTCATTTTCTACTCCAATTGAAATGTATTCCCCATCTGACACTGATATTCCTAATGTGCATGTTTTCTACCAAGTGACTGGTCACCTTATTGTGACTTAATCTCCACTGCCTTTGCTGGTTCACTTACAAGACTATCATGATGGAAAATACCAAGTTTTAGAAAAATGAGTACAACACATCTGCTGCTTCTCTCTTTCCATTATGCCAGTTATGCTATCAAGGAAGAAAAGTAGCTTGAACTGATGCTACAGGTTCTTCATGTGTTGGCAAATTCTTTGTCTTCTTTGTGCTTAAATGCTGATTAATACATAGTTCTAGGATCTTGAAATTGGGCTGCTTTGTAGTTCCCTACATCTTCCTTTTTCTTCCTTTTAGGTACTCTGTTTCACTTTTGCTACTTTACCAATCTCTCCAAGTTCTCAAGAATGAGTGGTTTAGAGATCACACTGGCTCTTAATGTTGCAGGGCACTGATTCCTCACCAGGGAAGCCAGTTTCTCACCAGCAGGTGAAAGATAAGGCGGCAGGGATATTCTGAGGTGGCAGGGATAAAGTACAGTTCCGAGCTAAGAAATCATTGCCAGCCGTGTTCTTGTGGTAGAGGAAGCACAGCAGCCATGCTGAGACTGAGGTAGCAAGGAAGGAGCTCTCCCTGCAGAAGTCCGGGGAGCTCTCTCTGTAGAAGTCCAGAATGGTGCTAAATTTCTCAAATACGGCTTGATTACAGAAAGATTGGAAATCTCTTCTCAAATGATTTCTGCCAGGCTTTGTAGATTTGAATACATATAATTTATTCTTCTCTCTCTTTTTTTTTTTTTTTTTGTTTTGTTTGTTTTTGTGGGTCTGGTATTCTGTCTTTGATGAGAATTAATTGTATTTAAGTTTTGGGAAAGACTGATATTATTATGAAGAGGTAGACCATGCTCCCTTTAGGGGAACTGAAGACAAGGTTCCTGGAGAGGGAATTAATCTTTCCTCCCTCCTTTTGTTTTGATGTTTTTCAGAGGAGAAGCCACCTACATGTGCAGTGGTTGAAAGTTCTTATTTCCTGCTATTTCTCCACCTCTCCCCTGCAGCAAGCACCCAGAGCAGCTTTGCTTCCTGCTTATCCTCTGATAATTCAGCATTCAGTGGACTAATAATATGGGTATTGAGGAAGCCTGGAACAGAAAGTCTGCTTGCTGACAAAGCATAAATAAGCTTTAGCTTGGTACTTACAGACAGATGTGTATAGCAGCTGGATCTGAAAGAAGATTTGGAATGCTCAGCATTTGTTTGAAGGCTGCATCCGTATATGGTTTTCATGTCTGGATGAGCAGCATTTTGTGTTGTCAAATACTGCATGGGGGAGAGAGGGAGATATTATGGCAACATTTGGTGCTTAGCTGCAAGAAGGCACTGATGCCAGAAAATATTTCAACATCAAGAATAGCTACATTTCTGTACAGGCTTGAATAGGATCCAGGGTGTCAAAACATCAGATTCTTGTTTTCACTCTGCGACTTGTGGAATGGTGGGAAAGGGACATCAACACAGGACCAAAGGAGTTTTAAATTCATAAATTAAACTTTCCTTTTATTCGGAGTGACCCATCCCATGTAGTGTTAGGCATGATTCATTACGAATCTTCTCTGGCTATTCAGCTGATGGTTATTATAGATTACTTCCTAAAGAGAAGGAGCTTTTGCTCTACAGACTTTGTTTATTGCTAAGGTGTCTGTACCCTCATGAATGCAAGTAGCTAGACTGATCACATGCCACAATGTAAGCAGAGAAATAAGAAATTTTTATTTCATATCTGAAAACAGAATTATTTTTGATGCAGTTGTGGAGTTTTTGACAAGAATGTCAACATTTTAAATTGAAAGATACATTATCTTAGAGTGCTCTTATGGCTGGAAGAGCCAAGTTTTCTTAAGTTCTCTTCACCACAGAGGGAAGTGACAGTAGACTCTTTTCCTTCTTTCTCCAGGATGGGAGTAAACCCACCATTTCTTTATAACTCCCCAGATGGTCTTAGCAGATTCTAGTGGTTTTGTTCATCAGCTAGCCTTGTCCACCACCACAGTGCAGGAATGGGAATGTGGCCACAGACCCAGTTCCCTTTGAAACTTTCTGAAGTATCATTAGAGTGGAGACGTGTAGAGTGATTCTGCCTGTCTGTTATCGCCATACAGTAAGCTGGAGGTCGGGGGAATGCGCCATCATTCACCGATCTCTGTCTGGCATTAGGAGTGGTGTGGCGACTGGCTTCCCCTGCAAGGAGGGAGTTTTATGGGTCAGTGTTGCTGTGAAATTATGAGGATTAGAAGAATAAAAGGAAAAGTTTGTTGTTTTTTTTTTAAAGAGGTCGAGGACAATGATTCTAAAAACTTAAGAAATCTTAAATGAAGAGATTTGAGTGATCCCTGAATGAAAACAAAACTGCCATAGGACTCATAGGAAAAGTCATGCCTACCATGTTTAATAATGATTTACCCAGTATTTTCCTTTCTTGCTGATAATCATAAAAAATACTCCCAATAAAAAGTAGTTTCCAGCTGGGAAAGAGGAATAATACATTCGTACGTTTACGGTACGTCAGCAAAGAAACGTATCAACTTAAAACCAAAGAATAATCCAGTTCCGTGATACAAACAATATGCATATAATGAATATGGAGCTCTCTGTACTCACAGGGACTTTGGATACATTTCTGAATAAGGGCTGGTATTTTCATGGAAATGACAATTTTTACAGCAGTGTCAGACTGGCAAAGGGCTGGTTAGACGAGAAATCCTCCTGATGCATTTGCCCAGACAGATGTTTAAGAAGAAGATGTTTCAAAGACATCTGCATATCTGTGGCATTCTGAGGTTGTGCTGGTTCATGGCTGTTCTGCCTGCTGGTTCAAAGGAGGCTGACAAGGCATACAAGTACAACATTTGGCTTACCTGCTCTTCTATTTTTCCTCACCTCATAGTTTATATTAAACATTTCTCTGACCTTGAGAAGGCTCAGGAGAAGGGATTTTAAATGTTGCAGTCCTCATTCTATCAGGTTGAGTGACCCAGTGAGTATTCCTGCAAATGTCTTTGGTATGTCATCCTTTAAAAACCTGTATATAAATATCTTTCATGTCTGTACGTTAACATAGGTGCTGTTTCTTCCACTTCGCAAATTTATGCAAAAACATAAGCCAGCTTTCTTCCTTTCTCTATTCCTGTAAGCAGAAGAGTTTTATAAAACATGCAATACTAAAACCCCTGCTATTAAGTTGTTACCTATAGCTTCTGAAGAGATGCAATATTTGTCATGTTCATAATTTCATTAAAGATATTTTCATCCTCTTCTCTAGTATAGATCTATGGAACATCAAAACTGCTAATACGTGAGTCATGGTCTGTTTTGTATAAATTATCCCTGGCATTACAAATTTCATTCTATGGCAGTGTTAACTATCAGTCCCAGGTTTGTTCATGATTTGAAGTGGGTGGGTCTGCACAGGAACTCCAACACGTGTCCATAGAGTTCAGGGTAAAAGCTGTTCAGATATAGTGATTTTATTTAGCCTAAAATACAGATCATTATTAAACTTGATTAAGATTCAGCAGACCATTATGGCTGTTCAGTCCTACTGATTTCAGTGTATTTGTGTAATGATTTTTCCCCTTTGAGATCCCCATTTGTTGACCTAGAAACCATGTTTACAGATTGTAATCCTTTGTTCTCTACAGGCTTGAGTAATCAGATTATAATACACCAACTTTAAAGAGACTTGCTGTTTAAAACTGAACAAATTTGAGGCAAGAATTCAGGACCAAATTTCATGTTAATATTTTTCCATTGACTTGTTGAAAAGTTGTTATAGACAAGACATTGCTATGGTGGTCACAAGGTGAATAGACCTCAAGAAGAATTGTGCAGCCTGAAGAGGCTGTCAGTTAAAAAGAGGTATTTTTCCATTTGTTTCCCATACATTCTGATGTAGAAGTGGTGTTTGGGGACATCTCTAATACCTGTAGGGTCCTTGGAGTTACAGTTTGTGATGGATGCGTAGGCAAAGGTTCCCAAAGAATGGATCACAATGAGCATCCAACACCCTGATATCTGTTTTTTAAACGATATCCAGTTTTCCAGGATATCCAGTTTTCCAGGATATCCAGTTTTTTAAACCTTGATAGAATTGGTGTCACAATATAGATAAGTTTATATTAATAAATACAATAGGGCCAGGGTCCTAGTCCTTTAAGCTCTACACTATTCATTTCATATTGCTGCAAAAAGACTCCCAAATGCCCCAAACCCCAAAATTTCTGTTAATGTTTGAGAAAACATGTACAAAAAATACTATTTAGCACTGATAATTTGAAAGCACAATTTTTTTGTTAAGGGTCCATGGGCAACTGAAACATTGGGTAGGTGGTAATGAGATTTTTAATTAATTTTGAAAGCACATAAAGAACATTTCTGTGTTTTTACGATTCAAAGTATAGCCCTTTGGGGCTGCTGCCTTGTACGTGGCCCTTGCAGTTGCTTTCACTGCAGGTATGGAGGCTCAGAAATACCAGCTTCCTTTGCTACAATTTAGTCTTTCTCATTAGAATATGAGACCTTTTCAGGCCATTATGCTGAAGAAATTCAGGGACTTTTACCCATGAGTAGCTTTAGAATAATGTCCAGTTTTTCAGAAATTAGTTTCTCATCAACTCTATTAATAATTAATTATTATATTTTACAACAGCTGTAGTTTTCTGTGTTAGCATTAAAATGATCCTTACATTGTCTTTCTATAGTTTTGTTCAGCTGATTAACTCTAACTGGTTTATTGCTGTGCGATCCATTTAAATTAACAATCTGCAAAGAAAGCAGATAAAATGCTTCACATGTCCCATTACTGGGGTAGTAATAGTTACTCAATTAGGCACAGCTACTTCAGTTTCCAATCTGTTCTTTAATGATCAACACAAGACATTAATTTAAAATATTATTAACCAACAAATCTATTTAAGAAGATATATTTTAGCAGGTAGAAACAACATTAATGGTGAGAAAAACACGCTGTTTTACTTACTAAGCATCTGCGCTACAATTGCTATCCTGTCTATGAAGCAGTGTAGTGTTACAGGCTTTCTAATTGTGACCTCCAGTTGCAAGAGTATAGCCTGATCGATTGTCCATTGACTTTCACAAGCGATGAACTAGGAACATTTCTGAACACTTTTTCCCATCACATGGATGGGGGGGGTGGGGAGTTGAGGGTGGGGACAGTTCCTATCTTGCTATAAAGTTTATCTAGCATTTGATATGTTTTGGGAACTCCTGTGAAATAACGGTAATTAATTTTTAACAGTTATTTAAGCAGCTGCTGTGTTAGCAATCTGATAACGAAATTGGTCATAGGGAACATAGCTCAGAACAGGGAGACATTAAAAAGACAGTTTGATGACATATAGCAAGTCCTGTTCTTAAGCATTAACATTTTTACACACTGGAGAAAAATAAAATGGAACATGCTGAAAAAACTGACAGTCTTTCTGTCTCAGGAGCACTACTATAGAGCTGCATTTATACCTTAATACACTTTCAGTATATTCAGTGCTGCATTAGCAAAATGGCAGCTCTGACTTGGAGAAATACTGGCATGTTCTGTCTCTAAAATGTGAAAAGCATGACTCATTAATAATTTTAACATTTAAAAAGTGGAACTACACTCCATTTTTACCACTCTGTTGATGCTGCAAACATAGGAAATCAAATGTGTTGGTACTGCCTACATACACGCTACTAGGATTCTGAAGCTGAGTGCTTCTATGAAGGTTGATTAAACATCATACTAATTCTTACACAGTTTTTGTAGGTGCCTAAGCCAAAGCATGGAGAATCTGCTTTGCCCGAGATTACACAACTAAGTTGATACCCTTAAAAACACCGGAAAAAGAGTAAAGTAAGGAAAAAGTATGTGCAAGCGTGAAATAATAATAAAAAAATATTATTTTGCCTCAGCAGCTGATAACTGGAAAAACATTTCGTGTTTTATTGAAACTAAAACATATAATGAAATTTTGTGATGAAATGAAAGGGAAAAAAGTTAAAACTCCCTTGAAAAGACAGATATCGTTATATCAAATTTGCTTTTGAACTTATCTCCCTGTGGTATCCTTGCAGATATATTTTCAAAGTACATCGTTTTCATCAAACATCACATAATGCTTTAACTATAAAATGAGTGGTAGCATTATTATTCACAATTAAAACAAAACTATGCTTGTCAAAATAAATGAACAAAGTACACTCTGTGATGCAGTATCCTTGACTTTTTTAATCCTGTTTGTTTATTTACACACTAATTGCAAAAATTTATAATCCATATGAGGTCACCTGGGTCCATGCAAATGAGTTTTTACTGTATGTTCTGATACTGTAAATATTTATTTAGCTGTCCAAGTTATTGGAACTAATCACTATAATTTTTCTGTAAAGGGCAGGTTTCTCTGTATGAGCTTCCTGAAGGGGAAAAGACAGTAAGAGAAGAGTTATTTGTGGAAAGGTTCTATTTAATGTTAATATGCAATATTATGTATATTTTGTATAGTTATATAATTGTATAATCATATGAATGCATACTATCATCCATATTTATCATAGTATAATATACCATGACATAACCAGTCTTATTTGCTGTGTTCAAACAGCGAATTGACAATTCCAAGCCAAGTTGCAGTCACCTCGAAGTTTTGGCAGAAATATATGAAAATATATTTCAGCATATTTCTACACTTTCCACTGGCTCACTTATTAGGTGCTAGACAACCATTTTTACAACGGACTGAGGTAGATAAAATCTCAAACATTGAGGAATGTAACCTTTTTATCACAAAGTTGCTTCAAGTGCCATATATATTTGATGAACATACACTGATAATGTCAGATATTATTATTTTAGTAATAAATAATGACTTACAAAAGTCATTAAGCTTTTATCATACTTTTTGTCCACATTTGTGTCTTGGCAGGTTGGAGTTCTATAGGAGATTAGAAATATCAAGACTTCTTTAACCTGTCTGATAATTATCCTTAACATTTCTGTTACAAACATACAAGGTAAGTCACACTATGTGGTTTATATGAAAATGTGTCTATAAATGTCAAATGCTTATTCTTTCTGAAATATTTCAGGCTTCATTATGTGTAACAATGCAGAATTAAATGGGCTTTGACTTATATTTGTCTCACTGTATACTCATAAATTAATCCTTGAGGGAACTACAGTTTTCCTGTTAAAAAGAGGTGTCGTATCTTCTTTCATTTAGGAGAGAGTTTCAACCAGTTTCAGTCTCTGTTTATTAAATATCAGGTGAAGCTGCAAAAATGATTCAGACAATAGGATTGTTTAGTAATTATGCTGAATAAAAAAAGGAGGAACGCATGATAATAGAAATGTAGTTGCTCTGTTGTTCTATCAGAAAATTCAGGATTCTGAATCTACATCTTTGTAATAAAATGCAGGCATTAACAATTGTATGCTTCTGCAAAAGAGAACTGCAGATATTAACCAGACTGAGAGTACAGCACGTAAGAATTTACATATACTGCTTCAAAATCAGTTCTACATACAAATATTTTAATGTAAGTATTTTTAAGATTAAGATGATTTTAAGTTAATTTTAAGATTAAGTTTATAAAAGGGCCTTCAATGCATCTGCATTAAAATATTACATCTGCACGTACATATGGGGAATATCTGCATTCATACACACTAGTGTGCTCTCATTCTGTAAGGTAATGGCTGCAAAGCTCTAAGTGTTAAGATATTCCCTCTAGTGTGAAAGAGACAAAGTGTGTGTGAATTCAGATTTGCTCAATGGTAGACACATAAACAATTAGGCAAACACTAGCATTTTTGAATATGTTCCTTAACTCTAAATATCGCAGAACTGTTTATGGCTAGCTTTTGCTCTCAATTTGTTGCTGATAATGGCAATTCCTTTCTTCCCCTTGGCCACTAAAATGTATTTTGAGGACCAAACATACACCGTGTTTTCTGTTGTTACAACTTCAAAATGTCAGGTGTAATGTTCTTACATTTTAAGTTCCATATTCAGTGTACTTAATTTGTATTGTTGACACACATTGGATTCAAGTGCCTGTCTAACAAAAGTAACTTCTTTAAAAAAAAAAAAAGTTTTTCTGTGGTTTTTGAACCACAAGCACACAAGATCCTCCAATCATTTTCAGAAGTAATTGGCTACATGTTGTCTAGTCCCAAAAAGGCATGGAATCTGAACTCCCAGAAGTGATGTCATCCCTCTTGATCCTGCAACATAATATAAAGCAGCACAACTCTATCATATTTACATCAGTATAAGCTTGACACATAAATGAGAATGCAGTCCCTTTCTTCCCCTTTCTCCTCTGAGAGGACCAGGGGGCTGGGGAACACAGTGGAGAGAAACTTTCTACTAAAATCTGCTGGAGAGAAGGGGAAACAAATGCATAAATAGGCATCAGGAACATGTTGAGACATTGTTCTTTTGCAGGAGGAACGAAGTCACCAGCTTACAGGTTTCTTCTGCTCATTTTGTTGCCTTTCCTAGGAAAGATTTTAATTTTTTAACTTGAGGTACCATAGGATGATAGTTGCGGGGATGAGACTGTAGACATTTCTTTTGCCGTCTCAGTAATACTGTGATTTGTTAGCTTTGGTTTATTGCCTGTTGAAGGCACCTCTTGAGCTGGAGGTCTGACATTTGTGTTGATTCTGTTCCAGTGTTGATCTTTGGGCACTTCATGCTCTGCTTGACCAGAGATGAGTTTTGCTGGCTACCCTTACTGCTCATTGTTTCCTTGCAGAGATAGCAAGTTCCTTGAGAATGGTCTTAGGCTCATATGTTGACCTTTTCCTCCCTCAAGTCCAGATGCAGCAGCCACAGTCCCCTTTCTGAAGCTCCTGAAGTTAAATTCTTCGAAAGTGGTAGTGTGCATAGACTTCAAATCCTCATCTCCACTATTTCATTATTTAGCAATGTCTTAGGTCTGACAGAAAGACTTTTTCTCCTCATGTGTGAAGATTAGAGCTGTGCAGACTAATTTCTAACATGTAATTCATTCCATGAATTCTGTTTGCAAATTGCTGAGTGCAAGTTGCTTGTTTATGGATATGCTTTGTTACATGGACAATTTTATATGAAAAGTCTTTGAGAGTGAATTGTTGAGCTGTTTGCTTCAGCTGTTCACTCTGTGCTGTTCATTCCTCATGCTGAGTGAGTGGCCACCTCAGCTGCCTAGGACTGAGTTTGCTCCCTGACTGAATGACTGAAACTTTCAAAATGCAATCAGAAATGAATAATATATGATAAATGTTCATGTTCACACATGGATAGCCTGGTTTGCATGCAAATATTGGAATTCAGATTGTTCTCGGTGTTTTAGAATATCTCTAGGAATAGCCTGAGAACAGCAGCTCTCGTGGTGTTATTTCAAGCATTCATACCACATCACCGTTAAGTGTAAGTGCACTCTCTCTCCACCAGACCTTTCATGGTCCTGCAAGTTTTAATGGGCTCTTTTTTGTTTCCATTGGGGATCCATATCCTCCATCTCTCAACCCAGTTAATAAAATTGCCTTCAGTTTTGTTTCATTGTAGGAGATGGTGGTATTGCTCCATTGCTACTTGAATATACAGGGGTGATAGCAACATCAGAGATCAGATGGCATTATGACTCTTGACTGGTGAGCTCAAAGTGGTATGTTGTGTTGTCTTCTAGCAAAGAGCTCTTTTGCTTGACCTCAAGGGAGAAATCTGGTTGATGAAATGGCAATAATGAATTGAATTTGCCTACACCTTAAAATAGATAAATGCATATATACAAATATATATTCATATATACACATACTTATATAAACAGATACATATACACATACATACATTTGTATGTGTGTGTATGTGTGTATCTCATGGTGGAGAAGACTAAGAGGTAGCTATTGCTCATCCTTCACAAGTAATTTGGAATTCTTTATCCTCTGTGTAAACATCTAACTGCACTCTCATGAGTACAGCATTTCTTCCCTGGGTGTCCATCCCTGATGGTCATCGTAATGGGCTTCTGGGGTTATGAAGCTAGCAAGGCATGTCAGGGAAGGTACACAGAGCCTTCCACAAGGTTGCTGCAGTGTGAAGATGTTCCTTAGGATGATATAGTTCCTGGTATTTCAGAGGTCTGAGCTGACCTTCAAGAAGCTGTCCTAGAAATGCTTCATCCACAGTTTGCAATTGTTTTGTCTTGGAATGAATTCTCCTGGCTTATCACTAAGTCTTAAATCTGCAGGGGAAGCTTGTAGCAAGTTAAAGAATTTCTCAACCAGTTTGGACCTGAACACACACTTCTGTATGTATTCAGGCTAGGTCAGAAATCCAGCTTGAGAAAATGAGAGAAAAATGGATGGTGAGAATGCCATTCTCACTGCCTCTCAGAGAAGAAGCAAATGATAAGTGATATAGAAGACGGCAGAGAATCGGCAGTTTCAAAATTCTGGCTCAGTAGTGTAGCCTTTGCCTTCAGAAGCTGGATATAATAATGTCTATAGAAGCTGCTTCATCTTTTGTAAAGGAGACTTCATCCTCTCAGTTGAAGGAAGTAACTATTCCCTGCATGTTCCACATTTTTTGACATTGAGATGTTTTAAGTTGAAAAAGGTAACTGAGTCTACCCAGAACATCTGCATGCCACATGGGATTCCTGTGGCCTTACCATTTCTCTTTACAAAGAAATCTACATGATGCTTTACGTTATACATATTTGTGTATGCATAGTGCCAAATAACACCTTTAATTATATCAGCATAAAGAGGGATACATCAGCTATCAAACATCAAAAGTTTTTACCATCATGTGCATTCCTATCACAGCTATCTGTTGACTTCTTGGACTGTTTTTCCTTAGTACAATATATCTATATTCCATATGCAAATTCCACTGTGAGTGATTTGCCTGTTTTGTAAGCTAGACTGCACCTGTAACATGTGGGATTGAGTTAAAAATGACAAGCAGACAAGCACAAGGCACATTATCTTGACAAACTCAGCCTCCGAAAATTAGCCTGTGCCTGAATTATTAAAATAACAAGGAATATTTCACTCAGCTGTGGAGAAATGCTCCTAATTGTCCACTTTAGCCAAATTCTTTCAGACTTCACGATCGGTCAATTTACGGTAGCGGCTTGCAAATTCCTGAACTCCCATTAGAGAAAAGTGCAACAGCAGTCCAACACACCCTCATTTATTTTAATAACCTGCCAAGCAGACATGAAAATGTTAAAGTTGGAAGGCTATAACATGACAGGAACCTGACTTGTCACAGCCACATTATAATCTAGTTAAACTACTTTCTTTCTGCCTTTCATGTCTTTTCAGGTAAGTGGAAAACTAATTGTCAAATTACTAATTTTGTTGGCATTAATATCAATACTAAAGCTAGAAAAGCATGAACAGATAGGCCTGTGGTTTTTCTTCATATTGTGCTTGGATGCTGGAAAGCATTCTGAAAATACAGAAGGATAAAATCAGAGCCCAGTCTTCCCATCAACACTGACCTATTTATTTTAAGAGGCATTGAAGCTCTATAAAAAGGCTAGTTAAAGTCTCTGGGTTCTTTTATTATTATTTAATGCCTGGAAATCTTGTTTACTTCAATCTTGTTTCCTTTGTGCATAATAGTGTACCTGATGTAACAGGGCCAGTATTCACATCTAAAGTATTAATGGCAGAATCTGATCTTGTAGGAGAATACAAGGAACTGCACTACCGAGAAAAAAATCTTCAACAATGTCAGGGTCACACTATCTTTCAAAATCAGCTGTAAGTAGGTCATGCTTCAGCTGCAGGCAGGGTCGAGAACATTACTGCAAAAAGTGCTTGGGATGGTTGAGGAGCATGTTGAGAGAGCTGGGGACAGCTCAGGTGACTGGAAGGAGGACCTCATTGTGGTGGACATGGAGATACGAATCCAGCTACACATGTGCTGCTAGACCCTTATACGTACAGGGGGTTACTTGCCCTACATGACATGAAGGTTCCCAGGTGCTTTCTCAAGGCAGGACTGAATCTATTACTTATGTCTTCAATCCATTTTTCCGTTTGTTTGCTCGCTTGCTTGTTTGTTTTTCTTGCCCATTTAATGATAACCTTTCTGAGGCAGGGGGCTTGGCTTCATAAGTGTTTGCACAGATTTTACTGGCCATCATGGCACAGATAGCTTCCTATGAATTAATAAGCCTTCCACAAAGAAGAGCGAGACACCTTAATAACAAAAGAAGCACAGCCTTTCCTGGCAATACATGGAAGCTTTTCCTACCAAGTACTTAGCTTTGCCTCTATTTCATCTGGAACGGGCCTCTTATAATGGGTCTAGGGTACAATGGCAAGTCTTATTAGCTGTGGTTTTGCAGGGAGCTGAGTGTTCAGATTGCAGAAACATGTTACCATTTCTTGTACAATTTGGGACAGAAGTTATTTTCCATTGTCTTTTACCTGCTCTTTTTTTCACTGCTGAAAAGAAACATGTAGAAGCCCATTCCCACAGCCTCTTAGCATATCAGTTCTGTCCCAGCTGGAACCAGAAAATGTAGCATCGGAAGACAAAACTCTTGATGTTACTGACAGGATTAACAAGAGTGTGATTGCACTCAAGTGAGTCCTGATGGCTTCCTAAATATTTCCTTGTGGACAGTATGAACATAGGCAAACCTGTAACAGCACTCAGGGTTGGAAGTTCTGTATGGGACTGAAAAATGAAACTCTGAAAGACTCTATACCTCTGTCTGTCTTCATCCCCTCCTCTCGTCTCACCACTCTCACCATACTTCATGCAAAATGGGTTGGCTAGGTTTGGGCTATAACACAAACATTTGCGAAGTAGCGTTATTGCAATGAGCAGGAAGAGAAGAAGAGAGGAGAAGGAAAGTAAGCCTGCTGGAGCACAAGCAGAGAAGGGTGAGCTGAGTGGTACAGTTAGCCTTTCAGTTCCCGGAAGGTAATAAAGATCATGTGCAAACTTGGGATGGTAAATGAGGCAGCTAAGGGTATAAGAGCAGTCAAGCAGCACTGCGACTGTGTCTTACAAATAACTGGTTCTCTGGTGTTGCTGGCAGAGCAGGGAAAGTTTCTGTAGTCCTCTGAGAACTGGGTCACCTGGGAGCAGCTGTTACAGGGCTTCACTCAGAGTAAAATGGTAGCTACTTTTTGAGATGTTTTGAGAAAACTCGCTGATTCCCAAAAAGACTGATGATTTAGGTTGGATGGAATTTTTGCTAAATCACTTTTCTGCCTAATTAAAGCTTTTTGAATAATTAGAAATTAATAGGAATACAATGATTTTGTCTCAGTGACACTGCCTTTGTGTTCACAGGTGTACGTGTGAAACATACTCTCCTGTACTTGGTTCTTCCTGTCAGCAATCTACAAAGTACTTGTAAACGTGCTTTTTACTTTTCCCATTGTCTGCTTTAAAAATGTCTCCATTTTGGGAGACAAGAAGACAGCCATGAATGTTTAACTTGCCATTAGCATCTATATTTTATATTTGAAACATTTAAAAGCTTCTGTTTTAAATGAAGATAAACACATCCCCCAACAGCTGTGCAATGCATGACACAGAACAATTGAGTAAGCATCAAAGTGCTTAACAGATAAACAGTGCTGGATGTGGTAAAATAAACAGGACTTAATCCCTTTATAACTTGAGTAAATAAATACAGCTTTAATTCAGATACAGTTTTGCCTTTAGGTTGCTCTGTTCTGTTAACACCTATCTGTCAGCAGTAATACCATGTAAATGAGCCACTCTGAGCCTTTCCCCTTGCATCTTGTTTAATCCTCTTCCATTCTTCTAATCATCCTACACACAGAGGCCAATATCTATTTTCATCTGGCCAGATAGGATCTCCTAAGGAATTAAAGACGGTTTCCACTTAGCTCCACAGTAGGCAAAGGCTGGGCTGTGATCTAGGGCTTTAGGGACTTCTCATAATGCGCTGGTGCTCGCTAGATCGAAGAATTGAGTTCTGGCTACTGGATTTTTAATCCTCCTGTGGCTGATGTTGGGAGCTCCAGTGATTTAAGATCTTTGATTACTCAGAGCTTGGCCCTTTGATTGAGTGAACTTCTGAAGACAGCGTGTGACTGATTTCAAGTTAGTGGTTTTAAGTAACTACTGGAAAAAATAGATAGGAAAAGCCCTGTGATTAAGATGCACTGTCTCTCTTTTTAATCGACTTTCTGAAGCTATCTGATGCTTTACTCTCTATACACAAAAGAAAAACTGTATAGACCAGTATTTGTTCTAATGAAGAACTCAAGTGTCACAATATTTGTCTGTACTTGTTTGCAGTGACACGTCTGTTAAAACTGTAGACACTAAAGGATATATTTTAAAAACATACTTCTCGCAGGGCATGTATTAGAAGTAGCAGCAAATATAGCCTTAATGCACAGAGCTAAGTTAAGCAGTTGGTATTGTTTCAGTTTGCAATACATTTTCAGATACTATATACTTGCCAGCAGAACTGTACATGCATAAAGGCAGGTAGGGGTCATGGAAAGCTGTTTATGTTGGCAATTTGAAGTATTAGCAGTTTATGAAACTGAACATAGGTGTTTTGATGCATCTAACCATATTCTTGCAGAAATGTTTAACAGCAGTCATTCTGAAGCAGGTGGAACTTCTCTGCCAAGAAATGTTCCAATAACATTTGCCTTTTTTGGAAATAAAACAGCTTTTTCGTAAAATAAAATTTTTAGTGCAGTTACCTTGTTTCAATGTGGTCCTCAAGAAAAAAGAGTGCAGATGTTGGCTATTTATATCTTAGGTGCCTGTTAAAAGCAATGATACCCTTCTTGTATAGAAGGTGAAATAAAATACAGTTACAGTTTCAGTGGGAGCATTGCAGGGAACTGTTCAGTTTTGTCTCTTGCTTGAAGGTCCAGCATCTCTACCTTAGGAAATAAAAGAGAAAGTAAGGATAAGAAAATTGACTTAGAAAAAAGAGTGAATATGTGGGAGCCAATTCAGCTTGCCCATTCATCTTATGGATAAGCTGCAGAGTTATTAAGACGCATTAGTGAGCTATGGAGAGGTCCCGGACTTATTTTCATGTACTCAGTAAGATTTTAAATATGAAGGGAGTGAAAGAGACTGTGTCTCTGACTTATTTATATCAACATCATTTAGCATTTAGGTTCACATTTAAGCAAGCCTGAACTCTGGTCGCTTTCTTGAAGAAGAAAGGGAAAGAGCTGGGAAGGATATTACCTTCCCAGTGGAGGGCTTGGCCATGAGAGAACACAGTACACACAGACTTCTCCAGAATACTGTACATCAATTTTTTTCCCAGAAGTAGAACCCCATGGATGCACAGAGCAGCTATGCAAGAGCAGCTCCTCTGAGTCTATAGTAAAAGGTCTCGTAAGGTAAAGCTTGCCCTTATCAAAGGTTTTTTCTTTGACATTAGGATTATGAACTATCACTTTGGAGCGGCCTCATGTGTTCCTTTAATGATAAAGCTAGGGCTTCTGAAGTAGGACGGTGGGTGGGAACTGAACTCCTTTGCTAGCTGGGAGCTGAGTTTTCCTTCTCCTGTCTTACTTGCCACTTAATTTTCAGGTTTACAAAACATTGCAGAAGGATGCCACTTTTGCTCAGTTGGTCAGACATAGGGTATTAAGCATGTTTCAGGACAGCCACAGCAGTTACAGATATCTTTCCTATTCACTGGGTATGTAATTTCATTCTATTTCTTAGACCTCTCTGCAAAGACAATAGCATCAGGATCTTTGCCTTAAAGGATTACAGACATTTCAGGTATGCACCATGAACAGCTGGTTGCTTGAAAAAGGATAAATGACACTGCATCCCTTTATTGACATTGTAGATAAAGGGGGTTTTGTATATACTTATATAGGACATTTTGTATGTTTTGTATATGTTTCTATCTATAAACCATGTGTGTACATCCCCTCACTCCCATATATATGTTTATATGAATGTGGTAGCTTCAGCGCTATGACAATGATTATCATTTCTCCTTTAGTGAAATAAAGTCTCGCTTGTCTTCTCCAGTGAGGGTTTCTGGTGTATTCCCTTCACCCAGCTGTCTGTTCAGAACACAATGTCAAGTTTTCCTCCATGTTTCACTCCCTTGTTGCTTTTGCTTTGTGCAGTCTCTCTTAGCTTACTGTTTTGGGTGCCCGTCTCACAGTAGTTTTAGGTCTTTCCCACAATTCTCTTTCACAAGCTAATGTTTGCAGTCCTCCCAGATTTCAGCTTTTGCATGGGAGCTGCACCGACTGGAGAATGGAAGTGTTTGATGCTGATACCCTTTTGTTCTATGTGAACATCCTCTGTAATCTTCTTGAGCAGGCTTTAGGGAATACACAACTTTGCTTTTGCGCTTGAAACTGGGCTGTGTGAATATGCTAATAAACTGTACATATGAGTTTGGGAATCTCATTCGTATAGTGTAGACCGTTCTGCTGCATTTCCAGTGGGCACATACCTGGTCATTTGAGCATGCTTTTATGTGTGCACATGGTGTGGCAAATCTGCATAACCAAATATTGAACAGTATAATACTCCCTGTATAATCATTCATTAATTTTATTAAAGGTGGGCTGGGACTGGAATAAGGATTAATTAGAAAGAGTAAAAAGCATAATTAGTAACATCCTTTTCCTCTCACAGCTTTCTTTTTCTCTGGATTCTTTTTCCTGGTGCCCTAATTATTTCCGAGCTTTTAAAATTCACTTTAATTTCAATTTAACTCTCCCTGGGCATGCAAACTTGACAAGTGGGTTTTTTTTACCAAAGATTGATTGACAGCAGTTTCGAAACTGTCACAGTGCTAATTAAAACCTTGAATATGTGTCTTTATGAGGCCTGAAACACTCTGCATTGCTGCAAAATCCTGGATCTTGTGTTTTGAATGAGGTTTTTTAACAGCTAATATGGAATCATTATAAGTTGCCTTTCCTCAGGCTTGATATCCAGCTTTCTCCTTCACA
Source organism: Mycteria americana (assembly GCF_035582795.1). Classification (NCBI taxonomy): domain Eukaryota; kingdom Metazoa; phylum Chordata; class Aves; order Ciconiiformes; family Ciconiidae; genus Mycteria; species Mycteria americana. Next base: position 106,475,235 of record NC_134366.1, on the reverse strand, counting down.
CTTTATTTATCACTGAATTTAGAGCTTATGTTGACAACATGAGAAAGAGAAGCCCTCCCAGGCAATGATACCTGCTCTGTCTAGCCAATGTCATTTTACACTTTGCCTTTTCTGCTTGGCAGAGCTGGGCAGAGTTGGCCCTTACCAAAGTGCAGCACAGTTTGACTCACAGTCCTGTGGATACCTGTGGAATTCATGTTAGGGACACAGTGGTCATATTTTACCATCTCTGGACTGACTGACTCTACTGGAACTGTTGTCACGTTGTCTCCTACGTTACCCTTAAACAAAGAATATTGATAGCATAAGACATTGATTGCTGTATGCGCCAGTCTTGGGTCCTGTTTTCTAGCTTGCAAACTTGCTGGAGGCCAGAGTATTCCCAGAACCTTAAGAAAGGCACGGCTGGAGGCTAAGGCAAGTATCTGCCACTAAGCCACGATTGTAAAGGCAAGGTAAAATAACAGTCCTTGGATTCAGTTGGAATATGACTGCCTTCCTCTCTCTAACCCTGTATTAATCAGTTTTCCAGTAAAGCAGAGAAAATGATGTGGAGGCAGGGTGAGGATTCTGCATCCTTTCCTTCACAGCAACCAGCAGAAATTATTAACTGTGTAAACCTGTGTGAGAAGATATCCTGTGGCAAGCATGCTACCAGTCCTGGTCAGAACGTCCAGAGCAGGGCTTGCTGCTTCTCATGGCCACAATAGCACTGTGGTACCTCTTTGTAAGTACAGTTAATTTCATACAATAATATTTAGTGTGACAATATTGATCACATGAATAAACTAAATGAAATTGGCCTGACTACTTCATGTTTCAAGAATCTGCTTAAATATGTTGCACAGAGGAATTAGACTAAGTAATATGTATTATCAAGTTTGGGTTTTTTTACTGGGGACATGGTTTGTTTGTTTGTTTGTTTGTGTTTTTTTAATTGCCTACCTGACTATAGACAGGTGATATATTTGGATTTTCTGCAGTCTTACACTTAAAAATTGACAAGGTTTTGGTAGTGGGGGGGCTACAGGGGTGGCTTCTGTGAGAAGTTGCTAGAAGCTTCCCCTGTGTCTGATAGAGCCAATGCCAGCCGGCTCCAAGACAGACCTGCCGCTAGCCAAGGCTGAGCCCATCAGCGACAGTGGTAGGGCCTCTGGGATAGCATGTTTAAGAAGGGGGGGGGAAGCCCTGAGCAACAGCAACTGCAGCCATTGAGAGCAGTGAGAATATGTGAGAGCAACAACTCTGCAGACCCCAAGGTCAGTGAAGAAGGAGGGGGAGGAGGTGCTCCAGGGGCCGGAGCAGAGATTCCCCTGCAGCCCCTGGTGAAGGCCATGGTGAGGCAGGCTGTCCCCCTGCAGCCCATGGAGGTCCACGGTGGAGCAGATATCCACCTGCAGCCCATGGAGGACCCCACGCCGGAGTAGGTGGACGCTGAAAGGAGGGTGTGACCCCATGGGAAGCCCATGCTGGAGCAGGCTCCTGGCAGGACCTGTGGACTCACGGAGAGAGGAGCCCACGCAGGAGCTGGTTTGCTGGCAGGGCTTGTGACCGTGTGGGGCACCCATGCTGGAGCAGTCCGTTCCTGAAGGACTGCACCCCATGAAAAGGACCCACGCTGGAGCGGTTCGTGGAGAACTGCAGCCCGTGGGAAGGACCCACGCTGGAGAAGCTCATGGAGGACTGTCTCCTGTGGGAGGGACCCCACGCTGGAGCAGGGGAAGGTTGTGAGGAGTCCTCCCCTGAGGAGGAAGGAGCGGCAGGGACAACGTGTGGTGAACTGACCTCAACCCCCATTCCCCGTCCCCTGTGCTGCTGGGGAGGGAGGAGGTAGAGAATTCAGGAGTAAAGTTAAGCCCTGGAAGAAGGGAGGGGTGAGGGGAAGGTGTTTGAAGATTTAGCTTTTATTTCTCATTATCCTGTTCTGATTTGATTGGCAATAAATTAAATTAATTTTCCCCAAGTCGAGTCTGTTTTGCCCGTGATGGTAATTGCTGAGTGATCTCTCCCTGTCCTTATCTCGACCCACGAGCCTTTCATTATATTTTCTCTCCCCTGTCCAGAGGAAGGGAGTGACAGAGCAGCTTTGGTGGGCACCTGGCATCCAGCCAGGGTCAACCCACCACAGTCTTTTTTGAGCTAAGTTGATATTGCTACAGGTGATAACTCTTGTAGAACCAAAATCAAAATTTAAACAGTTTGGCTAAAAGTTCTTTCCTCTCTCAGACACTCAACTTCTGGTTCCTTAGGTTTAGCAGTCTTGTAATTGTTAGTTCTCCCAGCCACCATGCTGCTTAGGCTCTGATTTTCCTATTCTAAACGTACAGCAAGATCACCAGGATCACCTGCTGGAGAAGGTGATGGCTTTTCAGTGCCTGAGACCTTTCTGAAGGTGATGCGCTATCTGTCAGACTCTGCCACCTCATCTGTGGGCCTGAATATCCAGTGTAAATCTTTTAGTGTGAGTGCTTTTTCTCTCTGTCTGAATGGCTATGTTTTCATCCTCATCGTCTTCCTCCGCTGAATCAAGGTCAGCAAGACTATCCAGAGGGAAGGACAGAAAACCAGCGTTGTGACAAGAGTTAGCAGAGCTCAGTATGAATTGATTGGTGAAGGATGATTTCAAAAGTTCTCAGCTGCTGTAAAAACAGCCACTAAAAAAACCCAACATCTCCTCCAGCTGATGATAAGGATGATATGACTCTTGCCTCTCCATCCCCCATGCCATGCACACTCTCCCTATGTATTTAAACTGTATGTATTTCTCTAAGTCCCTGCCTGCATTGCTCCTCTGTCACAGTAATTTTCATGGGAAAAATTGCTATCCATCAATTTGTGAGCTGTTGGACGTTTTAGGAACACATCATAAGCATATCAGGGTATAGAGAAGAGAGGTGAAAATGCATTTAGCTATGGAGGGCAAAAAGCAGATGTCAATGATACATTTTTCCCTTCCCTGTGCAAAAAACCTTTCTGGCAAAATTATTATAAGGAGCTAACACAGTTATTCTTAAGTAACTGCTTTTACTACATATATTCGGTCTTGGATAGAGTGGCTATTGCTTACACTTCTGATTTTAATATGAACATTTGCACACGAAATTGTGTCTGGTGATAGTAACTGCCTGCTGTGGCAGTGATTGTGCCGAAGTGCAGGCAGGAGATATCCATAGGTCCTTCCTCAGGCAAAAGCTGCTCATTTGGGTCCCCTCTGCTTGTAGAAGTGGAGGGGATTATCAGATTTGGACTCCTTTTTACCTCAAAGGGACCTTTATCAGTCCCTGAACACTCTGCACCTTTTCAAATAGAAAAATTACAATTGTTTAAATATAAAAATATGAATTTTCTTTTCCCCTCTTTTAAATTGTTGGTAGTACTTATAATAAAAGTGCCCTGATTAAGAAGTGCTAGGCTCTGTATAACATGTAATATAAATACTCTTGCCTACAAATGCTCATAAGGTAATTTTATGACAAGCACAATATATTATAACCAGCTAAATACAGGATGGGAAGGTGGTAGGACAGCATAATGATCTTGTTTTGCATGAAAAGCAATAATCTTAGTTGATCACACTCTGAGACAGACTATAGTTCAAAAAAAAAGGAATAAGCAGTGTTAAATAAGACAGAAGATGGTAATTTATTTTTTCTGAGCAGGACTTTCTTATCAGCGTGCAGACACTGGAGGCTCCCTTCTCCTCTTGATGGGTATCAGAGCGCAAAAGGTCTAGCTGATAAAATTCTTTAATGATCTAAAGGTAACTTTGGGAAGTAAAGGATATCAGATATTGGAGGCTGAATGAACTATTGCTCTCTGTATAGTAGCAGTGGCTTATCTTTCATACAGTGAAAAAAATGAGCAAAGTTTGAGGCAGAATGACTGCTTATTTGGCTTTGTAAATCTGGATTTAAACAGCAGGTGGAATGGAGAGAATAGAGCAGTAGGAACCACTGTGGTTTTCATCTTTCCTCAATGAATTTGTTTCTGTTAGTGTTCTTGGACACACAAAAAAAAAAGAAAAATCCTGACATTGTTATTAATCATATTTATTATTGCAGTGGTTAAGGGTCAGCCAAGTATTGATCCCCATTTTGCTAAACCCTGTACAAACACAGAGTTGACAATCTAAATAGACAAATTGCAAATAATGTAGAACATAACTGGAGTAAACTGGGCATAGCAGGACCCATCTCGTCAGTTCCACAATTAACTTTAGGAGGAGATGAATCATTCAAAAAGAGGAGCAAAAGGAAGTTGGTTAGGAAGTGATTGAAGGGCAATAAAAGGAAGAATGTGGAAAAAGCTAAGCATATGCCAGAGTCATAGAGCTGCTTACAAAATAAGAACTGCATTATTATTAAGACACAATCAGCGACGATGCAGTCATCTCTCTCCTCCAAAACAGAAAATCATAGTCTCATGATTGACATTAAATCTGTGTTCAGAACCTCATTCAAACACACATTTCTTGAGAGCAACATACTTTTTTGTGTTGCCAGGATGCAAGCAACTTGATTTCACCCATTTTTACGACATCATGTGGTAACACCCAGAACAGTTGAAGGGAACCTGGGGCTGATCACAGCTTTTCAGCTCCTCTCCACCCTGTCCTTGTTTCCCGCAATTTCAACATAAACCCGTTTCTAATTTTCCAGATCAGTTCTTTTGTATCACTGACACTATCCTGCCCCTTCAGACTAGGACATACTAGGCCATCTCTACAAAGTCTCCTTAGGTTCTGGTGTGGCCAGGAATTGCATGTGGTTGCAGGGCCTTGTACCCGTCAGTCTTTGTGGAAGTGCCACTGCTCCTGTATGTAGCCCGCTTCTTGGGAACCCTCTGTCTAAGCAGTCCTGCATGACATGGAGCCCTGCATCGCTTACTGCTGGAAGGAGAGGAAATCCTTAATGCTCCAGTGGCTGTCAGACACCTCCCATTGCTTGCACTGTTTTTCTAGTACCGTTACTGCATTAATGCACTGGAACAGTTTGCCTGGACAGGTTGTGAAATACCCATCCTCAGAGAGCTTCAGAATGCGATTGGACAAGGCCCTAGGCAATCTGATCTAGCTTTGATGTTAAACATGCCTCGAGCCATATGTTCCAGCGGATGGCCTCCCATGGCCCCTTCATACCTAAATTACTCTGTGATGACCCAAATTACTCTGTCAGTAGGTCAGCAAAATCTCTGGGCAAAAATTTTAATTTGATCATCTTTTAAGTATTTAGGGAGGGATGGAAAAGATGAGGCCTGAGTTGCCTCCAAGTGATAGCATAGATCTTCCAAAGCTGCATTTGAAGCAACTGTGACTGCTCCAAAAAGCTTGTCACTAATGTCAGAGGCTTTTTTGATTTAATTTTCTTTTGTGGATATACCTTTTCTTGTCCATGGAGTTTAAAACAGCTGGTGCACAATTCTTCATTATAGATGATGTTTTATTTAAGGACTTTGGTGGATTAAAGGAGTTCTCAACAGACCTTAAGTTTACATGATCTATTGCACGGTACCTTTACTAGCCACTTCTATATGTCTCTTTCAGAGTTTCAGGAAAAGATTTTTTGGGTTTTTTTGAGAGTTGTAAACATCTAGCTACCAACAAACAGTCTTTTGGCACTGTGCTGGTTTTGGCTGGGACAGAGTTAATTTTCTTTACAGTAGCTAGTATGGGGCTATGTTTTGGATTTGTGCTGAAAACAGTGTTGATAACACAGGGATGTTTTACTTGTTGCTAAGCAATGTTTACACTAGTCAAGGACTTTTCAGCTTCCCATGCTCTGCCAGGTGCATGGGAAGTTGGGAGGGGGCACAGCCAAGATAGTTGATCCAGACGTTCATAGACATCATAGTTGATAGACGTTTGGAGTGATGGCGTTTGTCTTCCCAAGTAACCGTTACATGTGATGGAGCCCTGCTTGCCTTGAGATGGGTGAACACCTGCTGCTGATGGGAAGGAGTGAATGAATTCCTTGTTTTGCTTTGCTTTTGTGCGCGGCTTTTGCTTTACCTATTAAACTGTATCTCAACCCACGAGTTTTCTCACTTTTACTCTTCTAATTCTCTCCCCCATCCCACCGCAGGGGAGTGAGCGAGCAGCTGTGTGGGGCTTAGTTGCCGGCTGGGGTTAAACCACGACAGGCACAGAGCCAACAGATCATCTGGCAATGCATATATATTTGTCAAAAAACCTGTCTTAATTCTTTCCTCTTCTGAAATAAATGAGGAGAACTTTTGTGTTTTTAACTGAAATAGCTTCAGGTGCATTCACAGTACAGCAAAGTTTGATCATTTAATCAAAACTCTTTTCAATATTAACCTGTTTGTGCCTTTAAAACCTGGCTTTCTAGTGTAATTTTAAAATACCTGAGAATATATTTTATGCATGCAAGCTGTTAGCTGTTTTTTTCAGTCTTATTATTGACTGTAAGGAAATGTAGACTGGACACAGCATTACAGTTTTAGTATCCTTATTCAAGCCAAAGGGAACAAAAACTATGAATCATTGATCAAATAAACACTATATATGTATACACACACACACACACACAGGTATATAATACGTATTACATGCGCATCCCCATGTGCATCCCATCTTCTTTTTAGTGTGCCATGTTCACTCTGATTAAAACAGTAACTTCCTTGAGAAGACAACTTGGTTTTCTCCCTGAATATGTAATATTTAAGCAGTATGGTAGATCCAAATTCCACTGAAGTCAATGAAACTGGCCAGCTTCAGTGGTCTTTCATTCTAGGTTCTGGTGATGTGTTGGCAATAACTTAAATGCCTGTTTCCTATTCAGTGATGTTAATTGTTTATCAAATAGGTGCACAATAAGTGTATCTTTTGTCAAGTGGCCACTCCTAGATGGAGCTGTATGAGATATAAGAGTGATGCTGGAGTTTGGTGTATGCTTGATCAACTTGATGTAACAGTACTGTACTTCATTATCAGTTACACTGTCAGATAAATTCCTTCTGGCTCCAACATGTTCAAATGCTGCAGCAACCATGTGTTCCAGTTCCTAGTGATTATGCTGTTACCACTACTGTTCTCTGTCCTCTGGATTGGCTTCCTGTCAGGTTGCATGTTAGTTTTTAAATTTTTATCGTTGACTTTCAAAGCATGTGAGGGTGAAACCTTTCCATTATCATTAATCTCCAAAGTTTTCACCAACCTGTATAGGTGTGGGCTGGGATTTGCAAAGGTGCGTAGGGAACGTGGGTATCCAGCTCCATTGGCACCGCTGTGGGACTGGCTGTGCAAGTTCCTTAGATGCCTTTAAAAATGGCAGACCTTAGAATTTTCCTCAACAGGCTAAATCTTAAATGTTTACCTCATTGGATGTTTTGTTAAAGTACATTTCCCTCACCTCTGGTTTCATTAAGGTTGTGTGGATCTGCTGAGGGTTTTTTTAAGGGGGCAGTACATCATCCTTTCATTATCTATGTTCATCCAATATATTTGCTGATACATGCAGATTTTTCTAGGTTGCCATTCTATTAGAAACACATCAGTATAACTCCTGTACCCATTTGGCACCTCAGCCTAGAAACACGACTGTGAAGAGACTGACATAGTTAAGCAGAGAACTCATGGTGGATCTCCACTGCAGACAGGCAGTATACACAGATGGTGCAAGCAGGGACAGGCTGTGAAGAAGGAATTTAAGAAATACTGCCCAGAGATTCATGGAAGGTGTTAGGAGGCCAAACCTCAACTGGAGTTGACACCTGTGCTGGAGATCAAGGGCAACAAGAAGAACTTCTATTGTGACATCAGTAATAAAAGGCTGAACAAGGAAAATGTGGGCCCATTGCTGAATGGAATGGGTGGTTTAGTAACAGCATACCCAGATAAGGCTGAGGCACCCAGTGTCTTGTTTGCTTCAGTCTTCACCAATAAGATGTCCCTGGCCTCTGTGCTTAGTGAAAGGGTTCAAGGAGAACTACCAGCAGTGGATGCAGATTGAGGCAGGGGTAACTTGAGAAAACTTGACCCATACAAATCCATGATCTGTACCCAATGTTGTTGAGAGAGCTGGCAAGAGCTCTTGTGAGGCTGCTTTCTAGCTTTAGAAGGCTTTCAACGCTGTCTCCCACAAGATCATCATAGAGAACCTGATGAATTGTGGGCTGGATGAGCACACAGCGAGGTGGACTGAAAATTGGGTGAATGGCCAGGCCCAGATGGTGGTGATCAGTGGCATGAAGTCTAGTTGGAGGCCAGTAACTAGCTGGAGTCAATACTGGGTCCAGTCCTGGTCAACATCTTCATTAATGTTCTGGATGATGCAGCAGAGTGTGCCCTCAGCAAGTTTACTGAGGACACAAAACTGGAAGGAGTGGCTGATATGCAGAGGATTGTCCTGCCATCCAGAGGGACCTCGACAGGCTGAAGAAATGGGCTCACAAAGTTCAACAAGTGCAAAGTCCTGCACCTGGGGAGATACAACCTCATGCACCAGAATATGCTGGCAGCTGACTGGCTGGAAAGCAACTTTGCAGAAAAGGACCTGGGGGTCCTGGTGAACACCACCATTGAACATGAGCCAACAATGTGCCCTTGTGGAAAAGGCGGCTAACGGTATCCTGGGCTGCATGGGGAGTGTTGCCAGCAGGTTGAGGGAGATGGTCCTTCCCCTCTACTCAGCACTGGATGAGGCCACACCTGGAGTGCTGGATCCAGTTCTGGGCACCCCAGTACAAGAGAGACATGGACACACTGGCGAGTGGTCCAGCAAAGGGCCACTAAGATGATTAAGGGACTGGAGCATCTGTGATATAAGGAAAGGCTTAGCGAGCTGGGACTGTTTAGCCTGGAGAAGAGAAGGCTCAGGGGAGATCTTATCAATGTATGTAAATACCTGAAGGGAGGGTGCAAAGAAGACAGACCCAGGCTCTTTTCAGTGGTGCCCTGTGACAGGACCAGAGGCAATGGGCATAAACTGAAACACAGGAGCTTCCATCTGAACGAAACACTTTTTCACTTTGAGGGTGAGTGAGCACTGACAGAGGTTACCCAGAGAGGCTGTGGAGCCACCTTGGAGATATTTAAAAGCTACCTGGACATGGTCCTGAGCAACTAGCTCTATGTGGCCCTGCTTGAGCAGGGTGGTTGCACCAGGTGACCTCTGGACATCCCTTCCAACCTTAACCATTCTGTGATTCTGTGATTCTGTGACTTCTTTGAAAAGACATGGAGATCAGGGAAGATTCCTAGTGACTGGTCGGATCATCAAGCTCAGAGAGCAGTGGTTAGTTGGTCATAGTTTACCTGGAGTTGAATGACAAGAGCTGCAGAGGTTTATTCTGGAACCTGTCCTTTTAAGCACATTTATCAGTGACCTGGAGAAAGCAATGGAGTCCTTGCTTCTCAAGCTTGCAGGTGGCACCAAAGTGGGCAACGGTGACCAATTGTGATCAAGGTCAGGGCTGCCATTTAGAGCCACCTAGACAGGCCAAAAGAATAGATTAACAGGAACCTTTTGAAATTCAGCAGCTTCCTGTGCATGGGAAGGGAAAACTCTCTGCAAGAATACAGGCCAGGGACAGAGTGGCAGGGGAACAGCTCTGCATAAGCTGGACATGAGCCAGCAGTGTGTGCTGGCAGAAAAGAATGTCCTGGACCATATTAACAGGAACACAGCTGGTAGCTGGAGGAAAATTATTATTCCCGCCTGTTCAGCACTCATAGACCCATCTAGAGAAAGGCATTGATAAACTGGAGCAAGTTGCAGTTGGACTAGGTGATTGTTGTAGGTCCCTTCCAACTGAACTATCTATTCTATTCTATTCTATTCTATTCTATTCTATTCTATTGTATTGTATTGTATTGTATTGTATTGTATTCTATTCTATTCTATTCTATTCTATTCTATTCTATTCTATTCTATTCTGTTCTATTCTATTCTATTCTATTCTAAAGTTCAACTGAGGGTGTAGAAGGTTGGACTTGAGACCTCTTGAAGTCCCTTCTAATCTGAGTTATCCAAAGAACCTATGCTCCTATCCTAAGAATCCTTTTCACAGTAGACAATCCCAAATATGCAAAATCCTTGTAAATAGGAGTGACACTTTCACCTAAAATTTCATCAAGAATATTAATGATGGTCTGAGCTTACCAATAGATTGGTTCCTTTAGTAGGAACTTGACTGAATTTCTGTCTTGTGTTTTTTATATGTGCTCTTGCTATATGTGTCTTTTCTTCTGAGGAGGATGAAGAGAGAAAAGAATGTTTTTTTAATGGCTTGGCACAGGTAAATTTACTCTTCTTCCTTTTCCTGTTTGACTCAGTGATTTTTCACATTCAAAGAGGCGTGTGGCATCTGCAGTTTCACTTGCCCAGGTGAGCTTTGTCACTTATGTCCCTCAGCATTGAGTCATGCTATAAATTTTTATCTGATTTTGCAGTTTCTATAAGCAAAATAATTATGAGGTACAAAATAGATACGACTTTTGACTGAACTCTTTGTTAGGCCCATCTGCAAATTCCGTAATTTATTGGTACTTATTTGCACTAAGAAAGCTGAAAAAAGTAATTTAAATTTTGTGTTTCTTTAAAAATCATGCAATATATAAGTATTATGTATTTGACAGTTCTCAGTAAAGAGTTTTCTGAAGATGCACTAAAAAATATCTTGTTTGGGTATGATCAAATTATTTTCTTGAATAATGAGCTGAAGAATCAAACAGATGTGAAAGTAGCTACAAAAATGAAAGAATGACAACTTCAGCAAATGCTGTATCTCACTTCCTGTTAAGGTGTGCATTACTTGGTGTCAGCGCTGATTTGTCTAAGAGCTGAAACAGCCTAAGCAAGGATCTTTTGGATTCTTAGAGGGGGAAGCAAGTGATACAGCAGGGATATGATTCTCTTTTTCAGGATCTTTCCCTTTCCCTTTTAGCTTTTTACACAAAATCAGGCTGTAGATACAGCAGAGTGAATGGCAGAATAATTCTAGGGGCCAAGCCTCAATGAAGAAGGGCAGCATGTGGGATACAAATTTGCTTCAAAGGTTTATGAATAGAGATGAATGGCATGTTGGATTTCTTTGCAGATCTACAGAGTTCTGGGGCTTCTCCTTCCTGAGGAGATACTGAGTCATGCAACAGGTGTTGTTTAAAGCACTGATAAGTACTGGATTTTATTTTGTGAAAAATTAATAATGGTAAAACAGGAAGTTTCAAAGTTAGGTGTCTAATTCTTTATGTGACCACCTAAGTGAGTGAAATTGTTTTCCTTTATGGCAAACAAGTAGAACCTTTAAGCAGAATTGGGCTTCAAATGTACTTCTTAAAACAGGTAATTTTATTTCATGTTAGGGTACTAGGCACTAAATGTTTATACATTATTGAACTGTACAGCCAGTCTTCAAAACTGCTATTAATGAAGAGAAGTCTTCATATGGAAGCATTTTTTGAAGAGAGAATAGTTTTGCTCTTTTTAGTGACCTAGAAGTAAATTCTGAATTTGCTTTCTTATCATGTCCATACTCTGGCTCTGTAATAGGTTATTATGTGTTTCAAGTTCTTGAGGTTTTGGATATGGTAGGAAAAAATGTAAGTGTCACTTCTAGAGTATACAGTAGGTAGTTTACTTTGTAAAAAGCCAATAACTCAGCTTTTTTCTTCTCCCTCCAAAATATAGGTGACAGGTTATTTATAAATACACATCTTAGGTGAGTAATTCAGACCTCAGATTTTTATATTCCTTTAAGTGTCATTTTTTCCCTAAAGGCTGTTATCAAAATAATCTAAATCACTTTCTTTATATTAATCAAAGAATTACAGCACTTAAATTTGTAGTTGTCACTCACATAGTTTGTGCCTAAAGCATTTTGAAATTGTTTTGTGTGGTCTTTTCAATCATTGTGGGTTTTTTCTCAAGACATTGTCAACATGCACAAAGAATGGGATCACAATTGTAATGAATTTCATTCCTTTGGGACTTTGAAGGTGAGGTGTAATCTGATCTCCAAGGGTTTTAACAAAACTAGTCATTGTTTCAGGAACTCTAACATTAAGCACAGTCAACAACTACTCAGTCATGGAACATCTTTTCCAGCAAATTGAAAAATAACAAAACCAAGAGTTTCCTACTCACTTCAGCAAAACCTAATGCAATCTGTAAATGAGCATCTTCAAGAAGTAGGTTCTAGTTTTCATACTGAAAGTTCAAAGACAGTTACCACCTCATCATTACTTTGGGCATTTTATATTATAGCAAAATTCCTAAAACAGCACCTGCATTATGACTTTATATTACATTAGATTATTCATATTATTATTACTAGGAATTATTTGTTCATGTTGTAGAAACTTGGAAAAGCAGAGTATTGCTATACTGGAGAACACATGAGCTTCTTGAAATAAGTATTTTTGTCTATAAATAACAAGGACTGAGAAAAAAGATGAATAGTTCAATGACTGATAGAATAGATACATTTGATTATTGGACAGTCATGCATAAAATAAATGTGAAAATAATATCTCTAATACAGGCTAATGTAAACAGTTAAGTAATTTTAAGTAGACTCATCAATTAACTGGACATTGTTGAGGTCTAACGTATTTATCTTTGACTGTGTATCTTTGTAATCAGCTCAAATTCAACAAACAGGATTAATCTAAAGACTTATGGGTTAAATAAATACAAAATTTAGCACAGCATCTTGGATATATACTTTCTGTTAGCACAGCATCTTGGATATATACTTTCTGGGGTGATATAGACCTTTTTTTATTACCTCTGAGTGAGTTTGCAAATTAAACTGTAAAGGACAAAAGAGAGGAATATTAATTATTATGTATTAATAGAATTTTATTTCAGGTCCCTTATAAAAAGTCAGTTATACGGTTTCACACTTTGCGTAGCTCACTGTAGTTATGACAGTTAACAGAGACATAATTCATAATAGAAGTAGTAATTAGTAATATTTAGCACTTAGTGTGGTATGTTTTTGTAGAGCAAAATAAATATATATAAATTATCCATTGAAGTTGGCCACCACTTGTGTAGTCACTCACATCCAGGGTACTTATCTGTGACATGTAATCTCCTTAAGTTGCACTGAATTCATTTAAAAATCAGGCAATAAAATCAACAGTGGTAGAAAAAGCCCAAGAAGGAATTATGTTTGGATTTGGACATGTACATTGAAAGAAATAAAAATAAAAATGAAGGAAATAAATGTGTTCTTTTTTCTTCATTTTATTCAAAGAACAGCCAGAACTCTTGGGTAATTTTCTCCACCTTTTTGACAGCCCTGACAGAAGTGAATGTTGTGGTTTGATGCCTTTTTTTTTTTTAATCAGGAGGACAGCAACTAAGAATTTCACCCATGACAGCCAAAGAGTCAGAACAAGACAAGAAAGGTAAATTTCTTCTGGTTACTTTTATAAAGTTACAGGCAACTCTGCAAATCCTTGAAAGCTTTATTTATTTTAATATTTTCCAACTGTTTTGTTGATAATGTAAGAAAATAGTAGATTAGAACAATGAAAAATAAATCTCCTAGATAATTTACACATTTAATTCTGAGAATAACGAGATATTGAAGCTAATAAATTACCTTGTTTAAACGGCTAAGTTTGGAAACCTTCGGCATATTACTGAAGAGGTGGGGCAGTTCCATTTCTCAATGCTAACTAACTCTGAGACACATCACAATCAAAATATTAATAATAGCATCTCTTAAAAAATATTTTTTTAATTTTATTTACTATTTCTTCTTGTATTAGTAGATCATTTGGATATGTTTAACAAGGTGATCTTGCTTTTTTCCTTGATTTCTCTTTTTTGTTTCTTTAATGATGTCTTTGATATCTCTGGATGCTATAGCAGGGAGAGGGAAAGAGAGAAAGCGAGAAAATGTGGAAGTGAACGTATTCACTGAGGAAGAAAACAGAATTTGGCAAACAGTTGAATTAACTGTGTTTAGTAGGTGGCTTGCATCATGTTATCTTCTTCCCACACACAACCCTGGACTGTTCTAGTGTATTTTAAGGAAGATATCTGAAATCACACAAAGAACTGAAAGATCAATAAACTAGCTTAGTTGCTCAAGCAGTAAAAATCAATTTTGTGGTGTCTTGTTTTCTAAGCAAAGTTTGTGGAATTACACTGTAATTATGGACAAAGTATGCAAAAAATTAACCTCCATGAAGGACTGAAAATATGCAACTGTATATTTTTTCTTTCACAATCAGTACTAAATTCCATTCTTTAATGACATTTTCAAACAAACAAAAAAAGGTTATCACTTCGTACAATTATCTATTCAGTAAATAAAATAGTTAATTTTCTGCCAATATATATTTTATTTCTATTATTATATAATATTCATGTAATAATATGTATTCATCTTCATCCTTTGCGTGTAAAATGGAAAAAAAAATTGTGTCTTTGATTACAGTATTTATTCTGATTTGAAAGACAGACCTTTCCTGTCATGAGTGGAACAGATATGCTAAGGAGGGCAATGGCCAGTTTGTTCTGAATTTTTTTTCAGTAAATCCAGAACACATCCATACCATCAGCGACAAAAGAGAACGCATGGTCACGTGAAAAGTCTGGATGTCAGATTTGTTGTATTCAGTGAGAGACTATCAGTGACTAGGATTCAGTGAACATATGACTACAGTGAGATTTGCATCAAGTGCTGTATTTTTATATTTCAAATCCGTCCCCTCTAGAAGCTACGTATAGGAAGGTTAAACATGCCTCACTCAGTCTGGGCACGCATCACACCTATTTGTGAATGTGAGATAACAGCTGCTAAATGACCAGTGTGGGTTTGAAGGATTCTGGATATTTTCATGGCAGACAGATGTCAAAACTCACATCACTTTACAGTAGACTACCTAGGAGATACAGGTTCTAGTCCTTAGGCTTCATATATAAAAGGTTTGTTTAGCATTTTAAAGAAGGAGATGCTATCCCTCTTCCCAGGATTACTTTACAGAATTGTCTTGTGAGAGGTGGGGTCAAACACCTGGCCGGCCCAGGAAGAGGAAAGACTGACTACTCTTACCTCTATGCCAGGCAAATGCTGTATCTGCCAGGTAAAAATTAGATATTGCATGTACAACACTATCCCCATCTAACCATTATGGCTTGTATGGAGTCTGAGAATACAAAAATAATCAAAGTGAACCCTAGGGGTGAGATAGGCAGAGATGCACCTAGTTTGAAATTCTGGCTGACGTGTGAAGAATGGCTGTGTGCCATCAGGAGATGGCTCAGGGGCTCAGAGTCTTTAATCTCCTCATCAAGCTCAGTCTTTCTCCCTGTCACAGTTGCATTGCTGCTGCAAGAGCCAGGAAAAGCTGTGGCCCTGTGTGTGGGATGTGGCTGGGAACTGGGGTATCTAAGCCCTCTGTTCCTCCCACCTAGTGCTGTTTTTTCTCCTGAGAAACTTCTATCCATATAACCTGATGGAAGAAAAAGTGCGACAGTGGGTAAGATTCATAGTTCTAGGCAAACATTTCACATATTTAAAGAAGTGGACAAATTGTAGTTGTCATAGTGTTTCAAAAGACTTAAAAGGCTTGTTGCTTGTGTTTTGAGAACTTACCCTACTTAAATTAAACTCCAAAAGGATTTTAACAGAATGAAAGATTCACAAGTAGCATTTCTTAGCATTTAGAATTAGTGTCCTGCTGAAGCCAATGCGTCAATGAAAAAGAAAAGCCAAGCTTGGCTTTCCGAGTTCTTTAAAGAGAAAGACTTATTTTGATTGTAACAAAAACACCCATAAATCTATGCACATATATATTGATCTTTCTTTCCTCTTAAAAATGACTCTGTCCCAGTAAGTTGGCATATTTCATAAACAAACCAACAAATTATTGATCCATCATACACTCTAAAAATCCTGTGAAGAATCTAGGTTGCTTTTAAGTTCATGCTGTACCTAAGGGAATGAGAACCTCCAAAATGAAAAATAGATACTTAAAAAGAAGCATAAATAATAGAAGATGTATAGTTACTTTTACTTCTGCTTAACCTTACATTGTAACTCATTCTCTGTTCATCAGAAGTATTCTTTGTGAGCTAATAGGTTATGTAACGTGGTAATATGATTCTTTGTGGTGGCTATTAGTTATTAAATTAATTGTATATCCCTGCAGATATCCTTTTTGGCAAATGCTGTGATAGTGCATATTTTCTTAAGCAGGAATCGTACAAAATTAAGACAGCCTAGCATCTCATTGCTGAAAGCAACATTATATTCAGTTTGGATTAGAGATGGATTCTAGTTACATGTCCTTTTGAAAAGGAAATAATGAAGTAGATTGCAGATATTTATTAGTGCCATGTTAATGAACAATGCTATGAAATGTTGGAGCCAGGTAGCTTTTCAGTTATTCAACCTATCTTCCTTAGATTTTTTTCAACACCTGACACGACACACAGAATCACCAGGAGCTTAACCATTAATGACTTCCCAGCGAGGGATGGCAGTAGGCTAACATTGCCTTTCAGAAAGGAGAGACAATTAATGATATTAGTTACTGGTAAAATAAGCCATTGTTAGTGGCTATTTATTCAGTCACTGATCCATTAACCAAAAAGATGCAATTCTCCTCCGTTAAAGTGTAATAGCAAGGCTGCAGAAGCTAGGACTATTTTTGCAAAACAATTGCCTTGAAATAGCTGAAATTCCTGTACTTAGGCAAATATCAGAAAAAAAAAGCTTGAACACCTTGGTACAAAACTGTGGTCTGAAAAAGAGTTCCCTCTCTACAGCCGTCTAATACTGGAGAGGCTTTCCAGTTTGACCTGAAAGTTCCTCATGTTCCAGCTCTTCTTTTTCCTTGCCCTTCTGTACTTGCTCTCACCTGCACAGGTAGATATCTTCTTCTGATGGGGCAGGAAACAGTAACTCTATGAGCAGCGCTTAAGTCCCCTGTTCGATCTTTCCTGGTAGGCATGCTATAAACTCGCCCATACACACTCACAGGGCTGGGCATGAACTAGGGCATGAATCACTTGTTCCTATCTGCACAATGGCACGACTTCTATAAGAAGAATAGAAAGTGCATACAGTTACATTCTGCCCCCTCTTCCTTTAGTTTCTTCTCTGTGTCAAGCAAGCAATGCCTTACTTTTAAGGCTTTTCTTCTATTTTGTCTGTTATGTGAATAAGAGGAAGGCTGAACAGATCAATCAAACCTTTGCAGAACAATGTAGGAGTTGATTAAAGATGTTTTCAACAGTGAGTGTAAAGAAACCTTAAGCAGCATACAGGATCCTTATGCTAACCTCAAAAATAAAAATTAGAAAAATAAAAGTACTAATCTAACAGCACACTGAACTACCTGAAATACAAATCACAGAGTTGATTCATGACATTATACTTGTTAAATCTTTTTTCCCCTCTCTTGCATCACAGTAGGGTAGAGCTGTGCAAGGAAGAAGCCTCTGGAAACATTTACTAACAGCCATGTGAAATGTGAATGTTTACTGTTTGCGTGCCCTCTGTGCTTTATTGCAAAGATTGAGTGAGTGCTATGAGTAGGGGAAAAGCCAGCTCCTCTGAATGCAACTTTAAGGGTCAAGGCCTTACCAGAGTTTTCTGAATTCTCGTTTGACTTTGCCAGCTTGTATATTGAAGGAAATCTCCAGCCTTTGTGGAGCTTCACTCTACTGTGCTGCTGCTGAGGGGGTTGTAGAGAGGAGTTTCTGAGCTGTGATGTGGAACTGGGAAAAGAAATGGGCTTTTTCTGGGCTTACAGTAAGGCCCAGCTGAATTTTTCAGCTAACGGTGGTGGAAAACGTCCTTTAAGCTGGGTACAGGCTCATTTATTGAGGCAATATGAGGAGAGAAACATAAAGCTTTCCCTCACTTGTCTGAGTGAAGAAAAAAAATCTCAGCACAACAAACAGGGTGAAGTATTATAAGTATTCACTCCATCAGAGGGATATCAGAATGACTCAAGTTGAGCTGCTGCTCTGAAGGCTGCTTTATATTCTCAGCCCACCTGGTCTAAGATCAAGGCTTCCCAAGTAGGAGTACTTTACATTCATACGCTTAACGTAATTTATACTTGTACTGACTTCTTTAAAAAAATGAACTTAAGTAAAAAAAATTGTGAAGCTATGAATACTACTACCACTGAAATTTAGAAAGATACATTCAAAATGTATTTGTAGAACAGTTGTTGCATATTCAATGTGCTGAGTATCTAAAGATGATTGTATGATGTTTATGTATCATGGGCTGTCTTATTTATATTTATCATATTGCTTTTATGGGACACAATACTCTGAATGATTAGTTCAGTACACCACACATCATGTGATAATGTTAGGAAGCTGAGCCTAAGTATTATTTAGGTGTTTTGATTTGGTAAGTAAGACGTGAATGGATCATAACTTTGACAGTAAATGTAAAAGTAACATTGTATCAGTCTTCCTTCAAAAACAAAAGACGACTTCTTTGAACAACAAAAACTTGAGGGATACAGATATTTCAAAATATAGAAACATAGAATGTTTCTGGTAATTGTTCTGTACGAGATAGTCAGAAAGTATAAACTAGTTTTTGCTTAATTATTTTTGAGGAGAAATGTTGCATTTTCCAGAAAAAGATGAACAAAGTATTTTTCATAGTAATAACCATGACAAAGTTTACAATTATTGAAAAATAGTAGCGTAATTCTTTGTGAAAGACTGTCAGATGCAAAAAAATACATAAATCATAAAAGTAATTTGTATATAGTTAAGAATGCAATTATTGAAACAGTGTTGCTACTAAGAAAATCATAAGACGTATGCTACCAGAGTCACTCCTACAGAGGGTCTATGTATGAGTACAGTTTAGTGAGTGCTATAAAGCTATGTTTAAGAAGGAGAAAAATCTGTGTCTTGTCAATAAAATGCCAGTTCCTCTTTCAGATAAGGAAACAATAATTAACTGGAGTGAAATATGAACGTTTCTGTATTGCTACTAATACTTCAAAACAATTGAAATATGCAACGTTTCCAACAATACATAAGAATAATCCACCCCTTTTTTTAGACAGCAATCAAATTGCATTAGAAATATTTGATAACGTAATAAGTTTAAGTGAATTAGAGGGGTTTTTTTGCAGTTTTTCATTATTTAGTGCCTACCATGCTACTGTTAATCTGGGGAGGAAAACAGTTCATTATAAATAATGAAAAAGATTTGCTTCTAGCTAATTACTTAGCTCATATACTGCATAATGCAACAAAGTATATTATAGATTAGTCATCATTTGATCATGTAGAAAACATAACAGAAGTTTTCAATTACAATGTATAGCAACGAGTTTTCTAGTTGCTGGAAATATTTAATTTTCCTAACTTTAAATATATGGAAGTGTTGAGCTATTTCACCCTAAGATTATCTTTATGAGATTGAAAGATTCTTGATTATTTCCCAGCTATTAAAAGTTAGATTTCGAATGTCAGATGAGACTGAGATTTTTCAGTTCTCTGAGGATGAAGAAATGGGAATGATGGATTCACATCCGGTGCCTGAATACTAATGATTTCTTTTTCAGAGTATGTTAAAAGATAAGTCAGGAAAAATGTAAAGTGTCTCCATTTAATGATATACAATTGCTCTCAAATATCTGACTTCACTTTTTGATTTGGCAAACAAAACTACCCCTACCTAATCCAGTCACCTTTTGAAAAAAAATGTCAAGCATTCCTGAAGGCTCAGTAATGAAAAGACGGGGTATAGAGTGTTTGTCAGAAATATTGTAGTGAGATGCTTAGTAGAGCATGCATACAGCTTCAGAAGTGTTGTGTTAGGAAACAACATTTCAGTCTTCAAATCCTGAGTATCTTAATTACTTAAAACCTCTGGAATTGATGTTCACTCTAATACAACAGTAAGAATAATATTTCCTTGAGTAAACAGGCTTGCTAAGAATACAGAAATCTGATAAACATGGATTCTGTAGAGACTGTTTAAATTTAAATTTTATTTCACTCACACATGACAAAAGTTTTACGAATTGATTTACAGTGCCTATTTGCATGGAACTGTATTAAGCAGGTATCATTTAAAATTTAAACCTACGATACTGAATTGTATGTCTGAAGTAAAAGAAAATGAATGTGTGCTCACAGACACACACACATCTTTATGAAAAACATGTTAAACTAAATGGTGTTCCCTAACATATTCCTTGAAACAAACTGTTCAAGGAAAAGTAGTTGTTTTCCTCTTTGGAATCTCTTGATCAGACATTTTTTGGGGCATGGGAAGTAGGTGTTTTAATCCCTTTGAGTTGCAGAGGTCTCAGAGACCATTCTACTGCTTCTTGGGTGTGTGCTGCGATTGCCAGGTGAAGAGTCTTTGACTTCTGCAAGGCCTGAGGAAGCCTTTCAAATACCCTTGGTGACTTACAGCTTAACATACAACCCTTGTTTTCCCAGGTCTGGCACCCCTCTGCAACCCCATGCTTGCCGTATGCTCATTTCTCTCTCCTTCTGAAACATGCTCCCACAATGAAGTACTGCATCTTCATGGCTACCTGCAAGTCTGGGGCTTCCTCAGGTAGCCAGCGCTGCCCTATCCCCTCCCACCCCTGGCATACAGAACAGCTAAGGACATTTCAAGCAGAGGAGCAGACCGCAAACTGCAGCTGTGTGTTGACGTATCTTACTAGAGTGAGAGAGGGGTAACGGAGACAGGGCAGGGTGAGGGGTCCAGGCCAGACCTGGCTTCCTATCCAGTTGTTCCTAATAATTGTTTCTACTTAAAACAGAAGTCCCATATCTTACAACTGGTGGAACTGTAAATACGTCTGAACAGAAAGAAGATTGTTCTTGTATAGAGTACTTTTTCTGAGTAAGGTCTTCCATGGCTTTTTTAAAACTAACCTTCAGATGTCTCTACTAGATATGACAACCTTACTACAGAGAAACTATGCTCCATGCGAGTTTCTGCCCCAAGAGCAGGAAAAGGTATGCATAATGCCTAAGACTTGAGAGGCAAAGCTACAGTTGCGTTTCTGGATGGATGTACAACCTCTACC
Source organism: Mycteria americana (assembly GCF_035582795.1). Lineage (NCBI taxonomy): Eukaryota > Metazoa > Chordata > Aves > Ciconiiformes > Ciconiidae > Mycteria > Mycteria americana. Next base: position 106,454,213 of record NC_134366.1, on the reverse strand, counting down.
TCTGCTTTGGGCTAAGCCTCAAAAATATAACCTTACCTACTAGTGGCATCTGATGTTAATTAGACGTGCCAAAATATTGGGTTGGACTGAAACTTCTGGAAAATTTAGAACTTGATTTTGAACTAAGTTTAGATCTAGTGACAATTCCTTTCCATATGGTTTTATGATATACCGATACCTCCCTCCCCAAAACCACCTTCTGTTTTGTCTAAATGTTGCACCAGTGAAAAGAAGTTCAGAAAGTACTAGAAACACTAACAGCCTGCCAAATGTCTCTCCTGAAATCTCCTAGGTGGTTTTAAGAATAAATGTTACCCATTCTTTGTACAACGCCTTCTAGCTTTGTCTTCCATTCTAGGCTCTTATTTAAAATCCTGTCTAAGCTGATCTCTGTAACCGTACAGAAAACAGAAAACACACACCGTGATCGTTTGCAATGTCATCTTGCTGCTCACATAAGAATTCTCAGCTGCCCATTGATGCAGAAGAATCAGCGGCCACCTTTTATCACATTTCCACATTGCTCCCTTCATTAGAAACCCTTTTCCTAACACTGTCTTTAGACCTTTACTGATGTGCACTTGACGTGTCTCTTGAATGTTTGCCAACTAGTCTTCTTCCTATTATTGCTGCCTGATCAACAGGACTTTCAGGACCAGACTTTATCTTAAATCCTGTAGCTTTTAGCTCCCACTTCTCTTTTGTTTTAGTGGGTATTTTGTCTCCCTGAAGCATCCATGCAGGATTTGATCTCCCAGTGGTTAATCTCATTACAGATAATCCCATGTACTGAAAATCCTTCCAACAGGATAATCTTGTGAACAGCTTCCCTCTGCTGCCTTCTCACCGTTCTTTCAGGGCTGAATCATTTTGATCTATTAAATAAATGGATCTCACCTGTATATACATACTTTTCCCCTAAGACTAATCAGTTGGTACTGAAGTACCAGCCTTTGCATCCAGTTCTTTACTAGGCAATAGAGAACCAGGCTGATGTTTTGGTCACTGCTGACATATATGAAAGAACTGCAACATGGAAAACTAGGTTCATACTCAAAGACTGGTGACAAAAGGAGGCACAGGCTTCTGAAAAATATTATTACTCAGTTTATTAATACCTATTTATTAGCTGTGGAATATGGAGGTAGCAATTATTATAATAATTTCACTGGAAAATAACTACATGTAAATCTAAATGTCATCTTTCAATGAGTGTGTACAAGAGTATGAATTTATACTTGCATCTGTATGTATCTATACTGCACAAAGCACATTTAAATCATAACATTTGTTACGATGTTAAAATGCTTTCCATAGGAAAAAAATCACAAAGAGATTGTCACAGTAAAAAAAAAATCTTATGTTACATCAAAACATGATTCCTGTTGATAGTTCATAAAAATTAATTTTCCTAACAATTTTTATATTATATTGATGGTCTGAAATGTAAATCACACAGTTGGATAGAAATCTTAACTGTGGTCTGCAAGATACACAGGTATAGATATGTACACAGCTTCTTTCAGCATATATTTTATGTGTCTTGGTGTGTGTAAATAGCAGTGAAAATATGAGTTTAAAGCTCTGAGCAGTCTGAGTCTGCTTTCCTGTCTGGGTTATCCAAACTTTATCTGGGAACTGGAGAGTTAGTCAAATGCCATAAAGCATGTACAACTTACCAAAGAATAAGGCTAATTTTTGTAAACAGACTTTTAATTATTTTTAATTAGTCGATGTCTTAGATTTTATTGGAATTTAATAGAGCTTGTCAAATACTTGAAAAAATATTCCTCAAATAAATTATTCAACAAATATTGCCATTATACACGAATTAATTTATTCAGTGAATAATATTCAGCCAGCTACAGAATTGGTCAAATGCTGCTAAAAGCTATTTGCTGAAGAACGGTTTTGATGAATAACAGCAGTATTCTTTGAATAATACATTTGGCAAAGACTACCTGATCACTTCTATTTTTATCAGGTTAGAGATTTTGAAGTCTTGGTACTGAAGTACTAGAAACTCTAGGTACACAAGATCCACATGAAACCCAGGTATTTGAGTAGTTCTTGCTAATATAGTGAACTAGGGAATGGTGACTATTTTGCAGTAATTCACATACCATTAATATCTTCTGAAAATTAAGTTTGCAGGACTGCTGACTCCACAGATAAACCATCTGATTGTTTTGGCTATTTAGTGTAATGCTTAGTAGACTTTTGTTCTCTGATCTTTTTCTTGGCAACCTGGCTACATCCCCCAGGAGATTCAGGACTTCTGCCATCTATCCAGCAGCTCCAAGAAGACAGTGGAAGCTACCGAATTCTTTGTGACTTGAAAAACAAGGGCATCTCTAGTTGTTTAGATCCAGATCATGGGACTGACTTCAAGCTCTTAAAAAAAAGTGTTATAGATGTGGAAGAGTTAGGACATGCTGCACTGACCTGCTAAATTCAGAAACAGTGAAAAGCAGGCATCAAAGAGAGACACAATCCCTCCAGTCTACTGACCATGAGATTTAGAGGGATTGAAACTGTGAACTAGCAGGTTTAGTACTGGCCTTGTTGACAGGTAAATGAGTACAGTCTGAGAAAATGAAGTAGGGGTGCTGTGGGGAGGTGTCTGTGGGTGGGTGTGAAGTAGGATTTACATGATTAAGCCCTGGAGTGCAAAGCTTTGAGCTTCATTCACTACAATACTTATCGACATTAGGTAAACTGCTGCATTCAGAGCAGCAGCAGGACTAATTAATCCAAGCCAGTTCAGATTGTGATTGCCTGGCTATTTGGCCCTGTGCTTTTAATTTAGAAGACCAGGACAACTCATGTTCTACTTCCTACTCTGCACAGAAGATTTGTCCTGACCAATCTTTAGAGAGGGACTGATTGCACTCAGTGCGAGTGATACTGCACAGTCCATTTGAACTATGGTCAGAGCTTGCGGACATAACCACGGAAACTGGATTTAAAATATAATATAAAATAGATATAATAAAACCCATCTGGGAAGTAGGTTACTTAAACACGGAACTCTGCCTTGCTGGGCTCCAGCTGCCCAGACTGTCCTGTTGTTATACACTGCTGCTGTAGCCTTGCGAACCTATGCAGTTAAAGCTTAAGCATGTCAAGATGAACTGTCCTCAGAAGTTGGGCCTATAGACACACTTTCACAGGCTATGTCAATATTAACCATTACATTATTCCAGCATAGTAGGAACAGCCTTCTAGGGCTAAAGGATCCAACATCCCTGCTATACACATTTCCATGGGGTTTACTTTTGGCTAGTTCTAGCCTGATCCCATGGTCTGAATGGCCAATTTCATCCATTGGCCATTAGGTGCATTAGGTGTGCTGCTGGGGAATAAGCGTCTTCCAGTTTAATTTCATCCAGATAGACTCTCTGAGACAGCTACATAATACAAATGAAAACATGGTAACTTGGGTGGATTGAGAGATTTGCTTCAAAAGTGCAGCCCTCAGTTGAACAAAACACTAACATAGACACACTCCTTATTGCTCATGGAAGTAGGCTTGCTGTTTGTGAGATTTTAGATAATCATGGAACCAAATTAGAGTTTTATTATACTTTCTCATTAAAAAAGGCAGAGAGAAAAGCAGCTGCAGCTTACTGAATTCTACCCTTCAGATTTCTTTGAATGAGCTTGCACTGGTGAGTGGGTTGAGCAGAGGGGTGAAGTGAGGTGTTTAGGATTTGAGAAATATATTTATTCCACAAATTAATTAAATCTGGAATTACAAATGTGTTAGTATTTGTCAAAGTCCCACAGCATTGCATATACTGTTAACCATTAAAATGTATTAATATTAGCATCTCTTCGGAGCTGCAAAACAATGTTATATGAGAAAATCCCAAATGGTATGGTGAGCAAAGACCTTTAAATCTGCACTCTCTCTGGAGTATAATGGTTTTACTGTAACTGCATCCATGAGTTAGAAATATTATGGGTCAAAAGCAGGTTTAGGAGGCCATCAAGTCTGACCTAATTATCTACAGTACATTTCCACTTTTCTCCAGATACAATTCTATATCTGGAGGCCAATTAATTTTCATGCTATGTACAGTGCGGCATATTTTTGTGTCTCTTGTAGTCACTCGGGACTTAAGAATACTATAATATTTCAGTATAATAACAGAACATAATTGAGATATTGTGATTTAGTAATATAATGAAGAGCTCAACATCACAGCTAACTACTATATGAACTGCACCAGAAACATACACTTGTATGCCTAACATTTTAGACAGAATTTGGGGTGAGGAACACTAAAAGCCAAACCTCTTCATCTCAAATCTACTTGTCTCCATTTTGGCTGTGTCCTATGTAACACAATGGCCATACTGCAATGTGTGAACATGGTAGCCAGGACTCAGTCTGATCTAAATGTCCTAGAAAACCATTATTTAACTGGTTTTGTGATTATCCTGCTGTGTAAGTCAGAGTGAGTCATTTAAACGTGCTATGCCTCTGTTTCCTGGTGACAACATTCAGTTCGGATTTTACACTGCTTTGACATACCACTATGGACTACCAATGCAGAGGAACTGAAACTTACTAGTAAACCATCCTAGTTATTGCCCTCTGTATTACAAAATAGGAATCCTTCTAACTAAGTGCATCCTCGTCTAATATGAAGCTGTTTCCTCTCCTCGCTCTGTGGAGTGGGTTCAAGAAGGCATACACAGTACTGCTCACCAGGAGTGGGTGACACTGCTTCTGTGCTGGAGCATGTAAGACCTGAGAACCAGAAAAATAATACTTTAGTGAAGGTACAAAAAAAAAAAAGAAAAAACAACAACAACAAATTAAGGAATGAAAAAGGGCAATCACATGTAAAAGAAAAGAGGCAGAAAAACAAATGTGATGACACACAAAAAATGCAAGGTGGAATTTCTACAGCACTGAACACTGGACTGATGCTATTCCATCAGTGGATACTTCCCCAATCCCCACGTAAAGTTTATTCAAGTGAGCTTTATATTAGGTGTTGTCTGCCCTGCCCTCTGTGGTGACCTAAGGCTCTCTAAAGTGTAACATACCGTTTCTTATGGTTCAGCCCATATACCCTGTCCATTTGTACAGGCAACTCAGTCTGGCATCACACTTGCTCACTATTATTATTTTAAAATTCTTTGAGGAACAGTGTGTTGAATGGTTGAACTATTTATTTTGCTCACTGAATACATATTGTGTGTTCTGTTTTGCTAACAAGCCTGTGGCTGGGCAGCACATTGCGTTCAGGATCAGGAAAACTCTATAGATGGAGGGGAGATTGTGCCTTTCCTTGAGAGTAATCTTGTTGTGCAGCTGGGAGAGAGTTCCAGGCTGTGAGGTCGTGCAGGTTGGGATGGCTGGAGGTGCGGTGGATTTTAGTAACATGGGCTTTGCATGAAAGAAGGGTAGACATGCAGCCAAGCCTTGAGGTGATGGTGATAAAAGAGGATGCTGTGGAGCTTCAGAGGGTACTGCGAGGTTTGTGCATGTTAGGAGTCTGTTATCAGCTTGAAAATCAGGGCTAAAGGGAAGGGCATCCCTGCAAGGAAGAGTAGGTAAAGGTTTCCAAACCTCTAGTTTCAAGCTGCTTTATTCAGCAGTCCTGAGATGTTACCTTAGAGCTTGTGCTATATTAAGCCTACCTTTAGTGTGTGGGAGCTTCCCGGCACCCTTGCTGTGGGGAGGAGGTTTCTCTTCTGAGTACTGGACTGGGTGCTGTTGCAGGTGGCTTTAATTCTGCATGCAGTTCTTGGGGGTGCTTTGGGGCCAGCTTACGTGATGTTGTGCGACTATGTTTAGTAGGGGACTACTTGCTTATTTTAATGCTGGCTAAGCTTTTAGGTGTTCTTTTTGTTTCTCTAAAATAAAGCTGTTATTGATTCTTTTACCGTATCTATTTCTGCCTATTTTATATTTGCTGAAAGAAAGAAAATAGCGAGTGTAAACACTCTGATGGGTTTCTTCTCCCTAGCTCCATAGATGCCAACTTTCTAAAGAGGGATTTTGATGTTTCTTTTGATTTTCAACTTCTGAGTGCCCATCAGAGAAGTCATTGGTGAGGAATTAAAAGCTAAATAAATGAGTATACAGAAAATGATACTTCTGACAATGCACGGGCCTGTAATCTCTGTGGGAGAAAAAAGCTCCTACAGCCAAAAGCCCAAAAGGAGGCAGCTGCTGAACTGAGTCAAACACTGCCTGGAAAGTGGGAGATTAGAAACATGTAGGTGACAGCCCTCCACCGAGAAGGCTTTGTTTCAGCTGTTCAAATCTAGTGAAAAAACAATAAAATTAGTGACAGCTGAGAAAATAGTGACCAATGTTATGCTCTCAGAGAGTTGGTAAAGTAATAAGCAATACTGAGAAATTGGGGAGTCAATGTTATAGGAACTTCAGGACGCCCAAAGCAGTGTATTTGTTGCACTGGCGAGACTGAGGCGCCAGGAGTGCTACACACGGTTTTCCCTCTCATGAGAACGAGTAACTGAAACTGGGCAAGTTCAGCTGAAAAAAAAAAGGCACACATCTTAAATGGTGAAATGAACTAAGCTGATGAGTGATGCAGGCTCGTTCTTAGTCTTCAAATCAAGACTGACTACCTTTTGGAGGAAGATGTCTTGTAGATGATGAATGTAAGCTTCCAGCCAGAACAGGGCATATCTGAGTAAAACTTCGTGTTAGACTGAGCCTTCTGCTAGTTCCTTCTGGCCTTAATATGTGTAAATTCTCATCTTTTTGACTATACTGGGTGCAGGTGCCCAGGTGCTGGCAGGGGGGGCTGCAGGAGCGGCCTCTGTGAGGAGAGGCCGGGGCTGCCCAGTGCCGGACGCAGCCGGTCCCAGCCGGTTCCAGCCGGCTCCAACGGCCCCACCGCAGGGCAGGGCTGAGCCCCTCAGCCAGGATGGTGGTGCCCTGGGGAAAGCCTGTGTAAGAAAAGGTGGAAAACACCATACAGGCAGGTTGCTGAAGGACTGCAGCCCATGGGGAGATGCCATGATGGAGCAGCGGAAAAGTGTGAGGGGGAAGGAGCGGCAGAGAGCAACCGCTGCGTACCGACCATGTGCCCCCCCCCCCCCCCTCCGGAGCCGCTCCGGGGTGGGTAGAGGAGTCTGGAGTGAAGGACTTCATGCTGGGCATGGGAAAGCAGGCAGGAAAGGTGTTGTTTTAATGTTTGTCTTTGTTTCTCACTACCTGAATCTGTTTTAATTGGCCATAAAGTAAATGAATTTTCCCCAGGTTGAATCTCTTTTGCCCGCAACAGTATTTGGTGAGCAATCTCCCTGGTTTTATCTTGACAGGGAGATTTCTCATCCTATTCTGTCCCCCTGCCCCACTGAGGAGAGTCTGTGAGTGAGCATCTGGGTGGGTATTTGGCTGTTAGCCACAGCTGACCCACACATTGACACATAGTAGTGACAGTCTGAGTATGCGACATGAATCTAGGCTAAACTTCTAAGCCATAATATTTTCAGGGGTTTGCTGCAAAACCAACATGCATAGTATGCTTAGTTTGGCCAGATTTCCTCTAAATTTGAAACACTTATATATCACCTACTGAAGTAAACAGGATAAAAAATGATGTTGAAATTTTAGGTTCAAGGAGAAGTTATGTAGGCAGAGATCTTAATAAAGAACTTGGATAATTCTGAAATTGGCCTGAAACAGGGAAGGTCTAAAACTTTCCTGTAAGACAATGCCAGAAAAACCATTGCTGTGACTACAAATCAGAGTGGCTGGAGAACATGATATTGCAGGTCAGCATGTGTCTGTTTCCCTGTAGGTGGAAGAGTATAACTACAGTCTGTAAACAAGATGGATGAATTTAATTGAGAAATTAAAATGACAAATGAGAAATTGTCCTGCCTGTACGATCTGGAGACAATCACAGAAATTTAAACCTGTATATATGTGTGGTTTTGGTCTCTCCACTATCTCTTTGGAAAAGGTATTAATCCACATTGCTATTGTGTTTTATCCAAAACAGCAATGAACCAAACCAGCAACGCAACGTGGGGAATTTAGATAAGAAAACCTAACCAGAACACAGCTTAATTGGTAGAGTAGTGATCTTACAAACAATCAACAACAACAACAACAAAAAAGAATACAAAAACATTCAAGAGAAGTTTGAATGGGATTTTGCTTGGTTAAAGTTAAGGTTAAGTTTTGTTGGTTAAATCTATACTGCTTTTCTGATAAGTGGCCACAAAAGTGATTGTGACATGATGTGTTCTGCACTCTGTCCACCTCCTGGGCATTGCAAGCAGCTGAGGAAAACCTTGCCTGGGTATGCCTGGCAGCGTATTAACCATACAAAGCTTTTGGGAGTCCTTAGGGAAATGGGTATCTGCGTGTTTTGGAGGATGGCCTTCTGCTTTGCCTAGGGCTTCATGTCTGGGGTTGCTACCTAGATAGATGGTGAATCTGGAATTGAACAGAGAGTTCCTTTCAAATGACAGTCTGGATGTACTTGTGGGCACCAGATTTTCGTCTGGCAGGGCTGGACCTGGGATCTCTGTAGTAGTTCTGAACAATAAGCAGTATTGGGTACGTGATATTAAAGGTTATGGACCTAAAATGCAGCATATTATGTTCCAGTCACAGCCATTCATTTTACAGTTTTGTCAGGTTAGGCACTGTAAGATGTCTACTGTACTTAGTGGCTATTCTAAAGTTATTTTGAGTTTCCTGGCCCCTAAAAGGTGACAGTAATATGGTGGCCAGTTGATATACATGTGCTGCAGGAGCTGTAGCAAAAGACATTAACAGGTATTGGAAAAAGCAGGGAAAACAGAAGATGGGTTTCCAGGTGCTGGAAACAATATTAAATACAAAAAAATTATTACTGTGGACACGTAGCAATTTTGCCTCTGGAGATGCATATATATGGCATGCTTCTAGGGCATATGCTCAGTCTCCAACTTTTATGAGTGCTAAAATCCAGCAAATTTTTGATACTATCTCCGTCAGACTTCAGTGGTCTTTGAGGAAGAGAATTCTTTTCAGCACTGTAGCTCTTAGAAAAGGGATAAAGCAGAAATGTTCAAACAGCTTTAAGTACCTGTCTCAAGAGAGTCGAGCTTAAACCATCATTTAATCTCTGCTATGCTGAGACTAGAGGTCTGAGAAAGAATTTTGTTTAAAGCAAAATTGGTGAATTTGGACTTTTGTTCCTTTTATGTGAGGACAAAATTAGTCCATGCTTCCAATGCCATTGTGAAAAATAACTCACGTATTTTAAGACCATAAAAGATCAAGATGGTTGCAGATATGAAGTTTAGTTGAAATAAAACTAGTCTGTTCTGGTAACGCTAAAAGGAACAGTTTGAAAGGCAGTGTCTCAGGATTCAGGAACACAAATGTAGTCTTCATGACCCTTGTCTTTGTTAAAAAAGATTTCCTTTTCCCTTCTCCTTCCAAATATTATAGCTTTGTGTCTTACCACTTGTGTTTATGTAGGTGACTTTCAGTATAGTTGGACCCTGCAGTCAGGTATCATTGAACTAACCTGAAACCCACGGAGGTGAGGTTTTACTGTTACATTAACCAGAACCCAGCTTCCTAGGGAGAACTTCCCAGTTGCAACTTTTTTTTTTTTTTGAGCAATTTTTTCCAGCTTTCATAAAGTAACAAGAGTATAGCCTTTATTAAAACTCCTCCACGTAGGCACTCTGAAAACATATGTGCAGCAGTATCAATGTGCTAAAACCCTTTGATATAATGGTAATAGATATGTAGATTTCCCCAGCTGTACCCAAAGACAACGATCACAAATTGCAGAAATCTGCAGTACTTTGTGGCTGACAAGCTACTTGGGTATGTTCTTTAATTGCTAACAGTGAGAAGCGATAGTAGATACTGCCATATAGCGAAGCAATTGGCAACTATGGAACAGCAACAGTTGCACTATAGTGGTTGGTGCTTGTGAAGGTCTACAGCTCTTGTCTGACTGATGGCTCCTGGCTCATTGTGTACCTGGCTGCTAAAAGTTCACATGTGAGAAGGCAGCCAGCTCATGGTGTGGAGGCAACACAACTGTTGCTCCATTGCCAGTTTAGGTAGGAATAGGAAACATGAGAGTGTTTGAAACAAGTGATTGTCACCAACAGAATGGGAAAGGGGCTAAAGATTAAGAGATGGAGTGGGCTGAGAGACTGGCAAGTCATGCAGGACATGTACTTGCTGAAGTACTCCAAATCACAATGCTCCAAAGAAATTTCCTCCCTGACCTTCTGTATGGCCAGGGCAGGTATTTATGGCAGATAATTTGGGGACATACATTAAGTTTGGCCTGTTTCTTCTGTCTGTCATGTGTGCATCAACTTCTAAAAACTGTGTTGCAGCTAAACATGTTTTAAATCCATCTCCAGACAGTGACAGTCTGCCACAGAGGAGGATTTTTAAAGCTCTGTTCACACTGTACACATTACAGGCATGATAGAATACATAACATTGTGCTTTGTGACCCCCCTTACTCCCCACAAGAACATGTATGCATGCGTGGTGCAGAACTGGCACTAACTAGTCAAACCAGCTGGACTGCCCTTGTACTCCTCAGGCTCCTTTCTGCCCAGCCTGCTCTTAATTTGAAGCTCTTCATGGCTCAGTCACCCTTTTCTAAGTATGGGAGTTGTCACAAAACCAGATCCTCCTCTGTAGGATTTTTACAGCTCTGCAGAGTCTCTGCAGTGTGTTTATGCTGGTGTGTGGACAGATCCTCCCGCGCTGGCATGTTATGTGCCAATCAATGAACATGTATTATAACAAAAAGCGAGCAAATGTATTTTACTGTGGTAATTATAGCAGCCCCTGAATTGTCAAAGTTATTTCTTCTAAAATCTGTCTTTACATGCTCTACTTCTGTTTGAAGGAGAGTATGAGTAAGGCACATACTATGAAATTCTAACTGTAAGAGTTTAATATTGAACTCTTTGTAACTGAAATATTAAAAACATTTCTTTGGTGGACTATTTCAGGGAATTTTACTTAAGTAAAGCCTAATGTTTTGGCTTTTTTTTTTTTTCCTGAAAGCTTTTCAGGCTTTTCTAGTGTATTCTTTTCTTTGATCTTCTTTTGTAATAACATGATATTCTTACATTTCAATAGAGAAACTGGAACTAAAGTACACATGAAAAAGTCCATAACAGCTCTCTTGCTGTTTATTTCAACAATCTTAATTAAAGAAAAACCTAATCCTACAACAGACTTGTGATTTGCCTTTTCTTTGAAGCACAATTAGTTTTCATTCATGTCCCTTGATGTCAGTGAGGGAAAACTATTGGTGGGTGCATCAGTGCTGATGGGGTTCAATTAATACATTTTTTTTTCTGAAACGTATCTCACAATAAAACCATGCACACAACGCACGTGCACACACACACACACACACAAAAGTAAGCTCTGTATTCATGCTGCCTGCAAAGCCATGTCTAAGTCTCTCTTGGCTGCTAGCCAAGGTCTCTAAAAACCCATTAAGGCTATTAGAGAAATTATTTCTCTTCCTTTGTGAGCTGGGTAAATTTCACAGTTATCATTGCAGGAGAAATGAATTGGGAATATATCTGTCTGGGGATGGTTGGCCCTTCAGTGGGAATTAAGCCAACTCAATGTAAAACAGCAGCTGTGTGTGTCAGTGCACGTACTTGCAGGAGAGAGTCAGTGGATGGCACTGTAATATAACTATTGTGCCAAAAAATACCTTGGAAAATTGTAAGTGCTGTCTGGTATTTGTGAGTAAATTCGTATCTTCTTGCAATTACAGGCTTTATTGGAAATCAGCTTTTGCTTTAAAATTATGTGTAAACCAATATTTGCCATGTGGTGTGCTTTCCAGATGCAGGAGAACTAAGCAATTCATTCCCAAAATGCTGCAACACCATCATGTCTGGCATTGTATGGTGACCTTGTCAGACCATAATAACAATATAAAAACATGCATTACAAATTCAGGAGATTTACAAAGATGGCTGGACTTGGCCTGTGTTCTCTCTTATGCTTCACAGTTTTTGCATGTGGGATTACCAGTTCTGGGGAAGTTCTTGATTGGCGTAGAAGTTGGAAATGGCAGAATTTCCTTTTGATTTGTGAGCTTTGGTAAGTACAACTTATGCAGTCTGCCATGTCAAAGTTCACAATAGAATAGAATTGCTTTTCTCGTTTTTAAAATCTCACTTTTCAAATGCTGTGAGCTGAAACTTTGAGTTTCTGGAACCCACATGTCAAATATATGGTAGAACAAGTACAGTAACACAAGATAAACCTTTAGCTTTGTACTTAGTCACACAAAAGGTTTTTATCTATTAAATGAAACAAGCAAGATATGTTTCCCAACTTCTTGCCAATATTTGTATTAGTGATTTGGGAAAGGAAACATGTTTCCTTCCCCACACCATATACTCTTTCTGAACGGTTTGTTTATTTATCTTTATTTTATTTTTTCCTCCTTTAAATCCTGGCCTACTTTCTTCATCTGTTTGTCTTCCTGGTTGCTAGCAACTAGCAACGGTCTGTGCAGAACTTTTTTACTGGTCTGCTTTTAGGTGCTGCAGGTAACAGAGTTATGCAGACCATCTCAAATTATGTTCTTTGTACCCTCTGATCCTGTAAGATTTTTCAAACCTTAAGTATGACAATTTCTTAGAGGTACTTGCATGTTTTCCAAGCTTCTCTCGTAGATCCACAACTCCACAGGACTCAAAGAAGTAGGACAATGGCAACTAAGCAGAAGTGAAGCCCTCACAGTTTACATTTGAAAATGTAAATGCACATGGGTCTTTCCAAAGAGTGCATACTCTTTGTAAGCTATATTATAAAACTACCTGTTTCATCTAGCTCTGATAACAAGATATTATCCCACTATGAAACCTCTCTTTTTCTCCAAAAGGGTAGATATAATAGCTAGAGGAAATGAGATGAAATGTGTGAACCACTTAAAAAAAATAAGTAGCCATAAGTATGGCTTCTGCAGTTACTAAGTTAATCCTTGGTATGATATTTGCCCTGAATATCTTGTCTTTTTTCTCTGCTTCTATTTATCTATTCTGTCTGGGTTTTTTTTCCCTTTGTGCTTGGAGTTCACCATTGAACTCATTCAAAAAAGTTTTCTATGCAATTCATGTATCCTTTAACATAGAATATTTGATTATTTACACTTATTTTCTCTCCGTGGTTCACTGATCTATAAAAGTGCAGGCTGGATTTTCAACCTATACTTTTGAAAGGTGTAGTAAACCAGTGATAATTTCAAAAGAAGTAAGTCACCATGCCCATGTGATATATATCCAAGAGTTACGAAGGAGTTTTAAGTATGACTTGGCTGAATTTCTAACAAAACCAACAGCTTGCTTAAAAATGGGTTAGGTGGCCAGATGATAAGAGGGTAGAAATGCTGACCATATCTTTTAAAAAGGTTCTAGAGGAGCTCTGTGGGACTACTTGCTGATAAACCTTACTGGGTACTTAGCTGGAGTAACACTGAAATAGAAAAAGGATTTGGAAGATAATAATCTGTAGCTGATCATGTAGTTCTGCAAAGCAAGATCTGGCCGGCTAATGTCATAAAATTCTTTGAATGTGTCAGCAAATGAATAGAGCGGATGTTAAGTATATCTTTCGGAAGGCTTCTGACAGGGCCATAGGTGAGAGACTACTCAGAATTGCTAGCTCTCGGGGTTTTCTCTTAAGCCCCATATTACCTGATTTTGTTTCTTGTAAATTCTTCATTATGGAAGTCAGGAAACAGAATAAGAAATTTCTGTAAAAAAGAAAAAATTATAAAAAAAAAACAACCTAGAAGCTCAGGAATTAGAGCTCATGATCATGAATCAGTCTAGCTCAGGAATCGGACACTAGGAGAAACAGAATTGTTATTATGATTTAATATGTCATAATTCGTAAGCTATCGCGTGATTCTGTGGCTAGTCATGCATGATTTTTTGAAGGTTGTGGATTGATAATATCTCTCCTAAAAGAAACCAAGTAGCCGTGAGGCGATGTAATATCATGGATCAAAAAGTAGCTGAGAGGCAGGAGACAAAGCAGGAACAAATGGTTCATTTTCATCATGGCAAAAGGTTAATAGCCACAAGTTTCTGTACTAGGTCGGTTGTTGTGTAATGTATTTATTAGTTATCTGGAAAGAGGAAGGAGAAATGAGGCAGCAACAGCACGTTATTGGTAGATAACCTCTTTGTAGGTTACTTGTTAATCAAATCCAGAGAAGCCTTAAGGAATTTCACATGGGCTCAGTCAGACTAGGTAACTGTGAGGTACATTCTTTTTGAAGAAATATAGAAAAAAATTAAAGTAATTGCATACACAGTCATTGTATCAGCCAGCAGCGTGGTGTTATATAAAATTTATTGGGCATTAATAGAAAGTCCATTTTGCAGAACTGGACAGGCCCAGATAAAAGTAGAGAGAAAGACTAGTGACATAAAAGTATCTGAAGTGATTGTTTACCTGAGGAGTCAGATGAGAGTGAGAGTGATAAAGTATATGGTTTAAAAAAGAAAAGAAAAAAAAAATGCAGCAGAGAACAAAGATCAGGAGACTACAGTTTTCCCTGTTTTAAGAATAAAGAAACACTTACCAAAAGGTGCCTATATAAACTGTGGAACTCATTGACTCTGGATGAAGATGAAATCAAGAATTTTGCAAGCTTCAAAGAGGGAAGGGGCATTTGTATGGATAACAAGAATATCCAGAGTTATGATAGTAATGCTAAAAAAGAGTATTTGAAGGGATAAAACCCCTCATGCATCAGGATTTAAGGGAATCTATAACTAAAGGGATTAGGATGAGACCTTCAAGGGAGACAGATTATCCTGCATCTGTGGGGGTTTCTTGTATCTTTCACCAAAGCATCTGGTGCTGGCTACTGCTGGAGACAGTGTTTAGGCCTGGTGGGTGACAAGTTTGAGCCAGAATGGCAAGTCCTGTGTTCATATATGAAAAACACTTAGGGTGCATCGTATATGTTTGTGTCTTATTTCCACTACAGTGGGCTTTGTTTATTCTCATCATGATTTTGTACTAGGTCAGGCTCATGTTTCTGATGGTACAATGTACATTTGAAATCATTGCAATGAAGAAGTTGTGTGAGCTACGGGGCTTCTGAGACACAGCTTCTGAGAAACCATTAACATGATATGCAGCCAGAGGGGAGTTCCTCAGTCTTTTTCCCTGTTTCACCAGCTGTAAAATGGAAAACAGTAATATTTACTTCCCGAGGGAATTAGCAAGGGGAATTAATTGTCACTTATTCTTTGAAAGGTATCATGAAGTGGTATAGTCGGTACAATTATGTCCTGACCATTATGTCCTGACTTCTTTCCTAGGACTGTGTTTTGATTGTATTCATTTTTTTGATGTACTGAGCAAAATACTTAAAGAACAAGAGAGGGAAATGTGTGCTGCTTCTTTCAATTTAGGAGTACAAATTGTAGGAGTGAATATTTCTAGTTATACATGTGGTGGCTGTATCCAGCCCAGTCAAGCTCTTTAGCTTTAGGTAGCTTCCAGGTTTGCAATTTCTTCTCAGTGTCTTAAAGGAAAACAAGTACAACTTCAAAACCCAGTAGCAAAAGAATATTCTAAAAATTTGCCTACGGAAAATCTATCTTTATATTTGATTAATTGGCTTTTTCTGACTACAGAATGTATCTGTCAGAATTCTGTGGCTATGCTCATGTTTCTATCATTTTTATTGCTACTTCATTTGCCAGTGATCCTTTTCCTTTGTATCTTCCTTTTTTAAGAGTATTTTGCCATAATTCCTGATTTTTTTAAATTGACCTTTATGTTTAATGTCTTTGACTTAAATGTTAGGACTCCTGTATTTCAAGGGCTTCATTTGGCCCATGTGTCAGTAAGACCTGAGCCATGATTTTGGCTGCAGAATCGTAAGAAATTTTTGAAATTCCATGTAAGAGCTAAACGATGGTGCAACCATTTATTGCATCACATTTTTATGCAATTGTATGACAAAGTAAGTTAGTATTGACCAGGTAAGCTTTCTATTTCCTGGGTTTCATGAGGCTTTGGAGTGTTTACACCCACTGTGTGATGTGAATTAATTTAAAGGTACCACACCTAATGCACAAGATAACTGTGCTAATTAGGCTTTTCATGAACGACAGATAACATCTCATCCCTATGACATAAGATCTATCGATACTGTAGCATTCTGTGAATTCTGAAGCATGTGTTCACATCTAGAATTTCCAGGTCTTCAGTGTGCTTTTTTGTCCCCTCCATAAGATTTTATGGCTCAGATATTCAGTATTAACCATTGTTGACTTAGATTTTATTTTTAATTTTCTTAAATCCATTTTAATTTTTTTAAATTCATTTTGGCTCAGTGGTAAATTCAGGTATCGCAGTCTGCCTGGCAAAAATTGCAGCCTGTCAACTGTTTCACTGGGGTATATGACCTCTAAGCTTTATTAAAATTGAGTTGAACATTGTTCAACTCAGTCAGATGCAGACTGATTTGCAGCCACTTCTGCTATGGCTTAAAGAGTAAGTATTACTTACATTATTGATACAAATAGTCTTTGGAAATACTTGACTGCTTTTGAGAAAATCTGTTCAAACCTCTCTTCTCTTCCTAGGTCTTTCGTGTGTTTAATTAAGCCAGATAACATGTCAGTAGGTTGTGTTGAAAAATGGCAGAACAATTTCACCAAAACAGAAGCAACTTCAAAATTTTTACCTTTAACATGATATAAAATAGAGCAACTTTTAGCTGATTCTTTTTTTTTCCATTTGTGGAAAACACTGTAGACTGATGAAATGGAAGCATCAAAATTATGCAGGCCTAACATATTCTTTTCTCATCCTTATCTTTCTTCTTGCAATGAAATTGATAATATCTGTGATTTAGTCTCTTTCTTTTTTTTCCTTTTATTGCTCTGCAATTTCAGAGCCTCTTGCAGTTTTACGAAGTTGCAAAATAAAAATTAAAAAAAAGAGTAAAAATACCCATTTCTCATTTTTTTTATTTTATTTTGAATAGGGAAAATAGAAGGGGTAGAAGAATGCCAAACTTTTTTTTTCTCCTGTCTGTGACATAATTTCAGTTTGAACCTTTGTTGGTAGCTAGTTTAATTTACCATTTGAAAAGTTGAGACATTTATTGCTCTGGCAATATAAGAAAAAAAATTAAAGACTATTTCTGTAGAGAAGTGTTGAAGCCATCTCAACAATGGGCTTCTTTGGAGGACAAGCATTGTGCAGTAGGTACAGTTATCACATATCCCCCTTGAATACTCTCAGTGCTATGTGCAGTCTCTCTTGTATCATCTGTAGAGCAGATAGTATATTTCCCGTGTAATTCTTGTAAAAATATGCTCCCCTAGCAGTGAAGTCATAATCATCTTGTAGTGTAGTTGTTTGACTGCTAGTCAACAGTGTTGTAGTTGAAGTGAAGTTAATTTTAACCCCTTTGCTGGAAGCAAACTGAAATAACTTTCTTGCAACAGCTTTTGTTAATTATTTTTATAGATCATGTAAGTAATACCTAAACTGATATCACTGAGAACCACAGGGAAAACAATATGGAACCACTTCCCCAAAACCAAAGGTTACATAAGGAATGACAGCTTTTTTAGAGTTAAAATATGGGGGAGGGTGGGCATGTAGAAAGTGACATATGGTGTGTGGATGTTAGATGTTAAAATGTGTGTCTGACAGTAAACAGCAATCAGCTACTATTTCATGCAGCGCATATCCCGGTTTATAAAGTTAGTGTTTGAAGAGGCCTACAGTACAAACCCTGTCATCATTGTCCTTGCTGGGACCATGTTCTGACATGTGGATTAATCTTGTGATAACAGGGGCTGGCTTATTTTAATAAAGATGTACGTCTCTGTGTTCCCTCAGTGAGGCCAGCTCACCTGTCGGTTACAATAGCATCTGCTTCACTAAACACCAGCTTTGAGTATACACCAGCAGCTTGGAAAAAGCACGGCTACTTGA
Source organism: Mycteria americana (assembly GCF_035582795.1). Lineage (NCBI taxonomy): Eukaryota > Metazoa > Chordata > Aves > Ciconiiformes > Ciconiidae > Mycteria > Mycteria americana. The sequence continues at coordinate 106,436,218 of NC_134366.1, read as the reverse complement.
GAAAATGCAGGTCAGAAATGCCTCCAGAGATGCCAATACAATAGTACTTCTCTTGGCAGGCACTTGTTTTGAATATAACCTTCCAACAGCTCTGTGATCCTGGCCCTTGTGGAATCCAGGAGCTCTGGGCATCCTGAAAGAACTGATAGTCCTTTACTTCATTGTGCACACTGCTGTTATCATGCCTGGTTTTCCCATGCTGACAGGTGATGATTTTTGGCACATACAGTAATCCTAACTACTGTTGTACAGTTCAGTCCTGTCCTCATTGCTCCTGAAGTAAGTGCCAGATTATCTGTGTGTCACTTTGCTGTTTCTGCCTTACGTTTCTCTCCCCTGATTCTTCTGGACTTAAGGAAAAAAAATTCCTGTATTATCACTTTCTTCTTCCTTGGGACCCTTTGTTGTCCCGTCTGTGACTGATTAAAAATAAAGTTTTCTATGTGTGTTCTTTTTAATCAACACTGCATGTTTAGGTTGATAATGGTCTAACTGACGTTTTCCTGTTTTGGAATAGCATTAATGACTCACAGCAGAAAGAACAAACACACACTTCAGGCTTCCGGTGTTGTTAACAACTAAAATACCTTATTCAGAACAAAACCAAGGTTGTTCTGTATGGGATTAGTAGTCCAGCCTTTGGCCTATCTCTACTTCTCATCTTTCTCAGCTGAGAGCCCTTGTTCATAGTTCCTTGCTATAAGGAGAACCATCTTTTCAGCTGGCTTCATCCCCCCAGCTCTGCAAAGTCACCACGAAGCTCTCTTTAAACAGCTCTCCAAAGTCGACATTGAGACTTAACTTTCTTGGAAAGATCCAGTCTAAGGGAAGCTCTATTGTAAATCCTGAACTATTTTTACTGTGATGAGCATGTTTAAATCATGTCATGGGGCATGGCATGGGTTACCCATTGCTGGTATCAAATGAGTTGGCTGCAGACCAGACCCTGTCAGTAGGACTAAACAGCTTGCACAGTGAGGCATGCTAATTCTTCTACTATGCTTATGGGGCAGTGCTTTCTTTTATTGCACCAGATACAAACAAATTTGGAGCTTGCTCAGTGCTCTCTAACATGTGCCCAGTTGTGCTGTGCGGATGTGCTTTTCATCACTTTGGAAATGTGAACCTTTCTGAACCACGGGTCTTCTCCTTCTATATAAATATCTTTTCTCTTACTGTCTATGGCCTCTTCTGTTATGTGCAGAATTTCCCCGATTTGACTGTGAAATGAAAAGGATCTGTGATTTTTCTTGAGGTGTGGTGCTCTAATTATAAAACCATAAACTAAATGAGAGCCTTAATTATAATGGAAAACAGATTAGAATATTGTCATTTGCCTTGCTGGGGAGCCAAGGGGAGATTAAAAAGCCAGTGGCCTAAATTTATGTTATTTGTATTTCTGAGTCAAACCTCAATCATGTAAAACAGCCAGTAGGCCTGTATTAATGGGAGAGGCCAAGAGAACTGAATCTCAAAGGGCTGTTGCCCTTAGGACATGGTACATTATGATAATGTGATGAAGAATAATTACCAAATGTGAAATATATATTGTCAAACATAAGAGCAAGCTATTCCTTACTGAAAATGAGGATGTGAGAAAGACGGTGAATGCCAGTCAGCCAGGGCTAGGTTTCTAAAGGCACCTCCACTAAAACTGGCTGTTGAGGCACTGAATTGGCCTTCAGTTCTGACAGGCTGAGGTAGATCAGTGGAGTGGAATAAGCTTGTGTTGTTTGTACTGAAGCCAGATTTTAAAGCTTACTGCAGAGATTATAGATTTATATTTATGGCAGGGATAATAATAGCATTCCTGGTGATGACCATTGTTATGATAAAGCCCACTGAATGGCAGTGATGACAGAAGTGTAAGACTTCACCAAATTATATTAAAAAATGATGCAAAAATGGAATGGGAGCATTTATATACACATGTGCTATTGATATTGGTTATTTCTGACAAAATGTGTCAGTGCTTCCTTTCTAAATGTGGTAGGATTTTTTTCAATAGCTCTTTTCGTGGCCGTTATGCATAATGTTGTCTGCATTAATATTATGTTTGTGACATTCAGGGTGGGACACAGAGCATGAGCAGTCCTCTGGCAGCTTTTCTCTTCACACTTGGGTGGTGCCAGGCAGCAGTATAGTCTCCGTGCCTTCCTTTCCCCTGACATTTGTCTTCAGGAAAACCATACCGTGTGTGCTGGAAGATTTGTTCTTGGGTCTTCAGTCAAAATAGTAGCCTTCTCCATGGCATGGTGTGACTGGATGAAAGCACAAAGCAACCGTGCAAACTTGTGACTTTGGTCAAAGGGCTTATACATAGGTGTAACCTTAAATAAGTAGCCAGCTGGAGTGAGTTCAGTGACATTATTTTCATGCTTCAAGTTATGCATGAATTAAGTGTTTTGCTGGATCAAGCCTTTATTATAGATGTGTGTACAAATTCTGAGTAAATCTGCCTATAAAATCTCAGGTAAGAGTATAGCTCAAAATAAAAGCATGTCCAGCTAAGTTGGTGTGGACGTCATGGACCAAAACCTACTTGTCATAATGGGGCAAAATGAATTTTTAATGAATTTTCTGTCTTGGGAGAGAAGAGTGATTTGGCATTGGATATAACCAACTATAGACCCAAACTGTTAGCAAATTTTTCAAGTGTATTTTACTTCTTCATTTGCCAAATACCATACTTGTGAAATAACTCCCCCTTGAGATAATATCTGGTTTATGTGTTATATTGTTGGTATCATCACAGCTCTCAAAGCTGCTAGCTGTGTGCCTCATGTTCTATAATATCTGTATCTATACACTACTACTGCATCGTAGCGTGGAATTGTTGGCCAGTTTTAAAGATGGAGAGCTAGTGTTCAGATTAGCTCGCTCAAGATCAAATAGGAAATTTGTAGCAGAGAAGACCACTGACCCTATGCTTCAGAAGAGCATTCAAAGTACTACTTTTTCTGTTTCTTTGCCTATCTGGCAAATAAATATCATCAATAAATCACTAGGAAGAGCTTCTTTCTGTTGTTAAACTAAATAGCTTCTCACTGGCCCTAATGAAAAGTAAGAGTTTTTGCATGTCACTGAAGGAAACATTTTAATAGTTTTGGGAACATTACCACTAAAGAAAAATACACAAATACGTATCAGTACTTTTAAAATCTAATGATCACTAATCTTGACTTGCCCAAATGTATGGATCACAGGCTAGACATGTAAAATAATGGAACAATCAAAGTAAATGGGCACATCTGAAAAATACTGCCTTTTTATAAGTAAGAGATAGAAATATTTAGTGTAAAGAAATATGGATAAGCTTTAAATTTGCACTTTGTATTTTGTATACTATAGGCAAACACAACAAACAAATGAGATTTTTAAAGACTGTATCAAGTATCCACATCTTTTGCACCCACTCACTTTTCTGCATTTCTGTTACAAATCACAACTACATGATTTGTGGCTAAAAGGTTAAACAGTAAATAGTGAAACATTTTCCTCTTTTTCTCTTGAATTTTTTAATGGTTTAAAGATGAGGGAGGGGTAAATCATTGACTAGATCCAGTCTTCACCTGCTTCTGGGATATAGGTCCATTTCTAGAATCGTGTTGTTGATACAGTATTTCATTTTGTTTCTCCTGAGTTAAATGAGAAATAGAGCTTTTCTGTTCCAAAGTCTTCCAAATGTTACCATACAGCTGAGAGAGGTAGATGTTGAATGAAAACATCAGGAATCATGAAATTCTGTCCACAACCCTCTTCCTTGGCAAGGAAGAGTGGTAAGGCAACAGCTATAGTATATGCTTTGGTCTGAAACCATCTCTCTCTCAATTTGCCCTTAGGCCAATGTTAATTGCTGAAAAGCCAAATGGTATGAGCAGGTTTTCAGAGTACAGTACTGCTGAAAAATAAATGTGATAAGAAAACAAGATAAATACCCAGTGCTAAGAAATGATGATTCTCTAGATTTCCTCAGTCAAGCAATATTTATCAGGTGCATTGATTTAACTAGCGGCTATTGGCAGTTACAAATGGATGATGACAGGAAACAAAAAACCACCTTCATTTGCCATAAGGGGGCTTTTCATTTTAATGTAATGCCTCTTGGAATTACCAGTGTCCCGACTACATTTCAAAGATTAATGAACATCATCCTGTCAGGTTTAATATATCATACTTCTGTAGTACAGTTGGACAGGATACTGTTCTCATAGATTCCCAGAGTTTTCAACAACACTTATGAGATTTTTTTTAAGACATAAGTTCTGAGAGGAACTAAATATTTAGGAGTTTAAAAGAGAGCTTTCATTCCATTCTGGATACACAGTAAATACTATAAAATTAATTTATGTCTGTGGAAAACAAAAGCGTCTTAAAATGCTTCAGGATCATGCAGAAAGTTGCATATAGCTGTGTCCTGTTATCCTGGAGGTAGTACTCTTCTGTAAGTGGAAGGAAGCAAAAAAATTACTCTCAGACATCAGGAATCATTTGACAACCTCATTAAGTCTCATGGGTCTCTTACAAAAGTGGGATTGAACCAGGAAAATGTGTTCTTCATTTTTTGTAATTTGAATAGAGCACAGTAGATTCAAAACCTGATATTAAAGCTGATATTACTAAACAAATTCGAATTGGAAAGTTAGTATTCCAAAGTTATCATGAGTTAAGCTTAAAATTATTTTGTTTCAGTGAGTTTATTTGATTGTCCCATAAGCTCAGAAAGCACACAACCACAATTTTCTGATATAGACAGCACTATTTATGCTGTTATGATGAAATAGCATCAAGCATGCCTTCCTACAAAAGAGAATAATTTTCTTTTTCTTGAATAAATGCCTTGAATGATAGTCTAAATACAATTAACCATTACTTATTTTTTGACACATATGAAAGCATATTCCAAAATGATAAAAATGGAATCAACAATATTTGTTACACTTCACCAGCAAATATTTTTTTCTTCTTTTACACTAGGGAACATCTTCATTTCTGAAGTGAAACAGAGAGATTTTTCCTGACTTGTTAGGTCTCACAGGCCTCGTTCATAAATGTGGTATTGAATAGAGAAAATGTGTTTTACCAGTGGAGTACCTCACAGTGTACACTAAATTTGATCTTAGAAAAACAATTTCCAGTGAATGGATAGTCTTCCAGAATTATTATAATAAATATAAAATTAATTGTGTTACATATGTGTTAATTTAATTCACGTGTGATTTAGCTATTTCTATAACATAGAATGTTCCATTAGGTTCCTGTAACCCATCAACAAAATATTCTATGGAAAACAGGAAATGCATATGCAACTTGATATTAAAATTAGTCTTTACATTAATGTTAAGATTTTGTTTCAGGGTAGATTTTCATGTCAAAGGTGGACAGAGCACCTCTGATGCTATCTTCTTTTGATTTGCATAAATATATACATACTGGTCTTTTAAAATTATTAAATCCTAACAAATTCCACAAGGTAGAAATTCTGGTGCAGGTGGGTAAGCACAACAATAGAAACTAAGTAGATAGTTTTAGGAAAAATGAAACAGTAGCAAATACCAATAAATGTGGTGGAATTTTTGTCACTAGGTTTTTAAATTAAGGTCAGATATCTTATTAAAACCAGTTTTCGTTCAACCACAAGTTACTAGTCTTGATGCAGACATGATTCTGTGACATTGTACAGCCTGTCTTATGCAGGAAGTTGAAATACAAGATCATGATGACTCCTGATCTTAAATCTCTGAATAATTCCTTTGCTTTGATTAGCAGAATATAAATGCCCAGATGCATGAGTAGTTTGCCTCTCTAGTTTTTTGTGGTGTTTTTTTGGGAGAACTGCATGTTAAGTAGTGATATACTTGGGCTGATTGGTTAATTTTGGCATCTAAAATTTTTGTGTAAAAAAAAAATCAGAAAACCTGTTTATCAGCTGGGAGTAAATTTTTTTAAAGTCTAAATGTGTTTTTTTGTTTTTGTTAAAATTAACATTGTGTCATTAGTAAACAAAAATAATCTGTGATCAGAACATCTAATGCAGCTGAAACTAAACAGTCTGCTGTGTTTCACTTCAAAATTCTGGAAACCGTTACTTTGTTTTAGAGTTTTGAAATTGCTAAGGAAATGCTGGAGTTAACAAAAATGCCTGGCAGAGAATTCTTACCCTAAGCAAGCTGTTTTGTGAGCTGTATGAGAAACAAACTTTGTGTCTTTGGCCACAGCGCCCTGCCTTAAATAAGCAGCAATGCAAACTGCGATAAGACTGATCCACAGGTGTGCAGGGTGGCTAGGACACAGCACTACTCACCTTTTCTGGGTGAAAAAACACTTGGTCCTTATTCCTCTTTAAAAGCACTGATTTTTGAGAAGGCTGCTTAGAATTTTCACATTTTTCACATTGAATTCCACTTCCAGATTGTTTGTTGGAAATTTAATGGGGAAAGATGGATGGGAAAGAGGAATCTGATAGTGAGTACTCATAAATTTGGTTTATTTAGGTTAGGGAAAAGCCTGATGCATCAAAATATGCTTTTATTTGTGCAGTAATTTTTGAAACAAACAAACAAACAAACAAACAACCTGAAACAGTGCAGCTTTTTATTAGACATACTGTGATATCTGGGGTCATTCTTTGGGTGTTTCAGAATCTTCACAAATTGCTGGAAATAGCTCTTAAATGCCATGTATTACTTCTGCTGTGCAAGGCTGGCTTTGCCCTTCAAGGTGGAAATACCGATTATTTCTTCCATTCCAGAGTTGTCCAGGAGATTCTCCACAACCTCGTGCTCTCTGAGAAGTACATCACCTCTGGCCTTCTTCCTTAGCTATACCTCATTCACCTCGAGTCTGCATATGTAGTGTTAATGACTGATATTAGTGATGAGTCTCCTTCCTATGCTGTGATGCTATGGTGTTTCTTGAACTTGTGGTACTTAGCATGCTAGCCACAGAAATCTCTGCATACTGTGATTGGGTAATATTGCCTCCAGGAGGTTTTAAGTCCTGCTCTCAGCCCTTCCTTAGTTTTCCTACATGACCACAGGCAAATCTGCTGTCTCTGAACTGTGAAAAAGGGGTGAATCTTTAGATATCTATCAACTCATAAACATAATCAAGCAGAGCAGGAAATTGAGTCTTCTGCTTGTTCCACCATTTCCTCCTCTCTTTTGCTGGAAAGTATTTGTTCTTTTTACCCAGAAAGCTGAGGTCATCTGCTCATGTTTCTCAACTAAATTGTTAAAAATCTCCTGTGTGGATAAGTGACTATTTCTAACTTTCGTGCCTTGAGCTAGTGTACTGTAAATTCTTCTGGTGTCTTATGGAGCCCTTTACAGCTTTAGTCATTATTGTCACCACTCTCAGTGGTGCACTGAGATGTTGAAGACCTAATTTTACCAAACTGAAGTGACTTTATTATGTTCTCTAGTTTCTTATTAAAGAAACAAATCTTGAAAAATATTAAACTACAAGTGTGTTCTGTTTCCTGGACTCATTTTGAAGCTGTCATTCTCTTCTGCAGAGTTCTTTGAGATTTCTATTTTAGGCTACAGTAAAACCTTCTGAAGTTTTATGTATGGCTTTTTAAAGCTGAGAGATTTTTTTTTAATACCAGTAGAGCCAGTAGACTGGACTGGGGGAGGACCACTTTCAAATCCTTTTGTTGATATTGCCATACTTTCATGTGGGTTGTATGTTTGTTGAACTGTTGCATTCTGTCTATGCAATTAAACAGTGTTTAGAACAAGGGCTTTCATTGGAAGATGAATGGGAGGCATGGTGGGAGGACAAGAGACAACAAACCCAAGTTGAAACATGAGAGGGCCCAAGCAGATGTAAGGAAAATCTTTTTCACCATGATGATAGTCAAGCACTGGAACAAGTTGCTTGGAGACATTGGGCAAACTCTGTCCTTGGCATTTTCAAAACCCAACTGGATAACGTCCTGAGTAACCTGTTCTGATCTCAGAGCTGACCCTGCTTTGAGCAGAAGGTTGAGCTAGAGACCTCCTCAGGTTCCTTCTGACATAAATGATTATCAAGTTCATACGTACACATAGTTCCTACAGAAGTGGGAACTGTTAACAGTCCTGTAAGTTCTCCTACTGTTTCATCATGTAGTAATTAATTTAAACATTTAACTACTCACTTAGAAATTCTATAAAGTTTTGAAAATATACTAAGCAAAGTGCCTTTTCCTCTGAGCCCTCTTTTACACAGAACTGGGGTTGTTTAGCCTGGAGAAAAGGAGGCTGAGGGGAGACCTTATTGCTCTCTACAACTACGTGAAAGAGGTTGTAGTGAGGAGGGTGTCAGTCTCTTCTCCCAAGTAACAAGCAATAGGACAAGAGGAAATGGCCTCAAGTTGCACCAGGGGAGGTTTAGATTGGATATTAGGAAAAATTTCTTCACTGAAAGGGTTGTCAAGCATTGGAAGAGTCTGCCCAGGGAAGTGCTGGAGTCACCATCCCTGGAGGTATGTAAAAGACACATAAATGTGACGCTTAGGGACAGGGTTTAGTGGTGGACTTGGCAGTGTTATGTTAACGTTTGGACTCGATAACCTTAAAGGTCTTTTCCAACCTAAACGATTCTATGATTCTACGATTAAAAACCAAAACAGAACTAAACATAACAGAAAATACTTTGTTTGGTGTCTTGGTCCATATAAGGCAAACTGAATGTTCCCAGATTTAGCTCAGAATAGTCACCAATATTTTTATGCAAGTTCAGACATTGCAGTAAATAATCTGTGGGTAAGAGGTCAGTATATCAATTACTTATATCGATACTGTGCACATTGCTCTGTGCCTAATATTAATAGTGATTGGAGTGAATACACATGTGTATATGTAAGTTTCTTGCATAGCTCTAATTAATTTGGGATATGTGACTGTGTCACTCCAGTAAGGTGATGCATTTGGTTACTATATGCCTGTTCAGTGAGCAGCCTCATTTGCTCATGGAATTGACATTACAGCCTTCTGCTTTCAAATGCATTATCCATCCTGAACAGAACACGAACAACATAAAAACCCAAGAAAATGATTCTTCCCCGAAAGATAATGCCACATAATTGAGTGTCTGTATAGGTTGTTTGGAGACAGTAACAAAGAAATGTAAAACAGGATCCCTGAAACTGGTACAGCTTGTAAAATCTTGTTAAGCCATGTTAAAAAAAATACATTAATGCCCCCATTAGAAGCTGCAGTTTATTTATTGCATCCTATTCTTTAGCCCTAGTAGGCATAGGCTTTTTTTAATCTTCCATCCATCCTTCCCCCTCCCCTTTGAAAGTGCACTCATTGAACTCTTGGCAATTAGTGTAATTGAAATTTATTGACAATGCGGCCGTCTGCTGAAGCTTCATTGTTCCGAGTGCTTAGTGCAGAGCGCTATTGAGCAATGCCATGGCAGTGTCAGACAGCTCATACCTTGCTCAATTATATCAATGGACCAGTGACTGCCAAAGGTTCCTTTGGGGGTACGAATGTTACTTAGTGATAAGAGCCTTTCGAAACAGAATCCCTGGGCCCCATCTCTAGTGGGAGATGGAAATGAAATATGTATTTCTCTGCTGTGGAAAATTAATGTAATTGGCTCCCTTAAAAAGCTTTGACAAGTTGACCTGTTTGAAATCTGAGGAGGGCTTATACTGCGGTATCATATTATCTCCAACATAAAACCCCTCCTTTGGTGGCGGTGACAGTGTGATAAAATGGAATTTGGATAGTAATATTAAACTTCAGCTCCATTGAACACGTTCATATGTTTTTCCATTTATAGCTGCAAGCTGGGGTCTTATAGAAATCCTACCTTTTTTGTATTGCCATCTAATCTTTTTTTGTTTTGATTTACAGTAGTGCAGGAGAGAAAACTGTGTGTGTGAGTAAGATCTCTATACTTAGCTTTTCTTCTAAAATGTATATTGATGGAAATTTAAATGATATGTCAATGAGAATATTTGATTCAGGCTAATTCTGAAATCAGAGTTAAACTCTCAGACAAATTAATCAATATGTTCCTTATACATGTAAAGGTTTACACACCAAAAATAAGTAAGAGCTTGGCACAGCAGTCAAAGAACAAATCTGAATATCCAAATATGCATTTTATCTTGTGTTTGAATATAGATGCATACAATAGTTTTGTGTTTTATTGGAATTAAACTACCGTGATAGAAACAGGAGGCATTTACAATGGACCATATTCTGACCAGGCTTAAACATCATGCATTTCTACTAAATTCACTGCAACAGTGTCTTTGAAAATTAGGCAGAGTTGAACTAGTGTTTTTTTATTTCAGATAATATAATGACTTGACAATTTATTTAAAAGAATTTATTTAAAATAAAGGAATTTGAATGGAAACCTCCACATATGAGTCCAGGGTTTTATTAAATTATTATTTATTTGCCTTTCGATTTGCCTTCTTTTCAAAATCAGAGCAAAATCTTTTGTTAGTAAGAGATGGCGGAGTAATTATTCACATTGTAAATTTTTGTATTAGAGTTGTCTTCGGCCTTCAGCACATGGATGAAGATCTACTTCTCTTATTCATGGGAGTTCAGGGAATATAGGATTCTGGTTCTCATCTGTGGGTTTTTTGGGCTGTAAAATCCCCTTTTGTCACCTAAAAAGATTTGCCAGCAATGAGAAGAGGCATCTCTGGAAGACTGAGGCACCTGCAGTGGCAGAATCTTGGGTGAGAAAAGTGTAAGACACCAGGGAAGGGGGAGTTTACTTATTTGAGGTAACGAAAAACTGCAGCAGAGAAGAGAAAGAGATAGTTTTTATTGCTCTTTAAAAAAGGGGGAAAAAAAAGGAAAAATAAACCGACAACCAAAAATCAGATAAAACAAAGTGAACAAGTCTCTTTTGAATTGTGTGGAGACAGAGCTTGGTGATTACTTTGTGATTTGAACTGCTTCATCTGAATCTACCCCTGCTTCTTTGCTTACCATTGCCTCCTAAATTGGAAGAGCTCCTTTCCTGGTTTCAGTTTGGATGCTGCCAAAATCTCTTGAGAATATGTTTCAAGATGTAGAGTACTGTTAAATCAGAATTAAAACTCTAGCCAGGATTTGGCCTCAGGCCTAGAATAATCCTGCTTTTCTTGCAAGTGACTTGTCCTCAGCTTGTCGCTACTCAGAACTTAGCAACATTTGAACTCATTGATACATTTCTAGTCCTAAAAGCTTTAGGGAGAACTCTAGACCTAAGTAGCCTAAAATTTAGCCCACCACATAATAAAACAGTTCAAGAAATACCCTTCAGTTTTGAGAGTCAGCTACCTCTTATTTTTTGAAAAAATCATGGGGAAGGAATGTAAGAATTTGAAGAATTAAAGTGTCAATACTTGAATGAAAATACTTTAAGTAAATGATTTTAAATAAGGAAATAATGATTTAAAATAATTTAATTATTTATTTAGTATTATCAGTATTGTTAGTATTCAGTATTACCACAAAATATATTTGTATTTAGTTAACTGGAAGTCTACCTTGATAAGCTAGAGTTTTGTATAGAGTCTGTCTGAATCTTGCACTGAGTGATTTCTTTATGTAGTTATCACCCCTTGATTGCTGGGTGGCAAACTAGTTAGTAAAGGATTAATCCTTTATCTCTCAAACACAAGACGTAATCAAAGCTCAATCATCAAACCTATCCTCCTAGAGATCTTCCTAGAAACCTGTCTTCTAGAGATCTTTCTCATGTTTCTCCACAAGGGAATCTTACAGAAGATAAATATATATGATACTGGATTATTTCTATAACTTTCAATAATTTCCTTTGATTGCATTAGACTTCAGTGAATCTTGTGCATGTGATGGGTTTAAAGCTTTCATCCTAACTTCATAAAAGTTCTTTCAGAGCCTGTACTAGAGAACGATCATTCTGAATTGCTACTAAGTAATGTAAGCATGCAATTATCTTAAATGTTCCTCCCAGGGATTCTCTTGGTAAAGTATTTTAAATTCATATATAAAAAATTAATGACAATGTGAGTTTAACTTCCTCTGAATCTGGGCTGACTGCAGTCATTACATACAGAAAATTATTCAAATATCTGTATTAAAAGTGTAGTACTGAGATGCACACTTTTTTTTGCTTAATAAATTGCTCTTCTAAACTTCATAGTATTGCCATACAGTGAAATATACTTTACCTTTCAAATCAATAGGTTACCTAATACTTGTTTGAATAATCTGTGCTTAGTCTTAGGAATATATATGGCTGCTTTCCTTCCATGCATTCTGCATACTGGCAGATGCAAAGATTAGGCAACTTGTTAGCAGCATTAGGGGATAACTATGGTCTGACACAATATATAGTAGGGCTGAAAGTATTTTAAAATACTATTAATTTTTTTAATTTCCCCACTGCTGCAAACATAGTATATTATTTTAGGCATTTTGTGGATTAATTAAAATGTCCATGGCATTCTCAGCTCAAGAAATGGGGGGGGGGGAGAAAGAGAGAGAGCTGAATTTAAATACGAAACTCTTGTACATGAGTACATGTACATCTGGAGGAAGAAAAGGATCCCCATAGCTCTAAACCTGGTTACATCTGTTCTAAAACCTCATAAATTTCTGCTTAGCAGTCCAGCTGGGCAGAATCTTAAAAGAACATCAAATAGATACTCATCTTGATAAAGCAATTATGTTGTCAGTTCCCTTAATCAGCACGAGCTTGACAAAGCATGCTCCAAACTTGTAATTTTAGCCTACAGCTCACGAAACTTGAAGAGGTGATCTATGGGAAGGAATAAATTATCTGAAGATATGGGTTTTCATTAATTGATCCTTAAGCACCAAATCTTGGCCTGCAGTTATTCAAAAGTTGGGCAGTACCAGCCCTGGGGTGGAGAGAGAGAAGAATATGTAGGTAGTGAATGTATTGTCACTCCCAGCTGACAGCTCCATACCATAACTGTCAGCCGTGACATCTATCTTAAGAGCATAGCACTTTTCAAGTTCTTTTGTGTGTGTCATTCAACTATGGACACGCTGTGTGAAATCCTGGCCTTGCAGTCAAAATTCTTGCTGATGGCCTGGGTTTCATGCCCTCCATGTGGAGTGGGGGAGAGGATATTTCTGCCTTGTGTATTCCTGAAGTTGCACCCCAGGACTGAAAGGTTGGAGTCGGAGACTCCGACCAAGATGAACAGAGACATAAGTTAAGGAGTTGCGCAGTAAAGAGGAGAAGAAAACTTTGTAGGAGTCTTCCCTTTTGTGCTTGGACCAGGGCTGGGCAACTACGCAGTGCTCAATGAAAGAGAAAGGAAAACTATAGGAAACACTGTTCATGAAAAGTGTAATGTAATCATGAGAGGTGTGTGTAAAACAGCAAGAATTTGGGGGGAGTTTTAGAATAGGAGTCCAAAACCTAGCCTATGGACTTCTTAGGCTAGGTTTTGTGTCTCAATGACAGTTATAATTGTGGAGGTTTTATTGTTTTGTTTTGGCTTATCTTCCTCCTGCAATTAGAAGATAAATTCCTAACAGATTTCAAGTTAAAAAAAAAATTTCAAATTCTATTTTCGAGGCTGACATAATTGAAATATAAGTTTCTAATTTTTACCCAAGTCTTATTTAAACATCATGAAGTTAAAAATATTTATGGAGCCACTGCAGTATGCTTTGGATTTTGTGACACATAATGTTCCGTTGAACCAATAAAGGATGGCAACTTGACAGAGATACATGTATTAGGTCAGAACAGTACTGTGCGTTTTCCTTGAAGTTTTGCTAGTTCACTGCCTGGTGCTTTTTAATTCATGCTAGCACATAAATTTGACACATTGAAGTATTGAGTATTCAGCATTAGGTTTCTGATAGAGCAAATGCAGTCCCTTGGCTGTCCAAGAGTATAAGTGGTTTGAAACATGATCACAACGCCTGGGAGAAATCCTTCTAATAGGCACTAGAGAGGGTCGACATTTTTAAAGGATAAAAGCATATGGTAGTCATAAAGAAGGTGCTCCTTTGAGACAGAATTAACATGAGATATTGATAGTTGTTCTTTCAGATTAACATGTTGCATAGTCATTACTAGTTTCGTTTGCATTTACTTAATGCATTTCTTCCTAGGTACTTACTTTCTCAACAAGGATTGTCTTCTAATACGCACTGTGAACAAGTGATGTGTGATGTAAGATATGTTCCAGCATATTCTCTGAAAAACATGCTAGAAGGGCTGAAATACTATGGCTTGTTATGAAAGTGCAGAAATAACCTGTTGAAAGATTAAAAAGTCTATAGAGCTCTTTGTAAAGGCATATTTAAAAAACTATAGTAAAGCTGAATAGTGGGATTTAAAAGAGCTCTTATCTTTTGGCCTCCCATCATTGGAGTAGATTGGAGTCTAGGACAACATTTGCCAATTAATTGAACTTGCACAAGACAGGTTATTAATGATCTGAATATCAGTAAGGTTTAGTACAGCTCTGCTTCATATTGAACCCTTATTCTTCATACAGCTATTTAAGAAATATTGCAGGGGCCTGAAAAACGTACTGATGGCTTTATGACAAACTAGAAATGGAAAAGATGCATGTAAATGAGTTTAAACAACGTATTGCTATAAAAATAAAAATACTACTTTAGAGCTAGGCCATATTCCAGCTGTATCAAAACACTAAGTTATCTTATAGGAGCTACTTGAGCTTTTAAAAAAAACATTTAAGAGCCTCAAAAATATTCATGAAAAAGTTGTATTATATTTAGTCAGCTAACTATTAGAAAAATTGTTGTTAACGTCTGGCCAACTTATTTAATCTGAAATGTTTGGTTGACTGAAATGGAGTAAATGATTCTATAACCTCCTGCTAGTGAGAAGGTTTGTGTTTTATTTGTTTCTTTTGTGCCTCATGCTACAGATCCTTTGCAAATCTATCTCCTGGGTTCATCTCTTCTACCCTGTTTTGGACAATCAGTCCTAAAACCCTATTAGCACAGGATCCTGAACCCTTATGTCTCCTCACAGGACAAAAGGACTAGGAATTGCATTCCAGACAGGGAGTATCATGCATTATGCTTAAATATGGAAGGGTAATACTAAAAAGTGGAAAAGCAAACAAACAAACAACCTCCCTAATATTCATAAATCCTCCTAAAACTAAGCCAAAACAAAACAAGCCTCAAATCAGCCAATCAAATAAAAAACAGAAAGTAAAACTAAAAGATTTACAACAAAAAGTGCTTGGCATGTTTCCTTTTTAGGATGTCCAGGGAAGTTGTGTCATAACTGATATTTTGGTCAGTCACCATCTGTGCTAAACAAGTGTAGTGTGAAAAACAAACATAATGGCATGGGTTTTTTTGAGTTCTGTCTTTTTTTTTTTGCTAACTCTGATAGACCCTGAAATAGTTTTCTTTCCAGTTCTGTGTTGAGAACAAGCAAGCTGTTCAGATTTGCCAGACAACTACATCATCACTTTCTCTATAACTTCCTGCCATAATTTGAAAAAGTCTACAGGGTGTGTTGGTTGCCATCATGTAAGTAATAAAAACCAGTGGTTTCTTTTGTGTGTGTCTGTATTTGCTATTACATTATTTACAAGAGGTATTAGCAGCATAAGCAATATTGTATGTTTTCTAGTATATGAAGCAACTAATGGAGTTTTTTAGTGTTTCTCTGATTTAAGAAAAAGGAAAATCTGACTTGTGTTTGGAGTTCTGTCATCCAGACACTTTTTTTTAAAAAAACATTTTGTAGGGGATGTCAGAGGAAAGCATTAAGTGATTAGTCTTGATTTGTAAATTTCATTCAGTTAAAAAGGTTTTACTTAGTCCTACTCTCACTAAAGTAAGTCACAATGCTGATCGCGTTGAGGGGAGTAGAAATAGTCCATTATATTTTCAGTGTGTTTTCTCTCCAGAATCACTAGAGAAACGGGAATAGTTTTGAAAGAGGCAGGTGTATTTAGAAATCCCAAAGAGAATACTTATAGCCATTTCTTAGTGTACGGGATTTTTGTATGAATTAGTATAAACAGTGCTGGCTTGCTGAGATGTGGATTACAGTAAATTTACTGATTTTATGTATAAGCAGTCTCACTTATGTACAAAAACAAATGCATATCAGTGTGACTAACCTACTCTGAAAGTTCTCCATGTCATTCTATAGGAACTATAAATATGAAGCAGAATGACATTAACCTGATTTTTTTAGTACCAAAGCCATCAAGTGGAAAAATGTCATAAAATCAGATTTTGTATGACTGTCACGACTTGTCACCTACGTAATTTATGCTGTAAAAATATGAATACAGCAGGATGCTATACATGATTTATAATGATATAAATAGTAAATAGTGCTTGAAATATATATATTTTTTATTGCTAGCTATTCTCTAACCCCATTGTGTAATGCTGAAAATTGAACTTGTTTCACAATTTTTAACTTTTTGTCTCCAGCAAATTATTCACATTGGAGGGGGGCATGCTGAACTGGCAGGCAATTGTGAGACCAGGTAGATTTCTGAAACCTAACAATCAGAGAAATTTAAAGAGTCATGTAAATACAGCCTCAGACTATTAGTAGGTAGCATTGTTGCCATATTTTTAACCATAAAAATCTAGAAAATGTAGGGGCTTTTTGACAGGTGATATTTTGTCTGTGTTGAAGAACTCTTAGGCTATACTATTGAACAGTGTGAATTTCCTAAGTCTTGGGAAGAAATAGAAAATAGTGTGTTTTGGGGGGGGAGGGGATAGGGGAAGAAAACTGCTATAATTTTTAGAGGTGCAAAACTTTGTTTATAACCTATGAATGTCATTAGTGAGTTGTGAATGTGCTTTTCTGGATATTAATTGAGAATGTATTGGCATATATAATACTAGATTGTGTGTCTGTAGACTGATATAGAGCTACTGATATGGTATTGATCATGGGATCTTTCATATCAGGGATAGGTAGGCATGTCAGTAAGTAAAGTTCATTCACTATGGTTCCCATGTGAGTCTCATTACTGGTTTCTACCCAACCTTTATATGGCTTTGTTAGGCATTAAGACCAGTTCTTGGTCTTAGACATAGAGTCATTTCACTAGCTTTTTTTCCCATGTTTTATTTTAACCCCTCTTTAACCAGGCTGCTTGTGTTGCCTCCCAAGTCAGTCTGAATTACTATATTATTATTATTATTATTATTATTATTATTATTGTTATTATTATTATTATTTTGGAGTAGGTTTCTTGAGCTAGGGTATCAAATGCTGTACGTCTTGGGGAATATTTTAATGTCACATTATTTCCATCTCTGAGTAATCATCTGTCACTTTAAATACCAGTGTGAAGTAAAGACTCCAAGTCCCTCAGGCCAAAAAGCTCATGCTTTCCTCCACTATAAATTAGGGCAAATTGGGACTTACCTTCTCTTACAGTTTGTAGTTTATCCCATTGCTGCTGCTGATGACCACCTGAACAGAAGTTCTTCCTTGAGGTACCTAATATTTAGTTGTCTAATTTGTGGAGGAGAAAAAGGAGGCTTGGATACCCTGGTATTTGGAAGAGGGCCTAAGAAAACCTCCTGTTGTCTGTCCCACAGCTGCTTCTGAAAGCTCAGGTCACTGCATTGTTACCCTCTGGACTGCTTGTTCCTTTCTAAGGAGAGCCTCCTAACGCAGATGGGCTTATTGCCAGGTGCCAAGAGAGAGGTGATGCTACTAAGGGGATTGCTCACCTGCATAGAGGACACTTGCTGTATGAAGGGGATCCCAAGGTCTCTCTTTTCAGACGTCGTTCTCATTTTCATAATCTCATGTTGAGAAACCATGCAAGAGTCATTGTGAAGATAGGCTGGAGATGTTACTGGATAATCAGTGTCAGGGTCAATCAGTTATTGCAGGTTAGTGGGGGTACTAAAATGTTGTCAAGTGTGTAGACAGCAAACCTTGTGAACCTTGTTCAAAGCTGCTTGTAGAGGAGACATGTTTTTACCACATCAGAACAAATCCATCTCTGTGAAGTTCAAATGAGCTGAAGACGATGGTTTATGTAGCAGCATAGGACTGCCCATCCTTCTGAGGCAGACTCTTTGTGTTTGCTAACATAACATCTCTCTCACCTTGCAGGAAGTCTGTCAGAGCTGACATGTTGCATAACTTTGATTTTGGCCTCTGCTGCAGGCACCATCAGAGGAGAGAAGTGCCAGGCTCCATGCCCATAAAGACCCTTCCTCTGATTGCCTGACACCCCTAGTTCCCCAGTTTTTATGGAAGGGACAGGTAGTGAAGGTCTTTGTAAAAAGCAAGTATAGGTCATCCTTTATGTCTTTCTCATTCATGCCAAGCCAAGCCTGGGGAGGAAAAGAGGGTAAGAGAGAACCCCTGAAAGTGCAGAAGGAGCAAGTACCTTGCTCCCAGGGAGGGGTGCAAAGCCATGTAGGAACTGTGAAGGTTGTATTAATTATGGATCTTTGATGGGCGTATGAAGAGCAGAGAAGCTTCATGCAGTTAGTAATTAGTTAATTAGTAGTTGAGATTTGATAAGAAGTTGTAAGTTCTATACTACCTGTTAATCAGCAGGAGCTTCTAAAGCAGGGGCCAGGTTTATCTTTGTATGTCAGGCAGAGTTGGCACAGTAACTTGCACACGCCTTCCTTAATGGGAGGTCAGAAGACTTGCCAAATGTGTAATAGAAATACAGTTTTTTCAATGGGATTTTGGCATCGAGGTCATGATTTTTTCTTTTGTTTGACTCATAATATCTGAATGTTTGAGACTGGTAATAGTAGTATCAAGTGAGAAATGTTAAGGCCTCAAAATTTAAGAGGTGTCCTCACATCTCAGGAGGAGCTAAAGCAATACACCAATTAGGCAAAGGATATTCTTTAGCTAAACATGTCATTTTGTACAGTAACACAGGAGAACTGAATGTAATTGGAAGGCCTGGGACATGAACTAAAATAGCTGGTGGTTCTTTCTGGTTTCCAACTGTTCAAACTGGTGTAGATTACGCTTTGTGGCCATGGTTCTTCCTTTTATGAATGTGTATCAAGAGAGGTCTCCTTTGCTACATTTCTCTAGTTGGATATTTAAAGTAGTAACATTGGTTTTAGGCTTTGCTCTGTGAAATACTTCTGTCCTGAAGCAAAATGAACTGCTTTAATGAGTATGACTGAGAACTTCACAGCAGAATAAGCCAAACAGCTAGATCATTAGGAAGCATTAAGACCTGGATTCATCCTTGCCCACTTCTCTGCTTTACTTTTTGGCGGCTCCATAGCAGAATACTGAGTCTGGAGTTCCTGAAGTGCTGGCTAGATATAAGCACAGGATGTGTTGAAAAGATCAACGTTGTTGCAGTATATTATTTATGCTATTAGCCAAAATTATTTGTTGGTGTTTAAGAAAAGTTTTACATCAGTGTATTAAGAATGAAGGCTACTTCTGTGCTGACTGAATACAGTGTACAGAGTTACTTAATCTACCATTCCACACAATTAAACAGCAACATACTGCATGTGCATGAATGAGTTTTGTTGTTACATGAGTATGCTAACATGTTTGTCCTGAGATGCCACAATTTTTTCAGCATGATGCTTAGTGTACGACAACCTTTCTTCATGCTGTCTTTACCTGATCTTTGACTTTTCCATGGAAGTTCTCACAGGTCTGGATCTCAGGCCTCTAGGGCTTTCATTAATGCTGCCAGAAGACAAGTCAAGACAAATAAGGTGATAATGTACTTACATTGCCTCCAGAGAGTATTTATACCATATTTGTGTGGTCTGGAGAGGTATACTTTCAAAAATATTGCTGGTGTCAAGAGCAAGTTGTCCAAGTGGCAATTTATTACCCATTCTTCTCCTGATGTCTCCAGCTAAGTCATTGGAAGGGGCTGATAAAAATTTCTCTTTCAGGGCAACAGTGAAATTGCTTCTTGACTCCTCAAACCCCTGAGGCACAAGACAAGTCTTAGAGCCACCATCTAAAAGCATACTAATGTGTCAGAGATGCATACTCCATTACGCGAAGCAGCACTGGAAGCACTGCAACTGGGATGAGGAGGTCCTGAATCGGTATGTTTTTGGTCCCATATAGACCAGTTTTTTTCTCCACTGATGGTGAAGTTTTGGTGTGTATAGCAAGGAAGACAAAATTAGTGATTCCAGCTGAGCTGATGGACAGGACTTTCATCCCTGGATCCCATTTTTTAGCTATCAGTAGACAGATTGGTTCTGTGGTCCATGATTTACCTGCACAGGCCAGTTGGCTGAGATAAAAACTTTCCGCCAGCTAGGCAAGTTGTCTCCATATAGACAAGTTGAAGGCTACTGTATTTACAACATGAGCACAGGAGGCACGATACATGCAAATGACAATGACCATACTTTTGTACGTTGTCTCTTCTAGGGCTTATACTACAGTCCACTAATACTATAATAAAAATCAGCTTTGTCTTCTAGCATGGAGATAAGCTTGGGAAGCCATAAAGAACTCAGTGTTCAGGTTTTCTATAACTGTCTGTGGCTAATAAGTACAGTAGTGCTGTGGAACTCCATTAGCCCATATTTTTGCTGATTGTATAAACAGCATAATAGTTTAAAATAATGTTTAATATAGATTAAGCATAGAAAATTTTTGGAGATCTTCTGGAGTAAATATTTAAATATATATTTAAATTATTTTTTTCCCTAGATCTGTGTGTGTTTTAGACAGTTGGTTCTCTTTAGTAGATAATTATAAGTCAGTTTGAATTTTTCCCTCGGGGGGTTTAAAAATGCTAACACCTACTGAAACTGTATTAAGAACAATTGTCTTCATTGTCTGAATATTTTGTAATCTGTCTGAGCCAATCTTAGAGGTGGTTTATTCTGTACATCTAACATCAAAAGAGGTTTCTTTGGTAATATTTAAAATATGTGCTTTGCTTTTTGCTTTTTTTTTCTTTCCCACTGGTACAGTGTTTTGTATGCTAAAATTATTTCAAGGGAAGATCTTCCTGTTAGAAACTTACTCTTTATACATACGACTGAAATCAAGAAAAGCATGCTACTGTTTATTCCATTAGATCACACAGCCAATTAATCAAGATTTGAATGAGTATCAAGATGTAGCCTTCATTCTGTCTGCTTATTAACTTTCATTATGTGTAAACCTAAGGTGTAATTTTTAACAGGATGGATTATGCTGTAAAGTTTTTTTTCCTGTAACAGCATTCCTTCACAGATCCCCTTATTAAAGCATACCCAGGGTGATATATTATGTTAAGAAGGTTTAAAACATAAGGTGACAATGACCTTCCCTTTAATTAACTATGATGGAAGTAAAGGTGAGAACAATGATGATGAAGCTCTGCTGGAGACCATAAATCATCTGCTGCACTGGTTAGACAGGACACAGCTACAAAAATAACCTTGCAATTCACAGGTTAAATGGCTTTTCCATTGTGCTGCATTCACTGTTGTTTTTATTTACATACATACAGATAAGTTTCATTTTGTGGCAGTGTAAAAAATGTCTTTGATCAAACAAGGAGTTATTTTCTGAATATACTTGAAAATACTGAAGTATTTTGTTTGTTAAAATATTACTCAATATTCCAGCTTTTAAACAGCAAAGTGTTATATGCAGCAACAGAAAGTTGGGATACTTCTGTGTTTTCCTCTAGAAACCTGTGCTGTAAAGGACAGAAGGCAGTCATGTTTTATTGTAAAATAGTTCTTCATTCCTCCTAATGATTCTGGGCTTTCACCATACTATGTGAGATGAGATTGCTAATTATATTTTTTAAGATCTGAAAATGGTTTCTAACTTATTTAACTAGGCTTAAGAGCATATCACATGTTCTTAGCAATAAAACTACTTCTTTTTCTAAATACATCACTTTATCTGAGAGTTATAGTCCTGTACCATTTAGTATACCAAACAGAGTTTCCAATGTAATGGGAACACTTAAATTTGAATTACAGTTCAACAGAAGTCATAAATACATTGACTAGTGTTAACTACTGCACAATAAAGTAAGCAAGACTTTTGTCACCTTGACTATCAACATTGCAGAAAGGACATTAAGGGTTTCCTGTTCAGACTGGTATGTGTTGAATAATCCTGTAAGATCAGAATGGATTCAGAAGCCTTCCTATTAGATTAAAAAAAAAAAAAACAACAGAACAAACTAGTGAAAGTCTACAGAAAGTTTATGCTTCCTTTATGTTTTATATCTCTTGGTTTCTCCAGGAAGATGTGCTCTTAGTCTTTGAGACTGGTAAATCTAAACTTGGAAAACAGAAGTCTGGTAAAAAAAAAAAAGTGCTAGAAGATTTCAAAGTGGATGTTAACAGGCATTAAGCAACAGAATTTTGGGATATTTTTGCAACTGGTAGGTTGGTAGAAGAGGTAGGTCTTGTAGAACTGAAAACACCTGAAAGAAATGACTATAACAGCAGAAAGCCCAGAATTAACTGGCCATTCTTTTCTGTGTTGTAATGACAGCTGGGGTAAGTTTTGGGTGGTAACTTTTTTTTAAATTTCAAGATAGGAGCACGGAGTTTTATCTCAGGCTATTTCCCAGCTGCCTGAATTTAGCATGTTAAGATAAATCATCAGAGCAGTTTTGGCTTTTTGAAGTGCTGAAGCACAAATGAAGGGATCATGGATGGAGAATGAGCAGTCTGGGAATTATTTTTGAGTAGATGGACTTCCTAGGGCAGTAAAATGTTATATAGTTAAGTAACATTGGTATATTTGATTGTCCCTTTATGTGTTTAAACAGAGTTGGTAAGAAGGGGAATAATAATTCTTATTGCTTCGGTATGTCTTGTATGTAACACTTCAGCAGAACTTTTTTTTTTTTTAAAGTATGCAATCTGTATTAGTCCTTGCTGTATGTTTGCGTGTGGGTGGCAACGTGCATAGGTCTTGAGATGCAGGAAACATTACGGAGTTTGAAATCAAGTTTCTTTGTGTGCTGGGAAATGTGCAAGTGATGCACTCAGCATCCTGCAGTCATCTTTCTCTGGGTATCCAGTCCACAATACAGTGGGAATGTTACTGTAATATTGGTTTCTCTGGTGCCTTCCTGTTGAGCAAGTAACAGGAGCGCTTAGAACATCATTGGTTCCAAATGCCTCAGCGATATTAGGGAAGCGATGAGGCAAGATATCTCCAAACAATCCCAGTATTAGTCTGTATTGCGTAGTCCTGTAAGTCAGATGATAATGATAATGTCTTCTCAGCACACCTTTAATGCTCTGTGTGATGCTTTCTATTTAACTAAGAAATATCACACCGATGTGGGGAATGATGCTCAGCATTCTCCGCAGCTCATGCTCTTTCATGCTGCTCAATACCCTGCCTCGGTCAGTAGGTGGTCTCTGATGCTTCTAACCTGTCCTGACCTCAACAGAGACAATGAAAGAGGAGAAAAATCCTTTCCAGCTCTACAGGCAGTTGACTCTGGAACAGAAGACTTGTTTTCATGCTTTAACATAGCATAGAACAACAAATGTTCAGAGCATCTTCTGGATAGACAAATAATACAAGAACATATATTTAGGTTAGGTTAGGCAGAAAGGCCCAACTATTGCCCAGTTCCAGTCTGTTGACTAACCTCTTTCTAAAATTATTTGCACACTTAATGCGGCCCAACCCCTTTGGATGTCATTGATCCCGTTGAAACTCTGAAGACTTTTTTTGAATGAGTTACTCCAGCATTTCTATGAGAAGAACTGCAGTCTCAATCTGCTTTTCAGTCTTTGGATCTTATTTTATATCTCAATAAATGTTTCCAATGGAGAATATTTTTACCATACAAATGTAAAACGATTTCTTAAGACTAACACTGGTGCTGGTGCAACACACTCACATATTCTACCAAAACTACTATTTTTGAGTCAGTGGAGAAAAATGCTGATGTCAGAGTGCTGGTGAGTTGGTGATGGGGTAAAATGCTGCAGTGGGATAGCAGAAGTGATAGCATTAAGGGCAGAGCTGGTGAGAGCCAGAGGCAGATCCTAGCTTGGCTTCTTCCTGCAAGAATGGCAACAGACTCCACAGTTTCAGGCCAGAATGCAAAATTAATTTCCTCAGTTTAATTTTCTCTGAAGTAGCTGGTCAATAGTCAGTCTCCCATAAATAATAATAAGAGGAAGACTTTGAGTGAAAATGAGAAATTACTTTGCTGGCACTGCTGTCACCTCTTCTTCTCTGGGTCTGTAAACCTTTTGGCTGTTGTGACTCAATTTTACCCAATTTTTTAGGAAAGAATGAATTCTTTACCGTTGGTGTTAATTCATAAGAAGAGTGCTTAGGTGTAATTCCCTCCTACTACCTTATCACCTTTTTGGTTGGCCTTTCTATTAGAAGGGATAGCGTTCTACAAGATGCTTTAATTACCTGGTTTTCATAATCTTGCATTCATGCCCTGACCTAATTAAGTGGTGAAGTTCCACAACAATTGCTTGGTATTTCATAGGCCTCCCACAATTCCTTACTATTTTTTTCTTGTCTGTATGTTGTCTCCACCTGGCCCCCAAGTTTTTTTCAGCATTTTATTTTCCCATTCTAATAAGCACTCCAAGATTCACACCCACATTGGAGCCAAAAGTAATTTGTAATTAATGTGGTGAAGCTGAAAACTGGTTTTTCTCAGCACTTCTTTTGACTTCGACTTTCATGTTTTTAATATAAAGGGAGATTGTTGTTAACTTCTATATTGGAAATTTGGAAGACACATTCATAGTATTGAACAAATGATAAATAAAGTAAAGAAGAGACATAAACAAGGGACAAAGATCAGAAATGAGGGACTGAGCATAAGTGAGGCTACTTTTTAAAATATCAGGCTGGCTTGTTCATGACAAGGAGCGAGTAAGGAAAGAGAGAAAGAAATTGTTGCAGGTTTACTCGTCTAATGACTGTTAGAGACCTAGGAAAAGTTCCCGTGAAGATGCATAGGTATACAGTGGTTCGACTTGTTAAATCTAAAATAAATATTGCTTATTGCTTCTCTGTCAAAGGAGAATAATTTCTTTTTGACTGGGTTTTTGTTTATTTAGCTTCTGATTTTTTTTTAATGGATTTGAAAGGAATTCTCTTGTCTTACACTGGAATCCCAACTTATTAAAACACTTCAAGTTTTCAGCAGCCAAACTGAATACATATTTATAGGCACATTGAACTTCCAGAAGGTTTTAAGGAAAAATACCTTGGCTGAGAATCTGATTTGGATCTTGTAATAATTTCTTCCCATAGAATCTATGAAAAGACATGAGCTGCATATGCAGTTCAGTGGCAGAAGTCCGGTTTTGTAGTAGTTTTAATGAAAGCAGTAACATCTTTTGCATTTTTAGAAGGGTGTAAAAATTGTAAACAAACTTTTCAATGCTATTCAATGGGAAGTTGCATAATGTTGTTGAGCATATCTCGGTGTGTTGAGTTCCCTCTGTAAAGGGAGTCTCAGCCAGTGAGCTGAGGACCCAGTACATGCATTGTGTGCTTGATCTGCACATCTGTGGGGGACTATACATTGCATACCAATTGAGACTAGATTCTCGGTACATTATATGCATATACTGTATCTATATCCTCCTGGTTACTTAAGATGAATTAGATGCAACTGTTTTAGTGCTGGACTAGGTTCAAGTACATTTTTTCGGGTAAAATGTTACTGTCTAAGAAATGACATTCACCTTACAGAATTCTGTAATGTAGACTCATATTTAGGATTTGTAATGAAATGAAAAGTTGGTTTTCAATACTGTGGAGGTAGGGAGATAGCTATGCAGGTTTGATGCTGGTTTTTTTGGCTTCTGTTGAGTCCGATTTGGGACAGAGGGCAAGAGGAATTAGTTTCGTAGTTTAAATTCTAGATATTATTGTAAGAGATCTTTTAGGTAAATGGTGATGTTTTAACACAACTTTTCTTAGGTTGTACTTAAAAAATTGAGGGTTAGTATTTAAATCCACAGATGCATCCTGTTTCTGAGCTTTCTGAAATATGATTGAAATTAGTTGTAACTTTTTGCTTTGATTCCACACTAAGATGAGAAGAAAGCTTTATGGGTTGTTAGTAAAATGGAAAACACTTGAAATCACTGACTTTTGATCAATCTCAGATTTTGAAATCAGGAATTTTGGCAAGTCGTCAACAAAAGCTCTTTTCTTTAGTTAAGGAAGTGGGAAAATGGGAAAGCCCCACTGACTATTACAGTGTAGGAAAAGGTTATCCTTACAGGACATCTCGTGTCAAAGTTTCATCCAGTTTCCTGACTTTGGGATGAAAAATATTGTTCTAGACCCTCTCTGCAGAAGAGTTTGCAAGAGTCTTCGAGTTTTTCTAGGGAATTTTGAGGTGTTGTTGAAAAAGTGCTTAGCAAGCTTAGTTGGCACCCAGTATAATGGCTGAAGATTTTGGTTTACATGCTCTTTTTTTCAGTCACGAGCTGGTAGGAGAATTAGTCAAGTGGCTTAGAATGAGAGAAGCAAAGGGTAAAATAACACCATGATTAGAGAGTTCAGTAAATCAAAACCTCCCACCCAAATACTCAGTAAAATTATCTGCACTATAGTGTTAATAGCTGTCATGGTACCAGTGGGATGGTAAGAAATTCTATTGCGAATCATTAATTAAAAAAATGAAACAAAACAAAACAAAGCTGGAAGGAACTAGAATTTGTAGTTGAGCAAGTGAAAGTCAAATCAATTTGACTGGATCTTTTTAAAAACAGATTTTGCTTGGTTTGTTACCATTTTAATTTTTTCCCATACTTGGTGCTAATCAGGCATGACAAATAGGCTCACCTTTGAACACATTTTGCACTAATAATGTCATAAAGTAACTCCCTTTAATTGGTACCTCAGGCCACTGTCATCAAACAAGCTCATAAAAAGAAACTAGTGACAGCTTTCACTTCTGCTGGATTTATGAAAGACTTCTCACCTATGCCCAGCTGGTGTGTGTTTACATTACTATTCTAGGTTTGACCTTTCATCAAAGAAGCAATATATTTTGTGTTCCACAACAAACTCGCACCATTGCTTCAATTCAGACATTTATTCTTGCAGTGCGTGGCTATTGTGAAAACTTTGCACTTAAAAAATACAAAGGGCAGTCAGTTTACAGTCAGGCTTACAGTTCACTATAATGTAGTAAATATGTCTTGGAGCCAGATACATAATTTTAAATTAATAATTTATTCCACAATCGATATTTTTTTCTTCACAGACTGTATAAGCAAAGACTCGTATGTGCTCATTATTCAAAACTATTCACCCGATAACTTCTGTGAATAATTCTTGGTCTTGGTCTGTAGCTCATTCTCAAGGATCTCATTGTGAATATTTGATCATTGAAATTCCAGCTCAGTGACTCATCACCTAAATCATATGGTATGCTTCTGCCAGGATGGAGGAACACAGCCCTTAATTTTCTACTTAATGATTCAGAAAGTGGTGAGCACTTGTCCTCTGAAAGTCAAGGCCCTTTATCAAATATCCAGAACTTGAGATCTTATCTTAGTCATTGGTTTTAGCAGATGTTGGAGGTAATAACCAGTAAATGCAGATTCTAAATTCTTTTTTTTTAACTATTGAATTTTAAATTAGATGCTTTGATGGATGCTCCTACTTTTATGTTCTTCTTTTCCTGCAAGTATTACAGGCAACTAACAGATAAGAGTGAAATTATTCAAAGTGTGCTTCTGCAAAACATAGGATTTATAGTAGCAGAAATTCCTGGTAATGTCCAGTAATACATGCTCACGAATTGTATTATGAAAGTAAGAGTTTATTTTCAGTTTTACAGTATAATTCTGTCTATCTTTATTTGGGATGGTTCATAGTAGAATTTCTGATCTTGATTCATACCAAATTTAGAGACTAGATTTTAATTTCTGGATTCTACAGGCACACACTTGTCATCATGATTCCTTTAATTTTAGAAAGCCAGAAAAAGGTTTTTATTTCAATTCTAGTTCAGCTGTGGTTTTCCTCTTTAAAGAACACTAATTCTTCCAGTGATAATTTGTTTTATGATGTAAATTTTGTGTGAACTGCATTTTGCCTGCACAAGTGCTTTCTCTTAGTAATGAATACTTTTAAACTAGAAATAGATTTATTAGTTTTAAATGAAGGTGGTTTATTTGATCTATCCATAATGCCTTGGTATTGGATCAATTTGCCCTCTTTCAAACAACTTTATTTCAGAGGTTTTCAGTACAGCATAGCATTTAGAATGAACAAATTCAGCAATTAGTGATATTTATGGTTCATCAAAATGTGCATTAAGAGTTAGCAGTGTATTTGGAGTATAACTGTGCATCACTTTAAAATTTGCTCCATGCCCAGGTCTTGATAGTTGATTTTCCTGTGTTTCAGGCTCTCAGGGTTGATAGGGACCTAAGTTAGTACACTGTGAGCGATACCAGAAAGGAATTAATGATTCTCAGAGTCCTAGTTCTTTTCCCTCCTTGTTACAGCAGTGAGAAAGTTATTTCAGTATTTTCTAATTTACCTATCCATCTGCCCTTCTCTTGACAGTCTGTATGGATCAGTTCAACTTTGGTGATACATAAGTTGTGACTCTATTAACCTCTTTAAGAGAAGATGCTCCCTGTCAAATGCATACATGTACTATCAAAATGACAGGTTGGATACTGTTCTGAATGTTGTTTATAGCATTTTATTCACCATCGGTGACTTCTGTTTTATAAACTACCTGAAGCTGCTGTATATTCTTATTTACTATATGGGTAAACTGTACATCCATCAAACTTAGACCTAGTTTTAAGCAGAATACATGTCTGTCATAAAACTATGCAAATGAATTAAAGCATTCTAGACATGTTTTGCAATCATGTAAAAACATTTATCTACTCATTATGAGGAACATGCATATTTGAATAGATATATTTGGAACATTCTGCAGCCCACAGTGTTCAGGAAGAATAATATTAAAAGATTTTTCTCCAATTTGAAACATTTCTAGTTGGATTTTAATGGTGTTTGGAGAAAAGGTGACATAGTGACTTTAAATGAATGTTGTAAAAATAGCTTGTAAGTTACTAGATATTCAACATTAATATAGGTTTTATTATTCTTTTTTTCCCTGTGGGTAAAACTTTTATGTAAAATGCTATCACTTGCATAGTTTATACTTGATAAAAGTTTCAAGCAATACTTCTCCATTCTTGGGCTGTGTGCAAAAATTTGCAAACCAGTCAGGTACTGATACTAGATATGGCAGTAGACACATTTGGGAAAAAAACCCTCTCAATAATGCCACAAAATATTATTTCCTAATGTGCTCTGAGGTTTCAAAATTCAGCCTTCCAAATATGTGAAAAGTCAGTATGGAATAGAAATAGTTAGTTTTTCATACTGAAATATTCAAAATATGCAGTTAAATAACAGTTGCATTTAGCTAGATGAATTCATTTGAATAAGTTCTTTCTCAGATCCAGTAATTCCCAAGTGGGGTTTTGGTCTGTTTGATTTATGATAGATTTAGTGAAAAGATTGGAATAGCTTAAGAAATTCTGTCTTCCTTTTTCTAATAAATTTCCGTGTTCAGTGTTAGATGAGATGATTGTCTATTTTCTGTTGATCAGCACTGTTTTCAAACATGGGGCCTGTCTTCACCTTCTAGCAAATAGATAACAGCCAATGAGGAGAGGATGGTGCAAAGCTTCTGCTTTGGGTTGGGGGAGAGGAAGATTAGAATGAACAAAATTTAAGTTTAAATTCTCATCACAGGAAGCAGTAACTGTACCTATCAATATAGAAGGTGTATGGCAAGCAGCTTGAAAGTGACCTTAGTGCTTACTTCCATTTGCAAATTTCATTTACCTTGCAGGGCTTCTTTCTAGAGAAAGAGAGGACGGGAAGGGACTGCTAAACATGAAGAAAAAGGTGCTAACTTCCTACAAAGCCACCAGACTGGAAAAGAGGTAATTTTGCCTGAATCTATCCTGCTTCACTAAGCCAAATGGCTTGAAAAGGTACATTGTACTCTGACGTTTTCCTGTTCTAATTTATTCACTTGACATTGGAAATATGATAAAGAAACCAGTCAAGGATGCCTTGCTTTGTAAACAATGCAATAACAAAGTGCCATTAAGGATTTAGAATTAGAAGGTAGTGCACTAGTTTCTTGTGTCAATTAACAGGTGCAGTTCATACAGTGAAATCTCAGTCTTTATTAGATACACAAAGAACTAAGTTTGTGCTAGTTAAAAGGATTTCTCTGAATTGCTCCAGGTGAAAAGGGATGTTCTAAAGCTAATATATTAAAAACCTGTTTTTCAGATATAATTCAGTGGAGATTTATCATGAATGTAGGATATTTTGGGTGTGAAGTTAAATTGAGGTAAAATCTCTCCCATTTCCTCCTCTTATTGAATCTTTCCAGAATCAGTTTTTCTGCTGGGGCAAGTGGTTCCTTAACTACAGGGCTGATGCAGCTTCAGGTCATAGGGGGAAAGATTTTTGGTGGAATAAAAAATCAAACAGATGGTGAGCATTTGAAAAAAAAAAATGTTTTCAAACATCCTGATGTGTCTGCAGGGCAGCAACAGAGAAAGAGGTAGGTATGGTTGGGGCTGGCCTTACTCCTCTTACTGGGGAGGAAGGAGCTGGTACAATGGTTCATGGATTTCCATCCTTCCCTCTTTGATGGTAGTGTGCAACTACAGGTGGGGCTTATGCAGCCTTAGTAGCTGCAAAAACTACCTGAAGGAGAAATTCCTTTCTTCCAAAACTAATGCGATGTAGTTTTCTGGTAGTGTCCAGAAAAAGAATATTTGCCCTTTGATGTTTTTAATTACACGTACTTAGAGTAATGCTTTCAAACTCCTTAATTATAAGAATTCCCGCCTTAAGTATCTGAAAATTGTTTGCCTTTGATGAATGCAAATATGATAAAACACTTAAAAGTATGTTAGCATTCAGAACTGCCATAAACTTGCCTAAATATTGTTTGCAGTGAATATGAATAATTTTTAATATATCTAAATTTATAGTGCGCTTTTTAAAAAGGTGGTCTCAGTATAGTCTCCACATAATAGTTTAAGCACAGTCTGCATCCCCACACTTGTTCATACAAGTGACATAATTTACACAATTAAACCCATTTATTCCAGTGAAGTTCCATGAGAGTTCTGTATCAGAACAACTACTTCATACCCATTATTTATAACTACTTTTTTGCCTTTTCTCTATTTGTGCTGTGTCATAAAGAAACTCAAAATACAGCTCCCAGTGCACATAATTAAACACTGAAATAAAATCTCATTGTTAAAAATGTTTTGTTTTCCTTTTTTCCCCCTCCTGCTAATGACAGATGCTTCGGACTGTTTTTTGTGTTTTCCATCTCTGGCTGCCTACTTATGTTGAGGGAAGTGCCTTTGTCCAAAATTTAACTCTCTTCTTTCTGAATATGTTTCTAGGTTTATGAAAAATACATGTTTAAAAAAAAGCCCACACAAAACACCAAACCCCCTCAGAGTAAGCAAAATAATTGCCAGTAACTTGTCAGGATTTTTTTTTTTAAATCTTCAACCCCAATAATCAGTAATGAAGGAACAGTTTTAAGTGGGTTTAGTGTTTTTACTCGAAGCTTGTAGAAATTATTACCTTCGTCTCGGCAAGTGTCAAAACATTAATTTGTGTCAAGAACATATGCTTTCAGTACTTAAAACAAGCTTGTTTTTGTGCTGTTGCTCTGCCTTGTTAGTTCTTACACTTCAATTGTCTGGAAAGGTTGCCCCTCTCTACTATACAAAAAAAGGGCCAGGCATAATTTCACCACTGATTGAATGCATGTAGCGAACAGTCATTCCTGGCGGAGAAAGGCTGAGCCTCCTGCCATTGTTCTCTTGACAAATAGTGAGTGTCCTCCCTTTCCACTGTCTGACCTTGACTAATTGTGTAGAATTGGTGCAGCTGTCCCTGGCTCTTTCAGCACTGCAACACAAGGGCATGTAAGAAACTTTAAGCTGCCATCATAAAACTCCAGTTTGAGGACTTCATCACAATGCGCGGTGCTCACCTTTTTGTTGTTTGCTGTTTAGTTTGTTGCTGTTTACTTCCTCCGATAGTGCATTTTATAGTCACGCTGTGCTTTCTTCTCACTTGCTTTTGTATATATTTCAGAAATCTGTAGAGAGTGGTAAGAGAGTATTTCTAAAATAGCTAGATAAAGTCACATGGAAAAATACTTATAAAACCATCAATTAAAAAATGATATGGGAAATTAAGCTTATCTAGAAAGTGAGTGGAAAAGCATGTTTGTACTTTCCTTCTTCCTTATTACTGGCACAATCTATTGTTGGAAATTCTTTTGGTAGAAAGCTTCAGTATATTAACTTGGAAACTGAAGAATATAATCAGAAAAAGAAGTACCATGTGCATATTAATATAGGGATAAAATATTCTGGTGCTGCTTTTAAATATTAAGCCTAACTGAATATTTTCATTATTGTGTGTTCCAAAACATGCAAAATATTTTTCCTGTACAGGTAATTTTTCATAATACAGGTAGTGGTTAAATACATTTTAATGATAATATAATATACAGGTAATGTAACCTGGAAATTTTACTAGAAATCTCTTGAGAATTTTTATTATTCTATTTGCTTAATTAGGGTGAAAATTTGCCTTGTGAAGAGGGAAAATTCAGTGTGTCTACACCACTATTAAGTCACACTTAGCTCTTAGTGTTAAGGTTAAATGGACTTGTGTTTGAATGGTAAACAGGTATTGTATTTGGGTAAATTCCATTCATATAGAAAGAACCATTGGCTTGCTTTATTTAAGGTTGAACCTAGTTCAGTAAAGTTCAGTTTGTCATCTACTGTTTCTTTTTCAGTCACACTGCTCCTCAGTGACAGATTCTTTTGACAGAATAAGCAGATTTCTATAAAAACATCATACAAAAGTGAAGGGCTTTATTTGTCTGCCCAACTTATATTGTGTCTCCAGAATAAAGAGAACTTCTGGGTCCTTGGATTGTGTTCCTGCCAACAGGATGAGTCCTCAACTTAGGCACATGAAATAAATTAAGAAAACCAAATAAAACCTCCACAAGAAGTATCTGCAGAAACACAAATCTCAGATTAGGTGGCAAAATACTTCTTGAAGGAACGCAAGTAGTAGATGAGTTTTCAGAAGGGATGAGTATTTGGTGGCTTATATTGACCTGGGCATGTCTAAGTCAGATGAGGTTGGTAATATAAGACTTTACCCCATGGACTATTTTCCTGGGTCTGCTCCAAGGAGTGTGACTTGCCACAGCGAGTAGAAAGACTTACATAACTCTGTTCATGAGATCTTTATTCCACAAATACTCTGCCGTTGTTACCTGTGTTGACTGGCAAATCAGGTGTTCTGCCTGGCATGTTGCTTACTGCAAGGAAAGGGTGGCAACATGTGGCCTGAAGTACTGCAGGCAGACATTTCAAATGTGATTGGTTTGGGTTCCTGGTATTGCAATATGTTAGCAAACAGAATTCTCTTTAAAAAACCTCGCCCCGTCCCTGCTACTCAGACCTGTGCTGGGAAAGCATTTAACAGCAGCTTGTGACCTGTTTGAAACATTTCCCGTGAAGTCAAAATTTAGGAAATGAGTTGGCTGGCTGAAAAGTCCAGCCTGAATGAGACTTGGGAGTCTCACAGCGATGTTGCTCACCTGTGATGTGCAAGTCCCTCCTTGGTTTGACTTGAAGGCACGTGATAGCCACTTCTCCCCTCTCAGCCTTTAAGAGTTTTCTAACAGACCCTGATCTAACTTCTTGTGTGATGGAGATAGAAACCTCGTATTACCTGACGGCTTACTTTTGACATCTGAAAATTATTAGCTCTTATTTGAAACTTGGAGCAAGCCATATTGAAAAGTACATTGCCAGATGTCGAAGGTTGTAGATTCCTATTTTAATAGCTCATATGTAGAAAACAAAGCTTGCTTTAATTCGTATAACAGCAACGAAGTAAAATACACATAAAGAGAATTGTTGTTATTAATTGCTATCTATGGTATCCCTTAAGAGCCAGCGTGACATCAGGGCCCTGGTGTACCCATGCTGCTGGAGGTGAACTGACCACCTAGGGCCACACTGAGAAGTGGGGCCCAATTTCTTGGACTCCCACCTAGCGTCCTAACAGGCAGATGAACAGTGTGGCCCTGGTTGCAGATCCATGCTATGTAGTCCTTCAGCACCAATGCCAGTTTAAGTCCTACTTGAAGCTGCAGGGTTTTGTTTTTGCATGGCAGTGTGCTGCCTTCCTGCTTGTGCCAGCACAGATGTTGCAGGCAGTGAGCTGGCTCAGGGACATATCAGAAGCCAGTCAGTGAGGCTTACGCTTATTATTCTCCCATTTTATAGGGAGTTAACGAAGATAAAAGGCTGGAATATGCCCAAAGACGAGAGATATTTTCAACCCTGGTCACACTGAGAGTCTGGCAGCTGCAAAGGCACTGCTGGGGCACGTGAGTGTGTTGCACGTGGATAGTAATTAGAAGGTGTATTGAAGAAGAAATCTTTAATCTGACTTTGTTGCCAAGCACTTTGTTCTGTGGAAATGCACACACTGGATGGTTTTAACTGTTGGTGGTTTAGATTTTCTATTGTGAGTAGATTAGAATATGACTAGTAAGATGCCACCCTTGTGCTGCCTGTCTTCAAGTCCTGTGTGGATCTTGATTTCAGGCACAGAGAAACAAGCTTATTCTCTGGAGGGGGTGTGAAGGGATGAAACACAGAGCTTGCCAGTTTTTTTGCCTTTTCCACTTCTGTCTGCCCAGCAGCAAACCAAGATGTTTGGGAGAAACAAGGAAACAGAGTGATAGTATTTCAGGGCTGTGTTTAGGTATGCGTTTGCACACTTCTCAGCTGTGCCCGGCAGTGTAGTACTGGCTGAGTGGTATCTGATTCAGGCTCTCCTACTTTGTTTCCCAGCAGTCTTAGCGATGTAAACCATAAAATGGGGTTTGCTGGCTTGTGGCTTGGAAAAGGGGGTCCTTGAGATGCTTATCTCTTTTTTTTCTCCATAGAGCATATGAAAACTTAAGAGAAGTAGTGCTTCCAAGAAAACTTGCAGGTCTAAAATAAGTGGGACAAGAACACAGAGGAAGAGACAGGGTAACCATGTTATTCAAGAGAAGATGGGATAGGGATGGCTTTTGAACATGTGCACACAGGATCTTTCTTTCTCCAATGTCTCTTCTGCTTCTTTTCCTTTGGGTATCTATTTACTAGTTCTTTTCATTCCTTCCTTTTCTGATTTCCCTTCCCAGCCCCAGTCAGAGGGGTCAGCAAGTCCTATTTCAGCTTCTCTAAACTCTCCCTGCCACATGAAGGAAGACAGAATCACTGGAGACCTAAATCAGAGCAGCAGTGAATGCAGGTTGTGGGCAACAGTGGAACAGCTACCATTCTTTACAGCTTGGAACAATGTAAATTAAAAAGTGTAATGCTTTAAAAAAATAAAACCAATTCAAATACAGGTTTTCTATTGCATGACTCAGAGAAACTTGTTTATTATACTAGTAACTCACCTGCTTCTGGTTCTGAGTGCCTGGCTTCACTCCTCAGGAAGAGCAGGGCTGCAATCTGCGTAGCAAGACTTCAGATGGGCTCCCCAAACTCTCTAGTTATGCTTGGGAGTATTGGTGGACAATATTCCACGGCTGAATTCTGATTCATCCTCAGTGGGTTGAATAACCTTCCTGAATGCTGACTGTCTGCCATACATATGCATGTCTTCTTTATGTTTGAAAGGAAACCCAGCCAGAATGGCTTTCAGAACACAGCACAGAAAGTTGCAAACTGAAGAGCTTAATTTTTTATTTAGGAGTGAACACTAGCATTAATTAGTTAGGCCGTGAATAAAATAACAGGTTTTGTGAGCTTATTGTGGAGCTGGGCACACCTAAACTCTCCTATCCTAAGTGTTTTAGAGCAGCTTTATTTATCAAGCAGAAGTAAAAATCAGGAAGACCACATTTTTTCTTGGCATCATACTGCCTGCAGTATTTATGGCATCCCATGCACAAAGGCAGATATGCATACAAAAGTAGGGATAACATGCAAAGGATTACAGAAGAGCTAGCTAAACTATTTGATTTTCATATGTACAGGCACATGACAGGACATGACTTTAGTACAATGAATCTGTTCCTTAAAATCCTATGCACCATATTAACTAGAAATTCAAATAAAGCCTTGCTTTTGCTTTCAAATAGAAGAGGGATTGTCATATTTAGATTTAATGCTCCTAAGTTCTCTTCAGGAAAACAAAGCATCAAACAGGGTTGGAGTGCAATTTTCTGAGTAGGAAGATAGTGCTGCTCAGAGACAGAAGACAAATTATTATGTGTCTGATTTCTGCAAATCTTGCTTCACAGGAATAGTAAAAGCCAAGTGCCGAGGAAGACATGCAAGGGTTAATATGATTTCCATTCCAGCGAGTTTTGCTTGCCATTATTTTCTTTTTCTTTTCTCCCTTTTAACTGATTCATAGCATAAAATCTTCCTGGACACCTAATTATCAAGCCAGCTCACAGTCACAGCTGTCTGCTTGGAGAACCCATTAGATGCAGCAGTTGAAGCCTCCATAATTCCCCAAACTTCCCGGTTGTGAATATTAAGAAAAGATTTTTACATGTCATATGCAATTCGGAGGTGGTGTGAATGGCGTTGGAAATGACGAGCTCTGAATGCTTGTCCATCACTCCATTCACTGGTTACAGGTGGTCTCATTTTCCACTTTCAGATATCGGCTAGCTATGACAGCAGGCACTTAATTTGCATGTTCGACAGACAACAAACGGCCCTGTGCATGTCAAAATAGGTGGTGATGCGTGACAGTTCCTACACAATACTGTCTCCTCTTTGCTTGACCTTTGACCTCCCTGCATGTCTTCTTTCACAATCAGAAAAAATGCACTTTTCGGCTTTGGAATAAATTTGATACCAAATTGATTATTTTCCTTTCTTCTTTTTATTCTTCTTTTTCCTCCTCCTCCACTTTTAAAGTATGCATGCATCCAGGCTTTCATCTTAACGGCTACAAAACTCTGCCAGAAGAGTCCCATAAAATTAAAAAATAGGTAAGCAGTGAGGACAGGAAGCCACCTTGTTAAAATTCATTGTAGTTAAATTGCTTGAAAGTTCTTTGTAAATGCAAATGTAACCTTTAAAAGAGACCTTAAGTTGGGTTAATATTTGTTAAAAATAAAATTAAGTTTTTTAAAAAAATCACAAAAGTGCTTTATGTTCATTTTTCCTCGGGCCGTATATCCATCTTTATATTTGCAAATTGAGCAGTTTAATACACATTTCTTCAAGACTTTCCTCTAGCGTTTTTATAGCTGCTATGACTTGTACTAATGCTTAGTAACAAGAATCAGTCTTTTAGCATCATTAGAAGCACACTTAAAGTTTACAGTTTTATTTAAGTCAAAATGCTGAGAAGTGATTAAAGTGCAAAAATGTTTGAATGATGGCAGCTCTGTGCAGTTTATTGGGTTATTCAGTGTGTTTGGTTCCTGGGGATTGCAGCTTTCTGTGTGTGCTGCCTCCTGGTTAAATCATATCAAAGGGAAGACTAAGACGAGATGGATTCGAGCACAGCTCAGCATCGCAGAGTTCACCCAGGCATCTGAATTTTAATTCCAAAGATACATGTTCCCCCTTGTCTAACCAAGAATGACCATAATCCTCTCACAGATCTTATCTGAGCTGCAGCTCTTGTTTTAATTAAGAATTAAAGCATGACAGCAGATAATCACACCTCTGGGGTGTTACAAGACTCGAGATGTGGTTGCGTACCCAATACCCAAGGGTGTGATTATTCTCTGATAACCCCACCCCTACCGAGTCGTCCTGTCCAGGGCCTGAGTGATGGGCAAAACACATTGTTGTTGGCTTCAAACATTGAGCTGGATCGGCAATGCACAGTGGGCTGATCATAGGCGATAATGCACTAGCATATTTTTTCTGTTGTTTTTTAATACCTCTCACCTTTTTCTTTAGGCTTTTTAGACCATTAGAAGGCTTGGCAAGTTGTAGGCATTTCCCTTCCCCCCTTCCTCCTCCAAGTAAAATCTCCTTCATGAAGCAGCACCTGGTGAAATTTGACAGATATGGAACTTCAGTATTAATTTAAGATATGAGATGGTCTCTGATGTTTAGCTGAAGTGCTTATGGCATTACCTTGGAGAGCTTGTTCTGGCTTTCTTGTTGTTCTACACCACCTCACTGTCAGTTTGAATGGTGGCCGAAGCCAGCTGACCAGACCTGGCTCCTCAGGAGCACTGAAATATTTGAACATAATTGATCAGTTAAGAGCTCAGACACATAAGTGCAATTTAGATATAAAGTTAGTTATAATATAAAGCAGGACAATTATCTTACCAAAAGCCATTCCTATTGCTAGCGTCAATCACGCTATTGACAGGTGGACTCTCAGAGCCCTGTTTTAGGTATCAGCTCGCCTAAACCCTAGTTGTGTAAGGGATGGGGAAGGAAGGAACTGCTCCTGAGAAATGAGGCAGTCCCAGCTTTTAGCTCCAAGTGATGCTGGGACAGAGCTGCAACAGAGTGGCTGCTCTGTGTGGCTCAGCCAATGTGTACAAACGCTGGTTTCCTTTCAACGGGAAAGTAGGTCAGGAAGAGCAAGATGAAAGGGAAGAGGGGATGGTCATATCCCCTGTCAGTCAGATTGTCCACTGACAGCTCAGGAAGGCATTTTAATCTTTACCTTGCTTCTGTCTACTGGCATTAGCAAAGACGCTGATTGAGGGAACAACTGTTTTGCTTTGAGGGAAACAGTTATTCAAGCTGGACTACTCTTCAGCAACACGAAAGAGTTGACTGAACTGCTAGGTCTGCTTTAGCCCAGGCAGAGACTTATTTCTGAGGGTAGACCTTAGACTTTGAGATGACCAGTGAGGCTGCAGTAATTTATGATGGGGAAAGTTTTGTGGAGGAACCAGGTCTGAGGCACCTGGAGTAGCTTGCTTTACTGGTCACTAAGAATAGAAAGGCCTGAATTGTAGTAGAGTTGAATGTAAGCTCTCACTTTCAAATCTTTTATATAAATTTTATTCTTCATAAGTCAAGGCATTGTTAAATAGTAAGGTGGTTTATCTGATGTATTTACTGCTGATCATGGATTTCGGAACAGCAATTTCATAGGTGCCAATATCAGCTTAACAGGCTGTACAAGAGCAGCCGATGCACAGAATATTGTAGACTGGGGCAGAGCTGAAGTACCTGCCTGTGTGGACATGAGCCAGCAGCCATTAGTCTCTCAGTGGGACTTACCAACTGAGGCTCAGTGCTCTGCTAATGGCTATCCAGCTTCTGGATCTGACTTGTTTGTGTCCAGCCAGCTCAGAGCACAGGCAGAGGAAGGAGGCAAGCACATGCTGTGCAGTGGTCCGTCCAAAGTGGATAGATTAGAGAACTATATCCTTGGAGAGGGCAAGGTGTATTAAGAGAAATAAGGAAGGGAAGAGGGATGCAGCTAGCCCTGTAACCATGACAGATAGCTTATTTTTCTCCCCCACCCCCCCACCCCATAGTAACCCAGCCAAAGGTGAATTAGGTGGAGCATCAATGGTGAAATAAAACCTACAGTGATGTGCAAAAAGCCTGTGCTCTATCAGCTATGTTTTCTTATGCATTTGCTTTGGTATGCATCCTGAGGTGCTCTGGATGGGTAGTCTGCTTTCCCAGTAGAAATTCACACCTGTATTCAGAAAGAATTACTAATGAAATGTCAAAGTCTGAGTGAAGTCCCAAAGAAGAGGGGAATTGCTCTTCCAGAAATCCCTTCCAAAGCGGTGTGACAAACAGCTTCTTTGTTTATGAAATAGTATTTCTTCCTTGATTTTTGTGAATTAAAGAGGGATGCAGGCCCAACACTCAGCTGTCCAACTCTTACTTGGGTGACCATTGCTTGAGGATCTGCCTTTACATATAATTTCCAGGCTTGTCATTTCTCAGCCTTAGTTGGGTATAACTCACTCATGAAGGCCCAGGTTTTTAAAACTTTTTAGTGTTGGAGTTGTGGTGAGTTGTGCAAGGCTTTCAAGATGTCTGAGGCTGTAAGGCAATTAATTTTTCAAAACTATGGGGGACCTAGGTACTATCACTTTAAATGGAAACAAAGATGAGAAGATAAACTTACTGTTGTTAATTCAATTAGTAGAAAGTGATACATTAAAGCAATAGGAATCAAAATTAGTCTAGTTTATTTTCTCCTCAGATCTCAGGATTGTGGATAGAAAGCTTAAAAGTTCTTGGCAATCTTTGTGTTAAAAGGAGACACCCTTATTGTGACATTGTATTTGTTACCACCTAGTGCACTGAAATACAGCATTTAGTAGCATTCCATTGCTCCTGGATATATTTGTATGTGATTGCTTTTCATTGTGCAGTTTTGATGCTCATTAAAAGAGGGTACATTTTATGGTCTGCTTACTTCAAATATTTTTTTTTCTTTCCAGTGTAACCTTTCTGGGTAAATAAAGAGGAAGGGAAAACAGTGTGACAATTCCTGTTGGATCCACGGATGACATAGTTCCATCTACTTGTCTTCCTCCTTTCACTTCCAGGATGAACACCAAATCATGATTAATTGCTAAAAGCTCATTAAAATGTCTTTTGCCCTAAGTTTGACATCTTTCTTTTTGATTTATTTTTAATTGTAATTGAAGAGTAAATTTAAATTAGTAAATAGTAAATGTACAGTGTACTTACATATTAAATAAATTTACAGTGCACATACTCCTCAAAATGAAAGAGGACTAAAACAAGAGAGGTAACAACTACAGCATTCAAAAAGGACGCAGAAAAAAGTTTTTGTTTTTATTCTGTTTGGTGAAAGCTGGTAAAATACAATTGTAACACAACTGCATCTTGTTTGAGGTTAGACTCTATGTGCCCTTTTCTGAGACCTGGAGTAGGCAGCATCTGTCCAGCACCTAGCTCAATGGAGCCCAAGATCTTGAAAAACATTTCATCAGTGAGAACAATATAAAAAGTTTCAACTTGCCCTCAAAAACTGGCCTAAAGCATATTGCTGCAAAAAGAAAGACTGGTTTCTTAAGTTGCTCTAGCATAGTTGAGGTCTGTTTTCACTTCTTAAAATGATAAGATCATCTCCACTTGTCTTTTTTTGTACATATGGTGTGAATGAAGGAAGCACTTCTGTTCCTCTTTCTTCTCTTCTCAACGTGTTTGACATAGAAGCCCTGGAGCATCATGCTCAGGATACCAAATCTACTGTGTAACAGTTTTGGGAAACTGAACCTGGAACAAGATCCAGAATTTGAGTAAGAAAACTGAACTGTGCATGGGTAGGACTTATCTAACACATTTTAAAGTCCTGTGTTAAATTTAAGTTCATTAAGCTCCTTCTGTAACCAGGAGACAGAATGTGATTTCTTTCAGGAAAGGGTCAAAGATACCTGAGATAAATCTGACATTGCCTAGTGAGCGAGTGTAGACTGTCTCAGACACCGTCTCAGGCTAGATGCAAAACATTCAGATGGATGTTAGGTCATACAAGTTCTCTCGGATATATTTATTTTCAGTGTAAACAGTTGGTACTACTCTGTAACAAGAAAGTCCTGAACAGAGTATGTGAGATAGTTTGTGATCATGGAATCACAATAATTTGTTGGGCTCCTATGGCTTAAGTTAGAGAGTTATACGAGGGGCATGGGAGATGCAATCACAAAATGGTTGGGAAAGGGCGAGCATCAGACTGTTGTAAGTTGTATTGTTAAAACACACTGTCTAGGGTTGTTATGGTGTCAGAAAGTCTCATGATGTCCTTATTGTAATTCCCAAAAAGAGATGGAGACAAAGGACTTCTCCCTCTTCAGGTATGCTCCTTTCATGAATGGAAAAAGATGCAAGTTTTGCAGGCTGCTCTTCCCAACTTGAGGTGTAGCTTTATCAGTGTTTACTCCTGCAGCACTGTCTGGCTCACTGAATTAACAATATGTAACTATAAGAGACTTTCACCAGGGTAGTGGTTCATATACATGAGCAATAAAGTCAGCTCCCAGATCAGCCCAGTTCAGTGGAGCACTTCTGAACCTTCACCTGAAAAGCACCACGAGTTCACCGATGGTGTTGTCAATTTGGGGTTTCTTTTTGTTCGTTTGTTTGTTTGTTTGCTTTTTGAAGCAGGGCTCCCCTACCCATTTGGACAGTACATGTAAATTACAGCAGCCCTAGAGCTTGTCCAAACTTGTTTGCAGATATTCTGCTTTTTCTTTGTTTACTGTTTCTTGGCTGTTGATGTTTCAGCTGTCAGCATGCACATAGCATGAATATATTTTTGTTTTTAAAAATTTGAAAAGGAGATAGAAGCCTACTTCTGACTTTATTTTTTTTCTTAAGTGTGATATGTGATGACAAGTAGATCAAGTAAAAGTCAGTCTGTGGTCAGCCACATCTAAACTCAAAACCTTACGGCTTCACGTTACAGGAGACCATGATAATCCTCCTGCAATCATTTTGAAATGCATACTGTGTGTATGAACTCTCAGGAGTTCTCTTCTGTGAGTATAGCATTGCAGCATGTTTTCCATGTGGTCATAGAATAGTAGAAAATTGTTGTAGATAAACATATGCACTGGGGCTACCCACTCTTAATCCTTTTGCAAGACACATACAGCCTTTGTGCTTTAGGGACAGCAGTGATTCTAGTCGTGCTCCATCGCTGTATGAAGACTTAACAGGGAATTAGAGAAGGGAGCTTGGCCTAGAGCACTGCCCCCTTTGCTCCAGCTAGGACCATAGGTTGTAGCTGAGCCATTTTGATTGAAAAGACAGCATGACACTTCTTTATATTTCCTTTGCCCCTTAATATCTTTTTGTAAGGGAGACAGAAGAAAACCTTCTGACTCTGTAAACAGCTAGTTCTCACTAAACCTACGCTACGATATTGCTGAGTTTTGTACTAATTTATATCACATTAACCCAGTTGGTTTTGGTAGGGTCACGATTTGTTTCAACCAAAGTATGTACGTCCTACAGGGAAGTGGAAAACATTCAAGTCTGTAGTACTGTTCTGTAGTACATGAATATTAGTAACTCTGTACTACAAGTAGTGACTATACTATTGCTATTACTATTCCTATACTACTAGTGACTATACTAGTGACATGAATATAGCGACTCTAGTCCCTAAATTTGGTCACCCATTTGATAAAATTTGCATGGAAATTGAGAGCATGTGCTCTCTTAAAAAAAAAAAAATTAAAAAAGGTCTCTTTCTCATATTCAGTGCTCTAAAATGTACATTTGGAAATGACAGCCGCTTTTTAAAAAATCTCACCCTTACTATCTTGCCTGACACATTTCATTATGGAATGTTACTCAATGAGTGTAGTGGGTCTTTCATTTAAAATTAAGAATGCTATCTAAAAAGAGAAGTTGATTTTTATATAAAATTCTTTACTTGTAATTTGACCAATTCTTTCCTGAATTTCTAAAAGTTGAAAAAAAAAAAAAGAGTACACATTTCCCAGTGTTTCAGTGGAAAAAAAAAAGGAGAAACTGAGACATTTAAAGTTTTTCCTTTTTTTTTTTTTCCTTTTTTTTTTTGAGCCTCTTTATGCCAAGTCATGGAACCATAGCTATCCAAAAGGCAATTTTTTTTCTGCTGACCATTTTACATTGGTGTAAATTTTAATATGGATTAGAAGTTCCCTCCTTACTTTACATCAACCAAGTTATGAATTTCCTTTTTTCCATAATATGTCAGACTTTACATGTATGACCCAGGGCAGAATTTGAGCATCTGAGATAGCATCTATATACAAATTGTCTGTGGCACCATGCCACCTCAGATTTAGGTTTTCCCTGCTATGTGTCCACTTGTGTACAGCATGGAGTTCTTGACATTGCCAGTATACTCTTACTGGCATAGATGGGGCCTAAACTAGATTCCTAAATCTCTGAGGTGATCATATGGCTGATGAAAACTCATTTGCTATTTAATGATCTTCCTCATATAGGCTCTAATTATAGGAAATCTGATAAGGAAAAAATAATCAAACTAATTGTTTAAAAGTCAAACAAAACCAGAGGAAAATAATCCTGCAACTCTCCTCTAGAACTTCTAGTGTGATTTATCACCCTTCTCCTGAGCAGTAAAACTATATCACCAACAATTAATAGTTCTTCCATTCCTGTTTCCAACTTCTACTGCAATTCCAGGATTAATTTTAACCTTCAGAAGCTATTGTGATACAAAAAGATTTTAGTTGTATTTCATTTTTAAAACAGTAAGTAATTTTCAAGGGGAAAGTTAAAATCTCATAATACTGTGCAATGTAAATATGAAATAGAGATCTTAAAACACAAGATACTTTATACTGCTGGCAGCTAACTCCTGTATCATATTTGAAGCAGAAAAAGAACACCTTTCCTGAATCTCAGGTTTTACTTTTTTGTTTCTCTTTTATTTTCACATCAAGTGCTGCTTTTGCTATCAGAAATTTGCCATCTTGTCTTATGGAGTGAATGCAGTAAATAGATATCATTGTATCTCCCTTCCCCCTCCCCCATCTCTAGGCTCCTTTCTCCAAACCTAGAGGATGCATCTTTTATTGGAAAATATCAGTTGCAAATGCTGATATTAAAGTAATAAAGATAATTGCT
This sequence comes from Mycteria americana, assembly GCF_035582795.1. Classification (NCBI taxonomy): domain Eukaryota; kingdom Metazoa; phylum Chordata; class Aves; order Ciconiiformes; family Ciconiidae; genus Mycteria; species Mycteria americana. The sequence goes on along the minus strand of NC_134366.1, from coordinate 106,391,588 downwards.
CTTATTTTCACTGAAAATATTAATGAAATATCCAGAAGCTCTAAGTAGGGCTACAGTGTTCAGGGCATTTTTAATAATTAATGGCTGTGTGATAACACAGACTGTAGTGTTACAGACATGTCCATGATCTCTGCTTATAAAAGTGTTTTCTGTAGCAATACTGAAGCATTCTTAAGTTGAACCCTTGAAATGATTGTAGAAATTTTTATTGCGTACCAAACACAGAAACAGAAAGATGAACGAAAAATTTAAAGGCAGCATAAACATGTCGCAGTCATAATTCCTGCAGTTTATATGTCATTGTGTTCAACAGCAGAAAAAGCAAAAGAGATGGTATGCTGTTAAACTACTCTAAATATCATAAACATTAGTAGGTTAAAGTGCTATCCCTTATACATATTATAGATAGCTTTGTAGCCATACTTTTTTTTAGTTTTTATTTGTGCTTTGTGCTTCTAATTTTTATCAGACCAAGCTGGGCCTTTTGTGTCTCCTATTAGCAAAATTCACACTGACAATATATGGTTTTTTTTGGGATGGAGAATCTTGATTTAGACAGAGGTGCCAGGTTAAACCACATGTAGCATTTCCTTGAAGTGAAAATGCCAAAAACACCAGAAAGGACAAAACTCAACTGCTTTTGTTTTGTTACGACACAAATTGAAAAAGTATCTCTTGAAATAGAGGAATTCACATCTGGAGAATGGATATGCAAATAAAATCCCAAACCATTTCCAAAATTAGATTTTGGTGAAAAGAACAAGGAAAATCTTTATTTTAATCCTTTTCTTTTCTGTGCTTACCATCTGCAGCTTTTCCAAAGTCTTAGTTTAGCTTTTACACCTCAGACTGAGATTGTACTGATTGCATTAAAAAGCATAAATTAAAGCAAGACCATAAACGTAGCTAATTACAAGTCCTTAAATTACTGTCAGTCTATAAAAATGTAAGGACGTACATAATTTTTTGTTCAGTGCTAACTTTGCTAAGCCTTGATTGTAGCTACAGAATATTTGAAGTTGAAGAAAATTGCAATGCATGCATTTAAAGCTATGAAATTTTTGAAAAATGTCTTGTTACAAAATCAGCTGTATAAGCGGCAGCATTACTTGTTACATATTTTTCAAGAAATTCAGTCCTCCTTCTGCTCATGAAATTGTATTATTTGAACTGAATGATATATATAATATTATGCACACTAAAAATAATTTTAAATATGGTTTTCTCTGGAAGCTAAGCAGTCATAAGTTTAGAAATGACAGAATTAAAGAATTGAAATCAAAATTAGCTTTTTGGATCTCAGAGCAGCTAAATGAACATGGAAATATGTTTTCCTAAATATGTGTGTAACAATAAATTGGAAGAGTTTGCTGTAAAGCCATGCAAAAAGATCACTTAACAGGTAGATTGATCTAGTCTGAGATGACTAAAAATGCTAGGAATTGCCAACACAACTGAATCAATCTGCAGTTGGAAATGCATGTGAGCTTTTATCAAGAATGTTTTGTACTATTACTGGGCAATGCAGTGGTATTCTTAAACCTGTGATGTATGAAATGGTGGGATTAAATGTGGAATTTAGCACACACTAGGATCTCTTCAGCAATACTCTTGACCAGTAACTGGGGAGATGGGCTGAAGGGATTTTATCTTAGAAAACTTTTTTTTTTTTTCAGGCAAGTGAAGTATCACCTGGAGAGTGTGTGTGTGGGGCGAATGCCAGGATGGGATGGGAGAGGAGTTCAAGTAGGTACAGCGATGTGAAAACAAGAAGTTACCAAATATTTGCAGCCTTGACTCCAGCAGGTACTTCCAGACACCTGGCAGGAGCCTGAGTTATTATATTTGTCTTGTTAGCTCCTGGAGTGAAAAGAGGCCAGATAAGTTCTGGAGGCCAAATAGTTCTCAGCAATTTGCGTGGCAACCCATGTGTCTCAAGTGAAAATAACCTCAGGCTTGCTTTCCATTTCTGTGTCATGTTGTTACCTGCATTTTGATTATAGTAAACCATGACAAGGCTGAAATCTGAAGTATCAGAAGATACAACACATTAGAGCATTGCTCTTCCCAATGTCTTTTTATCAAGTGATCTTTATCATTTTCTCATCTCCTGAACCACTCCCTTGCAGGAGCTGGTTACCCGCTGTTGTTTCCCAGTGGTAGTTGTGGTTTTCATTACCCTTTGTTGGATATGTCAAAACTACATAAACTTTGTTTGTGCAGCTCACCTCTTAATATACCTTTTCGTAAACCCAGTGAAACAAACATAATTTCAGCCTTTTGATCTTTTATCTTCTCTAATCCTAAATACTTTGTCTTCATATAAATTTGGCTATAAATGGGAAGGATTTCTTTCAGTGCCTTAGTCTTGAATATCCCACTCCTTTGCTGTTGCTGTTATTCACTGTGATTTTTTTTTTAATTTCGTTGAATGCTATTTCATGACCCCCCTGTTCTTCCTTTTTTCCGATTTGTACTTCTGTGTGCACAAATATTCAGTATTGGGTTCTGAGATAGTGCTACCTCTTAGGAACTTGCTTTTCACATTATGCTATTTCTTCTGTGCTTGAAACTCTGCAATGCGGTGCCCTGAAGGAGGGATTGTTTTCTTGTCTGCCCAGGCTCAGTGATATGCTTTTTGCTGAGAAGGTACAATATTATATAAGAAACACATTTATTTCTCATATCTGGTATGGGATTGGGGTAGCAGATAGCAAATATGTATGTAGTCTGTCTGATCTGCTTTGTAAGAAGCTTATTCCTTGTTTACTGTAAATTATATGAACGGGTTAACTTTGTACTAAATGAATGGTGAAGTTAACACAATACTTAAAGATGGTTCCTAGACACATAAAAAACAGTTCTTTTAAAGTTCTGGTGCTTGTCACTTAATTGGTTATATTTGGTAAGGCTCTTTTGGTGTTTCTCACCTATGGATCCTGGCTGCCAAATGCACAAAGCTATTTTTACACCAATTCACGTGCTTTCAGCACAGAAGGTTTCTCCAACAAGACCTGTTGCATTCAGGTCACGCGCTAAATCTGACCTTCCTTCCTTCAAACCGTGAACACAGAATTTCCTGTGTAAGAGGAAGAGGTGTATTGTCCCTGGAGCAAGGCTGCCCTGATACCGGACCGAGAGCCCTCCCTGGCTCCTCAGCAGTTCGCCTCTCTGTACCTCATTTGTTAATGTTTGCACAGAACTTTGGCTCTGCCAGTATGTGACTGCTAGAAAGAGAAGTGGAGACACTTCAGATATCTCGTTGACATTATTAATTAAACAACACTTGGCTATGGCTTCCTCCTCCCAGCTCCATCCAAGGCTGCCTGTCAGGGTTGTAGGAACAGTAGCTATATTTCTGCTTTGGCAGGTGTATTGTTGGGCTGTAGCATCCATTCCAGTTGTTTCTCCCACTCCTCTGAGCCTGTTGTGACTGCGCCTTGCCAGTCCTTGGACACAGCCATATGCAAAGCGAGGCTGATTTATGATTTTGGCTTGGCTGCCTATTAACAAAGCCGTAGGGAAGAGGTGTATACAGCAGGCTGTTGCTGTAGCCTTGCAGTTTCTTTCACTGCATGCTCAGCTTCAGGACTTTTACATGCCAGCAGTGGCTGAGAGTGCCACTTCTTAATTTTGATTCAGAGCTTTTTGTTCTTTAGAAAAGCCAGTGAGATGCATCTAGGCAAGATTTAAGGAAAAAATATCTGAGGACTTGTTGCTTATGAATGTTTCTTATCAAAGATATTCAGTGCAGAAGGATTTTTGTTGCAAGGATGAGGCAACCGTTTCTCTGCTGCCCTGCATTAAATCAGAGTAGTGCAGAGTTCTGTTCTGATAATGTTTTTGTGCACTGGGGTCTGATATGAAAGAAATATCAGGCACTCAGGCAGCTGTTTTGAGATGCCCTGCAGCACATAAATCTTGCCTTACCAGTTCTTTGCTCTTGTTGCTAATTAAGACGTTGCTGAAGAAATTCTAGAGAAATAACTCTTTGTAATAAATTATATTCTTAATTTGATCATTCTAAACCAAAAGTGTCTTCATATACATCGTATCTGCAGAAAGGAGCAAGGAAATAGAGGGAGTGCCAGCTAAAAGAAATAAATGTGGAAAAAAATAGAAAAGTGTGTAAAGAAAAAAAGGTTAGGTAATGCTTACTTTCCTAGGAGAATAAAATCCTAAAGAGATCCTAAAAAGAAGAAAGAGAGGCATTGTAAAATGAGAAGTTGTGACAACTAGCCCTGCCTTCATTGTTTCTGCAGAGAACAAGAATTTCAGAAGGAATGTGTGGATTGCTCAGTGTGTAGTTAGATTTGGAAGCTAGTATATGAATCAGACCTTTTCCATTTTTTCTTGCAAAAAAATTACTTTTTCCGATTCGATCATGGCAGCAATGTAAAAGTTGTGTCAAATGTAGGAGGCATGTTTCTGGGAAGAATGAAACATAGTGCAGAGATACATTTCTAATAATTATAATTTTAGGAGGAAAAAATTAACTTATATAGTAAATGTTGACAGCTAAAATATTGTTGTCTGCTTTCTATCCAGTTGTGCTGAGAGTGAATACGAGGAGATGAACCTCTACTGTAAAACTAAGAAACTGGGAAACATCTTCCCCCCTGCATTTTGAAGGAAACACTACATTGCCATAAATGAAAGCTGGTATAAGGGTATTTTGGTTGAAGATGACGTCTTGAGAATTGTTTGCTTGGAGATATCAAGTACCTGCTGCTGATCTGTTTGTTTTTATAGTTATGTTGCACAATGAGTCATTTTTCACACTTTGTTAGTTGTGGCTCTGCACAAGAAAATTATTTGATCCTCATTTGCCATTGATTAACAGTTGCGCATATATTCCTTGAAAAGATATTTTTGTGTTAATGTGTATTTTATGTCGTCTAATTCTTTGATACTTTGTAGAATGTCAGTCTTTATTTTGTCAAGCCTTAGTAGTTGCTTTGTGATTGGATTTTAGTTTTTAAAGTATCTCCTAACAGTAGATTACTTTGCCATATTTTTAAATGCTTTTCCTTAAATGTTTACACTTCTAAAAATATTTTGGAAGCAACTCCAGAAATGTTCCTAGGAAATGTTTTGAACACAGTGCTATCCAAATAAATTTATTTTATTGTGTTCACTTAACAGGCGTGCGTGTGTATAACGTACTTTAAGTTTGGCTGTTTCCATTTCAGACCTGAAGAAGGGCTTGTGTGCTTAAAAACCTGTCTGCTTTTTCAGTTGCATCAGTTAGTGTAATAAAAGAGATTAAAACATATGATTACTATGTCCTTTACTGCAGATGATACAAAAGTGGTGAAAACTACAGGACAACTTGTTTAAAAGGAAAGCAAAAAACCAAAACTACTGAATGTACTTCCAGCTTATTTTAATAGTGTGCAACAGTGGGAACAATGAAGAGGCCAGCATGATATAATTGTAAAGCATAAGTAAGTGCTTCATAAGAGTAGTAATTGATAATAGACAGTACTATAGAAAGAAATTGTGCAAGACATTGCAAAAATAAAGGCAGCTTGGAATCTTCTCACTGAAGTTTATTTAGGAAGGGTTCTTCATAAAATTTGAGGCTGCCTTTTAAACTTTACCCTTTCTACAGAGAACCACATCCTGAATTATCTGTACTATTTAGGCACTTTCTGTATGCATTGACCATTGAATTAACATCTGCTTTAATCAAAGCAGAAAACAAGAAAAACTAGTAAGATCTCTTTGGATATAAGATCTCACTGAAAAAAACTTTCTTTGGCAAGTGTGCTTTCCTTAGCAACATCTGCAAATATGATGCAGACTGTGTATCTCTTGCAGCATCAAACTCTCATCAGATAGAGTCACGTGTATAACGGACATCAGAAGCAAATCAGTAGCAATACAATGCAGCAGGCGAGGTGATTCAGCAGTATTCTTGAAAACAAAGTACTCGGGACTTTTAAATCCTCAAGGCAAGTGATTTTGCCTAACTCTATATGGACAACATCCAGCCCTGATCTCAACTTGAGGTTTCTCAGGGGACCAAACAGACAAATAATATTCATTATCTCTCAAAGAAAGATGTAGATTCCACCTTGAAAATATATACAGTGGGTTACAGATGTCACAGAAAACCAGATTTTCTGCAGCTTCTAGTGTACAGAAGTCTGGATTTTTTTTCATTGAACTGGGCCCTTAGCTAGTAAAGAAAAGCAGTTTAAAATGTACTTTGGCAGCTTTAGTATGCTCAAAATGTACACTTATTGCCATATCATATCAAACACATTTGTAGCCTCTTTCACGCTAAACTTTTCTTAATGTGCTTTACAGAAACAGATCAACATATTAAAGGGACACTGTCAAGGCTGTTAGTCCTAAAAATTGACCTACTTTGACACTGGTCACATACCGAAGCTTTTACCTCTGAGATTTGTTCTGTGTACTTCTTCCTGGATAAGCGTTCTACACAAGGGCTAGACATATAAATATACATTCAGATTAATTTTGTATTAAAAGGGGAGTTTGAGAAAAGACGGTGTTATGGGCAAAGTTTAATTTTGGGATCTTCGGCAGTGTTTTTTCTTAAGGTTCAGACGTAACTGCTGTTGCTATCAATATGAGATTTCAGAGGAGATCCCAGTGCAAATATCGTGTGTGACTCAGAGGGCTGAAGGTTTATGTGTTGGCAGGTTGATACACAGAGAAGCGACTAAGATCTGTGGAATGGCTGCATGGAGTAAGACGTCCATTCAGACAATAAGTTTTTTCTGGCTTCTCAAACTTAATAGCTGTCTTCCAAAACATGACTTAGTTGCATTTGCTTGGAGCAGGTATTTTCTGCTTTCCCACAGATTAGGCACTATATTAGAAATGAGGTACTAATTAACCACTTAAAGGTTTGGACCTGCCAGGAGCTTAGTTTATGTGTACTGATTCAGTAAAGCATTCATGCAGCTCATTGCTTGCCAGACTGGTAAAAATAATATCACAGACTACTGAATTTATTGCCATGACTATCTTGTTCAAATCCTAACTTTTCTCTAGTGCTTTATATTCTTAGGGAACAATCATTTGAAAAAAATAATAAATCCAAACTGTTCAGAGACAAATATCTGTAAAGAAAATGAAATAGAGTGACACCCCAGCAACTCTGGATTGAACATGAGTACCTAGCTCATGCTGTTTGTTGTTTCCCTCCTAATTGTCAGTTATTTCATAATGACAGGTATTCTGAAGTACAGGGCAGATATACTTTTAAATACAATCTGTACTGATCCAAAGTGTGGACGTCCATTTCAAAATCCAAAATTCATATTTCTATTCTGGGCAATTGTGTTACAAAAATCCAGTTCTGAGTGCATGGCTGCACATGACTGACATCTCATACCCTCTCTATTTGTATTGGCTAGTAATATTAAGAAAAGAAATTACTCATAACTGATGTTTTCATGACAACAGACCTGATGTTTTTACAGGAAAGCTGACATTTGTAAAGCCTTGTGCCAAATCCCATGCCAAGTCCCGCATTTCCCAGGAGGTGTGATCTGGCAGTAATTTTGCTGGATCCATACCAAAGAGAGAATTTAGCATCCTCTTGCAAGTAATTTGCAAGCCAATGCTACTGGAAAGCAAGTGAGCAGTACCTATTCATCTGCATTAACTGGTTTAATGTATTTAATAAAGAAACATTTTATTTCATTATTCAGTCATACTGCTTCTCTGTCACACCTGTGTAGCTAGCAGAAAGATGCACACTTTGTTTCAAAAATCTAGTTCAAAGAAATAGAACAGCATCGCTATTTGTTCTGCTACTGTATTTCTTCAGTGGTTCAATATCTAATAAAGTTTCATGGTACTAATATTTGGGGATTTGGCTGTCATCAGAAATGAACTGCCAAGGAAGTACTTATTTTAACAGAGATAGTATATTGAGAAGGGTGTAGACTTGCACTTCATCTTGTAATGTCAGAAAAAATTGCTATGTTTGATTTTTTTCCTTTGCTCTCTTCTTTGGGGAATTAATTTCTACAAGAAATGGACATTACAGTTGGATTTTAGAACAGATTCTGTGCAGTTTTCATGGACGCCTCTGGCTAGCTGAAGGCTGCCATCGCACAACTGTTGCTACCAGGCAGGCTACTTGGTTGGTCTTAACTCCCATTTTTCCCCCTTCCCCTCAGGAAAATTCACCGAAGTTTGTATACCTCCTGGCTAACCCTGTAGCTGTCTTAATAACCTGAAGCCTGTCCCCAGGCTAGTTGTCTTGGTACTATCTCATCCTCTGTCTTGCAAGCCCAAATGTACTTAATGTGACTTCAGCAGAGGGTCAGGATTATGCTGGGTCCGCTGTTGACTCTCTTCTGAATTTCTGAGCTGCTTTGTGTCCTAACACGGGGCTCCAGCAAGAGACATGCACTAATCTCTACATGCCGTTTCTGACAGCTCTTCTCTGTCCACCTGGAGAGTGAATGATTGCTTAGCGCAGGGAAAGAGGAAAGAGATCAATACAGGGTTCGAATACAGTTATGGGCCAAATATATAATGTGAACCTAGCACTTCACTTGGAGTTTCTCTTAGGATGAACGGAGTTGTGTGGCTCTGTTTATGGCACAGCTGAGAATCAACATGCTATTTAGCTCTCTTTACCACTTCTTTAAAACCCTGGTGTACAGTCTCCATAATTTTGAGCACTTTATCTCTATAATAAACCGGTAACTGAACAAACTTGATTTGAAACCCAAACATAAATACACTGAAGGACATTTTTTTGAGATCTGTTTTCAGTTCTTTCTGTTTACCATCCTTAATTTTTGTAACTTCGTCCTGTAACTTTGTAATTTCTATCTGTACTCTGATTTCTCCTGCTTTTTTCAACACTTGCCAGAAAAAACCTTTCTTCAAAAAAGCTTTTCGTCAGGGTCTCTGTAAACTGTCTTGTAGCCCCAATACTGCACACACAAACTTTTATGTATCTGTCTCATTTGTATTATATTTCTCAAGAGCTTAAATCATGTCTGCAATTTATAGTTCCAGTCTTTTTTTATCTTTTCTGACTGTTTTGGTTTGATAATAATTGCAAGAGCTAACGATTTTGTAAAACATTATACCTAAGAAATCTGTGGTAGGGCAGAAGGCGGTACGTATTCAAGCTTCAGATGCTAGGTGTTGGGAATATCATGACTGCCACCAGCCCCACAACTGTAAGAACATATGGGACCCTGTTACACCAACTTCCCTCAGCTACTGGTTCCCAAAGCTGCTCTCCAGTGGTGAACCACAAGGCGAGGTGTTTGACTGTAGTTTATAGAAAAAAACCACACCGTAGAATCAGAGGGTAGCTGAGGTTGGAAGGGAACTTCAGGAATTGTCTGGTCTAACCTTCTGTTCAGAGCAGATCTAACTTCAAAGTTAGGTCATGTCACTTTTTATTGTTCTTCATATTTCTTGTTTATATACTGTTTATATGTATAGCATTTTATGTATATAATGTTCATTACACAGGTCCTTGGTCCAGAAAAGTGTAAGAATGTCACCATACATTTTTAGCGTATGTGCATACATTGACACACCTTTCAAACTGTGGTGTAGCCCTATAAAACTATACAGTGTAATATAAATAAATGATTGGTTTACTACTGTGAAAAATGAATATTACAGTAGTCCTGGACTTTGCTGTTTTAACTAAGACTTTTCAGCTTATTTAGCACATTTCCTTTCTAATTTCATGGCCTTAATGGCTGAGGTCAATGGCCTTCACCTATAAAAGGATTTCCAAAATGCAGGAAGCTGCATTTCGTTACTTGCATGTTATTTTTTCCTGATGCTTTCTGAAGTTCATCAGTTATTAAGGATATTTCTCTTATGTTCTGTTATTAATTTCTTATTCTAACTTTTCTTTGAGTTCCAGGCTGATCTCTGCCTTGCTGCTCGAACATATACCTGTCCTTTGTGAAACTAGAGCACAAGCCATCTTATTTGTGTCTGTTATTTTTGGCTCATGGAATGTCTGATCTTCCTCTGAGTTTTTGTCTTAATGTAGGACACTTTGCTGATTTAATTTCATTTTTCCCTGTCTATCATATTTAATTATTCATTTGTTTCAGTTTTAATTGGAAATTAAATGGAGAGCACAACTGGAATTTGTGCTCTCCTAAAGTAGTCGGAGTGCACAATGCTGTGTCTCCACTACCAACATATCCAGAGGGATTCCTAGGAAAAGGGAAAGCATTCTCAGTGGTAGGAGAGAAAGAAATGGCACTATATTTGCAGTGATCCTAGCTGAAGTATGCTTGCTTCTGTTCATGTATTTCTAGTAGAGAGGATTTTTGTTTATGTTCCAATGGAAAGAGTAAAAGATGTTTTTCCAAGCATGCCATTCAAAGACAGATGTTTCTCTCTCAGTAAAAGGGGTCTGGTGGCCCTCTGTGATGACATAAAAATGCCATTTACTTGATTTTTAATGAAAGCATCAAGTACATATTTCCCGTCCACTCAAAGAGAAGAGCTGTCTTGGTTTTTCTATCCTGTATATTCACAAGGAAATACAACTGCATTGTTCTGAGGTCTGACTCTGCACTTTTGTCTAATCAGAGCAATTTTCCTGCTTGTCATGCATAACATTACTACAGCTTTAAGCAATTAATTGGATAGTTCTGTACTAAGATATCCCCAAACTGAAGACTTGTGGAGCATAATAAATGAGCTGTCTGCATCAGAACTGCAGCCTTAAAGATGACAACCTGCAACGTCCAGCAAAATTTCTTTCTTGAGTGGCAGTCCTTATTGCTGACATATATTTGATGTATGCTAAGCATTATCCATTGCATGTCAGTTTATAGACCTTTAATTCTGCAGACTTTTCAAATTTGTTTTGAAACTCTCAGTATGAGTTTTAGGATAAAGCTTCATAGACTGAGATGCTGCACAGCTCCGCTTGAAGATTACAAACTTATTCTAAAGCTCATTTTGTAAAAAGTAGAATCTGGGTGTCTGACCAAGTTTTCTTGTCTTATCATGAAATGTACTATGCACTGACTGGCTGTCATTCTCAGCTTGAAGAAGCTGAGTTTGTTTAAAGCACATTGTAATGGTTTCGGTGGAAAGTGGTAACAGATGGCACATCAGTAATGATGAAAAATGTGATATAAAATGATCCAAAGTGTAAGGGTTAATTTCTCCTATAGCTCAGAGTTTTTATGGAAGTAGCTTATGGCAAAAAAATTATTCCTAAAAATTTCTGCAGCTATTGAACAGAGAATGGTCCATCGCTGTAGTGCCTGTTTGTATATCACTGGCCTTTCCACTACAGAGAGGAATGAAAAGCCGTCAGAAAGTAAGAGCAGCCAATCCCTCAAACTGTTGGTGTGTAAACCCCTTATTCCAAAGCTGCCAAAAACAAGTGTGGGGCATACTTAACCTGGATAACAAAATTACTAATACAGATTACGCACAATTGTTATTATTTGAATAATTTTTGATACTAAAACTTCTCTTTTGAAAGTCAACTACTCTTATTAATTTCATGAGAAAAATACATGTTCCGAAGACGGTAAAGAAGTGCGATGACCAACTTAAAAATCAAGGACGGTCAAAATTAGGGGTTTATTTGTATGCATTACTGCCCAGACTTTAATTGCATTTGATTATATGGATTAAGATTCTGTATTTCTGTTATAAAGAGTGGTAGCTTTCTCTATGTATTCTCACGAGTTACACAAAATAGGTAAGAGTGATAGAATACCTGTAACTTGTCTATGAGTATTACAAAATCTGTTTATCTGCTTTTGTTTTCAGGCTTAGATGTCCATATATGCTGGATTGCACTCATGTTCTCCCACTAACTTTTTTTGTCATAATAGCATGCCTTTTTTATTTTAAACCATTTATATAATAACTGTTGTATTTTTCTTAATTAATACAGTGATCTGATGATAGCATCTTTTAAATGTACTAGTTATTTCAGCTTTAGGCTGAAAATAGACTAAAACAGTTAAATAGCCACAAATATATTCTGGATGCATATACTAGGACTTTCCCCTTTAATTCTCAGATCTGTGGTGTGTCATACAGTTGTAGATTCCTGTGAACTTTCTGACCACATGCTTCACACATTTCATTCAAATCACGCTCAGGACAGGCTACAGCAATTTAAGGAGCTAGATGCACTTAAGGTAGTTAGCTCATGATTTTCTCCCCTTTTGTCTGGACTGGTCCTAGCTTAGGCTGGTTCTGATGTACCAGGATAAATGGGATTGTGTTGTGGCCAAGTAGATGCTGAGAGTGTAGAAAAGGTTCTAGCTGGACTACTGAAGTCCTGCCCAGAGAACTTAAAGCTTGCCAACATCCTGCTGTAATTTCCTAGTCAGGTAATATCCTTTCCAAAACAGCCATTTAGGAACACAAAATCTTTTGAAACTCTTGATTGAGGGCAGACATTGTCACATTAAGACCAGTTCCTCTCAGCGATTAACAAATTGACTGGTTTCAGTGGAGCTCATCCCTGGCTTTACGGTCCTGTTTTTAGGAATTACAGTGGTGTTTGCTGTCAGCCAGGATTCATCAGCTATGGGTAGAGGAGCAAAAATTAGAAAGTGTTAAGAAAAATTGCTTTTTCTTTGTTTTGTGAATTAGATAAGTGATCAAACAAAAATAAAAAGGTATAAAAAAGCAAAAATAAAAAAATAAAAACATAAAAAGTAAAACAAGTTAAAGATAAGACCTGAATGTGTTACTTGCCTTGCAATATTAACTTTTATTAAAATTATTTTTTTAATTGAAGCCCAGTGACTACGGGGAGGCTGTCCAGTGTGGGGTTTGAAATGCAAGATACTAGTATTCTTCAAACTAATGGATTTGTTTTGTTTGGCAGCTTAACTGGAATTTGTGGTCTCCTGTGCCTTCCTGGTATCTCTGGGGGTTGTGCTTCAGGATCTTCCTGCCCCATCTTTCCCTTAGTAGGAGCTGCTTCTTCAAGCTGCATCTCACAGCAAAGTATTTCCTGCCGCTTGTCAGAATTCGCTGAATAATTCCCTCAGAATATAATTTCTGACAGGGAAAATAAAAGAAAGTGGTATAAGACAGTTACCCTCAGTTAGGAGTTTAGGAGTGAACCTCTCATCTTCAGGAGAAGCCAGA